>NC_080413.1:37369285-37994642 GCF_030265065.1 Corythoichthys intestinalis
TTCAAGTGGGGGAACTTGCACAATTAGTGGTTGACTAAATACTTATTTGCCCCACTGTAAATGGAGTTAGTGATAATTCATATAACAGATAATATATAACCGATAATTTTCTGGATGGCACAAAATTACATCAGTCACAAGCATTCATTAATACTCATGGCAGTGTCATGTCATAATTATGATTGTCTAATGACAGTCTTATGGCGCCACTGTCATATGAAGTGTTACCCAATACCATAACTAGCAATTAATGAAACAACTAGAACTGTAACTGAAGACAAAATTAGCATAGAACATGGATTTTGATTGTTATTTAAATCTATGGCACTGCAATGCATGCTGGGAGTCATGTTGGACAACAACAGTGTTGACAGCAGGTGGCAGCAGAGGTTAACTGTCTCCCCCAAGCGAGCATGAATGGACAAATGAAGCTTCTTGAAGCAATGAAGCTTTGCAGCCAAGTTATTCAAAGCTTCATGGTGGTTCATTTGGTCTTATGAAAGTCTTATGATGCTGCTGTCAGATAAAGTGTTACAGATTAATATCTTTTGGTGTAAATATCCCATAATACGATGAGAACAGCTGTGTCTTATAGTCCAGTGGGACTTACTGTATTTATGTACAAATGTCGTTTTCGTGTCATATTTGGTAGGTTGCGGCTTATAGTCAGGTGCGCCTTATAGTGCGAAAATTACAGTATTTACAAAGTATATCCGATCAGTCAAATATGTTCATAAGCAATTTTTTTGTGTGTAAATTGTGCATTATATTGTGGACAGTGAATGGGTGGTTTTGTGGCGATACAATAGTATGTCACCAGCAGGCTATTTGAATGCTAGGCTCACAATGAGACACTTTGGAGCAAAGTCAAAACAAAAATATGCGTGTTGCGTTGGGGCCAGCGGAGAGGATTATGTAAAGAACAGACGAGCAGGCCCCTCGCTCAGGAACTATGCGTGGGTAAAACGACATTGTAAACATTATCAGCTTGGACATTAACCATAATTAAACCACAGCCGGTATAAGTGTACTGTATTCATAAAACGCACAGTCCCACTACAAATCCCGACCGTTTCGTAGTGTTCTCGAACGCACCACAAGTGCTTGCTTTGACTGTACAACCAAACATTTCGCAGCAATAAAAGAATTTCATGTAACTGAGATGCGTCAGCTCTAAATATTTTGACAAACCTTCTATTAAAACATTTTTTAAAAATCGGTTATTTCACACTGAATTGACAAACTAGTAACAATTTAATAACAACGCTAATGGTCATCACTTATAGACAGACAAGGCAGACTGTTTCAAAATTGTGAAGTTGACAAGTAATAAATTCATCCGTCCGCTACTTTTAAGGTAGATTACTTTATAATTTCAGATCACAAGCCATTAAATTCGGAACGTGAATAACGTTTTACCTGTTCTTGTATTGCTGCAGTGCGTGCGGATGTTACAGTCCTTCAGTGGCCACGAACACTTCAGTAGTTCCCTCCTGACCTCAAGTGAACCTTTTTGCATGGGCAATCCAGAAGGGCATGATGGGATACGTAGTCCTACGTCAGTTAAATGTGAACCAATTCAAAATGTGCGATGTTTGGAAAGAATTTTGCAAGTTCATCATCAGGAATCCACATGTGGACTTCAAACTCAAATGGGAAAATGTCATTTTTTTGTTTCTATAAAAAAACTCAAGAATGATTATTAATCTACTCATTTTGTTATCGAAATTCTACCTCCACAAATATAAATTTAGCAAGCTGTTACCTTCTTTTTCTCACTTTCTCACACAAATCTGAAAGTGGAAAAAACACTTAATATTTGTGAAAAACTAAAACTTTTTTGTGAATAATTGATTAGCATTATTTTTTTCCTCTGATGTGCAATGTTTGGAATATTTGTACCCCCTGGCATATTTGTGTTTGTATTATTTTGGTTTGTATTGTTGATTGTTCATCTGTCTGTTTATCATGTTAAGAATTTTTTTTTTTTTAAATGTGCGATACATTTCCCTAAAATTGAACGCTGACATGAAAGGTTTCTTAAAGATCAAAATTTAATCAAAAAAATATTCTGTGTCAACGTGTTCATTGGATGGGGAAAAAAACATTCAAACAATGGTGTATTATGAAGAAAAATATTTTCAATCAGTGTACAAGGCCTTTAGGGCAATGAAACACGGTTTTCGTGTATGAACTGGAGTCTGCGCCAGGGATTAGAGCAAGAGAGAGAGAGAGTTCACTGCTACACTCAGGTTGGGCTGCTGAATCAATAATATTACAAAGTATTTAGTTTAATTGTCTTTTGTGTCGTTAGATCGAGTGTGCCTCCGTCAGAGGTGCGTAAATTAAGCCAATTTTATTGTTTGTATTGTATGAGACTTTACTACTTAGCACAGAGCACTAAGCTAGTTAGCGAGGATGCTAATCAGTGTCTTCAGTGTTCGTTTGTATTGTTTTAGAGACGCATATTAACAAGTGAGTTATTGTTACATAGTAAAGTTGTCTCATTTGTTTTTATAAAGAAACAACACACATAAACTTATTTATATACCGTAACAGCTGTCTTTAACACAAACTCCCATTCAAACTGTAAAATGTCTTACAAGAGAGTGTGCTTTGAAACTGGATTTAGATTGTATTTATTAACAACGGTTTGATGAAGAAAACTGTTTCATTACAGCCTGCCTCCTCCTTATTCAATTTTGTTGTTTAATGCTCCTCCATGATTTCTAAGTGGCAGACCTTGCAAAATAGCAGTGTTCAAATACTTATTTCCTTCATTGTGTGTATCTCTTTATAATGCTGTTAAATCTTAATACATTGAACCCCCCCGTCCTATTTTTTTTTTAAATTTATTTTAATTTTTTAATTTCTTTTAATTTAATTCGCGGATATTTTAGATTTTCGGTCGGTGGGGGGGGGGGGGGTACTAATTATCAGCGAAAAACGAGAGATCATTGTATTGAGATATTAATTTCCAGTGATGGCATCTATCGCAGCTCCTCTGTCTTAGCTGACGAAGAGTACAAACTCTGTCATGAATAACAGAGGACTGTCCCAACAACCAGTGCAAATGTGGAACAAATTAATGGCACATCTTTGGGTCCATTTTGCATTAATTAACATCACAAGCTTAATATCATAAAAGATACACTTCAATTATTGTTTACCTTTTAAAGGCACTGCTGATAGGGTATACAGGCAAATTTCTTAAAAATTGAAAAAGCAAGATATGTAAAAACACTCCTTCATATTGACATCGTATTCTGAGTAGCGGTTAATGTGCTTTCATCTTCTCCACTTTCTGGATGAAGTTGTTAATGTCCTCAACCATCAGCTGGGGTTCTTCCATGGCCGCAAAATGACCCCCACGAGCCATGTATGTGTAGGTGAGAAGGTTATGGAATTTCTGTTGGACCCACAGCTTTGGAGTGTGCATCAGCTCATTTGGGAAGCATGCGAACCCAGTTGGCACGGACACTGGCATCCTGGGAAAAGAGATACCATATAATGGCCTGTATTCATAGACATTTGAACATTCTTGTGAATCACAACAACAGCAAGAACTATGGAGGATTCGTGTCTTCTACAAGTGGTTTGCAAAAGTGTTTACAGCTACCATGTAACATTGTTACTGCTGATGAATACTGAAATAAAATACAGCACAGAAATATGAGTTCTTCATTGAACATTTTGCACCTTGTTTCTATCCAGGAGGAGATATTTTTAAGCTTCATACTTTGTTGTTACTAAGTGAACATTTTCATTCATCCCATTTTGCTTAGTGGCCCAGACTGACATTGCCACTTTGGGTACGTTCAGAGTGTCTACCTATTAGCATACCGTAATTTTCGGACTATAAGACGCACCTGGCTATAAGCCGCCACCAACCAAATATGACACAAAAACGGCGTTTGTTCATTAATAAGCCGCACTTGAACATATATGCTGCAGCTGTCCTCACAGTATAATGGGATATTTTCACCAAAAATATTAATCAGTAACACTCAATCTGACAGCGGCATTGTAAGACTCTCATAAGACCAAATGAACCCCCATGAAGCTTTGAACCAATTGGCTGCAACGCTTCATTGCTTCAAAAAGCTGAATTTGGCCATCTCTGCTCTACCTGCCGTCAAACCTGTTGTCCTGCAACATGCCTCCTAGCATGCATTGCAGTGCTAGAGATGTAAATAACACTCAAAATTCAGGTTTTGTCCTAATTATTTCTTCGGTTACTGTCCTAGTTGTTTCATTAATTGCTAGTTATGGTCTTTGGTGACACTTTATTTGACAGTGGCGCCATGAGACATGACATGACATGACACTGCCATGAGCATTAATGAATGCATATGACAGATATCATTTTGTGTTATCCAGCTAATTATCGTAACTTTTGAACAGATGTAAAAGATCCGAGCTGGACATAAATGGAGTTAGTGACTAAATTTTCTAGGTGACACTTAATGAAATCTGTCATAATTATTCATTAATGCCCATGACAGTGTCATGTCATAATTATTGCAGTCTAATGGAACACCTATGACGCCGCTGCGAAATAAAGTGTTACCTATGAACCCAAAGAAATCAACAAATAAGCCGCACTGGACTGTAAGCTGCAGGATTCAAAATGAGGGGAAAAAGTAGCAGTTTATCGTCCGAAAATTATGGTACATGTTCCATGTACCAATAAAAATTTGAGTTCTCGGGTGTAGCAGCGTATGTTCATAGTGCATTGTCAAACATGTCCTCAGTTAGTGATAGCAATTACACAAAGATAGCTTTTTAATAAAAGTGGAACATCCTCTTGCTTTGGCCTTTTGACTCACTTGATGTCGGGAGAGTCGAGGCGGGTGAAGTTTTCCTTATAAAACCTCATTGAGGGAATCATACATCCAGACGTCCAATAGATCATCACATTAGTCAGCAGTTCGTCCAGAGAGAACTTCCTTCAAGCCACACAAAGACATACACATCACCATAATGCCAAACCAGAGCTTTTGTTAGAACTACAACTTTGTTAGAACTTGTTGACTTGTTTAACATAAGTCAAGCAAACAAAAATCCTTGCACTTGCATTACAAGAAGAGAAAATGCAGTACAGTACATAAAAGACTGTGGCGCACCGCCATACCAAAATAAAAGTCGCCAGACTTTGCAAATGAGATGTTTTTCATTTTTTTAAGATTTAAAGATACATTCTAATTTATAATTTGTATAATTTAACAATATATCCAAATGAATATATATAGCTCATTATTTACGCACTATTTGCCAGAAGTCATCTGAAAAAGCACGTCAAATACAAATTGCTCCTTTATACGCTTTAATTTGAAAATCACATCGGTTCTCCTGTCGCAAGTTTGTTTCTGACTACCATGGTGCAGGGTTAGAAATCGGGAGAGAAAAATCCACAGAAAAGTGTTTCAAGTTAGGGAATGTAATTCTGATTTAAGCCTGTGAAAACGACCTAAATATTGATATTGATGTAACGTTTAAGTTCTTTATGGCGTGTTTGACCTGAATCGTGGTGTCCTAGCATAGCATTTGTTCGTTGCTGATGTCACTGGTTCCAATTTCAGATGAGTATTTTGAAGTATTTAGAAAAGATTTAGGTCGTCAACAGACGAGGGTCCGTTAACAGAAGGACTATTATTGTTGTGGTAATGTAGTACGTATTACAGCCAAATAAAGAAATATATTACGTAGGGGAAACGTAGCTGTAATCAGCTACGCATTTTACGTACATGTATCGTAGCTGAGAGCTACGACAAAGCATTAGAATGTAAATCCTTCTATTGATTATATTTTGATGTAGATATTAAGGATTTCCTTATTTGTTAAATTGATTCAAAAAAACACAAGATGCTTTCATTATTGTTGATTTTGACGGAGGTGGCAACGTACTACGTAAGGTACACTTATTCAGCTGTATTAGCCCTATGTAATAATACGATTTTTATTCTCATACTATTAATTCATTCAAATTCTCATTTGTCATGATATGAAGCAATTTCGCAATGACCCGCCATGATGAGGCTGGCCGACTGCGATGCAGTCCACCACCATCACAACTTTAAAAAATCCTACGTGAAACCCTGCAGTACCATATATCTATAGTATCTGTTTTTTTCCCCCTCTTTACTGTACCTGGTGAGACCTCCATCCTCCAGGTTTCTGAAGTCTTGACTTGTCCATGTGGAGAATTTCTCCAGTATGTATGCAGCCAGACCGACTGGTGAATCATTCAGCCCTCGACCTTAGGAAAAACAACAAGAGTATTAGAAGAGAATGGGAAAACATAAGGAAGGGTCTTGACTAGGGATGTCCCGATCACGTGATTGGAAATCGTGCCGATCGCGCCGAGGATCGGAATCTGTTGAAAAGGACCGGTTTTTAATAAAAATAAATATTTATGTTCTTCTCCTTCATGCTCATACAGCCTCTGGTACTTTGGTACTTAAAGTAAACGATGATTGACAGGTTTGTAGCTTTGATCGGGCGAGAAAAGGCTTGGTAGCTCTACGATTAAAGGCACAAATGTGTTCATCATCGTTTAGTCAATCTTCGTTGTTGAGAGGCTGTTCTCGGTTGTGTGAGCGTCAAAGTATTTGTCAATTTGAGGGGACTCATTTTATACTCTGCAACACTCCCGGAAAAAGTGGAAGAGGAAGTAATGTAGAAAGTACAATACTGTAGCATGTTTGGAAATTTTGTCCATGTAAAATTTTTTTTTTTAAAATTCGGTATCAGATCGAGACTTAGTTTCGGCAGATTCTCAAAATCAGGTCACTTGGGTGCAAAAATATGCGATTGGGACATCCCTAGTCTTAACTATCAGTCATCTTGCAATAGTGTCTTCTGTTGTTTGCTCTTGGTTCTCACCCGCAGTGTCGGGTTTGGTGGCCTGGATGTGCATGTAGCCGGTCTCCTTGATGGACTCCACAAATAATTTTTGAAAGCATGGGTAGAGACGTTCAAGGTCCACGCTGGTGAAACCGAACAGCTTGGGGAAGTGACGGCCAAGCAGGATTGATAAAGTTATGGTCAGCCCAGGTTTGGAAGGTGGCGCGAAGTTGACATGCAAGCCTTTAACTGTCCTGTAGATTATGAAAAATGTTTAAGATTATTCTCGCTGTGGTTTGGGTTTTCTCCAGCGACTGTGGCTTCCTCATACATTCTTTTTCAAGGTCCATCTATTAACAATTAGACAAGAAAAAAGTGTGTTAGTAGCAAGCGTGCCAAATTTGAATTGATAAAAATACGCTAAGTATACGTACGTATGAGGCTTCAAAATTGTATTACAAAAAGTCTAAGAAGTTGTAGGCATATCCACTGACTTATGCTCAAAACACTTCTCACTAATGTACCAGATGTCAATAACATCTCCTTGTTACGACGAGGGAAATGGGTGCTACTTTGTCTAGCTTGTTTCTGATGTCTAGATAACTAATCTGCCATGCCAGTGAAGATTTCTGAGCACGATGTGGGGAGAAGTATCTATCGGCCACATTTTCGGGACACCTCGTCCCCACCTCCATGCCAGGAGGACTTTCGGACTTAGGGGCAGTTTACATGGTGACTCTGCGACACAAAGATGCAATGACTGAGTAGCGGACTCGCCTCGCGTGCAAATGGTGTCGGCGAAGACGAAAAATTCTGAATCCTGCCTCCAAAGTGGAAGAATCCGATTGCCGGGGATTGAGGGGGGCTTCCTCGGCATGCATATCAAAGGCTTCTGCGGCACAAGACCGCGACGTTAACGTCAGCACTCGTACACGTCACATTGGGCGTGCGCAGTGGTGCTACGAAACATTAAAAACAGCAAATATGGAGGAATGTCGGCTTTAATTTACTGTTTTAATAATATTTTCAAATTAAATATGTTGAATGTTTTTGAATTTTTGTGCCTTTTTGAACAAAAGAAAAATGCCATTGCTTCGAGTGGGCGGGCATATTTTTTTCTGGGCTGAGGGAGCTTGGTGGGGTCAAAGTGTATCATTCTCTGTCGCCCTGTAAATCTGCACTGCCCCCTAGGGCCTGGCATTAATACTACATCGTTTTCATGTGAAATTGCGACATTGTTCAAATGGAGACGCAAATGCAAATTTGAAATTTTTCGTATTCTCGGAGAGTCACCGTGTAAACGGCCCCTTAGGAGTGCCTGTGAGGTTTGAAGCATCTCTCTCTTGTCTACATTTTCAGCCTCCTAAGCTTCCCGGCGGCACATAATGACTTCATAATGACGCTTCTCCTACGCTGCATCACATCATGCCCAGCCAGATGTTTCGGAGCTAAACACCTGAGGCAAGATGTTAATTATAAGTGGGTGATGGCACAGGAGATGGCCAAGTTATTAATAAGATGGTTACAATGGAGCCAAAATGCTCAATGCTCAGTCAGCCAAAAACTCAGGAATCTGCCAATGTAGGGTCATTTAGACCTGTCCAAAAAAAATCATGCCAGTTGAGGAGATGAAAAAGATTTTCTTTCTATAACTCAGCCATTCAGCACTAAATTATTCTTAGTCTTTGCATATTTTCAGTATTTATTGTATCTTCAAACATATTCCAATTTAAAAAAAAAAAAAAAATCATGAAAATGAGTGTACAGGACCTTTAAAGTTATTTCTAAATTGAACATAGGTCTGATTGGTTGTATTCAGTTGCCTATGATACTAATTGGAACATGCTAAATTACAGAAGCTTAGAGTTGCCAGTGTTAGGGAAACATTTCTACCAGGGCTTTCTCATATTAACGTATTGCCAGCTTGTCTTAACGTATTGACAACTTGTTTCAACCTACTGACAACTCGTTTCAACCTATTGCTAACCTCGTTTTAACGTATTGATAACTTCGTTATAATGTATTAACATCTGATTTTAAGATATTGATAACCTCGTTTTAACGTAGTGCCAACTTTGTTTTAATGTAATACCAACCTGGTTTCAACCTATTGGCAAACTTGTTTTAACCTATTGCTAACCTCGTTTTAACGTATTGCTAACCTTGTTTTTTAACATGTTATCATTTCGTTTTTACGTATTGATAACCTTGTTTTAACGTACTGCTAACTTTGCTTCAATGTTTTGGCAAACTCGTTTCAACGACTATTTAGTGGCCAAGGCTAAATGCTAAAAACATTACCTTTTCCCATAGTTCCTCAGGGTTTGGGCATGCACAACTAAGCAGGTGCAGGACTTCGCCAACGATAACGTAACGGAGAGGCTCCTCAATAGAAGTTGCCACTACGTTAATACGAGGTTATCAATACATTAAAACAAGGTTAGGAATATGTTCAAACGAGGTTAGCAATACGTTAAAACAAGGTTAGGTTGAAACGAGTTGTCAATAGGTTGAAACGAATTGTCAATACGTTAAAACGAGCTGGCAATATACTTTAAAAAGAGAAAGCTCAGGTAGAAATGTTTCACTAACACTGGCAGCTCTGCGCTTCCTTATTAAATAGAAAATACTGGAGATGCTAATTAGATGGGGTTTTGCAAGTCAAACCGACCGTTACCGTTCAAATAATCAAATGACCCCTCAAAGTTTTCCGTTCGCATGTAAACGCAGGTTTTTTGAAGAAAAACCATTTTCAAAATGTTTCTGGCCCTACAATTTTTGAACAATTCGCATAATTTACACATCTAAAATTCCAGGACGGTAAGGGGCATAAAAGTTGGATACAGAATTTGGCAAAAACATTTTCCCCCCAAATTCGCCAAAAACTGTCCCATTCACTTCTAATGGAATGCCATTGACAGCCATGTACCTCCAAATTTCCTATTCATTTTCAATGTCAGAAAAACCTGTGTGGCTGTGATTTTTGACCAAAAATTCACCATTACAACCCATTGACATTCAACAAGTAAGTCGATGCCATTGACAGCAATGTCCCCGAAATGTCACCAAATCAACAGGAAGTGACCTAATATCAACAGGATGTGTCCCCGAAATGTCCCCAAATCAACAGGTGACCTGATAGATCCGTATCTACCACAGCAAAGTCCCATTGTAATTTCTCCAGAAATTACAGTTTCTAGTTTTATATGGCTTGTAATTCATAGATGTATTGTGTGGGATCTTGAATTTTTTTGTATAAATTAGAGCTGTCAAAATTATCGCGCTAATGGGCGGTAATTAATTTTTTTAATTAATCACGTTAAAATATTTGACGCAATTAACGGACATGCCCCGCTCAAACAGATTAAAATGACAGCACAGGGTCATGTGCACTTGTTACTTGTGTTTTGTCGCCCTCTGCTGGCGCTTGGGTGCGACTGATTTTATGGGTTCAGCACCATCAGAATTGTGTAATTAATGACATCAACAATGGCGGGCTACTAGTTTATTTTTCGATTGAAAATTTTACAAATTTTATTAAAACGAAAACATTAAGAGGGGTTTTAATATAAAATTTATATAACTTTTACTAACATTTATCTTTTAAGAACTACAAATCTTTCTATCCATGGATCGCTTTAAAAGAATGTTAATGTTAATGCCATCTTGGCGATTTATTGTTATAATAAACAAATACAGTACTTATGTACAGTATGTTGAATGTCCGTATTGTGTCTTATCTTTCCATTCCAACAATAATTTACAGAAAAATATGGAATATTTTATAGATGGTTTGAATTGCGATTAATTTATTTTTAAGCTGTGATTAACTCGATTAAATATTTTAATCGTTTGACAGCCCTAGTATAAATAAACATGTCATATTGGTTCAAATGTTATTTTTAGTCAGATTTCCTTAGCATGTCTACCCATTATCCCAATGGGGGTTCGGGGTGTCGGAACCAATTCCAGCTGACTACAGGGAGGTGTCTGTTCAGCAATCTAATGATTTTTTTGGGACTGGCAGTAATGGAGTAATGACTACGCCCCTATTCTGCCAAGCAACAAGTGACCACAGAAATTGTAATAACACTTATAAAAGTGATGTTACACTTGCAGCAAAATCAGTGATAAGAAGCCAACAGTGACACCTCGTGGACAAAATGGTGGACATACATTTAAATGCAAACAGTTTTGCAGTCTCATGTACAGTGGATTTCCCATATCGGGGCGCAGGTGTCTATTTGTGAATGAAATTATAAAATGATTCTTCGCTTTCACTGGCATAAACGTGGAGTATTTTCTGTTTGTACCTTTGTTTGAATTGCTTAAGTGAAGTACTGCTTTTTAGGTCTTCCTAAAGATTATTCCACTAATCCACTCATCTTGTGATACACATTTTATTCATTGCATTACAAAATTCCAGTTTTTGAAAGTTAGTTTTTCCTCAAAGACTGGATTTTGTGTCTCTATTGCCAAACAGTTTGGGAATTTTACAGGGTAGAAAATTGAGTCTCGCCTTAAACAGAATCTGCAGTACTTTAAATTGAATATCATCTGATTTTAGAAACAATGGGGTTGTGTGCTCCCTGTAACCACTAAGTGTATGATACGTAGAGATCTTTTCTGCAGAATTGGTCTATAGAATGGATTTATAAGCACATCCCCAAACTTCAAGGCAGTACTTTAACAGGCATGAAAATGGGTCAGGGGTTTAAAAGGTGAGAAAGGTGTGGAGGAAATATGTTCCGGCGTTCTGCCAAAATGTCCTCTGTCGGCGAAACGTCCTACATGTGGCGAATTTGACCATTTTAATTTTTCACATAAGGCTTAATATTCGAGCGGGGGTTTAATTAGTTGAAGGAGTTGATTTCAACCACCATTGACTCGCACTAGCTTAGCCACTCCGGACCCCTGAAACTAACAAATAACTGGAAAACTGCACAGAATTTGTTCAAATCAACTCCAACGACTAATTAAACCCCGGCTAACTAAAAGATTAAGCCTAATGTAAAAAATTCTGCTTCCCCTTTAAAATAAAGACCATTGAATATGGCCATTAAAATGTTGTCTATAAAAGTTTTAGAGCAATAAAATAAACAACAAAAATGAATGAAATGAACAAGAATCCTTCAAACTATTTCATAATGGGTCCAAATTATTTTTCGAACAGATCATGTGACGATAGCACCTTAGAGACAGCCGTTTGCATTGCTTAGCCAAAACTACAGCTGAGGAGGCAAGATGGATATTTAGAATTTCTTTAAACCTAAGCTTTCAAAACCTTCAACAACAACTGAGCTTGAACCGAGGATTGAGCACGAGCAGTATCAAAAAGTCCTGGCTTTCGTGTTACCTGTTGTGCTGTAATTCCAAGTGGTGCTTGAATTGGATGCTTATAGCGGTCGACAGTCTTTTTGAGCCAGCGCAAAGTTCGCAGCGCACGGAAATATTTTTGTCATCTTTACTGGACAAAAATGTGACGTAATGGTTGTGTTTCCAGTGTGCAAATGCAGCCGTTTGTAGTATATCTCCTGCCTATTTCATTGCATCCTGGAGGGGAAGCAAGGCTGTGTTGTTTTGGCCGCAAACTCCCAGCGCTCACGGCTCACGCATCATGATATTACACGTGACCCTTTTTTTTCCATCCTTGATTAGAAAATGTGACATGTGATGTCACTCCCATGACTACAGTATTCTTCATTCTACATACATTATGGGGCAATAACAAAATAGTAACGCACAGGCATCAAGGAAATTAATTTTACTCAGATTACTGATTTAGAAAAATGAACGCGTTAGATTGTTCTTTACTGAAAGAAAGTAATCAGATTACAGTTACGCATTACTCACATAACGCGTTACTGACAACACTGCTTTTATATTACCGTTAAATACACAAGCTTGACGTTACCTTAACGGGAGCTATTTTTTCACCGGACGCTCTGGCAGTGTTCAACGCAAGCTGCGACAAACGGCAGTAACTTTGTCATACTGCAAAATATGAAAACGATTCAAACCATTACTCACCAAATTCAATTAGGCTCGAGCGTATGACGTGGCACTCGCGAGGTTTCCGCCGCTATCGCCATTGTGGAAGCGAGAAACATAAACTGAGGCATTTCAACACAGGTCGCTCTTTAAAAATGGTTGGAAATTATTGTGCGCTAAAGAATTGCAACAACCGATCGAATAGAAAGGAGAATGTACAGCTCGACAGAACACCATTGAGTTTCTTCCGGATCCCTACATGGAGAAAAGGCGAGGGAAAGCTCATATCCGAACTTACCAAACGTCGAAGAATGGCATGGGTGGCCTCGATCAGAAGGAAGGGCATAACGTTTGATTCTCCAGTTACACACTGAGTTTGCTCTATGCACTTCCACTCCGGTAAGTTAATTTCGTTTGTTTACGCAAATTTCAGTAACTTTACGCCCTAAGTCGGCCTGTTGTTAGCTATTGCTACAGCTAAACAACTAGCATGCATACATGTGCATTGTCTTCATTAGACATAATTCCTGTCGTTGCTAAATGAAAAAGCTGTAATATTTTGACGTGAGAGAGTGGCAAAGAATTTGTACACAGGCTACATTTTATGCAGCAAAAGATTTGTACATCCGTGGTCACAGACTAATGTAAACACACATTGCCTACCTTTGCTAGAAAGATGGTGTTGCCGTTTACTATGGTCATAAAGTGAAGATCCTGCACCCATCCGCAGCAAAACTGTTCGTAGCTTTGTAGCGATTTGTAGTTTCGGAATTGCTGATGAGTGTAGTAACATATACCAAACACTAAATACAGCATGATGTCCATTTCGCGTAGTGGTGGAAGCTTGTCGACATCTTTATTCCATTTGTGTTCGGCTTGCTCGTGAGGGTCAACATTGTTCACTTCCTTAAAATTGCTCACATATCTGTCCTTCGCCGTGGTAACAAGTTTGTCTCTGTTTCGAACTGGCAAGTTTTCCCTACATTTTTCCATCTTTGGCACTCGTAGTTGAATTGTATTTGCCGTTAAGTTTAAATGTCCCGTGATGCAGACGTGCTTCCGCAATGGTTGCGTTGTCGCAAATCTCGCACGATCCCGTGCTGCTGTGACATAACCGCTCGAGCCTAATATGCTGGCGAATGCGTTCATCTAAAAAAAAAAAATTGGGAGTGAGACCTCACCTCGTCCAGCGAACGTGAATTTGTTCTTAGGACAAGATCATCTGTCGCAATTAGCGATCTTTGACGCTCTTTTTCTCCTCCCCACATACAAACTTGATTCTCTCTCAGCGGCTGTGATTAACCTCAATGAAGTTGCTCTCCTAACTAAGCCTTGCCTATCATTCGTCTTTGTAAGTTTTTAGTAACTTTGTGTATTGAATTTGAAAGGAAAATGTGTGTTTTGTTTTTGGCGAACTTCTTCATGAAGCTAAACTGTTGAAGCGACTCACACGTGGAAAAATACGATTGTACAACGTTTTAAATGTATTCATTTGGTATATTTCAGTTACCACGATTTGAGAGATCAATAAATTGAAGAATTTACGCCTTGCGTTTGGAGTGTTTCTTTTTGGGTTTGCTGGAATAGCGTCACTTACACTCGCACCATCAAACAGAGGAAGGGGTAAGTGCTGCCGCGCCAAGCCACTTCTGGCTGCATTTTCGACACATGAAAAATAACGAATACGTACTACTGTATGACGGAAAATTTTAGTGGTTTTGTAACCGCCACGTTTTCATAGCATGGTAAACCGTGAAGGTAACCGGCACATGCCTACACCCGACCCCCCTTAAAAGTTTTCTCCTCGGATCTACACGATTCATGTAAGTCATCCTTTTTGACTTCAAAACGGCGAATTTCGCCGAAAGGTGAGAGATTTTCATGCCTGTTTAAATATGGTAGGATCGGGTTTTGAAGTTCAATATAAGGGTGTGTCAATATATAAAAAATATTGCGATTACTTTGTAGCCCAAAAGGTTATCAATACGTTTGTTTCAAAATCTTTCATTAGGATAGTGTTTACATTAGCTCACTGACAGCACCAGACATCCATTTAATTTTGAATGGATTGGACGTCTAGCGTCGTCAATGGCACTAAAACCAGAGCATTCACAGCCAGTCTTGTGGTCTAATTAACATCCAGTGGTTTTTGATGACAAGAAGAACCGTCTGACATCATCGAGACTGCTCCTTAACCCGGAAATAAAACCGCCTCCTGTCGCTAGTTTTTTTTTTGTTTCTGTTAGTACTAAGTCGTTTCCTGTTCATTTTAGGGCATTTTCACATTACTTTCTGTTGATTTTGAGTCACTTCGTATTCATTTGGGGACATTTTTGAGTCTCTTGCTTTTCAGCAACTCAAAATCGACAAGTGACAACATGAGAAAGGACAAAACCTGACATATTCTAATATTAGCTTAACGTCTTGTTGTACAGCTACTATCGTACTATAAGGTCTGACCTTCACTGGTCAGTCTCCTCCCAAATTCAATTTGTAGCCATGAATGACCAAGTTTCTAATCCTGACCCTCATTGTTTTACTTTATTCTTAACACAATGACCGTCTGTTGGGTAGGGAATGCCATACTTGGGTTCAAGTTGAGCCATGTTAGTGGTGACGAGCCAGCCCCAGTCTCCTCCGTGAGCATAGAACTGTTGAAAACCAAGACGTCTCATCAGTTTGTGGAAGATGTGCGCAGCACAGATGGAATCAAAACCTGTTCAAATGCACACATAAGGACAGGTCATCTCCACTTCACCTACATATTTCTAAGAAAGAATGTAACACTGGATAAATATTGAAGCTAACAGTGTATTAGACACATATTTTCCTGTTAACCTCTTCTATTCAGCTGCGTAGACATGGAGAATAGGAATCTGAGTGTCCTTATGGGCTGAACAGTTTAAATGCATCACATGGGAGTTTGATATTTTGTGATTGTTCAATATGATTTATTTAGGATAAAGTAGCAAACAGGAAGGAGTTAATGGGAAAACAGAAAGGAAGTAAGCAGACAGAAGAGGAGCAGAACAAACAGCAACAAAAAATATATCATTAAACAATTATGCTACCTATGAACTAAGCCTGAACGATATATCGTTTAAACATCGCCATCGCGATGTGCGCGTGCGCGATGGTCCCATCGCAAGCACGTGCGATAGTTTGTATTTTTTTAAATCCACATACGCCTTGCTTTCTGCTCTGTGCACAGCCTCACACCCTCCCTCTCCCAGCCCTTTGTTCCTCTCAGTCACTGCGGCACCTGCTTATTAAAGTTAACGATGGCTTTGATCTGGCCAAAGAAGCCGGGCAGCAATCTCTCAATCATCGTTTAACTTGTTAAACAGTTTCTGCAAGGAAGCCACGCTGGAATGAATGTGTGTGTGTGTGTATGGAGACGTTGGAGACATAAATGCCAGAAGTGATCATGAGGATTTTGAAATTTCTACATGTCACTCCAAGAGTCACAGCCATGTTAGGTAAACAGAAGCATTTAATAAAGCCAAGCATTTTTCTACTACAGTACTTTATTCTTGTTCAAAAATGATTTGGTTGGACAGTTATGTTTAAAACTGATCATAATTATGACATTTAAAGTGTTTAAAGTTTTTTAAATCACTTTGGGGGGAAAAGTGAGAAAAAAACATGTCTTATATGTATCTCTTTCCAATGCTAAATCTGAATAAATAAATTGAGCACAAAAAACCCACACACACAAAAAAAAAAAAAATTGGGGGGGGTGCGCTACTTCGCGGTTTTTCACTTATCGCGGCGGGTTCTGGTCCCCATTAACCGCGAAAAACGAGGGATCAATGTACACTGTGGTGATGGTGAGTCATCCAAAGTCTTTCCAAACAGCTATTCAAGTCATCTAGTGAAAATTAAAAAAAAAACAAAACACTTTTTTAAATATCGCATTGTAATATCGCAATATATCGCAAACCCCCAAAAAATCGCAACATTAGTTTTTTCCAATATAGTTCCGGCCTACTATGAACATAGTATTGTTACATACGTATTGTTAGCTAGTTATATCTACCCATGGACACCATCTAGGGAGCTGATAACCGAGGAGGAAGAGGAAGGAAAGGTAAAACGATATGTGAATAGGTGGGGTGGAGCTTAATAATAATAATAATAATAATATCCACCCATCCAGCCATTAATCTCCGCTTAATCCGGAAGGAGGGTCTTTCGAAAAGTCAAATCTTGAATTCAGGAGGAGCTGGGTGGTTTTCTCTTATGGCCGTGGAACAGTGAACCAGCTTTACACCCTTTGCAGGTTCCTCGAGGGTGCATTGGAGTTCGCCTAACCGGTCTACATGTGTTTTGTGGATCTGGATAAGGCTTTCGACCGTGTCCCTCGGGAAGTCCTGTGGAGGCGCTTCAAGAGTACGGGGTACTGAGCCCCCTGGTAATGGCTGTTCGGTTTCTGAGTTTGGTCCGCATTGCCCGCAGTCGGATTCATTTCGAGTGAGGGTTGGACTGGACTATGCCAATGTTGCCCTTAGTCACCGATTCTGTTCATAACTTTTATGGAAAGAATTTCTAAGCGCAGCCGAAGCGTTGAGGGTAGGGCTACAGCTATCGAATATTTTAGTAATCGAGTAATCGACTGAAAATTCTATCGATTAATCGAATAAAACAAATATATTTTTAGGTGAAGAGCAATTATAAATATACATGAGAAAACAAGACATTTCATTTAATCTTGAACCATTTTCAGTCAATCAATGTCTTTATTTTCGATGTATATTGTTGAAAACAGCCAACAATTGCATCTCAGATGTAACTAGAATTTAAAAAAAGACTAATTCACTGCTTTCACTCAAAAAACCTTTAGATATTATTTAAAAAACAATAATAATAAAATTAAAAAAAAAAAAAAAATATATATATATATATATATATATATATATACACCTAAAAATGCCGTTACGCTTGATAACACACATCACTTAAAAGTTAGGATTTTTTTCCCACGTGTTTTAATTGAATTTCTATTTGTGTCAAGCCATTTTTAAGTTCTAGTCTAAACTGTAAGTCCTGATAGAATTTTGAGTTTTTGCTGTGTTCAAAATAAATGTATGATACAGGCTGTATTGGAGCACATTAGGGACCAGTGCTACTTGGTGTTTTATCCAGCAATGACTCCTGAGCTAAAATTGATAGTTAGCATTATTGAGTTTTTTACACCCTCACCACTCCACAACGCTATGTTATGTTAAAGCCTGTATGTAAGACACGTTAGCCACGCATCGACAGTGGTCATAATTAATAGAAACCTCGCCCTCTGCAGGGCTAACGTTACGTGAGCTAGTGAATAAGGTTAATCTTATTTATTAGCGCTTAGCGCTCTTTATTAGCGCTTCGCGCTCTACTGCTGTAAGATGGCGGCTGTTTACTAACGCTGCCCAGACGCGGCTGAGTCTGTCATTCGCATCATTCTGCCTTGACATCCTTCCTTCAAACTTTTTCAAAACTGTTTTTCATTGCATAGCCCCTGACATACTTCAGATTATAAATACTTCCCTCCAAACAGGAGAGTTTCCTCAGACTTTAAAAACTGCAGTAATAAAACCTCTCCTAAAAAAACCTAATCTGGATGCCTCAACCATTAGTAATTACAGGCCAATATCAAATCTGACATTCCTGGGGAAAATTATCGAAAGGGCTGTGTTTGAACAGATCCAGACTTTTATGATGCAAAACAATCTTTTTAACTCATTTCAGTCTGGATTTCGGCCACAACACAGCACCGAGACCGTGCTTATCAAAGTCCTAAATGATATTCGTCGGAATACCGATGCAGGCAAATCATCTGTTCTGCTACTATTG
Source organism: Corythoichthys intestinalis (assembly GCF_030265065.1). Lineage (NCBI taxonomy): Eukaryota > Metazoa > Chordata > Actinopteri > Syngnathiformes > Syngnathidae > Corythoichthys > Corythoichthys intestinalis. The sequence continues at coordinate 37,387,961 of NC_080413.1, forward strand.
GATCTCAGCGCCGCATTTGACACGGTTGATCACAACATACTACTCAGCAGATTGGAACAGTGGGTAGGGTTTACTGACACTATTCTTCAGTGGTTCACATCCTATTTACATGATAGAGATTTCTTTGTGTCAATTGGAAACTATCAGTCAGAACGAACCAAATTCACGTGTGGAGTCCCTCAAGGGTCAATTCTTGGACCACTCTTATTTAACATCTATATGCTTCCGTTAGCTCAGATAATGGAACAGTATGATATCTCCTATCACGCCTATGCAGATGACACACAACTGTACATTTCTGTGTCCCCACATGATTATAGTCCCTTAGTCTCCCTGAGTAAATGCATTCGTCAAATCAATGAATGGATGTGCCAGAATTTTCTCCAGTTAAATGTAGAGAAGACAGAGGTGATCATTTTTGGGCCAAAAAAGGAAAGGTCAAAGATAAGCAGCCAACTTAGCACAATGTCACTAACAGCTACAAATCAAGTCAGAAACCTTGGCGTAATTATTGACTCAGACCTAAAATTTGATAGCCATCTAAAGTCCGTCACTAAATCCGCTTATTACCACCTAAAAAATATAACCAGAATTAAGGGGCTTCTGACTCAACAAGACATGGAAAAACTTATGCATGCATTCATTTTCAGCAGATTGGACTACTGCAACGGTATATTTACAGGTCTTGATAAAAAATCAGTCAGGAAGCTGCAGCTAGTACAGAATGCTGCAGCCAGAGTCCTCACAAATACAAGGAAGCTGGACAACATTACACCGGTTTTGAAATCGCTACACTGGCTTCCAGTGAGTCAAAGGATAGACTATAAAATACTACTGCTCGTCTACAAAACACTTAATGGCCTTGGACCAAAATACATGCTTGACTTGTTAGATTCCTATGAGACATCTAGACCCCTAAGGTCGTCTGGAACGGGTCTTCTGCATGTTCCAAGAACAAGAACCAAGAGGGGTGAGGCAGCATTTAGTTATTATGCTCCTCACCTCTGGAACAAGTTACCCGAACGTCTGAAGTATGCTCAAACTGTTAGCTCCTTTAAATCAGGGCTAAAAACGCTTTTGTTTGGCACTGCATATCCATAACTGTCTATATATTTCAACCTACCTGCCTTCTATTCCTATTGTGCTTATCTCCATTGCTGATTTCAATGATTATTAGTAGTAGTAGTTTTTGCTTTATTTTTATTTTTGTTTTATTTTTACTTATTTATTTTTATTCTGTGATTAGATGTGATCATTTGTCTTGGTTTTTACGTTGTGTTGATTTAAATGTGATTTTTATGGTCTTCATGTGATGTAAAGCACTTTGAATTGCCTTGTGTTGAATTGTGCTATATAAATAAATTTGCCTTGCCTTGCCTTGCCTTCAACATACATGTGATCTCTAGGAGACTCATCCGACGCTACCTGCTATCAACGTAGCATCGTGCGGGCTAGTATTTAGCAACGTCGGCGTCGTTTGTAGCGGCTGTTGGCTGATGTAAGGTTTTTTTTTTTTTTTTTTTTTGCTTCTTCCCCTACGCACGTGACATCAGTGCGTTGTCCCGCATTAAAAGTAGTCCGAGCAAAACGTGATGCTTAGAGCTGTCAAAATACACAATTACTCGAGGTGAATATAATTACTCGGATCAGTTTTTAAACTCGAGTTACTCGAGTTGCTCGAGTATTCGTTTCAGCTCTAGTTGAGGGGGTCCGGTTTGGTGGCCTCAGCATTGCATCTCTGCTTTTTGCAGATGATGTTGCATTCGTCAAGCAGTGATCACCAACTCTCACTCGCAGCCAAGTGTGAAGTGGTTGGGATCAGCACCTCCAAATCCGAAACCATGGTCCTCAGTCGGAAAAGGATGGCGTGCCCGCTCTGGGTTAGGGATGAGATCCTGCCCCAAGTGGAGGACATCAAGTATCTTGGGGTCTTTTTCACGAGTGAGGGAAGGAGAGAGCGGGAGATCGACAGGCGGATCAGAGCAGCATCTGCAGTGATGCAGTCTCTGCACCGGTCCATTGTGGAGAAGAAGGAGCTGAGCCAAAATGCAAAGCTCTCAATTTACCAGTCGATCTACGTTCCAACATTCACCTATAGTCATGAGCTGTGAGTTGTGACCGAAAGAACAAGATCCCGGATACAGGCAGCTCAATTTTTTTTTTTTCCGCAGGGTGTCCGGGGTCTCCCTCAGAGAAAGGTTGAGAAGCTTAGTCATCAGGGAGAGACTCCGAGTTGAGCCGCGACTCCTCCGTGTTGAGAGGAACCAGTTGAAATGGCTCGGCATTTGGTCCGGATGCCTCCTGGAAGCTTCCCTGGAGAGGTGTTAGGGGCATGTCCCACTGACGGGAGTCCCCGGGGATGACCCAGGACACACTGGAGACACTATGTCTCTCGGCTGGCCTGGAAACGCCTTGGGATCTGGCCGGAGGAGCAGGCTGAAGTGGCTGGGGAGAGGGAAGTCTGGGCTTCCTTGCTAAAGTTGCTGCCCCCGCGACCCGAACAATAATGATAATACATTTCATTTCAAAGCGCCTAACACGACACTCAAGGATGCTTTGCAATCAAATACTGTATCCAAATGATAAAAACAAAAACAAAAGGACTAAAAGTTGGATTACATCAAAATAGTAGGAGAGAAACCACAACACACAACAACAGAGGATTAGTATGGATATGATAATTTATATGTTTTATTGATATGTCGGGTGGGGCCACACCATGAATCGCTTTAAAACTGATGAGTATTTTGTAATTAATTCTTTGTTTAATCGGGAGCCAGTGAAGTTGACTCAGATTGGGGCCATGTGGTGTGTGTTCCTGTTATTAGGCGTGCTGCAGAATTTTGGAGGGGCTGCAGTTTTTGGAGTTATTTATGAGGATGACCAGAGAGCAGTGAGTTGCAGTAGTTGATCCGGGAGGTGACTATGCTGCAAACAAGAGTGGTGGCAGTGTGGGGACTGAGTGATGAACGGAGACGAGCAATATTGCGAAGATAGAAGTGGGCTGATCTGGAGATATCGTTGATATAGTAGCGGAAGGAAAGCGTGCTGTCGAGGATGACACCTAGACTCTTAACCCAAGTTGAGGGGGAGATGGATATTATTAATTGGAATAGAGAAATTATTGTAATTTGTGAGGATGGCGGGGGGTGCCTACTAGAAGGACTTCTGATTTTGAACTGTTGAGTAGTAGAAAGTTTGTGGAGAGCCATGAGTTGATGTCATGTGAACAGGGGGTAAGAGAGTTAGGTGAGAAGGAGGTGGTTGGTTTCGAGCAAATGTAGAGCTGGGTGTCATCCGCGTAGCAATGAAAGTTGATATTATGTTTACGTAAAATGGAACCGAGGGGGAGGATGCAAAGATAAAAGAGGAGCGGCCCCAGGACAGAGCCTTGAGGCACGCCAGCGGAGATGGGAAGTGAATGGGATTGGTAGGAAGGAAATCTAACAAATTGTGTGCGACCACTCAGTTAGGAGGTGAACCTTGCACGGGGTGTGTGGGTGATACCAATTGAAAGAAGTCAGTCGAGAAGGATTTTATGGAAGATGGGGTCAAGGGCAGCTGTGAGGTCGAGGAGAACAAGAATTCAAAGTAGACTGTAATCAGAAGCTTTAAGGAGGTCGTTTTTTTCTTTTAAGTAAGGCTGTTTTGAGGCTGAGAAGGGGGCGGAAACTGGATTGAAACTGCTCGTAAGAGATACTGGTGGTGAGATGTTTACGGAGTTACGTAAGAGGCAAGATTTTTCTAGAATTTTTTAAATGAAGGGTAAATTAAGAGATGGATCGGCAGTTGTTAAAATTGATAGGATCAAGGCCAGGTTTCCCAAGAATGGGGGCTTTGAGATGGAGGGGATTACATAATTCCGGCAATGTGAGGTGGGGAACCTGGTATTATGTAAATCACCTTTAAGTGTGGACATGTTGACATCCTATCTATGTTACTTGATCGCTAATCCTGGCACAGACAATCTTTCTTTCAATCTTGACTCACCTTTTTTATGTGGCGCTTCCGAGTAGCCATAGCCTGGTATGGACGGGCACACCACCTCAAACACAAGGTTTTGGGGGTCCGATGGCTCTGTTAGCAATGGAATTGCCCCATAAAATTCATAGAAGGAGCCAGGCCAGCCATGAACCATTATTAAAGGAATAGGATCGGTCCCTTCTGGCACCCGTTTGGGTTTCACATGCACATAGTGAACATCAATGCCTTGAATGGGAAAAAAAACAAATCAAAACAGGACAGTAAGTCAGCAAGCCAAAAAGAGAGTCATTTGCAGGAACAAACCTTCAATTTTGGTTTTGAAGTGAGGATACTGGTTGAGTTTGTCCACTTGTCGCCTCCAGTCAAAGTCATTCCTCCAGTAAGAGATGACCTTCTCAAGGTATTTCGAATTAAAACCATAATTGAATTGACTGTCTTCTAGTGAGGGAACTGCACGTGTTTGGTCTATTCTTCTGTGAAGGTCCTGAATGAACGTGACATGGGTACATATTCGAAAAATCATTTTGTTACTTCCCTATAAAGAAAAGCTCCTGGCTATAATGACTTCAATGACGATAGGGGAAACATTACCTCAAGCTCTTCATCGCTAGTGGTCACTTTAAATGGGTAAATGTTGGAGTCTTGCTCGCCATCAGGGACTGGACCAACTCCCCACCAGCCGTCCTCTGTTTTCAAAACATGGCTTCTTCTTCTAAACACTAGCAGGAAGATCACTCCTCCAACCACAAGCCCAATCAGAACTTCTATGAACATACTTCCTGAACAGGGAAAATAGATGAACGGAGATGTGTAGGACATAAAAACTGAAGTTTGTAAAGCGCTGCGGTATACATACTTTTTAAATAAACGTGAGTTGAGATCAGTGCTGTACGATATGACAACCAAATCCCGTCTTTCATCACTGTCGTCATTTACTAAGCATAGACCGCTTTGTGCTGACTGCAGCGCATTTTACAATTACAAACGTATTTTTCGAACTATAAGTCGCAGTTTTTTTTCCATAATTCGGCCAGGGGTGCGATTTATATGTGAAATTATTAACAGATTATGATATCATATCACATGTTATTTTCACACTAGTATGTAAAGATGGGAAAAAAATATCATGTGGCCTTTATGTCCCAATACCAAGTATCGATACTTTTTTCTGAGTATCGATACTAGAGATACTTCTAATGTGCTGTGCCAACACAGCGCTGGCCACAAGCCAAAAAACTAAAGATGTCCCAATCCGATCACGCTCCGTCCTGCTGCTTTTCTTGGTCCGCACTCCGCAGTGCGCTGGAGATTACTTGTTAAAGATTACAATGATTGAAGCTTTGATCTTGGCAGAGAAGTCTGGGAGCGCTACATTAAAGGGGAACTGAAAAGCTTTTCAGATTTCGCTCTTAAGTGTTTTACTCAGTTGAATTGTATTAAATGCGTCATTCGCTCTCTCAAAAAGTCACATAAAAAAAAAAAATAATAATTGACCGCGTAGTTTTTGAGTCATGGCCATAGCAACACCATAGCAACGAGGGACGCGCCGTCCTGCCGACCCCTACCTCGTGACGTAACTTCCAGGAAGCCTCGCCACCACTCTGAACACGGAAATATAGCACCACGCTATCCTCGCCATATATTGCAAACATTTTCTGGGTTTTACTCGCGGGATTCGTCATGCCATCTCTATGTGTAGCGATATGAATTACTCACAGGAAGACTCGAGACTCTAGGAGTGGTCCAAAAAAAAACTGCAAAGGTTTGGACCGTTTTTGTTAGCATGCATACAGGTCCCCAATCGGCTCATTGTTTTCATCATTTCAGCCACGACAGCTTTGAAAACCTACAACAATGCAACCTTGGTTTTCCAAAGACGTAAGTAGAACATTAATGGCTTTTTTTTATAAACGAGGGGGACTCCTACTGCCAGTTTGTTGAAGTGCGACTTTTTTTTTTTTTTTTTTTTTTTTTTTTTGCTGTTGGCCTGTCATAAGTAAATAGGTTGGCTGACATGTCGTCTACTCATGTGATTACTATATCAATAGGTGTTATGTAAATTCAAATGTCCCCAGCACCAAATAGGTCCTTGGCTTGTTGTTTTTTATATTTCAACATCAAGGTCTGCCTATTTGAAGAGGGAACAATAGCATCAAATAGATGCTGCTATGACTGGGGCATTATTATTTGATCACCAAGAAATTATTATTAAATTAAAATTGGGATTCATCCAATATTTTCATGCTGCTGTGATTTTTTTTTTCCTCCAGGAAGCCAAACATATATAATTAAGTGGCGGAAACCCTCAACACGATGAAAAAAGCGTTGCAAGTCAGTTGCCACCCAGTTTCCCAAAATCAAGAGAGAGTGGGTCGAGTCATATGATGACCGAAGTGATGCGGTGTCCAGCGATGACGACTGAAGAGATCCTATGAGGCCTGCCAGATGCTGAATTTCTTCCGTCTGCGACATCAGATGACGATGATTTAGGAGAAATAAATGTAGCAAATTTTGATGATATGAAATCATAAACTAGTCATATATACAGTACACATTTTTTAAAAGAAAAATCAAGTTACCTTCATATTTTAATGATAATGCATTATCTTTGTATAGAGAACACTTCATGCTACAGAAAAGAGTAAATACATATTTCCCACTGCCATTATCATTTTTCAATGTTGCGCTAGTCCGTTGCTATCCTAACTTTGTGTTGCTTACTAAAATTATGCTCTTTGATGTGTGCCGTTGTGTGCTTGGTATAACATGTTGTGTCACAATCTGACAACGAAAGCTAATGCTGATTCAACATAAACCTGGTATCATTTATTATTGCGGCCTATTGAATATTTTTTCAGAATGTAATATAATTACAATATATTATATACCAATAGAATACATTAAACAGTCAACAAAATGTGTCAATGTTGTTAACAATTTATGGTTTTATTTTATAAATGAAATTCATGCCCCTGTCAGTGCTTCAGCCTCCGCAAGTTTGGCTCTCACGTCTGGGATCTCCTGATGACACAGGCATACTCTTGGAAGGGTAATTACTTGACGGTTTACAGCAACACCTGGAAAATAAAATGGTTTTGTCATTTATTTTGAAATATCAATAACATATCATTCATTTAGCCACATTTGGGCTAGCTTTATCATATTTAGATCGGTAGGAGCTGTCCCATTACCTAAAATCCAGTTTTAGCTATGTGTAGAGCATTCATTTAGCCACATTTGGGCTAGCTTTATCATATTTAGATCGGTAGGAGCTGTCCCATTACCTAATATCCAGTTTTAGCTATGTGTAGAGCATGGAAAAATATACAACCATGTAATCGCATTCTAATAAAAAAATCACGATGCTGGATTTACCACTCACCCTCCCGTTCGTGAAGTGTCGAGCTGTCAATTGGCGTCATGACGCCATCTGCTGTGTCAAGTAAATCGCCGTCATCTGACGCCTCAGGTTCAAACATGTAGGGATTAATTGTAGTTCATCTTTCCTGGGAGCCTTTGCCATCGGTAGCGTCACGAAAGAGCGATCCTGAATGGTTACCTTTGGTGGAAATATCACTGACATCGTTGTTGCTGCTATGTTAGCTGTGAGTAGTCTTCTGTTGCCTACGTCACACTTCCGGGTTTGCGAAGGGACCATTAACGGAGTGCAAAAAAACTAAAAAAACGCAAATTATCCTTACAATTACGTGTTGATAATGTCATGGTTGTTTTGACGAACTTGTCCCAAGTTTATATTCATAAAATTACACCAAAATCCGGAAAGGTCTTCAGTTCCCCTTTAAAAGATGGCGCCTGTCATCGACGAGCTTGTTAAACACTAGCGGCAGTGTGCTGTGGCAACTCATTGTTTGTGTGTGTAAGTTTTCTCAAAACAGCAAACAAGGCAATTGTGCTTTTTGAAGCTTTTTACTTCCTTAACTTTTGAAAATTTGTAAAGCTGTAACACACATATGTACACTTATGTTCAAAACAACACGCATTTTAACAATAAAACACTTGACATAAAACAATTGGGTGTTCAAACGTCCATCTAGTCTGATCAATATGTATATTTTATTAAATGAACTTAACCAAATTTTCCAAACAAACGTCTGCTAGTTTAAATGCTACGAACGCTAAGGTATTTACAATTCTCATCGCAAATCGCTCACACATAACTCCACAAACTGTAGCTCTTAACTTAATTACAAATGCTTACACAACTATATATTAGCTGAAACAACTTACAGCCTTATGTGGGCCAAACCAGAGCTCCGCTGTGCTTTATCCATGTCAGAGTCTGCAAGGTGACAGTCCAGCCAGACACAACGCTGCCACCAGAGGGCAGTGTATCCTCCATCATTAAACAAAATACATTACAGTGGTCCCTCAACATATGATCGCTTCGAAGCACGATCTTTTCGACATCCAACGTAAAATTTGACTCGCCATTTGGTTCTACATCCGACAACATGCTTGCAATACGACAACATAACAGCGCCGCAGACGGACGCACGGTGGATTTTCTTGTGAGAGAAATCAACATAGGATTTCAAGAAGGTTAGTGCAGGTGGTGAAAAAAGGAAAAAGGTGACGCTTACCATTGAACTGAAGATGGAAACGATAGAAAAATATGAGCGTGGGGTGCGCATCCGTGAACTGGTGCAACAATACGGCGGTAGAATGTCTACGAACTCAACAGTCCTCCTCCAACCTCCATTCGCCAGTCTTTATAAGTTAAGGTGACAATTATCATTGTGGTAACATTGCCAAAGAAATCGCCAGCTTCGTCAGGTTTTTATCAGTTCTTTCAGAATTTGTGCAACACAACACGCCTACCCTCCGCCGCAGTTGACGGCAACTACAAAACATTAAAAGAGAAAGCAAAATCTCAACCGCATTTTTCTGTCACGTCAGTCACGCGGTGCATTCATACAGCACGCAAAACAGTAGGGGTGTGACAAAATATCGAAATGGTGATATATCCCAAAAGGTTATCGATATGCTCCTGCCAAGAATCAAGATAGCTTTTAAAAAAAGGTGTCAGTGTTTAAAAAAAAAAAAAAGGGACCAGCAAGTTGCTACCAAAATCTTCCACCATAATAGTGTCTCAGGTAACTCTAAGGCTGCCATTGACGGTGCTCGACGCGCAATCCATTTAGACTGGGAACATTCGTTCATTCGAAATAGGGCTGCAGCTATCGATTATTTTAGTAGCCGATTAATCGATGAACTATTTATTTCGAATAGGGCTGTCCCAAACGACTAATTTTCTCCCGATTAGTCAGCCGACTATTTTTACGATTAGTCGACTAATCTAATAATTTAAAAAAAAAATGTTTTTGTTTTTTTTGTTTACTAATTTAGCAATGAAATTTTTGTTGACGCTTATCAATTCACAAAAAACATATTGGAACACCCTCTGGTGTACAAAAAATGAAAAAACTAAAAAAATTTTTACAAACTGGGTGTCGGCGCTTGAGGTGTTTATTCACGGCCGACGTGCAACCAAGCTTGGCATTAAAGAGACAGGACAGAAGAGTGTACCCTCCTTTGTTTCTTTGAAATAAGTCAATGTTTTGGAAAATCTGGTGCGCTTTTTATGGCTTTGTGCCGCTTTCCCCGCTTGCATACAGAGCATCCGACATTCTGAACTTTCCACGCATATATTTTTTTAACCCTTCATTAACCGTCGACGGGATGTTGTGCTCGTCGACGGATTTACGTCATCGATGACGTCGACTATGTCGACTAGTCGGGACAGCTCTAATTTCGAATAATCGAGTAATCGGATGAAGGACATAAAAAAATTAAAATACCTGAGCTGAGCCTCACAAGGTATATATATAAAAAAAGAGGATCTATGTACAACAAGAGAACAATTGGCTAACTTACATAGCAAAAGTCCGCTAGCTTAAATGCTATTTTTATTTATATATTTATTTCCCTTCAGGCATGAAAAATCCGAACATATAGCATTTATATGTGTTTACAATCAATTCAACCCGAAAAGAAAAGGGCAGACGGGAGAAGCCGAAGCTTATTGAAACCCGCCCCCAGTATACCATGTAGGACGCAGAAAATATCGAATAACAATTTTTGGCACTCAGATTTCGTCGTGATTCCAAGTTTGTTTTTTTTTACCATCCCCTCTGATTGTTCATTTTCCCAATAGTCCATTAAATGCGTCCTTCGTCTTCGAGTGTCTGTGATGAGTCAATAAATGCTATAAAATGCTAACGCTTTATTGCAGTGCTCTTAACAAATGGCTCAGACACATATTCCCACAAAAAATGGCTAAATATATCTTTAAACTAAATTACGAATGCATTCAAAAAAATCATTAGCTCAAACAAAAACTTAGCTTATGTTTGGTCTTAACAGGGAGCAGATGGATTCAGCTATGTGAAATAAGGTAGATTAGAGGGCCGTGTATCCACCCGAATCAATTAAAATAAATGCAAACAACTTCTAAACAAATTATAACAACGCCACTTTAATTAAACAAATACTCGAAGCAGCAAAATTTAATTTGAATCTTTTTTCTAATCGAATACTCGAGTTAATCGATTAATCGTTGCAGCACTAATTCGACACCAGAGCATTCGCAGTCATTCTGTCCGATTTTTCAGGGAATTTACAGGTCATTTGCTGTTCATTTACAGGTCATTTCCTGTTGAGTTTGAGTCACTGCCTAATCATTTGGGTGATTCCCAGGTCACTTCCTGTTATGTAACTCAAAATAAACAGGAAGTGACCCATAAAATACCCCCAAATCAACAGGAAGTAACTGAAAATCAACAGGTAAATGACCTTAAATGGCCCAAAATTACCTCATTGCCTGGCATTGGCTGCCACCGACGGCCATAGACGTTCAGTCCGTTTGAAGTGGGAGGGATGGCAGCGAATGAACGAATATTCATTCGCTGCCACCCTCCCAGTACAAATGGATTGGAGGTCTACTAGTGATAAACTCATTCCAATTCACAGCAGAAGCTTGTTTTTCTGTTTATTAGTTGTCGGTAGAATATCCTAGAATGATTTCCTGACCAATGTATCAATAATCGTTGTATCGCCATATCGTCAGATCATCGTTATCGTAAGCTTTGTATCGCAAATCGTATCGTATTGTGATGTAACAAGAGGTTCCCACTCCTACAAAACACATCCGCCAAATTAGAACCCGATTCATTACATTATTACAGGATTTATTATTATTATTTTATTATTCCGGTTCTTATTAATAATTTATTTGATTTGCTATGTCCATCCATCCATCCATCGATTATCTTTTACTATGTCCATCCATCGATCATCTACTGCTTAATCCAGTGTTTTTCAACCTTTTCTGAGTCACGGCACGTTTTTACATTGGAAAAAATTGCGGCACACCACAAATCAAAAATGTTCCAAAATTACTTTCTGTCCAGTATATTTAATTTTTTTTAAAAATTCTTAGTATTTATACTTACACAGGGGGAAACTTGCCTGTTTAGATGAACACAAAGCCCATATCCTGGCAGGAATGTTCTGCAACAGCTCTCAGTCTCTCTCTGTTTTTATTTTTTAATGCAGTTAGGCTTGAAAAGCTCAGAATTATCAAACAGGGGGACTTAACTTTACCAGCATCAGGGCCGAGCATCTTGTTAACAATGGCTTTGCAGGCTGGTAGTGTTAATTTCTCTGCCACTGGGACTTTTTGGATTTAGCAACAAGTTCAGCAACAAGGTAACTGGGTTTGAGGGCTTTCTCATTTACCGTTGTAGTTTCTCCTCAATAAAGTTGTCTGTTTCTCTGCTTTCACAAAGGCAAACAAAATAGTCTACGGAATTGTTTTGAAGCGATGGGTGTTTCGTTTGGAGATAACGTTTAAGCTTGCTTGGCACCATGGCGCTGTTGGAGAGCTGCTCGTGTCACGTTCAAGCAAGGTGTCTGATGTCTAGAAATCGAGGCGGTTCTTGAACACGACACGAGCAATGCCTCGCTCATCTGCACACGACCGAGAACGTTCTACCTACTCTTTCCTTTCTACTGCAACTCCGCCCGAAGACGTCGTAAAAAAAAAAAAAAAAAAAAAAAAAAAAAAATGCGGTATTTGATAATTTCTCGCGGCACACCTGACGATCTCTTGGCACACTAGTGTAACGCGGCACACCGGTTGAAAAACACTGGCTTAATCCAGGGTCATTGCTATTTGTGATAGCACCAGCAAATAGTACTTGCATAGCGCATTTATCTAATGGTTACCATGCCCAAAGCACTTTACATTAGCACACATTTACCTGTTCGCGCACCAATGGTGCTGCTGCCATGCAAGGCGCTTCCAACCCATTGGAGGCAAATTTGGGTTCAGTGCCTTGCCCAAGGGCATAGCCGGGAATCTAACCGCTGACAAATCCAGCTACCAACTGCACCATGGCCGCCCAGCAATATTTATTAAGGATTTAGTGTAGGTTCTAGGGCTGTGGAACAAATTAAATTAATGGATTTCTAATGTATTCTTATGGGAAAATACTGCCCGACATACGATCATGTCGACTTACAAACAAGGTCCTGGAACAAATTACCTTCGTATGTAGAGGTACCAGTGTACTTTTGGACTTTTTGGACAGTTATTTTTAGGGTCAGTGGTATTGAATGGATTGATTCCGATTTAAACGAAAAATCGGTTTACATTGCCAGCATAGGAATGTAACTTGTTCGTAACCCGGGGACTACCTGTATCAGCATTTGAAAACCAGCAAACGATGTACTTATTAACCAATTTATTTACAAAGTAGATCCGATCAGTCAAATATGTTATATGGACTTTTATGAGCAAAATTGTGCATTAAATTGTGGACAATGAGTGGACTTAAATAATGGGAGCTTGTGCGCACGATACAATAGTATGTCAACAGCAGGGCATTTGAATGCTGTCCTCACAATGAGACACTTTGAATCTGGGGCTTAACACGCAGCTCACGAGCCAAGAGTTAACAGAAAAATGTGGGAGCAAAGTCAAAACAAAAATATGCGTGGTGCGTTGGGGCCAGCGGAGAGGATTATGTAAAGAACAGACGAGCAGGCCCCTCGCTCAGGAACTGTGCACGGCCAAAAGGGCATTGTAAACATTATCAGCTTAGCCATTAACAGTAATTAAAACATCGTGTATTGTATGACGCTGTACTTTATTTATAAAACGTGCAGTCGCACAACAAATCCCGACCGTTTTGTAGTGTTCTCGAACGCACCACAAGTGCTTGCTTTTTGCAGCAAATAAAGGAATTTTGTTTAACTGAGAAGTGTCAGCTTCAAAAAAAGAGAGCTGTAAGTATTTGACAAACCTTCTATTTTAAAAAATCGGTTATTTACCACTGACTTGACAAACTAGTCACAATTTATTAACCACACTAATGGTAATCGCTTATTAACAAACAAAGCAGGCTGTTTCAGTGTAATAAATTCATCCGTCCGCTACTTTTTGGGCAGATTACTTTTTATTTTCTATTCACCATTCACGTCGCAATTAAGTTTGGAACGTGAAATAACTAAAGTTTTACCTGTTCTTGTGTTGCTGCAGTGCGTGCGTATGTTACAATCCTTCAGTGGCCACGGACACTTCAGTTCCCTCCCGGACCCAAAGTGATCGTTTTTGCATGGGCTGTCCAGAAGTGCATTATGGGATACGTAGTTCTACGTCATTTAAATGTTATCCAATTCAAAATGTGCGATGATTAGAAAGAATTTTGCAAGTTCATCATCAGGAATCCACATGTGGACTTCAAACTCAAATGGGAAAATGTCATTTTTTTGTTTCTAGGCAAGGCAAGGCAAATTTATTTATATAGCACAATTCAACACAAGGCAATTCAAAGTGCTTTACATCACATGAAGACCATAAAAATCACATTTAAATCAACACAACGTAAAAACCAAGACAAAAGATCGCATTTAATCACAGAAAATAAATAAATAAATAAAAATAAAACAAAAATAAAAATAAAGCAAAAACTACTACTAATAATAATCATTGAAATCAGCAATGGAGATAAGCACAAGAGGAATAGAAGGCAGGTAGATTGAAATATATAGACAGTTATGGATATGCAGTGCTAAACAAAAGCGTTTTTAGCCCTGATTTAAAGGAGCTAACAGTTTGAGCATACTTCAGACGTTCGGGTAACTTGTTCCAGAGGTGAGGAGCATAATAACTAAATGCTGCCTCACCCTGCTTGGTTCTTGTTCTTGGAACATGCAGAAGACCCGTTCCAGACGACCTTAGGGGTCTAGATGTCTCATAGGAATCTAACAAGTCAAGCATGTATTTTGGTCCAAGGCCATTAAGTGTTTTGTAGACGAGCAGTAGTATTTTATAGTCTATCCTTTGACTCACTGGAAGCCAGTGTAGCGATTTCAAAACCGGTGTAATGTGGTCCAGCTTCCTTGCATTTGTGAGGACTCTGGCTGCAGCATTCTGTACTAGCTGCAGCTTCCTGACTGATTTTTTATCAAGACCTGTAAATATACCGTTGCAGTAGTCCAATCTGCTGAAAATGAATGCATGCATAAGTTTTTCCATGTCTTGTTGAGTCAGAAGCCCCTTAATTCTGGTTATATTTTTTAGGTGGTAATAAGCGGATTTAGTGACGGACTTTAGATGGCTATCAAATTTTAGGTCTGAGTCAATAATTACGCCAAGGTTTCTGACTTGATTTGTAGCTGTAAGTGACATTGTGCTAAGTTGGCTGCTTATCTTTGACCTTTCCTTTTATGGCCCAAAAATGATCTGTTCTCCACATTTAACTGGAGAAAATTCTGGCACATCCATTCATTGATTTGATGAATGCATTTACTCAGGGAGACTAAGGGACTATAATCATGTGGGGACACAGAAATGTACAGTTGTGTGTCATCTGCATAGGCGTGATAGGAGATGTCATACTGTTCCATTATCTGAGCTAACGGAAGCATATAGATGTTAAATAAGAGTGGTCCAAGAATTGACCCTTGAGGGACTCCACACGTGAATTTGGTTCGTTCTGACTGATAGTTTCCAATTGACACAAAGAAATCCCTATCATGTAAATAGGATGTGAACCACTGAAGAATAGTGTCAGTAAGCCCTACCCACTGTTCCAATCTGCTGAGTAGTATGTTGTGATCAACCATGTCAAATGCGGCGCTGAGATCCAATAGTAGCAGAACAGATGATTTGCCTGCATCGGTATTCCGACGAATATCATTTAGGACTTTGATAAGCACGGTCTCGGTGCTGTGTTGCGGCCGAAATCCAGACTGAAATGAGTTAAAAAGATTGTTTTGGATCATAAAAGTCTGGATCTGTTCAAACACAACCCTTTCGATAATTTTCCCCAGGAATGTCAGATTTGATATTAGCCTGTAATTACTAATGGTTGAGGCATCCAGATTAGGGTTTTTTAGGAGAGGTTTTATTACTGCAGTTTTTAAAGTCTGAGGAAACTCTCATGTTTGGAGGGAAGTATTTATAATCTGAAGTATGTCTGGGGATATGCAATGAAAAACAGTTTTGAAAAAGTTTGAAGGAAGGATGTCAAGGCAGCATGTTGTGGGCTTTAATTTCGACACAATTTCTGTTAAAGTGGCATAGTCCAAGAGGCTAAACTGTCTAAGATTGACGTGGGGGTAATTTTGGGAGGCGTTTAGTGTAACATTTGTTAATCCGGAGTTGCACACAGTGTGTCTAATCTTTAGTTTCTATTAAAAAAAAAAAAAAAAAACAGGAATGAGAATGTTTTTATTATTAATCTACTCATTTTGTTACCGAAATTCTACCTCCACAATGTAAATTTAGCAAGCTGTTACCTTCTTTTTCTCACTTTCATAACGAGACTGTGCACTACATACATGTGAAAAAAATCTGAAAGCGGAAAAAACATTTGTAAAACACTAAAGCTTTTTCGTGAATAATTGATTATAATTATTATTCATCGTTTTTTGTTTCCCTCTGATGTGCAATGTTTGGAATAGTTGTACCCCCTGGCATATTTGTGTTTGTTTTGTTTTTGGTTTGTACTGTTGATTGTTTATCTGTTTATTATGTTAATAAATTATTATTATTTTTTAATGTGCGATACGTTTCCCTAAAATTGAACGTCGACATGAATGGTTTCTTAAAGATCACAATTGAAACAGAAAAAATTAACGTGTTAATGTGTTTATTGGATGGGGAAATACCGGGCCATTCAAACAATAGTGTATTATGAAGAAAAAAAATTTCAATCAGTGTACAAGGCTTTTAAGGCCATGAAACACGTTTTTTGTGTATGAACTAGAGTGTGCGCCAGTGATTAGAGCAAGAGAGAGAGTTCACTGCTACACTCGGTTTGGGCTGCTGAATCGATAACATTACAAAGTGTCAAGTTTGATTGTCTTTTGTGTTGCTAGATCCAGTGTGCCTCCGTCAGAGGCGAGTAATTGAAGTCAATTGAATTGTATGACACTTTACTACTTTGCACGGAGCACTAGGCTAGTTACCGATGATACTAATCAGTGTCTTAAGTGTTCATTTGTATTGTTTTGGAGAAGCATATTAGCACTTGAGTTATTGTTAAATAGGAAAGTTGTCTCATTTGTTTTTATAAAGAAACCCCACACATAAACCTATTTATATAAGAGCGCTCTCCTTTAAACACAAACTCCCATTCAAACTGTAAAATGTCATACAAGAGAGTGTGCTTTGAAATTGGATTTAGATTGTACTTATAAACACGCTTTTGATCAAGAAAACTGATTCATTACAGCCTGCCTCCTCCTTATTCAATTTTGTTGTTTAAAGAAAATATTTGACATTTCAGTGCTTTGCCCACAAGAAAAAAATGTCATTCAGCAGTTTTTTTTTTACCGAATGAACACGATTTTTGTTTTGAGAATTTTTTTTTCTCACCTTTATTAAAAACTTTGTTAAAGTTTTGTTCTTGAAAGTTAAACAGTACAGTTGAAGACTACAGTTAAGTCAGGAAGCTGTACTCAAATACTTTGGAGATAAGTCATCCATTTTGTCATTATTACTTACATGCCGAAAACAACTTCCAACTTCTAAATTGTGAAGGTAATCGAAAAAAGTGACAATTTTCCGATTAATCATTTAATTCATCGATTGTAAAAAAAAAAAATGTTAGTTGCAGGCCTAGCTGCGGCTAATGGAAGTCTATAGAACCTATGAGAACTTTGGGAAGCCCTCATTTTTTTCAAAATTCCATTCAACCATGAACTTGAATGTGTTCTGTTTCTCAGACATCAAAAAAATCAAGGGATGCTTGACACTCGTACAAAAGACACATGCCATACAGGATTCCATAATTCATATGCGCAAATACAAAATGAGACTTTTACTTGAGTGAATTCATGTTTATTGAAGACAAAATTGTCAGCAAACACCTTAAAAGATGAAGTCTAAGAAAATTAGAAAGTCAGGATTCAGCTGTGTCCATATAAGGGTCAAAATTAAGAGCCAAGTAAAATTTAAAATAGAAGTATTTGTGAAGAGCCTTGCAACATCTTCATTGATAATCTTGCTTGAAAATCAAAAATTTCTGACAGCTCCTCAAAACAAACGAAGGTGCCAATGCTGCTAAATGTGCAGCACATTTGTCCATTTCGCACAATAGGCCCGTACCTCTTATTTTGCTCATCTTCACATTCATACACAGAGATGTGATCTTATGTCATGAGTAGAGAAGCAGGATAACTGAGAGTATCATTTTAAAATCCTGAGATGACTGTACAAACGACATATAGAAATCCCATCTCTGACTATAATGAATAAACGTATGCATCCAGCTCCTTTCTCCCCTGTTACTCTTCCCATACAGATTCTCCATCAGTCCCACTGAAGTGGTTCTGTTCTGTGCTGTACTCCCAACAACCACATTGAACTCAGTCCAAACAGCGGTAATCCAACTCGACTACTCTAGTCCGTCTCCATGGCGCTACTGTGCGTCTCTTTGGACACCATCAGTCTCATCAGTTTCCCGTGCAGTTTCTCGATCTTCTTCACATCTTGAGCCTGGTCTGTCTTGTACTGTAAACACTGAAGAGGGATAAAAAGAAAATTTGAGAAAGCAAGAATCAGAGGTGTGGACATTTTGGCAGAAATATTTGTAATTGCAAAATAAGCAGAGGTGGGTAGTAACACGTTACAGCTACTTGACAATTTTTTTTTTTGAACAATGTACTTCTTAACTCATTCACTCCAAGCCATTTTCACCGGAGCAAGGCCCTTCGCTCCCGGCCGTTTTACTGGATTTTGACTGATTTTGCAAGGCCCACAGAAAATTCTGTTGTATTACGATATAAACATGGAGCTCACCAAAAGAAAGATTAGACTCTCTTCTTTCAGCAGAAAAAAAAGTTAATATCTTTTTCCATTCTTTAGAAATCAGCATTAGAAAATAGCTTAGTTTGAGCAATTTTCCTATTTCTGATGAAAAAACAGAGAAATTGAGCTTTTTGTGAAAGCATACATTTCAAACATAACTTGAACTTTAATAGCTATATAATTTTTTCGTTCTACAAAACAACAAGACAAATAGAGCTTTTGATCGCAAAGTAACAATTTATTTACACATAACTAAACTATTGAACTGTTGAACTATTTGTGCACATAACAACGGGGAAGGCTCTCGGCTGCTCCCGGTTGAATGAGGTGGCGCCGAGTAATCTGATGAGTCCGGATCAATATTGGTCTCACTTTTATCACCATCTTCATCGTTGGTTTCAACCTCGGGCTCAGGAGTAACATAACGTGAGCTCCGCAGAACGCGTGTGGAACCTGACGCTGTTGTGGACGTCACCGTCTGTCTCATCAAGATAGCTTTTCTTTAATCCTTCTTTGACGATGGTTTCGTTTTTTTCCCAAAACATTCCTCCAATGTCGTTTGCCTTTTTTTCTGATCGTTCGCCACGTTTGTGGGAGCAAAGGAGTTAAGAGTAGTTTTACTAATCCATGCTTTTTACTTGAGTAGATTTGTGAGGAAGAAATTGTACTCTTACTCCGCTACACTAATCGTTAGATTTTTCTTCATTATTCTACATATTAGATTTAAGTTCTTTTTTTGCTAGAGACAAGCACACAGTGGCTCAACCAGTTTCACCAATGATAATAATGATAATAATACTCACCTGATTCCATTGTACCAGACTCAAGCTTGCCGTTCTATGATCGCGCCCGCCTGTTCAATCATGTGGCGTCTTAAAAACACCGTACAATATATATATATATGTATTTATTTATTCTGATTTTAACCTTTCTTCCAGTTTTTATTTGGCACCGATTGCCCACGGAAAACCAGAGATATGATCCTTTTAGTTTAATAATAGGAAATACGTTTTCCCCACTAGAAGGCACTCATGCTCTTTGGACAAATAATGCTTAATTTTTGTGTATATATTTTGTTCTCTCATTGGAATTCAATGTTCTTTTTGTTGTTGTTGTTGTTGAATTTCTTTGGCTTAACGTGGTTATTTAATATGTTATTTTACAGTATAACACTTGTGCTGAGAAAAAAACTACCATTGTTAAAAAGGATTTTTTTTTATACATGTTAAGCAGTTACTCACAATGTTACTCATCACTTGAGTATTCTTTTCACCAAATACTTTTTTACTTGTACTTAAGTAATTTTTTTTTTGCATGACTACTTTTACTTGATTGATGTTTTTCAGTAACGCTACTCTTGAGAATTTTTTTTTTTTTTTTTTGCTACTCTACCCACCTGTGAAAATAAGAGAAAGGATGCACTTGTTCTTGTTGTTTAAAAGATGAAAAAAATTAACCATTATGGCCGAAGAGAATCAGCAGAAATCACTCTTTAATGTTGACAAGCTTAACTAGAAATCATGTGTCAATGAATAAGGTGATATTTAGGTTTATTTGACAAGATTTGTAAGAATTGGAATGTCAAAATGGCCCAAGCATTGTCGTTTTCGTTCAAGTCACAAAACTTACCACGGAATTGTCTGTCACTTTAATGCACATTTTGCCGTCGCAATGTCTGTACTTTATTACCACTCTGACCTAAAAAGAAGGAACCAGAATCAAACTCTCAATCAAAAATGAATCAAGAAGCTGTACATGCGCTTAAGAGATTCAAAGCTACAAACGCTATGCTAGTCTGATAACTCGCGTATATCGCGCGCATTTTACCTTCATGGGATCCGCTAGATATAGTTTTTCGGCTGCCCGAGCAAACTCCTCCCAAGTCTGAAAGTAAGGCATTATTTTTGAGGATGCGAAATGCGTTGTATATCGAAGACTGCAGGTAAAAAGAAGAAACAGCTGTGCTAGCTTCAGAACACCACATCAGCAGCAACGTGAAACCAGCCAATCAAGACGAGAGTATGACAATACAACTACTTCCGCGTTGCTCTTTCCAAATAAAAGAACCCTTTAGTTTAAATTGACGAACCACCCTTGCATTAAAACAACAAGTGCATATTTTCTTTTAAATGGGAATTATTTATCATACTTATAACGTTTAAAAATCGACATATGGACGTTCAGCAACAAACGTCTGACAAAAGATGTGTCTTTTCATTTCTTTTGACACTTACATATATGTCACGAGACAGGAAGTAATACAGTACTGAGAGGCGGGAACATAAATATCATATATATGGCTAGATGTTTTCTGTCCGTTTTGAGCTAAGAGAGACGGACGTCATCACTTGTTGGCGAGTTTTAAGGACAGAGCCATTCGAGGCACACATCATTTTGAAGGTGTAGTTTGAAATTACTAGATGAATTTTCAAACAATTCTCGAAGGCTTGGTTTTCATGAATTTCACAGAAGCAGGAATTTTCCTGCATACTTAAAATAGCTATAACTCTTGTTTTGTTTCAATTTAAAAAAATTCAACATCTAGCCTGAAAATTTCAGCTCATTTGCTCTTCACTGCCAATGACAGGAAGCACTTGCAGTTGGCGTGGCCCTTAATTCATGAAAAATAGCTGAAAGTGTTGAACATTTAGAATGGAAATATTGTACTGTGCTATAATAGGTCATTTATTCTCGACACTTTTATAGCGTTCATATTTGAACATTACTTGTGTCATCCCCAGAGGTCAGTGCAGGACGCTAAATCAGTTGCCACATAGCAACGCCTTTTTTTTTTTTTTTTTTTTTTTTTTAAATGTTTTTTTATTTATTAAGAAGATATATTTATGGCCTGAGTTTCTGAATTCCCAGGAAAAAAACACAAAATGACTCAACAATTTGGTGGAATTTTTATATTTAGTAACAATTTTTATCATTTCTGTAATAAGAAAAAAAAAGGCTTTTATTTTAACCCTGTTGGGACAATGGTCACGACCGTGGACAGCTATTCAAAAGTTGACACATAAGACCTTTAACCCTTTACAGAGTAAGTCACTATTTTTGGAAATTGAAATTATTAATCATTCAAATGTAATCATAATATATGAATCCCTATTGTATTTGAGGTATTATTCATGATTATAAATACATTTCTGAATCAATACAATGTTATTAAAAACTAAATTAATGACATTAAAATGAATCTTCGTTTTGTTTTGGCTTTTCCCTTCAGGGGTTGCCATAGCGAATCAGTTGACGCTATCTAACCCTGTCTTCTGCTCTCACACTAACTACCTTGCGAATCCGATATACCAGTATAACTTCCATTAAACTGAATTTTAAAAAAAATAATAATAATAATTAAAAAATAACAAAATACAGATGGGTTACTGCCCCATGTACGACTCTAAAGTTGATATTACTTTCATAGATTGCATGCCAGAGATGACAATCATCGTGCAATTCATTTAAACCGGGAAGACTGGTTGTGAATGCTCATATTTCAGTGCCATTGACTGCGTTAGATGTCCAGTCCATTTTGACTGGGATGAAAAACAAGCTCTTTCCATCCTTTTGCTGTGAATTAAATTGAGTCTATCACTAGAAGACATCCAATTCATATGAACTCCACTTTAAACGGATCGGATGTCTATGGCAGTCAATGGCAACCAGTGAGTTTAATTTTGGGGCATTTCAAGTCCTTTGCTGTTGATTTTTTTAGTCACTTCCTGTTGATTTTGGGTTACAGAACATGAAATGACCAGGGAATCTCCCCAAATGAATAGACAGTGATTCAAATTCAACAGTAAGTGACTTGTAAGTGCCCTAAAATAAATACAAAGTAACCTGCAAATGCTCCGAAAATCAGAGAGACTGGTTGCAAATGCTCTAGTTTCGCCCTTCCCAGTCTAAATGGATTGGACGTCTAGCGCCGTCACTGGCAGCCAATGAGTGCCTGTTATTGACCTGTTATTACTCATTCTGTTTGGTTTGCGTTGATGTGTATCCTTTACTACAGTATATTAACACAATATAATTTAAATTTAATCATAGATTGACTGAAATAATCTGTCAAATTTAATTTACAGTTTTAGATGGGGCTGATGTTGAAAGGGTTAGTGAAACCAAATTACATGGGTTTATAATGGATAATGAAAATCTGCTGAATATCGCACATTTAGCACTTTTAAAATTAAAGGAATCTGACCTTCTAGCCAGATTGCCGGAATCACACCAGGAAACCGCCGGACCCGCGCTGGCACAGCTCCATTGACCTGGGCCGGCGAAACTCCAACAACCCCGGCCAAAAAGCCAAACTCCACACGTTCACCTTAGTCATGACCCCTCTTACTGACTTAATTTTGAAAGCTGTATAACGGCTTCGAAACACAAGTTGACAATTTATTCAGGTCAACAGCGGTTCCCGAAAAATTGACAATGATTAGTTAAACATTCAGTCTTTTTGAAGGCTCTTAAGGGGTGGGCTGTGGGCAGGAAGAGGGGTATGTTTGGATCTTCATCTGTTGCAGATTTGGGCAGTCAAGTTCGTGTGTCACTGTTGCTGGGTCATGGTTACTGAGGCGAGTGGGAGATTTTGCCTGCCTCAGCGTCAAAGGGCGCTTGGAGTCTTATCAGCCGTGTTATCAGTGTTATCAGTTACTTATCGGGCCGGTGTTCCTTATAGGACAGGCCTAATGCTAGGAGTTACATTTAGCATCTAATGATCACTCAGCACAGACCTTTAAAGGCGAAATCAATATTGCATATTCTCTGTTTCCAAGATAATATAACAAATAATACCGTGTTTCCAAACAAGCAAGCTGAAATACAGTTTAGCGTGAGATACATCCTAAACTCCCCACTAGGATGCCACTTTGCATAAAAAGTTGTCTGAGAGTGTAAGAGGATGCGCGGCATTTGCATTAGCCTAATGTTTTTTTGTTTTAAAGCATTAGCCTAATGCTAACACGAACGTGAATGCTATGCTAATGCATTTACATTTAGTGTGTGAGGATCAGTCAGCACAAACCTTTAAAGGCTAAAGCCACACTGCATATTTTCTCTTGCCAAGGTAAGAAAAAAATCTTACAAGCAAGCCTGGAGAGGACGCTGGTGAGTTGTGACGGGGGGGGGGGGGATGCAGCAAGCACATGAGTGACACAACCAGACACTGCTACGATGCAGGCAAGCTAACTACTGAAGGAATCTGACATTTTAGCCAGATTGCCGAAATCATGCCAGCTGAACCGCCGGGCCCGCGCTGGCGCAGGTCCAACGACCCAGGCTGGCGAAACTCCAACAACCCGGCCAATAGGTCATACTCCGCGCGTTCACCTTAGTCCTAACCCCTTGTACTGACTCCATTTTGAAAGCAGGAAAAAGGCTTTGAAACACAAGTTGACAATTTTTTCAGGTCGACAGCGATCAAACTGCAAGGCGAAACAGCAACAGACCCAGGCGAGGAAGCAGACTCATTCCAGGGTCAACATATCACAAGTCAACAAAAGGTTCCCGAGAAAAAATGACAACAATTAGTTAAACAGTCGGTCTTTTTGGAGGACCTCGCGGGGTGGGCCGAGGGCAGGAAGAGGGGTGTGTTAGGGTCTTCGTCTGTTGCAGACTTGGGCGGTCAAGTTCATGTGTCACCGTTGCTGGGTCATGGTTAATGAGGCAACTGAGGTGGGAGGTTCGGCGTGCCTCACCGTCTGAGAGGCGCTGAGCTATCAAACTTAGAGTTGTTGTTTTTTTGTTATCGGGTGTTGTGATAGTACAGGAAGTCCCGCCATTTGTTCTGGCCCTGAAGAGCTGATTGCGGGATTTGGTGTTGCAGACGTGGGCTTGTAGATGTCTTGCCTATCACCTGGTAGTCAGTATCAATCTTACTCAGTCAACTGCATGACGCACGCGTTGGGCTTCTGTGGTCAGAAGGCGTCTGTATCTCTTATGCCCTATGTCAAATATATTCTGCCTGTTTTCCTTAAACTGTGAAATAAATGCTATTTATTTTATATTGGGTACGTGAAAGTAATACAAACAGTCAAACAGTAAATACGAGAAAAGATACTATTCCCTTTACTACATATTAGAATGTTACACATTGAGAAAGTCTAACGGAAACTGGTGCGTTTTCGTTGTCGTCATCCTTGACGAAAACAACACTGCTTATTTGATATGCTAGTTTGTGCATAAATATTGATGAAACAGTGTAAAAATACTATAATGTAACTGTGCAAATATTGTATATGCTGTACTCCGATTATGCAGTTGCCAGATCAAGACAGATATCTGAAAACATATCACTCAGTGACATCTATGTGACAATGTTGTGTTGGCAGTGCAATGACAGTGACATATCAGTGCAAACTTGAGTGGAGTGTAGCGACAGCAAATTGAATAATGATTAGAATCATGTATTTTTTTTAATTTTTAAATGTAATTATTATCAAAAGCACACAGTGAATCATTTCGTGTTCTCTCCACATTCATTTACAGCGAGAGCGCCTCAGTTCAGTTGTCAGGGGCAACCGGGACGTGCAACGTCTAACAAATGCGTCACATGCTGCCTTAAAGTGCGATGGGAAATCTAAAAACCGACTAAATTCGGCGAGCAACCTATGACACGCATTACTTCATTCAGTAAGAAACATATAAAGCTAACACTGATTGCTTCTATTTAGGTTTTAAACCCAAAATGCGTAAACTTTGTCAACACACTCTTTAAAAACCTGGCACCAAGTACAACAAATGAGTACAAGATGATGAGTAAGTAATGATAAATAAATAAAATTAATAATGAATAATTTTGGTCGAATATGTCTAGTAACAATATGCTTTTGTATGGAATGTCAAATATTTAGCATGGAATGACAAAAGTGCAAAAAAAAAAAAACATGAATAAATAGATAAATGAAAATGTAAAGATATGTTTTGTCATTGATTTTTACTGTTTGTCATAGAAAAAACGAGGGAAAATTGATTTTTCTTTTTTTAATTTGCCTTTTCTATTTAGCTTTTCGTTGTCTTTTGCCTTCGCTTTTAAAAGGAATGGTCTGTCAATCAAAAGCCGTTGGGAAGAGTTTTCCAACCAGGAATACTCCTAGTAGTAGTACTCCTAATAGATTAATAGATTACTCCTAGCTTAACTGAGAGCGATGTCAGGTGAGCAACGAGACTCACAAGGGCACGTAAACCGCTACAATAACTAGGTATTTGTAGGAAAATGTTCGGCTGGCCTACATTTTATGGATGGTGGAGGAGGACAGTTGTTGCTGAGCAGTGGCACCTTCCCCTAAAAGCTCCCCGTTGTCCATTTTTAGTTTATGGCCTTATTTCAATTTAAGTGCCCTTGTGAGTCGCATCGCTCAGTTGACGATACTTTTCTTCAGGTAAGCTAGGAGCATAGTGATTCCACAATTATCGCGGGTGGTAATGGGGACCAGAACCGAAAGGGAAAAACCGTCAACTAGTATCACCCCCCATTTTTGACATACATTTGTTTTGGTGTGTTTTGTAAACATAATATCAATATGTGTGTATGAAATCCAATAGATGCATATTTAATGATTAGAAGATTAAAGAATATTCTTTAAAAATGAACTAAAATATTAATAATATGATTAACATACAAAAAAATGCATAAATAGTATAAATTATACGTACTGTACATTCATTCTCTCACGTTTCGGCCAATCAACTTGTGACATTGCTGAGTTGGGAGAGATCTCTTAGGGGGTGATGCTAGTCAGCGAATCAGAGATGTTGAGTTTGAGTTGTACTGACTCCCCCTGCTAGCGCACAGGCAACTTACATGCAAGGGCGTAGGCATAGGCGGATCTACTATTCAGGCGAAGTAGACGATCGCCTTAGGCCCCCAACCAGTAGGGGGCCCCCAACCAGCTGCCCTTGCCCCAACGGGCAACGGCTTGGGCCACCGGAGCCAGCAGCACCCCCAACTATTCGTCATGTATAATTATGTCAGCATACCAAACAAACAAATAGCAAAACAAAAAAGAAAGCCATTTGAATGCTGCATTTATATTATCTCTCCCCCACACACACGCACTACAATGGACTGTTCCATGACGACAACGGACACAGTATCAGTCGCTTAGCTTCATGTAGCGCCGTTCAGCATCGCTTAGCTCCGCTTAGCTGTTCGTTAGCTTCACTTAGCTCTCCCGCGGTTTTCACGCCACTAAGCTCGCTATTTTTACATCTCCCTTGCTACATTGCACGTCGGCTATCGTTTATTTCAAACACATGAGCGAACGTGCTCTCCATGAGAGCCAAAGTGCAGTGAGGGAGAAGTTGAGAACAGGCCTCTAATGCCTCTTTTACCTTTCTTCTTCTTCTTCTTCACACCGAACATAAAATACACGACAGTACACCCTGTGGCGAAACAATGTAGTACAGTTCCAATCAGTCGTACAATAACACTCAACAGCTGGTTAACAGCAAAAGCACGTCATGTTCGTCATATAAATAATGATTTCTGGAGTTAATCCCACATACTTCAGAATTAATATTATAATATGTTGAGTAAATACTACATAATACAGATTCTACACTAAGAATAGCTTTCAAATGACACTCTTCATGACAAATATGATTAGCAATGAATAATTATTATAATTATTATACTACTATTATATATAGTAGTATACTATAATAATATTGCTAGAATTTTTTTTTTTAAGAATTGTTTTGAATAATGTTGGAAAGGCAAAGTCAGTGTTCCCTAATCTGTTTACTTTCCATTCTTTTGCACTAGTAAATGCTATCAGCATTTAACTTCATTGTTTATAATTATTGTTATTTACATGATTATTTGTACTTTGATAAAGAATTTAAGTGTTCCAAAATAGTTTTGTGAATTAATAAGCGTCAACAACAATTTCATTGCTAAATTAGTAAAAAAAAAAAAAGAAAATTATTAGATTAGTCAATTAATCGTAAAACTAGTCGGCTGACTAATCAGGAGAAAATTTGTCGTTTAGGACAGTCCTAGTGTACCAGAACATGTTTCCCCCACACCCTTCTCACCTTTTTAACCCCTGACCCATGAAGAGGGCCCATGGATATGTTCGCCTTAGGTCCCAAAATTGCCAAGTCCGCCACTGGGCATAGGTTTGCATAGGGACGGTAGGGAAATAACACTACCAACTTTTCCGGATGCTCAAATTGTCCCCACCAACCATTGAGAAACCTTATACTGTATGCATTATATAATGAGTTCTGTTATACAGGTAATTTAGATTGTCTTCCCATATTTTGTGAGGATAGAATTGATACTACCATTATTAAGTAAATTATTTAATTCATTATGTTCAAACTTACATTTACCCCTTTTCACTTGCTGAATGTGCCGGTCCATTTTTTCCCCCTCAAACGCACGTTTGATTGGCTGATGACTTGACCCACCCCCGACACACACATGCACGCTCACACTCACATAGCTCCGACAGAAATACATGTCGACAACGTCCTCCCTCCTCCGCCCCCTTCGGAGAGGAGGGATATTTTAAGTTTTTTTTTTTCGGCCAGCAGCTGCCACTGTAATTTAAAAAAGACATCAATGTTGTGGAGGTGGGAAACACACCACTAATTTTGCTACTGAAAGTCTGACCTGTATAAGAGAATAACATTAAACTGTTTGAACTTGCTAACCTGCTCGAGTACGAAGCTGCTTATAGAGAAGTGTCCTACTGTTTGTGTTTTCTCCTGTTAATGTTAATTAAACTGTGAAAAATGTAGTGAACTCTGCTGGAAACAATAGAACCAGAAAAACGTTAGCAATAAGCTGCTTACAGAGAGACGGATGCTGCATAACCTCATATGTTGCTCACACAACACAACATACACGCCACATAATCATAATTAACTATGTACATAAAGAAAAAAAAAAGTTTTTTTGGGGGGTGGGGGATGCTGCGAGCTACTCACACTAGCGTTGCGATCGACTGGTCGATCGTGATCGACGTAATGAGCACCCCTGATTTAGCATATTAATTAATTAGGTTCATATTCGTGATTAATGTAGCCCTGCCCCCCGTTCATCAAATCTGTTTGGTCTGATTAGTGTACCAACCCGAGTAAAAAGGGTACATGCAGGTTAAGCTGTTATATTGTCCCTACCAATGTTGAGACCGAAACTACGCCCTTACTTACGTGCAATGTTTTCTCAATTTTTGAATTTATGATGAATATTTTTTCTCAATTTTGAATTTTTAAGGAATAATTTTTATAAAATCCGCAATGAACCGAGGGCACGAAGGTTGAGCTGCGAAATAGCGAGGGATCACTCATAGTCATAATTAAGCCCGTCGACGGGTGGGGTGGGGGTGGGTGGATGGATGGGTTAACCTGGTATGTTGTGCCGGGCCTCAGGACCATCGGGGCCCCTGAATGACCCTTAATTTATTTGACTTTACGTTTACATATTTCGTTTTTATTTAAATCATTGTCTGATTGAATATTAATGTTCTACTCAATATATACTTAAAAACTTTAACATATGAAATATTTCAAATATATATTTTCTATGAGTCTTATCCTTTTCTCCATTGTATTTTTTATGACTGTGGTCAAGCCCCCGATCCCCCCCCCCGCCCCCCCCCGTCCTAGCAGAGAATGGTTTGACCCCGCTACCCCGGTACCCTAGGCAACATATTTGTTGGCGCCCCCCCCACCCCCCTATTTTCACCACATATATTTAAACACTCACACTGAAAAAGCACATTATCTCTTTGTAATTTATTATATAAAAAAAGACAACAACGAACAAGTGCAGAAATGAAAAGAAAAATGCTCTAATAACTATTCAAAAGCACCAATAAAAAACACTTCAAATACAAATGAATAAAATAAATTACAATTGTTATTACAATATGATTAACACCCACCCAAACCTATATAAAGACACACAGAACACTTTAAAATGCAACTTTTTTTTTCACCTTGACCTATAACCTTATGCAAAAGCATCTATTGCACTTTCAAATGACAGTTGTTTTGGAAGGTGCACTTCTTTCCTGGACTTGGTGGGCTTGGACTTGGTGCTGATGTGGATAAGTTTGCTGTAAAAGATGGTCCAGGACATACAGAGGTAGAAGGAAAATATTTCAGAAGAGCATCTACGAAGAGAAGAAAGTGGAATGTTACATTATATTAGTCAAATAGCTGTTGATTGTGAAAATAGCACCATCAGGTAGCTCGCTGGTCCGCTGGGTGGTGAGACTAGGGTCTGTGGTGAAATTATCGCATCATAGGAAAAAAGTGAAACGGGCAGAAGGCACACCAGAAAAATGATTTCCTTATTATTTAAAGACCTATTACGAACGGTTTTGTTGTAATCTTTGTTTTGCATAATTTTTTAAATACTGCTATCATCAAATATTATTTGAGTATTTTTCTTGACGCCCTTTTGGACGCTGCTGCACCCTTAGGCATTTGCCTTGCTCGCCTTATGGGCGGCACGGGTCTGCTCAAGTGCTACGCATTTTCTTGTCTTTGCCTGTGACTGTAGCTGGAGGAGAGCGAACCATCTGTAAAATGAAAATAATAAAAAAATACCTATGCTCCACAATATCACAGGGCACGCTTAACAACCTAGCCATTGTTACCAAACTGCACTTTATGGTAAGTTGCAGTGCTCTCAACTCCCCACCGTAGTGTGGAGTGGATGGGTGGACGGTTCGTTTGTCGCCAGTTCGTCCGGGTCTTCCTTCATGAAGGTGGCGATGTGCAAAAAACGCAGGGACACGTCGGATGGCTTTTTGCTGGAACTTTTATTAACAATGGGGAACTCACAGGCACTCAACTCAGCGCTACTGCGCAACAACTCTCAGCGACTCCTATTTCACCCCCTTACACTCGCCCACCTCTTCGTCTGCGCCAAATTGGTAAAGCTGGTCATACCATGCTCTCCATAGAGTGTGAGCCTGCTCAAAAACTGGATTTCACTGATGTTATAAATGACTTTGCTGTTAAAAAAATCTAGGCGCATCACTGTTTGAGGGCTTGATAACCCCAGGGATGTGGAAGGGGCAGGCACAGGATGTTTAGTTATACTGTTTTGTTGCTTAGCAGGCAGGCATAGCACTCTCAGTTGTATTGTATTTTAGCCTACGTGGGGCAATAGATGGGAATTGTTTGTTTATATTGTGTCACAGCACATTATGGTCTGTTAAATTTAACAGTCCGTCTCAAGTTAAATAATTTGAAAATTCGCACTGTCATTGCTTGCAAAACATTAAAGTACTGTGTATGTTGTCGTGACAAGTCGGTGGCTGGGGTGGGGTAGGGAGGCCCTATAAGGGTCTCTTGTTCCCGGGCCCCTGCAAGTCAGTTGACAACCCTGGTCATAATAGTCAATAAAGAGTTATTGACTACTATTCCCATACCTGTCAAGTTGTACGGTTTCGGCGTAATATGTACTTGTGAGGACTGATTTTCAAATGTGCATGCCGTACGTTCACAATCTGTTCTTCGTTCATTACGTTTTTTTTCTCTTTTCGGATTTTGTCACCGTTTCGGCAATGTGACAATGTGCTTTACTATGCGTTACTACGTTTGTTGAATGACGCGAAAAAAGTCAGAGACACGGAGAGAGAAAAGTGGGAGTGGGAAGGAGGGAAGAGTGTCGTGACGCTGTTGCAAATGCGACGCTAGGCTAGGTGGCTACAATATTTCGTGACTGTAGCCGACAGCCTACAATCTACGCCTAGATATCATATGCATATAGAACTACATGCGAAATGACAGACTCGGCGGCGTTAGTAAACAGTTGCCATTTTAAAGCAGTAGACTTCTCAGAAAGGCTCTTTTGTAGTGAACCTTCCTAGCGAACCTAAGTAACTTTTTTATCTAAAATACTCCTAAATCGGCAAAATCTTGACTTGAATTTATCTTTAAATGATGAAACAGTTTTAAAACATTGACATGTCGAAAGTAGACTGAAAGGAACTAATGCAAAAATAGGAGCAATTTTAACAACTTCAACAGTTGATTTGACAGTTGACATTAAATGACCTTCAAACATAGAAAAGGTTACTGTTTTTTTTTTTTTTTTTAATGAAAAAAAAAAAAAAAAACATGAAAGGTAACACCAGTTACTTTGCCAAGTAATGAATTACTCTTACATTCAGGTAACTGAGTTACTAACGCAATTACATTTTGGCAGAAGTAATTTGTAACTGTAATTAATTACTTTTTAAAAGTAAGGTTAACAACACTGGTCATAAAGCTGAAGTCTGCAGAATGAAAAGTGCCGAAAGCGGAGATTTTATTCTGCCAATTTGTTGCTGAACACAATTTGCCTGCAACTATTGCTGATCACTTCTCAAAATTAGCAAAAGAAATGTTCTTTGACTCAAAGATTGCATCGGTAAGTTAATTTTATCAAATGACCTTTTTATTTTTATAATTGGACACACTAACGGACTACCTTCAAGTCAAACTGAATTGCAAGCTGAAGTATCATGAAGTGCAGCCATCAAAAGACATGATAGAAATTGCCAAAAGTGCTACATACAATTATAACAAAAGTCACTGTTAGATTTTAGTAATCATGATGTAGCTGAAGATATTGATTGCACCAGGTTATATGTGAAAATATTACCAATACATTCATATTATTTAAAAAAAATTGAGTTTTATTTTTGTTTTATATTGCACGTTTTATGAAACATTGTAAGATTAGTCACCATTTTGTAAGGGCATGCATCATAGGCAGAGTTTGACTTTTGGGGCAGAGGGGCACAACATGTTGATGACCCCGAAACGCAGTGTAAGCAATATAATTAACTTACAAGAATATTTATCATAATAAGTTGACAATGAGACAATACTTTTCGCCAAGATTGTCATCCATTGAATATGGTACGCCCGCCGGTGTCCTACCAATGTAGTTACCCCAGTCAAAAATTGTATCCCCTGGGCGGAGCCATATGGAGGTAGATTTGTGTCTTTATTATTCAATCAATCCAAAAAAAAAAAAAAAAAAAAGTTGCTTCACTAAAAAAAAAAAAAAAAAAAAAAAAAAAAAAAAGTTGCTTCAATCAAAATATATATTTTCAACAAAAAAAGTAGCTTCAATTAAAAAAAAGTGTTTGAATGCAAAAGTAATTTTGAAACTCAAAAATTGAAAAAAAAATTTTTTTTGATTGAAGTAATGTTGAGTTATTTTTGGGCCACATTTTGGCTAAGACATTTTTGTCTTTATTATTCAATCAAAAAATAAGTTGCTTAAAAAATATAGATTTTCAAAAAGAAAATCACTTCAATCAAAATAAAAATTTCAATCACAGAAAAAGTTTTTGAATGCGAAAAAAATATTTGAGATTGAAAACTGCATTTGAACACTTAATTTTTCATCGAAAAAGTTTTCTTTGATTGAAGCAATCCTTTTTGTGTTTGGGCCATATTATGATTAGGATGTTTGTGTCTAAATCATTCAACCCCCCCCCCCCCCCCCCAAAAAAAAGTTGCTTCAATCACAAAAAAATATTTTACATACGTATTTAGGAAAGTCAATTACATGCAATGACACTTTTCGGCCACCGGGGGGGCTGGCCCCCTTGGCCGCCCTTTAAAATCCGTTTATGGCATATATCACTATTTGTAAGATTACCAACGGCCTCGGGTTGACAGGTATGTATTCCTGGTTGGAAAAAACGCCATTTTATTGACAGACCATTCCTTTCGTTAAAAGCAATGGCAGTGACAGTGAAAAGTTAAACAGAAAAGGCAAAGAAAAATCAATTAAAGGGTTTCAATTCCAGAATTCAGGGCGCGTAAATTATTGTAAAGTTTACGGCAGGTCCTTGAACGCACCACTTGTTACAGAGTCCGCTCAGCTGCAGCCGCCTGGTATCCGAGCGGCTCGGCGCCGCATCACATCTCTTCAAGTACGTCACGAAACCCCGAGAACTGCGATTTCTTCCCCCCTCCTCCTACTTTACTTCCAGTGAGCCGTCACCGCAAGTGGAGCAGCAACATACTAGACCATGTAGGATTTGACCGCTAAAGGTTTCCCATTTATTTTTTTTAATTTTATTTATTTTGGGGTACTTTCATCAACTGGTCTACAAACTGAGAGCTGCTGGCACGCCGCCCGTCTCATTCACTTCTTCGCCTTGTAGCCTCGAAGCCATCAACTTTTTTGGGGAAAACTACCAAGCAAGTCACGTATCGTCGAAATATAAATCCGCCTGCTACATATTCGACGTGACAACACTTTCATCATGAGGTAAGAAGTCATAATTTGTGTTGGAATTAACGACGAAATGAGTGCCGTCGGTCAACATGATGGAAGTTGTGAGCAGCATATTAAGCGCAACAACAGCGCAGACTAGCTAAACGTGTGCAAGACACCAATGCTTACTAAAGTATAATAATTAGGATTCCAGAATATTCACACGGTGACATTAGTGGAAGGCTGTTACAAAGAAATATGTGTGGAAAAACCGTTATTTTTGTGAACGCCAACTGCCTTGTTGAACGGTTAACTTGCTTGTGCAGCGTTTTGGACGAGGGGGTTTGGAATGGCGTGTGTGCTGTTTTCTGCTGCTACTCCCACACAACACAGGGGGGATTATGATGGGGTGCCGTGTATTTGATGCAACATTAGACACCCCTCCACAACGCGGATACAGTCAGTAAAATGCAATGAAAGGAGTTGATCATCCCATTTTTTTGTGCACCAGCCAACATGTGCATTTAAAGGAGAAAATGCCCACTGAATGACCGTGGGATGTCAAAGACACACGTGGATAAAATGATACCTTTACAACAGAGGTGTCAAATTTATTTTGGTTTGCAGGCCACATTAATGACAAATACATATCATGTGGATCGGACTAGTTTATTTTTGGCCAAATAGGTTAACTTACTGACTGCCATTGACGCCGCTTGACGTCCAATGAATGTTCTTTCCCCCTTCCCGGTCAAAATGGATTGGACATCTAATGCCATCAATGGCACTGAAACATGAGCATCTCCGGTTTGAATGGCCGTTCAGTAGTCATCCAAAAAAATGTTATTCAAGTACAAGTCAAAATGTATTTGGTGAAAAGAATACTAAAGTAATGAGTAACTGCTTACGCTGTCTGATTTTTAAAATGTTTTTTTTTTTTTTTTTAAACAATCGTATACTTTTTCTCAGCACAAGGCCATCTACAGTGGTATGAAAAAGTATCTGAACCTTTTGGAATTTCTCACATTTCTGCATAAAATCCCCATCAAATTTGATCTGATCTTTGTCAAAATCACACAGATGAAAAACAGTGTCTGCTTTAACCAAAACCACCCAAACATTTAGTTTTGTAGAAAAGAATGGACCAAGATTAGTCCTGATCGATGTGCCAGACTGATCTGCTGCTACAGTAAGCGTCTGGTTGAGGTTATTGCTGCCAAAGGGAGGGTGGCCACAAAATATTAAATGTGATGGTTCACTTACTTATTTTCCCACTTCTGTCATTGTTTGCATGCTATGCTCATTAACTCATTCACTCCCAGCTATTTTACTCCCGGCCATTTTACTGGATTTTGACTGATTTTACAAGGCCCACAGAAAATTCTGTTCTATTGCTACATAAACATGGAACCCACCGAAAGAAAGATTAGACTCTCTTCTTTCAGCAGGAAAAAGTAAGTTCATATCTTTTTCCATTCTTTATAATCAGCATTAGAAAATAGCTTATTAATAGGTTATTTTTTTCCAATTCCTGATGAAAAAACAGAGAAACTGAGATTTTTGTGAACGCATAATTTCAAACATAACTTTGACTTTAACAGCTATTTTTTTGCTTTAGTTACATCCCAAACATCTGAATAATGTTTTCTTTTAACAAAATAACATAAACAACAAGACAAATAGAGCTTTAATAGCAAAGTAACAACTTATTTACTCGTAACTAACTGATATGACACTGTTGTGGCTGCAACATTTTTTTGAGTGATCTGCGGGGTCTGCTCGGCGAGCAGCACGGACTTAATGACATCGTCCGCTGCACTGGTGGTCCCAGTCCTTCTGCACGGTTGTCCAGCGCCTGGCATCCCGGGCGTCCTCTCGGTTGTTCTGCTCGGTTGTCCGCCGCCTGGCATCCTTCCACCGGCGCCCCGGCCGTGTGGCCCGGCCTTTCGTTGCCGTTAAATTGGGTTGCGGGTCTTACCAAATGCGCTACTGCCCTCCAGTGGCCAGTTTTATTGCTTTAAAATGGATTTTCAGCTTTGTGCTTGGAGCTCAGTTGAATCAGAACCCAGAGATGTCTCTTATGAAAAAAACCCCATAAAAGACGTATAAATACATCTTTGGGACACTGAAACAATTAAAAATAGAACTTATTTATAAGTTTTTGGGAGCAAATGAGTTAAAATATAAAAACCTATAAATGTTTGGGTGGTTTTAGTCAAAGCAGACACTGTTTTTACATCTGTGTGATTTTGACAAAGATTCACATTTGATGGTGATTTTATGCAGAAATGTGAGGAATTTCAAAAGGTTCAGATACTTTTTCAAACCACTGTAAATGATAATTAAATGTGCAGGGTTCATGTTTGACACTTAAAGTTGCAAGTGAGATTCTCCTTCAAGCATGACATCAGGTGTTCATTTTGAAGCAAATTTTGTTGTGTAACACGGTCACACTGCTATCCGGAGAATACTAAAGAACATGATGCAGGCTGTCTTTTCAAAGGGCAACAATGATCCCAAGCTACAGGAATGCATCCGCTCCATTTTATTTCATTCCCGAACAACTTCAGTGCAAACGTGTGGTTTAGATTTATTTTTATCTGGGAGAAAAGTGATTGTGAATTTGTGATAAATAGGAGACATGCAGAGGGGATGAGTGGTCTTCTTTTTGGGTTTAAAGAATGGCCTTAATTGAATCCAGCTGTAGGCCAAACTAAAGTGAACAAAAGCTTTAGTTGTTGCTTAAGAACAGTTTGTTGTGCATGTTCCAGAATGAAAACAAGTTTCCTTTTTTTTGTCCTTCTGATGGTTCCCATTCTCTTCTTATCAGTACAGTGTCATCATTTTTGAAGGATGATATTTGAAAATGTGTGTCTTTTGAAAGTGTGTTCTGCTGACATCACTGAAAAAGTGATGACAGCAGAGAAGAATTGGCCTATAAACATCATTTAATTCTTCCAGTGAGGCAGATCTTTATCCAGAAGAGGGGTATTTTTGTGTCTGTATCTGGTGTGTAACATGTGTCTCTTTGTATGAATGGCAGTCCCAGCTGCTCACAGCTGACTCATGCAGGACACTGAGCGGCAGATGGGCAGCACAGCCCTACTTAACATTTGTATAAACTCGCTCTGCTTGTACTTCAGAATTCAGTCTCCTCTTTGAAACCTACAAAGTATAATACTCAGTTCTTTTATTATTGCTTTTTGTCATTATTTCTGAGGTGCTGAGAGTAACATTACCTCAAAATAATATTACATAAGTAAAAGTAGTCATCGCTGAGAAATTACTTAAGTACAAGTAAAAAAGTATACGGTGGAAAGAATATGTATGTACAGAGTAACTGCTTACATTGTCAGATTTTTTTTAAAGGGTTAGGGTTAAATGGTGTTATCGTTTTCTTAGCACAACGCTAACTATATGAGCTGGTATTATATTACTGTATTATAACATATTACACGACCGTATTAGGCCAAAAAATACACAAATATCATCGTATTCAGACTAGAAAAATGTACAGAAATAAAACATCATTCATCCAAAGAGCATGACTGCCCTCTAGTGGAGAAAACATTTCCCACCATGAAATGAAAACAATCAGTTCTCTGTTTTTTCGTGGTCTGTTGGTGCCAAATAAAAACTGGGAGAGAGCTTGAAATCCACACTAATCAATTAATCTCTCAGTTAGTCCGATTTATCAAATATTTGGATTACAAACATTTAAATTAGGGCTGTCAAACGATTAAAATTTTTAATCGAGTTAATTACAGCTTAAAAATTAATTAATCGTAATTCATCGCAATTAATCGCAATCCAAACCATCTATAAAATATGCCATATTTTTCTGTAAATTATATATATATTCTGTAAAATAAATTGTTGGAATGGAAAGATAAGACACAAGATGGACACATACATTCAACATACGGTACATAAGGACTGTAGTGGGCATTTCACTCTACTGTCATTTAAATCTGTCTATGCTGTCCTCACTCCGAAGCGTCTACTTTTTCCAAAGCTAGACAGCTAGTGAACGACGCCTTAATAATCAGACTTCTTCCTTTTTCATCTGATTTATTAATAAAATGGCCTCAAACCACTGTCCTCTTTAGACCGTTGTGAAACAACAACAAAAAAGTACACAGCATTGCATTAGCAACAACGTTAGCTTAGCACGCTATACAGGTTCACTAAACATAAACAAAAAGCGTCTCATACAAAAAATATAACATTTCGCTTACTAACATAATATGTACATTCTTTACAACAACCATACTTACGGACAAATCTTGTCCAAGGATCATATAAGCACAACATTATCAGCCCGAGACGTCGTGCAGCCATAATGAAGAAAAGAAGAAAATAATAAACCATGTCGCCAAGCGACCACAAGAGTTCGCTGTTGGACAGCGCAAAAAGCCTTGCTGTAAAACTTACCAAAAGGCAGAATACTTTCTGAGCGGGACATGTGCGTTAATTGCGTCAAATATTTTAACGTGATTAATAAAAAAAATTAATTACCGCGCGTTAACGCGATAATTTTGACAGCCCTAATTTAAAGCATTGCAGAATAAATTTCAGGAGATGTTAAACAGGTGTTTATGCTTGCAATAATATTTATTTTGGCGTGCAAAGATTACAATTTCTAAAGAAACAAGTTTTTTAGGAAGATTTATCATTAGTTTCCACTTTTTTTACGCCAGCATAATAATGTTCCCATTAGAGATGTCCCGATCACGTCATTTTCAAAGTATTGGAATCGGCAAAAAAATATCGGCCATGCCTTTTTTTACTATATATACTGGTATATTTTTAATTAAATCGTTTTCTGATTGTATTAACGTTACAGACATAATATGTTATACTCATCCAGAGTCTTTAGTTTAGGCTTAAAGTGGGGTTATCAAATTTATCCCGATAACGGCGGTAA
Organism: Corythoichthys intestinalis; assembly: GCF_030265065.1. Classification (NCBI taxonomy): domain Eukaryota; kingdom Metazoa; phylum Chordata; class Actinopteri; order Syngnathiformes; family Syngnathidae; genus Corythoichthys; species Corythoichthys intestinalis. The sequence continues at coordinate 37,426,403 of NC_080413.1, forward strand.
TTAATTTTTAAAAAAATGTATCACGTTAAAGTATTTAACGCAATTAATGCATGCGCTGCAAGACCCACTCACGCATTGTCGCGCTCAATCTGTAATGGCGCCGTTTTATCTATATAGAGATAAAAGGCAGCGTCAAATGAGTAGAGTGAAATTTGGCAACCTTTGGAGCCTTTTTTAACTGGCTAAAGCCTTACAATCCCTCTCCCTACGATTAGAAATATCATGGGAAGCAATGTGGGTAAGCAAGGTAGCAATACATCTTTTTCTTAACACCTTATGTTATTTCCCAACGCAGAGAAGATATATCCATTGGTAGCACTACGCACAGTCATGGTTCCATTTCCCATCATGCATTTGGGCATGGCTACAGTATCATTTACTGAAAGCTCAACAAATACACTAGATGGCAATATTTAGTCACAATGTACAAAGTCACAAGTCTTTCTATCCGTGGATCCCTCTCACAGAAAGAATGTTAATAATGTAAATGCCATCTCGATGATTTATTGTCATAATAAACAAATACAGTACTTATGTACTGTATGTTGAATGTATATATTCGTCCGAGTTTTATTAATTTTTTCTTAATGCATTGCCAAAATGTATATGATCGGGAAAAATTATCGGGAATGATTGGAATTGAATCGGGAGCAAAAAAAAAAGCAATCGGATCGGGAAATATCGGGATCGGCAGATAAGAGGGTTGTTCCGATCATGTTTTTTTGCTCCCGAGCCGATCCCGATCGTTTTAGTTTGAGTATCTGCCGATCCCGATATTTCCCAATCCGATTGCTTATTTTTGCTCCCGATTCAATTCCAATCATTCCCGATAAATTTTCCCGATCATATACATTTTGGCCGATTAATAGGGGGCCTGCATTGTTGGCGTGGCCGTCAAAGCTGACCGAGTGGAATCACAGTCAAAGAGCTTTTTTCATTGTAAATTCTTGTGAATAAATGCTTAAATCCCCGAATTCTTTATAGATATGGACGTAAAACAGTCTCGATTCTTGACTATTTCAGTATCAAGTTAACTGTTCAAAACAGTAAATAAAATACTCAAGTCCCCATTCTGTATCAGCAGCTTTAAACTACATTCAATTAATATAATTTTGTGAATCAACTGTTAGGAGTATTTTAGATAACAGTTCATTAGGTTCGCTTGGAAGGTTCGCTACATCAGAGCCTTCCAGGGAAGCTACTGCTTTAAGGTGGCAACTGTTTACTAACGCCGTCAAGTCTGTCATTTCGCATCTAGTTTTCTATACATGTGCTGCTAACGCCGCTGAGCCTGTCATTTCGCATCTAGTTCTTTATACATGTGATATCTACCATAGCATTATGTGGACGTAGTTTGTAGCGGCTTTCGGCAGCAGTCCGGTATTATTGTTTTTTTTCTAGCGGCATGAGTTGAGCCAGAGCCGTGAGTTGAGCATTGTCATTACTCAGGTAATGACAAGCATGATGTTTACAAATTTGGATGTTTGTGAATCCTTCTCGAATCTTCCACGGCCGAATAGCGAATAATCTAAGAATTGGAAATTTCGCACTCCTCTACTAGTCGAAAATTGCATCTGAACGCCCCCTCAAGTCGTATTGTTTTTACTGGAGAACTAGGATTTTATGATAATATATCTGAGTTTCTGAGATAGGATGACCTTGAAATTTTCAAATTCCATCTGAACTGAGCGCGAACAAGTAGTTGTGAACAACCAGAGAACTTTTTTGGGGAAGATTTGTCATTAGTTTCACTTTTTTTGACCCAAAATAGTAATGTCGGCTACACATTTATAAAACATCTATTTTTTTTTATAAGCAATTGTTTGCGTTCTTTTTTAATTTTACATAGCAAAAGACACGGGTTAGAACTTGGCTGGCAGTCTGAGAAGAACACTCAGGTAAATGTACTTGTTTACAGCACATACCAATGACAGGCTGCCGACGTGCTACAAACTGAAACGACGTCCGTGTCTGTCCGTGTCTTTTTTTTTTTTGCTATGACAACAAAAACACATTAACAGGACACACTTGAAATTACTAACTAGCAAGTGGTAAGGATCATCTTTCCCAGAGCAAGTGAAGACAGCTTAATACAGACGATAAGATAATTTTTCCCTACTCTCACATTATGTAACACTCTGAGTATTCAAGTGTTCTGTGCTCAGTTGTTGCCGCATTTTTGTTAGATTCAGATTCAGAATATTTATTGTCATTGTTACAAAATGCACAACGAAACTTTGTTTATTACTATTATTATTATTACTTTGTTGTTAGGATAGTATTCTTTAGGCTACGTTTTTGAGAAGGCAGTTACATTACTTACAGGTAGATGCCGACTTTTCTACAGTAGAAAAGACTCTTTGTCTGACTACATAAGAACAATTGAAGATAGTGATTGGTCAAGAGACACCTGCGCATGCGTCAAGCTCATTAGGTGAAGCCTCGTGTTGGTGCGTGTACCGCTTTAACCAAATGTTACGTGACCAATTGAGTCACTCCATCCACTCCATCGCTTGTGACCAATGCGTTCACTGTCTTGCTTGTCACTGAATGAGCTGTAAAACTGAGTGTATATTAGGAAGCGCATCTGCCACCTGTCAAAGGGATGCATATTTTCCAGAATAATTGTGCTGTTGAAGCAGACTACTTCCTTGGAGCCATTTCAAAATGGAGGAACATTTCAAAGCAATAATTCATAACAGATACAAACGTGTGCTCTGTGAGTGTGATTCTGATCAACGACAATAAATGCATTCTGTTTCTAACCAGGATTGATAGTGAGTTTAGCCTCAAACGGGATAAAAGAAATAAAAAAAATGAGGATCTAAGTACAACAAAAGTACAGTTGGCCAACTTGCATAGCATAAGTCCACTAGCTTAAATGCTATAAAATGCTAACGTTAGTTTACAACTTTCTTACCAAATTGTTCAAACACATATTCCCACAAAAAAAAACAAGAGCTAAAGATACCTATAAATTACGAAAAACTTACCTTATTTCATCTTAAAAGGGAGCAGCTGGATACATCCATGTTAAATGAGTTACGCCATATTCACTGTTGTCACTGGAGGGCAGTGTATCCAACCAAAACAATAAAGCTAAATGCAAACACTTTTAAAACAAACCATTACAATGCCATTCTAATTAAACGAATAGTCAAAGCAGCAAAATTTAATTCGAAGCTTTTTTCTAATCAAATTACTCAAGTTAACCGATTAATCGTTGCAGCACTAGCGCTATATATATTCTTTTAAATTATGCAAATTATATATTAGAATGTATGCTTAAATCTTTTTAAAAAATCTCATTTGCAAGGCGTGGCAGCTTTTATTTTGGTGTGGCGGTGCGCCACAATCTTTTATATGTAGGGGAAACTTTAATTTCAGAAATTTCAGTAGCTGTCCACTACAGCAGGGGTCCCCATCTGCTGGGCCGCGGACCGGTACCGGCGCATTTGCTACCAGGCCGCACAGAAATAATAATATATTAATGACCGAATTCTGGCCGAATTACCCTGTGCCCCTGTTTAACACACCAATGTCCCTGTCTACTCTAGATACTGTATAATACTACAGGATAGATTAGAATGTCGTCATAGAAATGCATTGATTGGACTGCAAGCAGTACATCTTGTTTTGTGTATATTATATATCTATGGGCGCTTGTCCTCGATAATAACGTATTACAAGGCCGCGGGCGCAGCACATTCTTTCCCGGAAATAATTAGCCCCCACACGAGCGAAGATAACTGGAAAACAGAACTCTTTGGAGATATTTTGACGGCGAAAAGGGCACCTGACGAGCCAGAAGATGAGCCTACAACCTCGAAGACCCACAAACTGTGAAGAAGTGGATTCGTGACCCGTTTGTGAATAAACCGTGTGATTCAAGCATGTCTGTGCAACAGGAGGATCAGCTTGTAGAGATCGCAAATGACGGCGACCTTAAACGTACATTTGAGACAACAACTCTACCGAGGTTCTGGATTAAAGTCATTCTGGAATATCCTGACATCGCTACGAGAGCATTGAAAACCTTGTTACAATTTCCAACATCGTATCTTTGTGAAGCGGGCTTCTTAATTAATGCTTAACGACAAGACGAAGTCGTTAATGGTGAGAGTGGTGTGCAGTTGTTGTGTGCAGCTAACATGGCAGGATGGATCTGAGAAGATCTTTTCTACATGTCCTTCCATGATCAAACATAAGTCAATATTCCTTTCTTTAAAGCAGGGGTCCCCAAACTTTTTCCTGTGAGGGCCACATAACCCTTCTCTTCTCTGATGAGGGGCCGGGGTCAGTTTGTAACAGAAAAAGTGTGACGATTGCAGGAGTGCCTAAATGTAAAAATATATTGTTTTTCAGAAAGCCACAATCAAATAACCCTTTCTGGATTCTTCACGGAACCAAAGTAAATAAAATAAAAATGATATAATATAGTATAATATAATATAATATAATTAGGGCTGTCAAACGATTAAAATTTTTAAGCGAGTTAATCACAGCTTAAAAATTAATCATAATTAATCGCAATTCAAACATCTCTAAAATACGCCTTATTTTTCTGTAAATTATTGTTGGAATGGAAAGATAAGACACAAGACGGATATATACATTCAACATACTGTACATAAGTACTGTATTTGTTTATTATAACAATAAATCAACAAGATGGCATTAACATTAATATTCTGTCAAAGCAATCCCTGGATAGAAAGACTTGTAGTTCTTAAAAGATAGATTTTAGTACAAATTATAGAAATTTTATGTTAAAACCCCTCTTAATGTTTTCGTTTTAATAAAATTGGTAAAATTTTCAATCAAAGAAATTAACTAGTAGCTCACCATTGTTGATGTCAAGAATTACACAATGCTCATGGTGCATAAAATCAGTCGCACCCAAGCGCCAGCAGAGGGAGACAAAAAACACAAGTAACAAGTGGACATGACACTGCTGTCATTTTAATCTGTTTGAGCGGGGCATATGCGTTAATTGCGTCAAATATTTTAACGTGATTAATGAAAAAAATTAATTACCGCCCGTTAACACGATAACTTTGACAGCCCTTAATATAATATAATATAATATAATATAATATAATATAATATAATATAATATAATATAATATAATATAATATAATATAATATAATATAATATAATCAGGGGTGCACATAATTTTTTTCCCAGGTTCTCAGAGGAGGACCTGGAGATGTGACTTGGTCCTCATTGAGCTTGAGAGCCGACCCACCTGATGCGATAAATTTATGACAAGCTTTACTTAGAGCCAATTAACTTTGATTAATTATATTAACAGTTAATGCTTGATTAACATCAACTGGCACAACAAAATTGCCATTACTTTGAAGTGAAATGTAAAGAAATAAACATAAAAGCACCAATTCAAAATAAAGGGCATTATGCGGCTCCCACATTAACTCCAAGCCTTTTTAAAAGTGGGATGTCCTCCTCATAAGACCTCATTGAACGTGCATGTTTAGCTTTGTAAAATGCGAGCAAAAACACGTTTGTCAGTGCATGTCGCTGTTCATTACCTTTATTCCGCCCTATTCCGCCACATGTCCATAGGGCGAGTGGGGTCCTGTTTGACATCGATAGTTTGCTTAATTGCCACATGCTCTCTGTTTTTTTCGTGCTTTTCAAAGTTTGGATGGCTGAAATTCTTTGAGCCTACATAAAATGCGTTGCTCTAATCGGCGACATTGGGATTCTCACGGCACATTTTGTACCGCATTTCCGTGCGAGCATCATTCGCTTCTAGCCATGGTACCTCCTGTAGCCACTTTTCAGCAAAAGTCCTTTTTTTCGGTAGCTCCGGTGACGTCTCTGTTGTCTGTCTGTCTTTTGACGGGGGTGGGGGAACACGGAAGTAATTACTCAGTGTGGCCTGCCTCATCGACATTTTGAGAAGTTATTTTCTCGTGTCCGCCGCAAATAGAGTGGTCAGCCATCGGTACGCAAAAGCGTATGGAAGCCGTTGAGGGCCAGCGCGTTTGTCTACGTCCAGTACGCATGTGCGGACCACTTATGTGCTCCCCTGAATATAATATAATATAATATAATATCATGTAATATAATATAATATAATAATACTGTATTAATTAAATAGATAATAACCAAATAACCATTGCTCAGTTCTTCACAGAAAAAAAGCCAGGACATAAATAACTCTATTGGGGAAAAAAAAAAAAAAAAAAAAAATTTTTTTTTTTTTTTTTTTTTTTACAATTTTTTTTTTTTTGTTTTGTTCAGGGGGCCGGACCAAATGTGGCTGCGGGCCGTATCCGGCCCGCGGGCCGTAGTTTGGGGACCCCTGCTTTAAAGAAAGTTTGTAGTGTTTACTTTGGAATCGCTGCATTTGCGGCCATGTTTAACGTTACGCGCATGTGCAGAACCGCATTGTTGCAATTTTTGATGGGTTGCAAAATTTGTCAGAACACCGATCCGTGAAAAAAAGATCCAAATAATACCAGTCCGTGGTTCAAAAAAGGTTGGGGACCCCTGCACTAGAGTGACCACTATGCACCAGAGGGTTAAAAAATTGACAATCACAGTTCTTTGTAACTTTTATTAAAAGCGGGACAAAGTTCAGAATGGGTCTTCTTCACCGTGCTGTGATACTGTATGTTAAGGTCAATGTTACCTGGACAGCGGTCATACCTAAATCATGAGCATAACAAAATGGTGGGAGTCAGTTGATATGCCTGCAACGCGTCAAGCCGTACATAACGCTGATGTCGGCTTATCTAGGCGAGGAAGATAAGAGGCATCGTCAGGGTTACTGCACTGTGACGAGTCATGGTAACAAGCCTTGACAACTGTGGACAGGCATTATGCCTCCCAGGCGCTGCAGTTGACACCACAGATAAATGACAGAACCGGAGACCTGTTTACTTGCAGTATCGGAACTCATGGGTTTGAGTTGGCCCACTACGACCAGTAATACTGTCAGAGCTATTACGTTAATGTAATCAGCCCGAGGCCAATTTGGAATGCAAATAATTGCCGATTTCTTAATATCACGGCTTTGAAGTTCCCTCAACCTGATTGGGTGTCAACAGTGGCTTTCAGACCTCCATCACATCTGAAAAAGTGTTGTTACTGTAGCAACTTAACACACTCAGAACATCCTTTAGCACTTTTAACTGTACAGTAATTGCCACAGTGTAACCTCGTGACACAATGCGTCATATACAGTATGTGTCACAATTGAGATGACTGCTCAACTCAAGTTGCAGGAGAAATTCGAGCATTATAATCTTTGAGTAAGACTGAATCAGCTTTGCGCTATGATTCCATCTACTATTAATGACCTTTAAAGGGATTAAGTAAATGTTTTTTTTTCCCACCGATAATCGGTTAATGCAATATTAAAGCTTGTAAGCAAAAATGTTTGTAAACAAATAGTTTCATCTCTAAATTGTTCATGTCCTTCTTAAATGAGAACTAATTAAATAACACAGGGTCATTTTTTTAGGGACTTTTATTTGGACGTAACAGAGTAGACACTAAAAGATGGGATATTTTGTGCCAAAGTTAGCTGTCAGCTTAGCTTTGCTAGCATAATAGATAGCAAGTCTTTGGATAATTGATGAGAAAACTATCATGTTACGCATAAAGCTTTTGAAATGATTCAATTCAATTCATTTTTGTACGTATTAGGGCTGCAACGATTAATCGATTAACTCGAGTATTCGATTAGAAAAAAATATTCGAATTAAATTTTGTTGCCTCGAGTGTTCGTTTAATTAAAGTGGCATTGTAATGTTTTATTTTGAAAGTGTTTACATTTAGTTTATTGATTAAGGTGGAAAAATACATTGCCCTCTGGTCTGCCTCATTTCACATGGCTGAATCCAACTGCTCCCTGTTAAGACCAACGTAAGCTAAGTTTTTGTTTGGGCTAATGTTTTTTCATGCTTTCGCAATTTAGTTTATATGTATATTTAGCCGTTTTTTGTGGGAATATGAGTCTGAACCATTTGTTAAGAGCATTGGAAAAAAAAGTTCGCATTTTATAGCATTCAAGCTAGTTGACTTTTGCCATGTAAGTTAGCCAATTGTTCTTTTGTTGTACATAGATCCTCATTTATTTATTTATTTGAGGCTCAGCTCAGGTATTTTAATTATTCATGTTCCTTTTCCGATTACTCGATTATTCGAACTAACTAGTTCATTGATTTATCGAGTACTAAAATATTTGATAGCTGCAGCCTTAGTACGTATATAGCTTTAACAGAGTAGATGTGTTGCGATCAACAGCACCGAATATATTTCATGAAACTGAAAAATCTGTTTATTAAAGGGGGTAAAAAAAAATTAAATTGCTCACCAGGGTTGAATTTCCCACCACTAATGTGATGTTTTTGCAGAAGACTGATGTCAATAAATGGGGAATTTTCTTAAAGGGACATTAACACCAGAGGTGGGTAGAGTCGCCAAAAATTTTACTCAAGTAAGAGTAGCGTTGCTTCAAAATAATATTACTCAAGTAAAAGTTTCCCATTTTCCAAAGTTTTTTCCATTGAACGCGATTTTTTTATTTTTAAGAACACATTTGCAAATTACAAACAACATGAATATAATGTTAAAATGAAATAACAAAAAATAAATAACAAATGTTTTAAATAAAATTAACATAAATAGAACTTCACTTAAACCAACAGCCACAGCTCAAGTTGCTCAACATTATTTAGAACAAGATCAAAAATAATTATTTTACATAAAAAAGTAAACACTTCTAAATAAAATTGAAAAAATATATACATATATTTTGCAGGCACTGCAACATTTTTAGAGACTTGCACATTTTCTTCATATTTCTCACTCAGTCCAAGTTATGATGCAGGAATGTGAGCATGTTCACCTTTTCTGGGTTAAGTTTGGAGCGGTAAGGTGAGGATGTGTCCACTACCACCAGGGTTTCCCCTAGGACTTTTTGAAGCTGCGGTGGTGGACTGCATCAGAGTCGAACCGCTTCACCATGTCGTGCCACGGCAAAATTGCGTCATATCATGACAAATTAAATTTTTTTTCACATTTTGTTACCCAAGAAGAACCATAACAAAGATCTATTTGGAATATTTTCATTAGCCAGGCTAATGTCGTAGCTCTCAGCTACGGTACATGTACGTAAAATGCGCAGCTGATTACAGCTACATGACACTACGTAATAATACGACTTTTTTTTCTCGTAGCAATAGTACTACTTACATCACGTAGTCCTTAATGTACTACATTAACACAACAATACTAGTCCTTCTGTTAATGGACCAATGGCGTAGGTTTGCATAGGGACGTTAGGAACGTAACACTAGGAACTTTTCAGGATGCTCAAATTGTCCCCACCAACTTTTAGACAACCTTATTTGCATTATATAATGAGTTCAGTTATAGAGGTCATTTAGATTGTCTTCACATATTTTGTAAGGATAGAATTGACCCCACCATGAATTACTTTCATTATGTTCAGACTTACAATGACACAATTTTTCCCCCCTCAAACGCACGTTTGATTGGCTGATGACGAGTTAAATTCGCTTGTTTTCAGTGTAAATCTACTAGAAATAAGTGAAATTATCTGCCAGTGCTTCAAGTAAATTTTACTCAGATTTCTTGAAATGAAAAAACAGCTATCTGAAAATAATCTTAACACTCTTATTTTAAGAAAAAAGTGAGTATATTTAATCTTTAAAAAAAGCTTTTTTTTTCATCAGAAATGTTCTTCTTTCAAGAAATGATATTGTTCAAAACATTATTTGAAATCATTTCCCCCCTTGATTTTGGTGAAAAATGACCAACCTTTAGATGTCTAGGCTTAATAATAACAAATGGTAATATTTACCAAAAGTAAATTGAATAATCTGACCCATTAATCTGTTAATTGGTCTTTAACACTCAAAACAAGATGGAAAAAAATATTCGAATAGATTTAAGAAAAATCATCAGATTGAAACGTTATAAATTTGCAGTGTGAAAGTTAGTACAAGTCAATACAGATTTATTTGTGCATTGATCATTTAGCCTATCAATTGATTAGGTTCATATTGGTGAGAAATTAAGCCCTGATCCCCGTTCACCTAATCAGTTTTGGTTTTATTAATGTCCTGTTCCCAGCAAAAACTGTACATGCAGGTTATAGCGTCCCCACCAATATTGAGACCAAACCTACGTCCTTGTAATGGAGCCATTTCAAGGTGCAGGGGGAAATTCTAATTGCCGTGTAAAGAGTTGTACTAGTTTCGATGAGAAGGTGAATCGTTCTTTTTTGTTGTTGTTCTTGAACTACTTTTCCACACAAACGCACATCGAGGTACCATTTAGCTAAGCAAGGAGAGGTATGAGAGACATTTTTCGAGTGTCCCAGAGCTCATGAAACTTGGGGGAAAAAAGCGCACTTATCAAGGGTTCGTCAGCCGTGATTGCATATATCCGTCCGCTGTAACAGCCCTGCATTTTCTGCTATTGAGTGCATTGTTGACACATTAGCGCGGCGGCACTCTGACCCGCCGCTCGGCGCAAATTCATTCAAACTTGCCGTGCAAGACGGCCGTCCACCGCTCACTTTTGCCGAAAGGTCCGATCCAAAATACAGTAATGGGGGGGAAGAAGGACAGGAGTCTGTATTGGCTTAGCCACTTTATTGTGGCAACAATAATAAAGAAAAGGAATAACAAAATAATAACGAGCTTCCTCGCTTCCCTCTACGTCACAGCTCCCCGTCCGATCGTCTCTTTTTAAGGTGGTCCCATATAGTTACGGACATTACAATACACAATAAATAAGTTGCCGCTGAACCCTTCACATTAGGCTGCCATTAGTTTGAAACTGCCTTAAAATTAAAAAAAAAAAAAAAAAAACATCTCTTTTGCAGGCGTGGCGGCTTTTATTTTGTTGTGGCGGTGCGCCACAATATTTAATACGTAGGTGAAACCCTGACCACTATTAATATTAGGTAGTTAAATATTAACCGAGAGCAAGCGTGTGACTTGTATCATTATTTACACATTATACTCACACACACACCCACCCAACCACCCACCCACCCCCTCTCAACACAGAAAGTCGCCAGAGAGAAAAAACACAACAAGCTGTATTATGAAAATGTTATTTTGAACCGCTGTTTACAATGGAGAAAGAATTAAGGTTGCCAACAGTCGCGGATTGTGTGGGGGCAACCTGCAATATAGGAAGTTCAGCTTGATTCTGTCGGCAGTGCCAATAGGAAATTCCTATTTTCCAGATTGCCGCGACTTCCGCACAATCTGGGACGGTTGGCAAGTACCCTAGCGCGGAAAACTTTAGAAAAGTTGGCTAATGGTAGAGAGGAACCCGGTTAGCCGTCCTAGCATGCTAACTAGCCACATTATCTACCTCGTTAACAAGCTATTGAAATATTTAGTATTTATATATAGTTAATATTTGTTTTACCATCGCTAGACACACTAGACACTCTGGAGAGAACTCTGGTAGCTGGTGGGAAACGTAAATGACAGCGTTTACTTACCTTCAATTTTGTATAAAGTGACGAATGATGGTTACGTAAATGTGAAATCAAGTTTGAGGTGTTGCCCCCCCCCTTTACAGCCACTCTCTGCAAGCAATTCTTACACGTGGGATGTCCTTCCTCCTCTCATCCGCGGCCCTCTGCTTCTTTTCAGTAGCCAAAATACTCCCATACAAGCGATTTTGTTTTTTCCCAGCCATTGTTTCAGCTCTAGTCTATTAGGCTCAAGCGTTTACGTCACAGCAGCACGGGATCATGCGAGATTTGCGACAACGCAGCCATTTTGGAAGCACGTCTGCATCACGGGACATTTAAACTTAACGGCAAATACAGTTCAACTACGAGTGCCAAAGATGGAAAAAAGTAAGGAAAACTTGCCAGTTCGATACGGAGACAAACTTGTTACCACGGCGAAGGACAGATATGTGAGCAATTTTAAGGATGTGAACAATGTTGACCCTTACGAGCAAGCCGAACACAAATGGAATAAAGATGTCGACAAGCGTCCACCACTACGCGAAATGGACATCATGCTGTATTTAGTGTTTGGTGTAAGTTACTACACTCATCAGCAATTCCGAAACTACAAATCGCTACAAAGCTACGAACAGTTTTGCTGCAGATGGGTGCAGGATCTGCACATTATGACCAATGTGTGTTTACATTAGTCTGTGACCACGGATGTACAAATTTTTTGTTGCAGAAAATGTAGCCTGTGTACAAATTCTTTGCCACTCTCTCACGTCAAAATATTACAGCTTTTTCATTTGGCAACGACAGGAATTATGTCTTATGAAGACAATGCACATGTATGCATGCTAGTTGTTTAGCTGTAGCTATAGCTAACAACAGGACGACTTAGGGCATAAAGTTACCGAAATTTGCGTAGACAAACGAAAATAACTTACCGGAGTGGAAGTGCATCGAGCAAACTCTGTGTGTAACTGGAGAATCAAATGTTATGCCCTTCCTTCTGATCGAGGCCACCCATGCCATTCTTCGACGTTTGGTAAGTTCAGATATGACCTTTCCCTCACCTTTTCTCCATGTAGGGATCAGGAAGAAACTCAATGGTGTTCCGTCGAGCTGTACATTCTCCTTTCTATTCGATCGGTTGTTGCAATTCTTTACCGCACAATAATTTCCAACCATTTTTAAAGAGCGACCTGTGTTGAAATGCCTCACTGTTTATGTTTCCCGCTTCCAAAATGGCAATAGCGGCGGAAACCTCGCGAGAGCCACGTCATACGCTCGAGCCTAATAGCACAGTGGAGCGTCACTGACGGACAACCGCAGGGGAAGGGGTGAGCACTCCCGCTCTATTTCCCGTTGCATTTTTGGGGTATAAAAAATAGCTGATACCGTACTACAGTGTGATGGAAAATTTAAGTGGTTTTGAAACCGTGACGTTTTTATTATCACGGTAAACCTTGAAACCGGTAACCGGCACTTGCCTAATTTGGACTATTGTTATAATGATACTGTACAAGAACCCGTTACATAACCATATTAAGCCAAAGAAATTTAAAAAAATATATATATATATTATATATATATATATATATATATATATTTTTTTTTACACAAATGAAGCATTATTAAAATCTTCGCTTTCAAGTCATGTTGAGGGCAGCGCTCTATATCAAATACTTCATTTTTTAAGGTGCTTTAAAGACACCACAAGATTGAACAGGCTGGAATGAAGATAGAACGGCAAACTTGCATCTAATTGGTATAATGGAGTCATGTGATTATTGTTGCGACGTCTCATTGGTGAAATCGGTAGAGCTACCCTGGTAATACACCAGGCACGTCTCTACTCTCACATCTCTATGTTGGCAAAAAAATACCGTATTGGCCCGAATATATGACGGTGTTTTTTGCATTGAAATAAGACCGAAAAAGAGGGGGGTTGTTTTATATTCGCGGTCTAGACATTATACCCATTCACGACGCTAGATGGCGCCAGGTATCACTGAAGCGATGTTCTGTCATGACAGATCTCAGCTACTCTCCCCATTCATGACGCTAGATGGCGCAAGATATCATTGAAGCGATGTTCTGTCATGAGAGATCTCAGCTTCTCTCAAGTTTAACCAGTTTGCAATTTTTTATTGCAATGTTTTTCCTTATTCAGATTTGTTTCAAGACTATAGTTACAGTTAGACTTCACTTTGATGGTTAATGCAGTTATTGCAATTTTGTTGTTTTATCACAATAGGTTTATTTACATTTCAAAAACCAGAAGCCATTCATTTACGAATGTGATTGCACTTTAGTTTACATATTTAAATGTTCAGATATTAAGATTTGAATGAGGTCAAATAACATGCTTTTTCTCTCAAATATATTGTTATAATCATTTGTTTCGGATGTACTGTAATTATTTTCTGTATAAGAATGAATTTGCTGTTCAAAAAGTCTTATTTCAAACTTGAGTATGGAAAAAAAGGGGGTCGTCTTATAATCAGGGCCGTCTTATATTCAAACCAATACGGTAATAAATCTAATATGTAGAATAAAGAGGAAACATGTAACGACCCCCCCTTTGTACCCCAAAGTAGTGTAGTAAGAGTAGCGTTTTTTTCTCCAGAAATCTTCTCAAGTAAAAGTGGACAGTGACGGTGGGGACGAAGAGAAAGCCTTTTTTTTTTTTTTTTTTTTTTAAACATAGTTTAGTAGGGACAGTAAAATCATTACAATTATTTTGGATTTTTTTCTAGTTATATTAGTCCATTTATAGACTGAATTTGAATGACATACGTTGGCGACATGGCGAAATTCCATAACAACCTCTTACCAGAAGTAAATTGAATTTAAAAAATAGAATTTAGGAGCCTCTACCCTCTAATTCATAATAGACGACAATGATAATACCCAAACAAATACTGTTAATTGCACGAGCATTTGTCCAACTTTAGCGAAAATACAGCTTCATTTATACTGGGGACCCTATGAAATAATGGCCTCACAGTAAACATTGTGTCTATATCAGAAAATGTGTCCACAATGAGTTTTTCTTCGAGTCAGCGTGGTGGATTACCTATTATCAAAAAGGGTTTGAATGAATGAAATCTGAATATAAGAAAGATGACCATCACCTTGATGTACACATGACTAAAGTACTGTGCATTGAGACCATTTGAAGAAACTAAGAATAACTGAAAAGGGCTCTTATGTCGATGTTTTTATATTTAAAGACGACGGCTCAAAACTATTCATGCAAACCGAGTATACCAGTAAAATCATTCATGAAGATTGTCTCTGTGCTGCTGCACTTTCCTTTTAAGTTCTTAGAGAGATTTGGATCAGCTGCTTCCTTCACTTCACACCCCACATCTCTTTCCTCATTTTTTTTTCTGATAATCCATTCCTGAGTTCTCTTCATATTCCCAGTTAAATGTCTTTTGTTATTTGGCAGCTGACTGCAGAGTGACTGACTGTTTTCCGAGTTCAACCCAATGTATCGCTGAGGCTTATAAGTGGAACCTGCTGGTTCATAAATTTAGACAACACTCTATGGCTGCAACAAACAATTGTTTTTCAATCGATTAATCGGACGATTGATTAAACGATTAACTTAGTCATTGGATAAATTGATATATAAATAAATATGGTGGCCGCATGCTATGATGCAACGTGAGAAATATAAACAATGACGTCAAAAAAGACTCTCCTATACTATAATGTGACTTACAAATGATAGAGCACTCTGTGGATTTTGTATTTATATTTAACAGGAATAATATTTGTTTCTCAAACTGTCACCCAAGTGGAAACAATAGCATCAGTGTGACTACAGCTCCGATGTTTACAAAGCCCTAAATATTTCCTGAGGTTGTGTGCGATTGACAGGAAAGTTGTTTGTTTAACCCGCAAGAAGGTGTCCTCGCCATCTTGCGGCTTTGGTAAGTTCCTGCCACTGACATCATATACTGGGAATGAGAGCATGGAATGCTGTGAACTTACAGTCGGGTGTCTAGACGAAGACCGGGGTTAACTCGGAAACATAAAACTTGCAGAGGCTGCACAGTTTTTTTTTTGTCTTGCCTCTTGGAGTGGCTGTCACTTTCTAAACACCCAGAGCTGTGGATGTTTGGAAAATATTTACAAACACTTCCGTCAGCTAACATTGTCGGCTGAAAGTTTGGCTAAATTGACTGTCAGATGTTGAAGTTTTCACTTCATGAACCTGTAAAGCAGTAGAGCAGATGTGTCCAAAGTCCGGCCCGGGGGCCAAATGCGGCCCGTGGTCAAATTTCATCCGGCCCCCAGCCTCTGTCATAAAATCAATAAGGTCTGGCCCGCACACAGACTTAATAAATTGGTCAGCAGTACTGCTACCAGCATATGAAGTAGCTTACACACTAAATGCTGCTCCTCATTTACCCACTAAAAGGCAGCAACACTCTAAGCAACATTACCCCGTGTGACCCTTTACTTCCAATTTTCTAAAATGGTGACAATCAACAACAAAAAAGTTGACTGCGACGGCCGACGCCTCAAGGTTAGCTGGATATTGGACTATTTCTTTACTAAAATACGCAACAACTGTGTCTGCCTCATTTGCTAAGTGACAGTTGCTGTTTTTAAAGAGTTCAATATAAGGCGATATTACCAAACAAGACACGTTGACATGTATGACTAGATTACAGGGAAGAAACGCTGCAAGAAATTGAAGCAACTTGAAGCTAGTTTAATTTCACAGCAGCGGTATTACGCAAGAGCCTGAGAGTCGAAAGAGAACACCACAAAGGCTAGTTGCGAAATTGTTGAAATTATTGATTAAAAAAAAAAAAATAAAGCAAATGTGACACACAGAATGGCTTGCTAAAATGTTCTTACATATATTGTTCTACGTGAAGGACGTCAGCCAAGGTCGGCCCCCCACAATTTTACCACACCAAATCTGGCCCCCTTTGCAAAAAGTTTGAACACCCCTGCAGTAGATGCTGGCCTTCATGTTGTACAACCCTAACCAGTGGCATCTCACAGTGTGCTCAATGCTGGGCCAATGACTAATCAATGTACATTTTTGGAACAAGTAATTGACCGATCAATTGATCATTAAGAATCAAGGATATTGTTGAAAACTGTTCGTTGATGAATATTCTCTTGATTTACTTGCTAGTCATGCATCATTTGGGCTCCATAATGAACCGAACATGAACACCATTCCTCTGGTCAATCCATGCAAGAACAATTTTACCCATCAGCTTTGTTCAACAACTGTACAGAGAGTAGGCATGTGCCGATAACCGGTTTCAAGGTTTACCGTGGTATGAAAACATCAGGGTTTTAAAATTGCAAAAATTTTCCGTCACACCGTCCCGAAGGTATTTGATATTTTTTTATGTACCACAAATGCAGGGAGACTGGTTGTTACTCAGTGTCAGTGAGTCAGCAATGCTACATGATGGCTGGAGAAGGTGAAACTCCTGAACGTTTTCCCCCATTGGAAGAAATCGAAATCGCTGGTATGGGAATACTTCGGCCACAGAAAAGTTACAGATGGCTGCGGCTTAGAGGAGGAGGGCTTAGCTGCTGAGGAGGCAATATCTCTAATATGTTTTCACATTTATACAAAATTAAAGGTTAGTAAACACTATCATGAACGTTTCCCACCAGCTACGAGAGTTAACTCCATTGTGTTTAGTGTGTCTAGCGATGGTAAAACATCTGTTTATTCCTCTCTGGCAACTGTCTGTTGAGAAAGAAAGTGTTTGTCTAATGTAGACATGATACGAGTCATACACACGTGCTTTTTATGGAAAATAATTCTTTTTTTTTTTGTTCTGATGATAATAATGTTAAGCTGTGGGTTTACGCTCACCTAAAGGACTGCATTTATTTTAATTTTATTGAGAATATATATATGGTGGAAATCACAGACAAGACTGCAAAAGCAGTTTCTGCTCTTGCACTCCTCTTTAAAAAAAACTGCTCTATTTTAGGACAAAACGACTATTGTTTTTGATAAAACAATATGTCTATGTGCTGCCATAGCAGATTCATGGTGCCTTAAGCCCCCAAACTATTTTTAATTTGTCCGTTTTACCCTGGAAACTCCCGTTTACAGACGTCACACAACCGCTTTTGTTTCAACCCAGCCATAAAATGAAGGTAATTGATTTTATTTATTATTCAAAATGTCTGTAATTTTTAGCTTAGAATCATTGATTGATGTCTAATATTTCGCTTAAAAAAAAAAAAAAAGACTATAAAAAATGATTCACTCGCATATTTTAAACTTTTAAACAAATTATGTCACAATGAAAAAAATGGCGTCTGTAAAAAAGCCACGGATATCTACCTCATAACTATCGCTTAATTGTATTTTTTTTTGTTACTGTTGCATTTTCTCCGATATTTTAGTTGATAAATAATCTATCCAAACATAGAAGAAAAAAAAAACACTTAAAAGGGTAAATGTATGAAAAAGAAAATCTCGACCACTCCTTCATGTCTACGATTTCTGCATCGCGACCCTTGTTATATTACCATATTTCACTCATAAAATCCCCCAAAAATCCAGCTGTGGCCATTCACAGCTGTGTCTTGACACTCGGTGATACATGCTACATGAAGTTTTTGGATCGTGCGCGAAGTAAGTAAGTAAGTACACGATAATATCTTGTTAAAGTTATGGCGTCTTTAATTCTGATCTTTCATGCTCTCACCTCCAGACAGGGTTTCGCTGTTTAAATTTTTTTTTTTTTTAAATGCCCCCCTGTTCAATTTTTTTCTTCCCCCAGAAAATTGAGATTTTAAGCTTTCCAATGATGTATCACACATGCATATCGGACAATTTTGAAAGTTCGCCAAATTGGGGGTCTCAGAGCGGAACTTCAAGTCACCAGAGTGTTTACCACCATATATATTTTATTTATTTTAACTTAACATTATACTTATGTTCCAATTTGCTAGTATGTTTTGAAAAATAAAAATACTGTTCAATGGAAATTTATTATTATTGTCTTTTTAACCCAGAAATCCAAGTAACACATTTTAGAACTGTTATTGCAATACCATGATACCGTGAAACCATGATATTTTTGCTTAAGGTTGTCATACCGTCAGAATCTCATACCGGCACATGCCTAACAGAGAGGAAAATTCAGGCAGGTTCACATACTGTATATTTAGATGGTGAC
This sequence comes from Corythoichthys intestinalis, assembly GCF_030265065.1. Taxonomy (NCBI): domain Eukaryota; kingdom Metazoa; phylum Chordata; class Actinopteri; order Syngnathiformes; family Syngnathidae; genus Corythoichthys; species Corythoichthys intestinalis. The sequence continues at coordinate 37,445,083 of NC_080413.1, forward strand.
GAATTACACCATATTGTTATTATAAGGCATACATTTTTACCGTACTCACTTGCTCAGTTTGGGCAGCCCGCGAGATGGCAGAGCGTGAATCCTTCGGTAAGAAACGAAAATACAAAACTTACTTTACAGCAGAATATACTAAAGTATATCCTTGTATAGTTAAAGTTAAGAATGATGACAATTGTGGTGAGTTGCACTGTGTGCAGCAGTGACTTTAGCCTTGCCCACTATGGACTTATTGCAAGGATTTGGATAGGGTCGATAAACATCTCCTTGAAATTAGTTTTTGGAACTTGGGTTGTCTGCAAGAAAGGCAAGGAAAGCCTGGCACCCCACGAGACTTATTAAACACGAACCCTTAAAATCATCCCAAGTCTATTTTACCATGAATTTCTGTAGAATGTCAAAATTAAGTGACCTCAAGGGCTTTTGACTTTTTAGGTTTGACTGTATTCTGCAACAGTTATCATATATGAGGAAAATAATGAATGTTCAACAGTGTTGTTTTTGACAGCCCTTTTAATTTTCGTCTTATTCTTATGGACGATAATATTTATTTTGGTCATCTCAAAATGTGTTCATCTAGTTTTTGTTGACAGAAACTCAAGACCATTTTTGTCTAGTTTTAGTTGATGCGTACTGAAAATTTTTTCGTCTGGAAAAAAAAAAAAAAAAATGTAATCCAAAAATAAATAAATAAATAAAGGTTTCCAACTATTTCGAATGAACATTGACAGACGAGCACATATTTTAGGATCTACAAGGACAACGCCAACTTAATGATAATACACACTCAGCAGGAAAACATAATTTTCACTCTATTATACCCACCTGGACGCCACGAACTGTGTATAAAAAAAGTTGTCCGAAACTTTAAGTGGACGCTTGCCGTTAGCATTAGCCTAACACGAATGCTATGTCAACGCAACGAGTTATATTTAATAGGCACTTGCGAAAACCCACCCCCGAGCGACAAAATGGCGTCCCCAGATTTGTCACATTTTAGTGACTCCAGTCCTGCATGCCCTCTTGTGGGAAGCCTCTAAACTATAGTCACAGAAACTTTATTGTTTACTCCTAATTCAAGGTCAGACTTTTGTTTTGAAGCTGACTACATGACCAATGCTAATTTTAAGAACAATGAGGTTAGTTAAGGTCACTTATTAATAATTTGGGTATTGGGGACTTTTTAAAGTGATAGTGAATGATGTAAAATTCTATAGATGTGGTTTTACCTGCTAGGTTGTGGTTTATGTTTTATGTTGTATTTGAAATATAAAGTTGCCATGATGATGTCTTATAGTGCCAGGCCTAGCTGTATTGGCTAAATGGCATACAGTTTTGAAATCCATTTTATTCTTCTGACCACTGTAATCTATCAAAATTGTATGAAATTGCACTGAAATGGCACCTAACATTTATTTCATATTTCAATGTTATCTAGATTTTTTAAAATTAAAAATATGGGTATTTTTAAACAGAAAATAAGAATGTACCTTATGGTTAGAAACAGAATATTTGTATGAAGTGTGTATTTTTTTAAAGTAGATCATTTTATTGTTCAAAAGTCAAGGTCACAAGTTAAGTAATATGCCATTATTTTTCAGGAATACAATATAAATGTCAAAGAGGATGATTTGACACCAAAAATGTGGACCTATTTGTGAATCTTTATTTGGATTAGTAAGAGGTTGAGGGTTGTCCCTAATTAGGTCAAATTGTCGGGTCAAATATACAAGTACATGATGTACATGTCATGAACTTTAAGTACTGAAAATTTGATTTAACATATGTAAAAATTTACTGATATATAGCTGAAACATTCAGAATCAACTATAATTCATCCTTATTTGGATCACAAAAAGTAATGGTGTTTGTCATTGTGTCAATGGGCCAATTATTAGTGCAGTTTTCCCCCTATAACATTTTTTCTGTTTGGAATTTTTAAATGAAATTAAAAGTGACATCATTTAGTCAGTGAGCCTTGTAGGATTCAAGCAAAAAATTACAGAAAATTATGAATTCTAAATTTTTTTCCATGTGCCTACATTTAGTGTGTCATGCTCACTCATATTAGTCTTTTAATTCATTTGTTCCCAAAAACGTATAAATACGTTCTATTTTTAATTGTTTCAGTGTCCCAAAGACGTATTTATACGTCTTTTACGTTTTTTTTAACAAGAGATACTCTAGGTTCTGATTGAACTTAGCTCCAAAGCACAAAGCTAAAAATCCATTTTAAAGCAATAAAACTGGCCACTAGAGGGCAGTAGCGCATTTGGTAAGACCCCTCCAACCCGATTCAACGGAACGAACGGCCGGCCGCACAGCCGGGGCGCGGGCGGAAGACGACCGAATGAACGTCCAGGATGCCAGGCGGCGGACGACCGAGCAGAACAATCGGGAGGATGTCCGGGATGCCAGGCGCTGGATGACCGAGCAGAACGACTGGGACCACCAGTGCAGCGGACGATGCCGTTGAGTCCGTGCTGGAAAGACAAAAAAAAATCCATCTTTATGCGACAGGCGGAGGGAGAAGTTTACCCCGGCCATCGCGGCCACAACAGCGTCATCTCTCAGTTATGAGTAAATAAATTGTTACTTTGCTATCAAAAGCTCTATTTGTCTTGTTATGGTGTTATGGTTATGGTTGTTTATGTTATTTTGTAAAAGGAAAACATTATGCAGATGTTTGGGATGTAACAAAAGCAAAAAATAGCTGTTTTAAAGTCAAAGTTATGTTTGAAATGTATGCGTTTACAAGAAGCTCAATTTCTCAGTTTTTTCATCAGAAACTGGAAAATTGCTCAAACTAAGATATTTTCCAATGCTGAGTTCTAAAGAATTGAAGGAGATATGAACTAACTTTTTATTCCTACTGAAAGAAGAGAGTATAATCTTTCTTTTGGTGGGTTCCATGTTTATATAGCAATAGAACAGAATTTTCTGTGGGCCATGCAAAATCAGTCAAAATCTAGTAAAACGGCCGGGAGTGAAGGGGTTGCACCGGTGAAAATGGCGGGGAGTGAATGAGTTAAAGGCGAAAGCAACATTGCATATTCTCTCTGGCTAAGATAAGAAAACAAATCTTACCGTGTGTGCGAGCCTGGAGACTGGTGAGGACACTGGCGAATCTAAGGAGGCATGTCACGAGTGGTACAACCAGACACTGCTATAATGCAGGCTAACTACACATTAAATGTCACACATTGTTAACATGTGTCGGAGACTATTGCATATTTCCGACTCGTTCTCGTCTCGTCTCGTCAGACAAAAACTGGTAATCATTTCGTTATGTTTTAGTTCCTCAAAACATGTTTTTAGCTCGTCATGAAAAAAATTGTTTGTTGGCAAATTATTTTCATAATAGTCATCGTTGACGAAAACAACACTGATGTTCAAACATCAGCATCAACAAACCTTCGAATGCCCTCTAATCCAAAGCAGAGTGTATTTTAGAACATTGTTTTCCAATTGATTTGATCCAAAATAAGACATGCGCCACTACCCCGTTGCAATGTCGACAAGCACTGTGTGCGCATGCTGAATAATTCATTTAGGTTGGCTAAGGGAGCATTTTGCACCCAGCTCACGGCAGCTATGGGTTTATTTGAATTTTCTGCATGGATTTTTTTCATTGCCGGTTAATGGAAGGATAAGGAAGATTAAAGTCATAACATTATGTACTGATATAATCTTGGATTTGTTTGCCTCTTGGTTTGTTGATTGTAATGGTAAGGAAATTGACCTTCGAGGAGACTGCGCTCATCTCAAAAAATGAGACTTTACAATAATGAAACTTTCAGTGGTCTTGAGTACAATGCTTTCCCTCTGTCTTCTGGTGGCTTTTGTGCAACAGCTGTGAAACCGTGAGCTGCCAGGTGAGCACACTTAAGACACTTGAGAAGGTGTACACACAGTTGGGCGTTTGTTAGTATTTTCCAAGGGACTCACTCCTTCTCAAATAACTCTAGACAACTTTTGTTCTCTTCCTTAATCTTAGGTTTTCCCTTGACTGTTAACACAATTTGTTGACAGAGGAATAAAAATGTATCGTGACTATTTCAGTACAAGATATTCAGCTTGACTATTTTTGTTTTGAGTTATTATCAGAGTATGTGCTGAACCATACATGTAACCTCGGGCAGCAGATGTCATTGCCTGGAAGAGGCTTGCATGGCAGGCTGTAATGCCTTCTACATCCTAATGCCCCAGACCCTGCCAGCTAGGCTTTGTGTGTTGGTGTGTGTTTTTGAGCGAGCTGTTTGATAATCCAGTCCAAACTAGATGCTCTCTGCTTCCTCTCGCATTCATTGAGTCAGGGAATGACTGCCAAAAAGTGCCTTTTTAAAATGGTATATAAATACTACTTGCCTGCTTAAGCCTGTCTGAATCGGGTGTTTGAATTACAGCTGATCATTATTTGGTTTGAAAATAATGTTGGATTATAATGGATTATTTTAATATAATGGGAATGCACATGCAGGGGTAGACTGGAACCGAAAAATGGCCCTGGCATTTCTGTCCTGGGTGGCCCACCTTGTTTCAGATGTACCGTAATTATTTTCTGTATAAAAATTAATTTGGTGTTCAAGAAGTCCTTTTTTCAAACTTGAGTCTTGAAAAAGACGGGGTCGTCTTATAATCAGGGCCGTCTTACATTCTGGCCAATACTGCAATATGTATACTGTATATGCAGATACTATGAGATAGGCCCGATATTAGGAAATTTAACGAATACTGGTTTCGGCCTATTGTTTAATCTGACCGGCCGATATAAAAAAGTCAATTTAAACCTATTGATAGGGACTAGGGATCCGCCATTATCCAGAGGATCGGAATCTGGTGAAAGGGATCGTTTTTTTTTTTTTTTTAATTAAAAAAAATATATACAGTGGTACCTCGACATACAATCGCTTCGACACACGATCTTTTCGACATCCGACGTAAAATTTGACTCGCCATTTGTTTCTACATCCGACGACATGCTCGAAATACGACGACATGACAGCACTGCAAACGAACGCACGGTGGATTTTCTTGTGTGAGAAATCAACACAGTTTTCAAAAAAAGTTGATACAGTTGGAGAAACAAGGAAAAAAGTGATGCTTACCTTTGAAATGAAGATGCAAGTTATAGAAAAATATGAGCTTGGGGTGCGCGTCCCTGAACTGGCTCAACAATACAGCTCCATGGTCCTCTTCCGACCACCGTTCGCCACTATTTATAAGTTAAGGTGACAATTATTATTGTGGTAACATTGCCAAGGAAATCGCCAGCTTCGTCACGTTTTTATCATTTATTTAAGAACTTATCCAACACAAAACGCCCATTGTCTTAAGCAGTTGACTGCTCTCAAGAAAACGAAAGTATTATCTCCACCGCACCGACCTATCTCACTGAGACGTCAGCTTCGCGGTGCGTTCAGGGACAGTAAAAAGTGTCCGCCATATTAGAATCCGATTCGTTACATTATTTACAGGAATAATTATTAATTATTCTTATTATTATTATATTATTCTGAATTATTTATTTATAACTTATTTGTTTTTCTATGTTTAATTGCCATTTGTAACAGTGCCAGCAGTATTTATTAAGAATTTAGTGTATGTTTTTAGGCTTTGGAACGAATTAATGGAATTATAATGTTTTCCTATGGGAAAATCCTGCTCGACATACGACCATTTCGACTTACAAACAAGGTCCTGGAACGAATTAAATTCGTATGTAGAGGTACCACTGTATTTGTGTTTCTGCTTCATGCTCGTGCAGCCTCACTCTCCCTCCTGCTGCTTTTATTGGTCAGCAGTGCACTGCAAGTTTTGCTTGTTAAAGTTAACGATGATTGACAGGCGTTGAAGCTTTGATCTTGCCAGAGAAGCTTGGCAGCGCTACCTTCAAAGATGCCAAATGTATCAATCATCGTGTAACTTGTTAAACGTTAGTGTGCTGTGACAATTCATTGTGTGTGTGTGCTCGGCTGTTTTCAGCAGTGAGCGGATTTGACGGGACACACTAAATTAAGCATTTAATAAAGACAAGAATCTTTCTACGTTATTCTTGTGTAAAAATAATTTGCATTATGAAGGCGGCAAGGCGGGACAGTAACATGTTCAAAACGTCTGGAGAGCTATTTATTTAACCTTTTATTCAACTTTATAAGAGACTGAAAATTGTATGTACCTTTTTCAAAATAGGACTATGAGCGTGGCTGGTAAAGACAAGTAAGTATAAGAACATTGCTTGATTGGAATAAAAACCATAATTGAACAAATTATATGAAAACGCATTGAACCCATGAATTTAATTGTCATTTTTGACCAAATCTTGAAGAGGTGTCAACATGGGAAGTTACTCTGTATTTTTTTGCCTGTGCAATTTATATGAATCAGGGTTTGGCACGTGTACTAGTATGTGTGAGCACTAAAACAGGTGGCTTCTGTGTTTGTCCATCTGTCTGCTCTTGTACCCGGCAGCTGTCTGTGCCTGTTGTTTTTTGCTCAGGTCGAGACTCACAAATTACCTTCTGTAAGGCTCCATAAACCATGTGTTCCTTCCTAGAAACAGCTTTGCCCTTTAGTTAGATGTTCAGTTGTAATTGGGTTGTTTTTGGTCCAAAGCAGAAAACGGGACATTGTGTGCTCTCATCATATTAGGGACATTGGAGCTCGCTTTATGATGCTGATCAATGAAAAAGCAATGATTCCACTACAATATGCCCTCCACTGCTGACATATTTTTTTTGGGTTATAATATGAAAGTACCCCGCGACCAGCGGTGAAAGTGGCTAGAATGTCTTGCCGGAACTCCCCGACGTGAAGGTCGCCACGGAGCCAGAAATTTTATTTATTTATTAATTTTTTATTTCATTTTTGGGGGCGGGGGGTGTCAAACCTCTTAAACTACTGAAATGCAAAGAAAACTGTTTTAGCACAGTTATTTCTATAACACATACAAAATAGATTTTCATTCAAAATTTTATTTTTTCAATGATTTGCAAAATAAAAGTTAACAAAAACAGCAATAACCCCACCCTCCATCTCCTAGTTTTTATTTTCCCTCATTTCCTCACATACTAAATGCCAAATCTCAATTTTAACTACTTAAGAACATAGGATGTATATTAAAATTGAAGTTAATGTAAGCATTTACTTTTTTTTAAATAACAAAGATATAAGTACAATAAATTCAGAAAACATTTACTCTTTGTTTTTTTATATAATAAAGATGTAAGCACCGTATTTTTCGGACTATAAGTCGCACCTGAGTATAAGTCGCACCAGCCATAAAATGCCCAGCGAACAGGAAAAAAACATATATAAGTCGCACTGGAGTATAAGTCGCATTTTGGGGGGAAATTTACTTGATAAATTCCAACACAGAACAGATATGTCATCTTGAAAGGCAATTTAAAATAAAAATACAATAGAGAACAACATGCTGAATAAGTGTACAGTATGATAATGTTACATGATGTTTGAACAACGAAAAGCAAACGTGGTCGGTGTGTTAACGTAACACAGGCATGAAAATCTATCACCTTTCGGCGAAATGCGCCGTTTTGAAGTCAAAAAGGATGACCTACGTGAATCGTGTAGATCCGAGGAGAAAAATTTTTAAGGGGGGGGGGGGGTCGTTTGTAGGCATGTGCCAGTTACCTTCACGGATTACCATGCTATGAAAACGTCGCGGTTACAAAACCACTAAAATTTTCCGTCATACAGTAGTACGTATTCGTTATTTTTCATGTGTCGAAAATGCAGCCAGAATTAGCTTGGCGCGGCAGCGCTTACCCCTTCCCCTGTTTGATGCTGCGTGTGTCAGTGACGCTATTCCAGCAAACCCAAAAACAAGCACTCCAAACGCAAGGCGTAAATTCTTCAATTTATTGATCTCTCAAATCGTGGTAACTGAAATATACCAAATGAATACATTTAAAACGTTGTACACTCGTATTTTTCCACATGTGAGTAGCTTCAACAGTTTAGCTTCATGAAAAAGTTCGTCAAAAACAAAACACACATTTTCCTTTCAAATTCAATACACAAAGTTACTAAAAACTTACAAAGACGAATGATAGGCAAGGCTTAGCTATGACAGCAACTTCATTGAGGTTAATCACAGCCGCTGAGAGAGAAACAAGTTTGTATGCGGGGAGGAAAAAAAAAAAAAAGAGCGTCAAAGATCGCTAATTGCGAGTGATGATCTTGTACTAAGCACAAATTCACATTCGCTGGAGGAGGTAAAGTATCACTCCCAATTGTTTTTAGATGAATGCATTTGCCAGCATATTGAATTTAGTGAGTAATGGTTTTCGTTTTCATATTTTGTGGTATGACAAAGTTACTGCCGTTCGTTGCAGCTTGCGTTGAACACTGCCGGAGCGTCCGGTGAAAAAATAGCTCCCGTTAAGGTAGCGTCAAGCTTGTGTATTTAACGGTAATATAAAAGCAGTGTTGTCAATAACGTGGTATCGTAATGCGTAACTAATCTGATTACTTTCTTTCAGTAAAGAACAACCTAACGCGTTCATTTTTCTAAATCAGTAGGCAGGAGATATACTACAAACGGCTGCATTTGCACACTGGAAACACAGCCATTACTTCACATTTTTGTCCAGTAAAGATAACAAAAATATCCCTGTGCGCTGCATCTTTGCGCTGGCTCAAAAAGACTCTCGACCGCTAAAAGCATCCAATTCAAGCACCACTTGGAATTACAGCACAACAGGTAACACGACAGCCAGGACTTTATGATACTGCTCGTGCTCAATCCTCGGTTCAAGCTCAGTTGTTGTTGAGGGTTTTGAAAGCTTAGGTTTAAAGAAATTCTAAATATCCATCTTGCCTCCTCAGCTGTAGTTTTGGCTAAGCAATGCAAACGGCTGTCTCTAAGGTTCTATAGTCACATGATCTGTTTGAAAAATAATTTGGACCTATTATGAAATACTTTGAAGGATTCCTGTTCATTTTATTCATTTGTGTTGTTTGTGTTATTGCTCTAAAACTTTTATAGACAACATTTTAAGGGCCATATTCAATGGTCTTTATTTTAAAGGGGAAGTTGAGAATTTTTTACATTAGGCTTAATCTTTGAGTTAGCCGGGGTTTAATTAGTCGTTGGAAATGATTTGAACAAATTCTGTGCAGTTTGACAGTTATTTGTTAGTTTCAGGGCTCCGGAGTGGCTAAGCTAGCGCGAGTCAATGGTGGTTGAAATCAACTCCTTCAACTAATTAAACCCCCGTTAACTCGAATATTAAGCCTTATGTGAAAAATTAAAATGGTCAAATTTGCCACATGTAGGACGTTTTGCCGACGGCGGACATTTTGTGCAGAACGCCGGAACAAATTTCCTCCACACCTTTCTCACCTTTTTAACGCCTGACCCATTTTCATGCCTGGTAACATAGCTATTGAGAGTTATTCAGTTAACCATAGCATAAAGAACATGCAAACACGTTTACCAAACCAGCAGTGTCACTCCAAAAAAACATGTGAAATTATTTAGTAATGTGTTAATAATTTCACACATACAGTGCCTTGCAAAAGTATTCGGCCCCCTTGAACCTTGCAACCTTTCGCCACATTTCAAGCTTCAAACATAAAGATATAAAATTTTAATTTTTTGTCAAGAATCAACAACAAGTGGGACACAATCGTGAAGTGGAACAACATTTATTGGATAATTTAAACTTTTTTAACAAATAAAAAACTGAAAAGTGGGGCGTGCAATATTATTCGGCCCCCTTGCGTTAATACTTTGTAGCGCCACCTTTAGCTCCAGTTACAGCTGCAAGTCGCTTCGGGTATGTTTCTATCAGTTTTGCACATCGAGAGACTGACATTCTTGCCCATTCTTCCTTGCAAAACAGCTCGAGATCAGTGAGGTTGGATGGAGAGTGTTTGTGAACAGCAGTCTTCAGCTCTTTCCACAGATTCTCGATTGGATTCAGGTCTGGACTTTGACTTGGCCATTCTAACACCTGGTTACGTTTATTTTTTAACCTTTCCATTGTAGATTTGGCTTTATGTTTTGGATCATTGTCCTGTTGGAAGATAAATCTCCGTCCCAGTCTCAGGTCTTGTGCAGATACCAACAGGTTTTCTTCCAGAATGTTCCTGTATTTGGCTGCATCCATCTTCCCGTCAATTTTAACCATCTTCCCTGTCCCTGCTGAAGAAAAGCAGGCCCAAACCATGATGCTGCCACCACCATGTTTGACAGTGGGGATGGTGTGTTCAGGGTGATGAGCTGTGTTGCTTTTACGCCAAACATATCGTTTTGCATTGTGGCCAAAAAGTTCAATTTTGGTTTCATCTGACCAGAGCACCTTCTTCCACATGTTTGGTGTGTCTCCCAGGTGGCTTGTGGCAAACTTTAAACGAGACTTTTTATGGATATCTTTGAGAAATGGCTTTCTTCTTGCCACTCTTCCATAAAGGCCAGATTTGTGCTGTGTACGACTGATTGTTGTCCTATGACAGACTCTCCCACCTCAGCTGTAGATCTCTGCAGTTCATCCAGAGTGATCATGGGCCTCTTGGCTGCATCTCTGATCAGTTTTCTCCTGGTTTGAGAAGAAAGTTTGGAAGGACGGCCAGGTCTTGGTAGATTTGCAGTGGTCTGATGCTTCTTCCATTTCAATATGATGGCTTGCACAGTGCTCCTTGAGATGTTTAAAGCTTGGGGAAAATTTTTGTATCCAAATCCAGCTTTAAACTTCTCCACAACAGTATCTCGGACCTGCCTGGTATGTTCCTTGGTTTTCATAATGCTCTCTGCATTTTAAACAGAACCCTGAGACTATCACAGAGCAGGTGCATTTATACGGAGACTTGATTACACACAGTAGGATTCTATTTATCATCATCGGTCATTTAGGACAACATTGGATCATTCAGAGATCCTCACTGAACTTCTGGAGTGAGTTTGCTGCACTGAAAGTAAAGGGGCCGAATAATATTGCGCGCCCCACTTTTCAGTTTTTTATTTGTTAAAAAAGGTTAAATTATCCAATAAATGTTGTTCCACTTCACGATTGTGTCCCACTTGTTGTTGATTCTTGACAAAAAAATTAAATTTCATATCTTTATGTTTGAAGCCTGAAATGTGGCGAAAAGTTGCAAGATTCAAGGGGGCCGAATACTTTTGCAAGGCACTGTAAGTCGCTCCAGAGTATAAGTCGCACCCCCAGCCAAACTATGAAAAAAAACTTCCACTTATAGTTCGAAAAATACGGGTATACATTCACAAAAATAAGTACAAATGACTTACAGTATATGATGCAGAGTGAAATGGAATATAGTTTGAAGATCACGCAAACATGGACTTTTTTTTTTTAAATCATAAGGAAATGAATAAGTAGCCTAGCATAAATGAACTAATATAGGTCCAAAGTGCACATTGACAGCTAAGATTGAACCTCCCCATCAAGCAAATAAAACTAAATATGATAAATCAGCTTCCTCAACTCTTTCTTTGCGCTTAAACATTTGATCCATTTTATGTTATATTGCCGTTTTTTGTCACTTTATTATGCTTGTTCTTAACACCTGTGTACAGTATGTAAATCTTATGTTGATAGATTGTTTTCTTCTTGGAGATGAAATGCATGTGTGGCAGCTTAGCATTTAATTTTTTTTTTTTTTTTAAACGTAGCGTTTTGACAGTTGCCGTCATATTTTCGGAATCAAAGCACCGTGTACCGGAACAGTATTCCGGCCCTGAATCTTATACCGGAACAGCATTCCAGCCCTGAATCTTCAGCAGAACTGCGTTCTGGCCCTGAATCTTATACCGGAACTGCGTTCCTGACCGTTCTGGCCCACTTTCACCCCTGCCCGCGACCCTCGTGAGGATAAGTGGTTCAGAAGATGAATTAATATAAAAATATTCCTGGGATTGTATTAGGCAAAACATCTTATCTTGAATGAGAGGTTGTCATTTGGGCTGGTTTGTATTGAATTGGGTGGATTTTATGATATGATTGTGCTGGAGACTGTCTTTCTCATCTGGTGACGCTGGTCGAGGGGCTCTTTAGCAAGGCAATGACCTCACGCACCTTGCTCAAGATGTGGTTTCTTAGTGTGGAATTACACACAAAATACACAGATGTATATGTCGGAAAACACAGACAAGGCTGAAAAAGCTGTTTCTGCTCTTGCACTTCTCTTTAAAATAAACTGCTGTATTTTAAGCCAAAAGAACTGTTGTGTTTGATAGAACAATATGTCTATATGCTGCAGTAGCAGATTTATGGCGCATTAAGCCCCTGAACTATTTTCAATTTATCCGTTTTACCCTGGAAACCCCTGTTTACAGACGGCGCGCAACCGCTTTTGTTTCAACCTAGCCACAAAAAGAAGGTAAGTAATCGTATTTATTATTCGAAATGTCTGTCATTTTTAGCTTAGAATCATTAATGGGTGTCTAATATTTATTTAAAAAAAAAAAAAAAAAAAAACGACTTTAAAGAATTATTCGCTCGCATATTTTAATTTTTAAGCAAATTACATCACAATGAAAAAAATTGGCATCTGTATAAAAGTCACGGATATCTACCTCATAACTATCGCTTAATTGTATTTTTTTTCCGTTATTGTTGCATTTCCCCCAATATTTTAGGTGATAAATAATCGCTCCAAAGAAAAAAACGTTTCAAAGGGTAAATATATGAAAATGAAAATCTCGACCACTCCTTGATGTCTGCGATTTCTGCATCACGACCCTTGTTATATTACCATGTTTCACCCATAAAATCCTCCGAAAATCCGACCGCGGCCATTTACAGCTGTGTCTTGACACCTGGTGATACATGCTACATGGAGTTTTTCGATCGAAAAGAGGTAAGTGTCCGGTAATATCCCGTTAAAATCGTGGCGTCTTTCATTCTTCCCCCAGAAAACAGAGATTTTAAGCTTACCAATGATGTATCACACATGCATATCGGACAATTTTGAAATTTGGCCAAATTGGGGGTCTCAGAGCAGAACTTCAAGTCACCTGAGTGTTTTCCGCCATATACATTATATTCCATCCTTTATATGTCTGCTTCTTTTTTGTGGTTTGCCTCCAAATAAGCCACCATCATGGAGGACATTATATTTGCAGTGTATTTCCATGAGAGTGACCGATAAAAGTGAAAAAAGTGGATCACTCATGGCAGACAGTACGCTCTGATTGACTGGACAGAGGTGTTTCATTTCAGTGATTCGTACGTCAACGGGAAGTGACATGTTTCTGACAGACTGATTGAGAAAGGTGTTTCATTTAGTGATTCGGTTCGTACGTGAACAGGAAGTGAAATGACACTACAGTTCCTCCCCTACCAAATAACTTGAGAAAAGAATCTTTAATTAGATTTAAAAATGTTGAACTACCAACACACAAAACATTTTTAAAGTGATATGTTCAGTCTCATTCACTCAAAAGAGTTGTTCTTTTGCAATGCTGTTGCTGTGTGGGGTCTTGGCTTTTCTTTTTATGAAGGGGGCAAAATACTGCCCTCCAGCAGGCACTACAGGGTCATAACAGCCTAAAAATAGACTAAGAGAGTGTTTCTTCCCAAGAGCTGTCACCAGACTCAACTCAAGTTTAAACTGAAATGTCACTGTCATTGCAGTTCTAATGGCACATTGTCACATGCATGTCACTAAGTAAAATATTGTCAGACATCTGTTTCTATCTAGGTACTGCATAATCTGGGTACTGCATATGCAATATTTGCACAGTTACATTATTCATAGTATAAAAAAGTATCTAAACCTTTTGGAATTTCTCACATTTCTGCGTAAATACGCCATCAAATGTGATCTGATCTTTGTCAAAATCACACAGATGTAAAAAGGTGTCTGCTTTAACTAAAACCACCCAAACATTTATTGGTTTTCATATTTTATTGAGGAGAGCATGCAAACAATGACAGAAGGGGGAAAATAATTAAGTGAACCCTCTGCCTAAGGAGACTTAAAAGAGCAATTGAAAGACATTTTTACCAAACAATTTAAGTTAGGTGTGTGCCCAATCACTGATGAGTGGTCTAAAGCTGCCCACTATAAAACACACATCTGGTAAGAATTGTCTTGCTGGGAAGCATTGTCTGATGTGCATCATGGCTCGGTCAAAAGAGCTGTCTGAAGACCTGCGATCAATGGTTGTTGATTTGCATAAAGCTGGGAAAGGATACAAAACCATCTCTAAAAGTCTGGATGTTCATTAAGGATGCAACAATACTCAGTTTTATTTTGAACCGTTCGATACGCCCTCTTTGATTCAGTATGCAAAAATATTCGATCCAAATGAAAAGCTCCCAAAATGTATTTTCCGAATTTATTTTTGTCATCTCTCTCGCCAAAATGTCCGGCGCAGCTTTGCCTTGGAAAAACAAACTCTGCCGCTAGCAGCCCCCCTCCTCTGCTCCTACCCCAAACTGCATGAAAGGTGGGAGCTGTGGCGCACGAGGATCATTGCTCGTGAGGAAAGATAGAAACTTAAGCAGGCGGCTTGCCGGCTTCATTATTGTAAAGATCCGTTATTTGGCAACATTTTGGATGAGCTAATATGCTATCCCCACTCATACATATTAAACAAAGACTGTTTTTACGGATACGTACAACAAAGTCCGCCTATGTAATGTTGCCGACTTGGCTGCTACGAATAACCTCGCTTTGACAACAGATTAAGACAATGGGTCACAGAGAGCTAACTCACGGTTACATGATGAACAATGACTGGCAAATTAAGAGCGCTGTACTTCAAACTCGTCCTGTTTATGAAAGTCAATTGTCAAATGCTGATGTTGTGCAGTAATGAGCAGACGTGACTTCTGTGGCGTTTGTTAACTTTTTTTAACAACAGCGACAATACTCGCGCGCGCACACACAAGATATCATCAAATAGTCACCTAGATGTGCTACGTTAGATCCCCCCAAGTTCCATGCGATTGGCTGCGTGAGCCCAGAGTGATCATGGGACGCGTAGTCCATATACTACATCGATGAATTAAAAACCGCCATGACTGAATGGAAGTTAAGCAGGCCAAATCAATCCAAACCAGTGACTATAGATAATGCTGCAAATATTGTTAATTTAGTACGTAACATAGATGGACTCAGACCACAAATGGGATGTTTTTCTCATGTGGTAAACATACCTGCTAAGAGAGCTGTAGCAATCAACAGTGTGCCCCGCCTCACTTTACAAACAGTAAAGATTGTTCTCAGCACTTTTATACAAAATTTCTTTAGATCAGTAAGAAGTAAGCACATAAATATTATGGACTATGATGCATGTTTATATGATGGCAAGGTTATTTTTGCTTGTTTGCAAAATGAAATTTTTTTTTTAAAAAAAACCACTTGTATTTTTTGTTTCAGAGCATTAAGTGTATTGAACCAAATCGAAAATTGTGTCCCTCGTATCAAAAATTGTACCAAGCCGTGACTTAACTGTATCGTTGCATCCCTAATGCTCATCAATCCAAAGTCAGAGAAATTGTCTACCAATGGAGAAGTTTGGCACTGTTGCTTCTCTCCCAAGGAGTGGCCATCCACCAAAGATGACGCATAGAATTCAGCGCAGAATACTCAGAGAGGTAAAAAGGAACCCTAGAGTTTCTGTTAAAGACTTACAGAAATCACTGGCACAGTCCCATATCTTTGTGCACACATCAACTATATGTAAAACTATGGCTAAGAATGGTATTCATGGGAGGACTCCACGGAGGGAGCCACTGCTGTCTAAAAAAAAAAAATTGTTGTTCGTTTAATGTTCGCAAAAAGGCACTTGGACACTCCACAGAAGTTTTGGCAAAATATTTTGTGGACTGATGAAACCAAAGTTGAATTGTTTGGGAGTAACACACAACGTCATGTGTGGAGGAAAAATGGAAAAGCTCACCAACATCTACACCCCATCCCCACCGTGAAGCATGGTGGAGGGAGCATGATGATTTGGGGCTGTTTTGCTGCCTCAGGGCCTGGACAACTTGCAATTTTTCTTTCTTCCTGGAGGGGAGTGTAACAGAAAGTAATTGAGAAGCACTGCACTACATCCCCACTTGCTTCTAGTCACTTATTCACTAGTATATTCCCAATATGGGTACACTGTAACCTGTGTTTTTATATTAGCCATAATTAGGGCCCGAGCACTAAGCGTGCGAAGGCCCTATTGTTTTGCAAACAATTTTTTTTTTTTTTTTTTCAGGGCAAATGAAAACGGCCAATTTGGAGGCCTGAACATGCACGGAAAGTCACCAAAATTTGCACATACGTGCGGAAAATTGTAAATTTCGATAATTTTGCAACATTGCAAAAAAATCTGACAAAATGGCTCTGTGGCGCCCCCTTGAAATTTTAAAATTGGCCTATAACCTTAGGGTCTGTCAGCGTAGAGCAATGAAATTCGGGGAGTCTATACCTTGTCCAAAACCGCTCCAAAAAAGCATTGGCACCCATATTCCAAACCCAACAGGAAATCGGTTATTTTGGATCAAATATGAAATTTTTATCGATTTACAGGGTGCACATTTGAGACCTTGAGACCTTGAGGGAGTTAGTTGGATCATCTTCAAAATTGGTGAGACTGTTCAGGAGACATATGAAATCTTAAGTTTTGAAAATGGTGCGTTTTCATTCACGGGTCTGACCTGGGCGTGGTGCCAAAGTCGGCCATTTTTTCGGCAAAATGACAAATTCAGTAAATGACTAATAGTTCCTTGACACAACGTTAAATCTTTTTCATATCTGGCATGTATGTGCGGTATCCCACCCTTAACACGAGTGCATTGAAATATTACCCATTAGGCCTAGCGCCCCCTAGTGAGAACAGGAAATGCCTTTTTTTACGAGACAGGTTCCTCCTTCAAGGGAAAAAAATCTGTTGACCTTAAACCTGCATCAGGGGAGCCTTAAGACCTGTGTTCAGGCGCCTGATGAAAAATATTGAGGTTTCGTTGAAGCGGCGGGGTCCAAACAGGAAAGTGAAAATGACCGTCAACAATTTGTCTCGCTAAAAACTTTGAAGTCATAACTCAGCAGATATACAACATTTCTGCGCCAAACTTCCCGTGCTTGTTGAGAGTCATATCCTGAAGAGTCTTGTAACGGTCATTTGCATCAACTCTACAGTGCCAACTAGTGGTGACAGAAAGGAGTCTTAAAACAGGCCTTTCCTATTGGTTTTTTTCAACGTAGAGCAATGAAATTTGGGGAGTCCATACCTTATGCAAAACTGTTCCCAAAAGTGTCTTGCACCCATTTTCCAAATCAAACAGAAAATCGGGTATTTTGGATCGAATGTGAAATTTTTATCCATTTGTAGTGTAGTTTATATTTGGAGGCCTGAACATGCACAAAAACTCACCAAATTTTGCAAATACATGCGGCTTTGCATGGATTTTGATAATCTTGCAATGTTACAAAAAAATGTGACAAAATAGCTCAGTGGCGCCCCCTTGAATTTTTCAAAAAGTCGTTTCCTATTAGGTTTTTTTAACGTAGGGCATTGAAATTTGGGGAGTCGATATCTTGTGCAAAACTGCTCCAAAATGTCTCTTTAACCCATATTCCAAACCCAACAGGAAATCGGGTATTCTGGATCGAATGTGAAATTTTTATCAATTAACAGGGTGCACATTTGAGACCTTGTCACAGAGGGAGTTAGTTGGATCATCTTCAAAATTGGTGAGACTATTCAGGAGACATAGGAGATCTAAAATTTTTAAAATGGTACGTTTTCATTCATGGGTCTGACCTGGGCGTGGTGCCAAAGTCGGCCATTTTTTTGGCAAAATGAAAAATTCAGTAAAAGACTAATAACTCCTTGACACAACGTTCAATCTTTTTCATATCTGGCATGTATGTGCGGGATCCTACCCTTAACACGAGCGCATTGAAACATTACCCATTAGGCCTAGTGCCCCCTCGTGGAAACAGGAAATGCCTTTTTTTACTAAACAGGCTCCTCCTCCAAGGAAAAAAATATATTCACCTGAAACCTGCATCAGGGGACATGTGTTCAGGTGCCTGATGAAAAATACTGAGGTTTGGTTGAAGCAGAAGAGTCCAACAGGAGAAGTGAAAATGACTGAAGCCATTTCGTCTCACCACAAGTTTTGAACAGTCATAACTTCTACAACATATCTGCGCCAAACATCTCGTGCTTGTTGAGTCATACTCTGAAGGGTCCTGTAGGGGTCATTTGCATCAACCCTAGAGCGCCAACTAGTGGCAATAGAAAGTCACTCGTTTTTCCAATACATGTCCAGCTCTTTTCAGGTTGGTCATTGTAGTTTCAAGACATTTTGAAATACTTATTTTACGGCCCATGTCCACATGTCTGTCTGTTGCCGTGACGACCCTTTGTTCGCCATTAAAAGGAAATATTTTTTTTCAGAGACTCAGGCAGCTTATAGAGCCACAGAATTTGGCACACATGGTCGAATTGGCCCAGTTAGAAGATTCATTTTGGTTTTGAATAAGGGCTTGGCTGCACAGCTCAGTAGTGGCTCCTTTTTTGTACTACTCTCTCCAATAGGGGTTTTTATCTCTTAGGTGTGTGAATGTAAAGAGGCGACTTTCGAGCATGTTAGGTTCTAATGAGAGGATTAGAGAGGAGGATCTGCCACCACCCTGACCTGCACACTGTCCGAGTTGCGTGACGTCCGAGTCGCGCTAGATTGCGAGGGCCCGTTCAGTCCTGCTTTGCAGGCCTAGTGTCTTTTGTATTCTATTCTCTTCTATTCTATACAAATACAACACACACAGTATTTTACAGGAGTAACTAATAACAGCTTGAAGCAAGAACACTTTTTTGAGACATGTTTGCTAACTACTGAACTGCGTAGGGGCACTGGCAATAGAAATATGCGATGTTGTCAATTTTCTCCGGTGACATATAGCCCTACTATAGTAGTATCGTATCCTGTGCAACTATGTGTGGCCTATACGACACAAGTTTACGGCGTTTTTTTAAAAAAGTGTTTGATTAAGAGAGGCGTCTCTTATTCCATAATGTATAAACATTGTTTTGTTTTTTTGTCGAGGACAATAAGACAACAAAACTTTTTAAATGTCAGGCCGGAGACCTCTGCATGTCTTTTAGTCTTGGAAACCTGAAGCAATGTCTGTTCTTCTGTGTCAGCCAAGTCTGCCCTTATCAGCAGAGATAAAGAGAACTTCACTCAAGCTGTTCACCTTATCTGCCTCCTTTTTTTGTTACCCTCGGCTTTATATCCTCCCTCCCCACGGTTCTTTGTGTTCTGTCCCCATTTCCTTTTTTCATGCCAATTTTGTTTTACATTAGTATTCCCATCAAATTACAGAGATTTAATGCGCATGAGTCATTCAGCACTTGGTGAGATAAAGTGTAGCTTGTTCTATTCAGCTGCTGTCGCTCTTCCTCTCAAGAATACTTAAGTAGGTTTTAGTTGTTTAATTGCTCTTTAAATTCTCCTTCAATGCAGCTGGGTGTTGAGTTTGATGGACAGAAAAACTCCTTCATCATCTGACTTGCCACTTTCTTTTCACCAAATTAAGAAAAAAAACCTTTGCTGTTTTTCAATCAGAAAATCAATTTTACGCAGAAAATTTGAGTCACTTCCTGCTGATACAGTGGTATGAAAATGTATCTGAACCTTGTGGAATTTCTCACATTTCGGTATAAAATCACCATCAAATGTGATCTGAGCTTTGTCAAAACCACACAAATGAAAAAACAGTGTCTGCTTTCACTAAAACCACCCAAACATTTATAGGTTTTCATATTTTAATGAGGATAGTATGTAAACAATGGGGGAAAAATAAAAAAGTGAACCATAACATTTAATATTTTTTGACCCCCCTTTGGCAGCAATAACTTCAACCAGACGCTTCCAGGAGCTGCAGATAGCTGCAAATCAGTCTGGCACAGCGATCAGGACTAATTTTGGTCCATTGTTCTTTACAAAACTGCTCTAGTTCCGTCAGGTTCCTGGGATGTCTGGCATGAATCGCTGTCTTTAGGTCATGCCACAGCATCTCAATGGGGTTCAAGTCTGGACTTTGACTTGGCCACTCCAGAACGTGCATTTTATTCTTCTGAAACCAATCTGAAGTTGATTTACTTCTGTGTTTTGGATCATTGTCTTGTTGCAGCATCAATCCTCTTTTTAGCTTCAACTGTCTGAAAGACGGCCTCAGGTTTTCCTGCAAAACATCCTGATAAACTTTAGAATTAATTCTTCCATTAATGGTTGCAAGTTGTCCAGGCCCTGAAGCAACAAGGCAGCCCCAAATCATGCTTCACGGTGGGAATGACGTGTTGATATTGGTGAGCTTTTGCATTTTTCCTCCACACATGACATCGTGTGTTACTCCCAAACGATTCAACTTTGGTTTGATTAGTCAAAATATTTTGCCAAAACTTCTGTGGCGTGCCCAAGTGTCTAGGTTTTTTTTAAACCTCCTCTGAGTATTCTGCGCTTAACTCTTGGCGTCATCTGTGATGGACGGCCACTTTTTGGGAGAGAAGCATCAGTGCCAAAAGCTCTCCATTTGTAGACATCTTCTCTGACTGTCGATTGATGAACATCCAGACTTTTAGAGTTGGTTTTGTATCCTTTCCCAACTTTTTACAAATCAACAATCCTTGATCGCAAGTCTTCAGACAGCTCTTTTGACTAAGTCATAATTCACATCAGACAATGCTTATCATCAAGACAATTCTTACTAGGTGTGTGTTTTATAGTGGGCAGGGCAGCTTTAAACCACTCATTAGTGATTGGGCACACACCTGACTTAAATTGTTTGGTAAAAACTGGTTTCAATTGCTCTTTATGTCTCCTTAGGCAGAGGGGTCACTTACGTATTTTTCCCCCTTTTGTCATTGTTTACATGGTATCCTCCATAAGATATGAAAACCTATAAATATTTGGGTGGTTTCAGTTAAAGCAGACACTGTTTTTATATCTGTGTGATTTTGACAAAGATCAGATCATATTTGATGGTGATTTTATGCAGAAATGTGAGAAATTCCAAAAGGTTCAGATACTTTTCATACCACTGTAAATTTACCATTTACCAAGAGGGGGCCTGCATTGTTGGCGTGGCCGTCAAAGCTGACGAGTGGAATCCCAGACAAAGAGCTTTTTTCGTTGAAAATGCTCGCGAATAAATGCTTAAATTCCTGAATTCTTCTATATGGTCTCGATTCTTGGTTAAAAGCAAAAAAAAAAAACGTGCAGTTAGCATTTATTTTACGTAAGTATGTCAAAGTATGATGCTAGTTTGTTTGTCAATGTGGTGGCCGCCATATGTAAACAGAGCTTTTGCTGTGAAAATTCTTGTGAATAAATGCTTAAATCCCTGAATTCTTTATAGGTATGGACGTAAAAGAGTCTCGATTCTTGGCTAAAATAAAAAAAACAACAACATGCATTTAGCATTTATTTTACGTAAATACTGTATGTAGAAGTACGATCCTAGTCTGTTAGTCAATGTGGCGGCCGCCATATTTAAACAGAGCTTTTCCGGTGAAAATTCTTGTGAATAAATGCTTAAATCCTTGAATTATTCATAGGTATGGATGTAAAACAGTCTCGATTATTGGTTAAAAGACCAAAAAAAAGGGCAGTTAGCATTTATTTTACATAAATATGTTGAAGAATGATGCTCGTCTGTCAGCCATTGTGACAGCCCCCTTATCACAACAAAGAGCTTTTCCGGTGAAAATTCTCGTGAATAAATGCTGAAATCCCCGAATTATTCCTAGATATGAACGTAAAACAGTCTCGGTTCTTTGTTAAAAGAGCAAAAAAACGGGCAATTAGCATTTATTTTTCGTAAATATTTCGAAGAATGACGCCGATGCCGCTGCGGTTAATCTCTCTCATTGATTTTTTTCTCATTGCAAAATGCATGTATGCATGGTACAAAAATATAATAATTACCTTGAATCCTTGAACAAATCACTCCCGAGAAAATCCTTCCTGTTAGTATTCCTGTTAGTATGCAGTACAGCTTTCGTACTTTTTCAACCTAAATTCGGGGTGGATCCCTGCATGTGTTGCGACCGACTGCGAATAACTTAAGCGAACTGCAGGACGACTTGAAGGCATTGTGCAGTTGCTGACGGAAATTATCCGTCAATGCAATTATGAAGTCTATGTTTAGACTTTAGCTTATTGAATGAAATGCTTTGTTTTTAATTTATTTTGCAAACAAGAAAGCAACAGCAAATTCAAAAAGTGCCCCTTGGTAGTCTAAATAAAACAGCAGTATATTTGTAAATGGCCTCCTCTGAGATTTGATTTTCACGGTTTTATCTCAAAGAGTATGCAGGGTAAACAGAGGCAGACTATAAAAAGATAAACTCTCTGCTCTTCCTTACAGTAATTTGCTCTGTGACACTAAATTTCCCAGGGTGCTTTATAGCTTCCCCACTGATACAACATTAGCATGGCCGTCCTTTTCAGACAACCTGTCAGAATCCCAAAACTGTATCCAAAGGTTGTGCCACTGTATTCTATGCTGACCTTAATTTTGAGCATCAAGGTTGAAAATGCCATTCTATTATGGAGATAAGACAGAAAGAGGCATTCTTACAGCGTTAATGGTGCTGTGATAGCCTGGCCTAGCACTATCAAGTTGACATACAGTAAGTATGCTACTGTATAGATTGAAATGACACTTTATGCCACAGGAGTAAAAACATGGCAGAAAATTCCTTATCTGTCTGTAGTGTAATGTTTGGGTGTAGTACATTGTGAACAACAGTTTTCTGGAAAGATTAATAAAAGAAATAACTCATGCACACAGAGAATACAAAGAATTTCTATTTCTTTTGTTGAACTAACTGTTAGGGGATGCTTTAGGGACTGATTACACAACCCAATTTTCAACTAAGTACAGCAACAACAAAAAAACAGTTGTATTTGTCATACTCTTTGCAGAGGCTAGTTTTTCGTCAGATATAATAATAATAGTAATGATACATTTTAGTTGGGCCAAAGCGAGTGAATAAATGTAGGCTTTGCGAGTAAATATTCATACTTAATCACTCTATTCAGATACAGCGTGTTTAGAATGAAATTTAACATAAAGTATTCAATATGTGAATTAAGTGGTAAATGGTGTTATACTTGTATAGCAGTTTTCCACCTTTCAAGGTGCTCAAAGTGCTTTACACTACATTGCCATCTACCTACTGGTGACACAGCACCAGGAGCAATGTGGGATTCAGTATCTTGCTCAAGGATACTTAGGTGAGTTCATCAGGGCAGAGAACTGAACCCACAACCTCAGGTTGGGGGACAACTACTCTACCACTGAGCCACGCCATCCCCAATCCAATCAAGTGTGGATTATTTATATTTGAAAACTTTCACAAATTAAGAAATGATCACTCAGGAATTGTAGTTCATATAGTAGGCTATATACAGTAGTTCTCATCGTTTATTAAAAAAAAAACAACAACAAAAAAACAACATTTCATACAGTGCTGTAAACAGTGTTGTTTTTGGCAGCCTTTTTAATTTTCATCTTATTATTTTAGATGATAATACATAATAATCTTAGTCATATTTTAGTCATCTCAAATTGTTTTATCTTTATCTAGTTTTTGTTGACGAAAACTAATTTCGTCCAGTTTGATGTTTACGAAAAATATTTTCGTCAGTAATTAAAAAAAAAAAAAAGACTCCCAAAATAAATAAATAAAGGTTTCCAACTATTCCGAATGATCACTGACAGACAAGCACATACTAGTCCTTCTCCAAAAATTAGCATACTGTGATAAAGTTAATTATTTTCTGTAATGTACTGATAAACATTAGACTTACCTATATTTTAGATTCATTACACACAACTAAAGTAGTTCAAGCCTTTTATTGTTTTAATATTGATGATTTTGGCAAAAAAGTCAAGAAAAACCAAAAATCCCTATCTAAAAAAAATTAGGTTATCATGAAAAGGTACTCTAAAGAAGCTACTAACCTAATCGTCTGAATCAACAAATTAACTGAAAACCCCTGCAAAAGATTCCTGAGACTTATAAAAAATCTCAGCATGGTTCATTACTCAAAACCGCAATTATGGGCAAGACTGCCGACTTGACTGCTGTCCAGAAGGCCATCATTGACACCCTCAAGCAAGAGGCTAAGACACAGAAAGAAATTTCTGAGCGAAAAGGCTGTTCCCAGAGTGCTGTATTAAGGCACCTCAGTGGGAAGTCTGCGGTAAGGAAAAAGTATGGCAGGAAACGCTGCACAACCAGAAGAGGTGACTGCACCCTGAGAAAGATTGTGGAGAAGGGCCGATTCCAGACCTTGGGGGGCCTGGAAACCTGGAAATGGGCTGCAGGTGCCGCATTCCCCAGGTCAAGCCACTTTTGAACCTGAAACAGCGGCAGAAGCGCCTGACCTGCGCCACAGAGAAGCAGCACTGGACTGTTGCTCAGTGGTCCAAAGTACTTTTTTTCAGATGAAAGCAAATTTTGCATGTCATTTGGAAATCAAGGTGCCAGAGTTTGGAGGAAGACTGGGGAGAAGAAAATGCCAAAATGCCTGAAATCCAGTGCCGAGTACTCACAGTCAGTGATGGTCTGGTGTGCCATGTCAGCTGCTGGTGTTGGTCTACTGTGTTTATCAAGGGCAGGGTAAATGCAGCTAGCTATCAGGAGATTTTGGAGCACTTCATCCTTCCATCTGCTGAAAAGCTTTATGGAGATGAAGATTTTTTTTTCAGCACAACCTGGCACCTGCTCACAGTACCAAAACCACTGGTAAATGGTTTACTGAACATGGCATTACTGTGCTTAATTGGCCTGCCAAATCTCCTGACCTGAACCCCATAGAGAATCTGTGGGATATTGTGAAGAGGAAGTTGAGAGACACCAGACCCAACACTAACACCTCAGCAGTGCCACAGGCTGATTGCCTCCACGCCACGCCGCATTGAAGCAGTCATTTCTGCAAAAGGATTCCCGACCAAGTATTGAGTGCATAGCTGATATAATTAATTGAAGGTTGACTTTTTTTGTATTGGTCGGATAAAATATGCAAATTTTTTGAGATGGGGATTTTTGTTTTTTCTTGACTTTTTTGCCAAAATAATCAATATTAAAACAATAAAAGGCTTGAACTACTTCAGTTGTGTGTAATGAATCTAAAATATACACGACACGGCAAACAAATCGGGCCATAGGGCTTTGCAGACCTCGGACAAAACGCTGGACTTAGTGCTCGACGCCAGATTGAAGCTAGCCGCCACAGCTTGCTGGTTTCCACCCAAGTCTAGAACTCTCTGTGCGGCATCAAAAGTCAGACAGACCACTTCGAAACCGTCTTCTGCGTCGCCTGCGCTTCAACGTTTGTATGATCAACATTTATTCAATGTTGATGAGCTGAAGATCCACATTCAAGCGTTCCATCTTGCATTGTTTATTTATTTTGTCTCGTTAAACTAGAGGAAGTCAACAAGCATGCCCCAAAACTGTACAAACATAATGCCACACCCCTCTAGCGGCTTAGTGGTGAATTACAGAGCAACTCGTTCCTTCACCGCAGAACTATCGAATGCTCCTTGACGCCGTAGTCACTTCGCCGACACCGCAACACAGGACCATAACTCAGGCTTAAGTCCCCCAAAACATGTTTTTAGCTCGTTATCGTCTCATCGTCATGAAAAAAGTGTTCGTAGACAAAATATTTCGTTATTGTCATCGTTCTATATTTATACGTGTATATTACATATAATGTCATATTTATATGCCATATAGCCAAATATTTGTCATGCCATGGTGAACCAATATTGATCCCTATATAAAGCGCATCGGATTATAAGGCGCACTGCTTGCTTATGAGAAAATTGAAGGCATTTAGGTGTGACAGACCGGTGTGATTTGGGTCTTTTTTTCACGGACCGGTGTTCTGTCAAATTTTGCACCCTTATAAAATTTTTCTCCCGCAAAGCTTTTGTGGTGGTGAAAAAGCCCTCTTTTATATTTAGTTGGACTCTCAATGTTATCCAACAGTGCTAAAAAAAAACTATTTACATCATAAACATACATGTGCAACACGAAAATAGTGTAAATTAATGCTTGACGAAACTGCGAAGTTGTTAAGTGAGAGAGCTGCGTGCAGTTGTTGCGTGCAGCTAACATGGCAAACGTAAGTTAACATTCCTTTCTTTAAAGAATGTTTGTAGTGTTTACTTTAGAATCGCTGCATTCGCGGCCATTTTTAACGTTACGCGCATGCCAAATTTGTCAGAACACCGGCAATGTTCGGCAGTCAAATACAGCAAATATAAAATAACATTTGTTTTTAGCCCCGTCGTGTTAAGTGCAGGGAAAATATAACTCACACGCTGAATCAGTGGGAGGCCTGAGCTTGTTTCGTTGAGACAAGATGGTCCCATCTAGGTGTGATGGGAGAGTGATCACAAAGATATGATTTTGGAAATTATAGCATGGTTTTCAGTGCTCTCCTAGCGATGTCAGGATATTCCGGAATGACTTTAATCCAAAATCTTGGTAGAGTTGTTGTCTCAAATGTACGTTTAAGGTCGCCGTCATTTGTGATCTCTACAAGCTGATCCTCCTGTTGCACAGACATGCTCGAATCACTCGGTTTATTCACAAATGGGTCACAAATCCACTCCTTTGCAGTTCGTTGGTCTTTAATGTTTGGAAAGTAGAGTAGATTTTGTTATGTTTGTGGTTGTAGGCTCATCTTTTGGCTTGTCAGGTGCCCTTTTTCCCGTAAAAAAATCTGTCCAAAGACGTCTGTTTTCCAGTCATTCTAGTGTGGGAGCTAATTATTTCCAGGAACAAATGTGATGCACCTGCCTATGGAGGACCACGAGTGCAAAAATTCAATAAATAAATACACAATTAAATAAAAATTAAAAGTGTCATTAAAATGCTTTTATTTCAATATTTATTTGTTTATTTCAATATTTATTTCAATTTATATTTATTTATTTCAATTTATATTTATTTATTTCAATATTTATTTATTTATTTCAATTTATATTTAGTTATTTCGATTTATATTTATTTATTTCGATTTATATTTATTTATTTCAATTTATATTTCTTTATTTCGATTTGTATTTATTTATTTCAATTTATATTTATTTATTTCAAAATTTATTTCGATTTTTATTTATTTATTTCAATTTTTATTCATTTATTTCAACTTTTATTTATTTCAATTTTTATTTATTGATTTCAATTTTTCTTTATTTATTTCAATTTTTATTTATTTATTTCATCATTTATTTATTTATTTCAACTTTTATTTACTTCACTTTTTATTTATTTCATTCTTGCACTCTTGTTCCTCTGGAGGTGCAACCATGAAATAAATTTATCTGTCACGTTTGCTCGTCAAAGTTTCTAACGTCTGATTGGTTGCTCAGCAAAGCAAGTCTTAACTAGTCGATCTCAGATAATAGATTGACGCCTGAGGCATTGGCTAATTTTTATGTACACCCGAAACATAAGGTGGCAGTGTAGATCCGTATAATCTGAAAAATAATTGCTCCCTCAAAATCACAAAAACGACGAAGATTAGTAACGTGGTCAGTGTAGCGGTAGTACTTTGACGCATTTCGCGTGTTGTCCAAGCAAAACATACATATGTCCAAAATGTGCCCAGAGAAGCAGCAAATTTAATCGAGGACACTCTGAGGAGAACTCCACCAGCAGCCCATGGTGGAGTCCAGTCTGTGGCTTTTACATCGCGCGGGCCAGCGCCTTTAAACGGGCTGATGTCCGCATACGGGAAACTCTAGTATAACTCAGAAGTGGAACGGTCCTTGGATATTTACCAGATTTTATTTATTTATTTTTTATCAAGTTTTGAAATAAGGCTAAATGACAGAAATAAGTAGCAGTTTTCTAAGTAGTTTTACTCTGAACTCCGACATCATTTTTACATGATAATGATTTAGTTTGGGTCTAGGGGTGCTCCAGTGTCTCTCTAATGTGGACCCGTTGTCGAATAGGTCACCGTTTTTTCCCCCTGTATATTTAATAAAGGGACTTGCGCTCTGAAGCCACCTCATTGCATTCTGAAGCCAGCGCATTGCATTACCGTAATGCACATAATGCAAACAATAATCCAAATGAGGGGCGGCTGGTTTGACTTCGTTTTTACGAGTGGAGGCTGGCTTGACCGCAGTTCTAAACTATCGAAAACTCTTCGATCAACATCTTGATCTGACAGAGCCGAGATGATGCCAATAACGTTAATTAATTGCTCTGTTTTGTAGGACACGTACTGAGGGTCCAATTGTCCTGCTTCAATTTGTTCTGAGAAATCTAACATGTCCCAAGAGAGCTCATGCAACATCTCAGATAATGCCGCCGTGTTGGGAAGAAATAGGACGAAGCAATCGCTTATTACTCAATCAACTCAAACCCCGCCTAGTACACGCCCGCCCACCGAGTTTGATGAGCCAATGACAGATAAAATTATTTCATGTGGCCACACGGGGAACAAGAGTGCAAGAATGAAATAAATAAAAAGGGAAATAAATAAATGTTGAAATAAATAAATAAATGATGAAATAAATAAATAAAAATTGAAATAAATAAATAAAAGTTGAAATAAATGAATAAAAATTGAAATAAATAAATAAAAATTGAAATACATTTTGAAATAAATAAATATAAAATGAAATAAATATAAATTGAAATAAATAAAAAAAGTTGAAATAAAAGAATAAAAGTTGAAATAAATAAATAAAAATCGAAATAAATTTTGAAAGAAATAAATATAAATTGAAATAAATAAATACAAATTGAAATAAATAAATATGAATCTAAATAAATAAATATAAATCGAAATAAATAAATAAAAATGGAAATAAATAAATATAAATTGAAATAAATAAATATAAATTGAAATAAATAAATAAAAAATGAAATAAATATTGAAATAAATAAATAAATATTGAAATAAAAGCATTTTAATGACACTTTTAATTATTTATTTAATTGTGTATTTATTTATTGAATTTTTGCACTCCTGGTCCTCCATACCCGCCCGATGTCATACATTATTATCGAGGACAAGCACACTTTGATATGGCGGAAAACACTCAGGTGACTTGAAGTTCCGCTCTGAGACCCATGCTTTGGCCAAATTTCATAATTGTCCGATATGCATGTGTGATACATCATTGGAAAGCTTAAAATCTCCATTTTCTGGGGGAAGGGAAAATTTTGAACAGGAGTGCATTTTTTAAAAAAAAAGTTTTTTTAAACAGCAAAACCCTATCTGGAGATGAGAGCACGCGAGAGCAGAATTACAGACACCATGACTTTAACAAGATATTATCGCGTACTTACCTTGTTTCGACCCAAAAACTCTATGTAGCATGTATCACTGAGTGTCAAGACACAGTTGTGAATGCCCACAGCTGGATTTTTGGGGGATTTTATGGGTGAAACATGGCAATATAACAAGGGTCGCGATGCAGAAATCGCAGACATCAAGTAGTGGTCAAGATTTTCTTTTTCATATACTGTATTTACCCCTTTAAACCTTTTTTTTTCAATTTCTCTTTGTTTGGATCGATTATTTATCATCCAACATATCGGAGATAATGCGACAGTAACAAAAAAATACAATTCAGCGATAGTTATGAGGTAAATATCCGTGACTTTTTTACAGATGCCATTTTTTTCATTGTGACGTCATTTGTTTAAAAGTTTCAAATATGCGAGTGAATAATTTTTTTTTTTTTTTTTTTTTTTTTTTAGACGAAATATTAGACATCAATTAATGATTCTAAGCTAAAAATGACAGACATTTTGAATAATAAATATAATTAATTACCTTAGTTTTATGGCTGGGTTAAAACAAAAGCGGTTGCCCGACGTCTGTAAACGGGGGCTTTCAGGGTAAAACGGACAAATTAAAAATAGTTCGGGTGGTTTAATGCACCATGAATCTGCTATGGCAGCATATAGACATATTGTTCTATCAAATACAACAGTTGTTTTGGCTTAAAATACAGCAGTTTCTTTTAAAGAGGAGTGCAAGAGCAGAACTGCTTTTTCAGTCTTGTCTGTGTTTTCTGCCATATACAAAACAAGATGTACTGCTAGCAGTCCAATCAGTGGATTTCAAGGATGACATTCTATCCTGTAGTATTATATCTAGAGTAGACTGGGATATTGGTGTGTTAAGGGGCACAGGCCAAAGTTAATTTGGCCAGAAAGCAGTCGTTAATAAATTATTATTTCTTTTGCGGCCCGGTAGCAAATGCGCCAGTATTGCGCGGCCCGGCGGTTGGGGACCCCTGCCTTATGGTACAGAAAATACGGTACTCAAGTAGATATAACGTGCATTATTACTAGGAGTGGGAACCTCTGGGTACCTCAGGGTAGGATACGATTTGCGATACAAAACTCATGATAACGATGATCTGACGATATGGCGAGACAATGATTATCGATACTCTGGTCGGGAAATCATTCTAGAATATTCTACAAACAACTAATAAACAGAAAAACAACCTTCTACTCTGAATTGGAAGGAGTTTATCACTAGTAGACGTCCAATCCATTTGAAGTGGGAGGGTGGCAGCGAATGAACATTCTCCCAGTTCAAACGGATTCTGGTTTCGAATGAACGAATGTTCCCAGTCTAAATGGATTCGGCGTTGTGCACCGTCAAGCAGCCTTTGAGTTAACTGAGACACTATTATGATGGAAGATTTTGGGAGCAACTTGTTGGTTTTTATTTATTTATTTTTTCAGACATTGATACCTTTTTAAAACGATATCTCGATTCTTGGCAGGAGCATAACGATAACTAGGGTTGTTCCGATCATGTTTTTTTGCTCCTGATCCGATCCCGATCGTTTTAGTTTGAGTATCTGCCGATCCCGATATTTCCCGATCCGATTGCTTTTTTTTTTTTTTTTTTGCTCCCGATTCAATTCCAATCATTCCTGATAATTTTTCCCGATCATATACATTTTGGCAATGCATTAAGAAAAAAATGAATAAAACTCGGACGAATATATACATTCAACATACAGTACATAAGTACTGTATTTGTTTATTATGACAATAAATCCTCAAGATGGCATTTACATTGTTAACATCCTTTCTGTGAGAGGGATCCACGGATAGAAAGACTTGTAATTCTTAAAGGATAAATGTGACTTTGGATATTGTGACTAAATATTGCCATCTAGTGTATTTGTTGAGCTTTCAGTAAACGATACTGTAGCCATTTAACTGTTCTGCCCGAATGCATGATGGGAAGTGCAACCATGACTGTGTGTAGTGGTACCAATTGATATATCTTCTCTGCGTTGGGAAATAACATAGGGTGTTAAGATAAAGATCAATTACTACCTTTCTTCCCCACATTGCTTCCCACGATATTTCTAATCGAAAGGAGAGGGATTGTAAGGCTTTAGCCAATTAAAAAAAGGCTCCAAAGGCTGCCAAAATTCACTCTACTCATTTTACGCTGCCTTTTAGCTCTATATATAGGTAAAACGGCGCCATTACAGATTGAACGCGACAATGCGTGAGTGGGTCGTGCAGCGCATGCGTTAATTGTGTTAAATATTTTAACGTGATAAATTTTTTAAAAAATTAATTACCGCCGTTAATGGGATAAATTTGATAACCCTACATTAAGCCTAAACTAAAGACTCTGGATGAGTGTAACATATTATGTCTGTAACGTTAAATGCAATTAGAAAACAATTTAATTAAAAAATATATATATATTAAAAAAAGGCATGTCCGATATTTTTTTGCCGATTCCGATACTTTGAAAATGACCTGATCGGACCCGATCATCCCGATCGATCGGGATGATCGGACCCGATCATCCCGATCGATCGGGACATCTCTATCGATAACCTTTTGTGATACAAAGTATCACGATATATCACCATTTCGATATTTTGTCACCCCCCTAATTATTACTAAAAACTGTCCAAATCAGTGTCCTCAACCACTTTCCAACGTGATGGCATCATCAATTGTTTCCTTCTGTTCCATAAAAATGTCATCATCTGGATAGAATGACGAGACCTTGTGCTGGTGGCTCCCGACAAATCCCCTGGATAATCCTGGCTGATGATGCATGCAGGTCACAATATCTATTTTTGGTGAAGAGTAGAGATACATTCTGCAGAAGAATTTCACAGCCCCCAGCAGTACACCAATTGCACCCCACAGTTCACCCTCCCCTAGCCACTCCACTTTTAGCCCGGGCTCCAGTGAGGTGAGTGAGTGTGGTTGGGTGCAGTCTCCAGCTGGCAGTTTGGGTAGGTGCCCTCCCACTGTCACTGCCGGTCTAAACTCAACCCTGAAGTCAGCCAGTCAGTCAGTCAGTCAGTCAGTCAGTCAAGCAGTCTGTATAGAAAGCGGACATCTCAAAAGTCAGAACAAATATTTCCAACGACAGAATTTTTTTGTTGGTGGCGGTGCTGGATTCACCAATTATTGTGGCCAAGATGACTCGTGACTCGTAAGTTTGTGGTTGTTCAGTTGCAGTTATTATTGGGCGTCAGGATCAAATGCTAATCTAGGTCATGTTAAATTAAGGATTCAGCGATCCTCTATAAATGAAACACCGCCTTATACAGTGTTAACCCTGTAGAGCTGGTTTACAGTGCTCCAGTATATATAAAAGGCTGCTTTATGATAGAAGATTAGTGATCTTGAGGTTTCACTGCTCCCAGTCTGACTGTACTTTTGTTCGTTGCTTTGACACCCCCCCCCCCCCCCCCCTTTCCGCTCAGATGAGTGACTAACTTTAGCCTTAAGTGCCATCATCTATTCATTCATTATTTGGAGTCTTAAAGGGCTTCTCTCACCAGATGGGGACTCTTTATATTTATAGAACAGCTGTGACTGTTCTACTCCTCTGAGTCCAATCAGAGGAAGATTCTTCTTCTTGTACTTCTTGGTGGAAGATGGCTCTCGTCACAACATGTGGTGATAAGAGTCGTTTTTCTCCTCCACTGCCTCTGAAGTTGCTGTAATTTCCTAAAGGAGTTGCGCAGAAGAGAAAACACATTAAAAAGCTCTTTACAGAGATGTTTTCTCTAGTTATGGGGAGTCTCATATGGTATTTGTGTGCTCCAATCCAATTGTATTTGTTCTGTTTTAATCTTTTCAATGTTTCAACGTCAGAAAAACGATGTAAATCCACTTACTGATGTTTTTCGGAGACTGTGCAACTTAATGACATGTGAAATATGTTTTCGTGACATGTTTTAATCACATTTCCACGGTGTGTCCATCAAAACACGTGCTCCAGTACACTTATTTTGCATGAATGAAGTTGCAATAAAATTTTGCTGGTTCTAATATTCGTTTAGTTTAAGTGGCGTTTTCATGGTTTATTTTGAAAGTGTTTGCATTTAGTTTTATTGATTTGGGTGGATACACTGCCTTCTAGTCTGCTTCATTTCACATGGCTGAATCCAGGTGCCCCCTATTATGACCAACATAAGCTACGTTTTTGTTTGAGATGTTTTTTTTAAATGCATTCGTTATTTAGTTTATAGGTATTTTTAGCCTATTTTTGTAGGAAAATGAGTCTGAACCATTTGTTAAGAGCATTGTTAAAAAAAAAAAAAAAGTTAGCATTTTATTGCATTTTAGCTAGCGAACTTTTGCAATGTAAGTTAGCCAATTGTTCTTTTGTTGTACATAGATCCTCATTTATTTATTTTTTTCTATACCGTTTAAGCTCAGGTAATTCAAATTTTTCATGTTCCTTGTCCGATTACTCGATTATTCGAATTAATGGTTCATCGATTAATCGACTACAAAAATAATCGATAGCTGCAGCCCTACTACGCACTTTACATACATGGACCTTAGCTGGGAGCTACAAGAAGCATTAGTATAAATTCTTCTATTGATTATAATTTCATGATCTTTTAATACTGTTGATTTTAACGAAGGCGTCAATGCGCTACGTAAAGCTGCTAAGCTAGTCTACTGCTGTTTAATAACGCCGGCGAGTCTGTCATTTTGCATCTAGTTCTCTATACATGTGCTAACGCCGCCGAGTCTATCATTGCGCATCTAGTTCTACATACATGTGATATCTACCGTAGCATCATGTGGGCGTAACTTTTATAGCTACACTAGCCCGACGTAGTAATAGGACTTATTCTCGTACGATTCCATCCATCATCTACTGCTTAACCTGGGGTCGGGTTGCTGGGACAGCAGAAGACAGACATAATTTATTGTTTTACTTACCTGGTTCTGACTGATTAGAGGTCGGGCGCAGCACGTCAAATACGTGTCACTCAGCTATGTGCTACTCTGCACTTGTACTCAATGAAGCCGTAGGTGTTTAATCATATTGGTCGTTTAGCCACCTTTGCATGATATAGCTGTGTTGCCAATGTTGCACTGAGCTGAGCTGTCATTTTTCTTTGTGAAGTTGAGTCAAACTTTTGAGTGCTGCTGCACATTGACTACGATTGAAATCAAGTTGCAATGCAGAAACACACACTTCATGTGGCTTATTCTTCGTGGTGTTTGGCAGCTATTTTTTTCCGGTCGGTGGTCAGGGCATCAAAACTTGGAATCGAAATATAAAAATTGGAACAGTATTGGGAAAATTAGTCCCGGATCCCATCGATGCACGATGCTTAATGCCCAACACTTGGTGGGACTGGGAACCTCTTGATACGACACAATACGATACGATTGGCGATACAAAGCTCACAATAATGATGACCTCACAGTCAGGAAATCATTCTAAGACATTCCCCCAAAACATTAATAAACAAAAAAAAAAACAAGCTATTTTCATCCTTCTGCTGTGAATTGGAATGAGTTTATCACTAGTCAAGGTCTACGGCAGTCAGTGGCAACCAATGAGTTTAATTTGGGGGCATTTCAGGATGTCTGCTGTTGATTTTCAGTAGGGGTGTGACAAAATATCGAAATGGTGATATATTGTGATACTTTGCATCCTAAAAGGTTATCGATGCGCTCAGGCCAAAAATTAAGATTAAAAAAAAAATGCTTAAAAAATGCTTAAAAAAACCAAAACAACTTGCTACCTAAATCTTCTACCATAAGAGTGTCTCAGTTAACTCTACGGTTGCCATTGACGGCGCTCAACGCCAAATCCATTAAGACAGTGAAAGGTGAAAACAGAGGATACACAGTCCTTCTTTCCGATTTTTGGGGCATTTACTGGTCACTTTCGGTTTATTTTAGGGCATTTTCAGGTCACTTCCTGTTGAATTTCAGTCACTGCTTATTCATTCCCGGGTCACTTCCTGTTGATTTTGTGTTATAGACCATAAAATGCCCCCAAATCAACAGGAAGCGACTAGAGGCGTGCGAAATTTCCGATTCTTAGATTATTCGCGATTCGTCCGTAGAAGATTCGAGAACGATTCACAAACATCCAAACCCACCTCTAGAGGCGACCTATAAAATGCCCCCAAATCAACAGGAAGTGACTGAAAATCAGCAGGTAATGATAAACTTACAGCAGAAGGATGAAGATAGCTTGTTTTTATGTTTATTAGTTTTGTAGAATGATTTCCAGTCCAATGTATCGATAACCGTTGTATCACCAGATCGTGAGATCATTGTTATCGTGAGCTTCCAGTTCCCACCCCTAATTTTTAGACAATTCCTATTGATTTTGGGGCATTCCAGGGTCACTTCCTGTTGATTATGGGGTATTTATGGGTCATTTCTCGTTTATTTTGCATTACAGAACAGGAAGTGACCAGGGAATCTGCCCAAATGAATAGGCAGTGACTCAAACTCAACAAGAAGTCACCTGTAAATGCCGTAGAATGCACAAAAAGACCTATAAACGCGCCAAAATTCAGAAAGACTCGCTGTGAATGCTCTGGTTTCGAATGAACTGGACGAATGAATGGTTTTCAAATTCATTTGCCCCTTCCGGTCCAGATGGATTGGGCCTATTTCGCCGTCAATGGAAGCCAAAGAGTTAACAGAGACACCGTTATGGTGGAAAATTTTGGTAGCAACACTTTTTTAAAACAGTATACCGATTCTTGGCAGGAGCATATCGATACCCCTTTGGGATACAAAGTATCACGATATATCACCATTTCCATATTTTGTCACACACTACTTTCTAGTGTTGTGCTAGTACTTTATGAAAGATTGACAAAACTGTCACATGGCAACAAAAGAATAGAAAGCCTGTGGCTAGCATGCTAGCAGAGTGCAAACATCAGCAGCTCATTCTAGTTGTGACATTTTCTGTTTGGAGATTTTTTTAGTTGGTGGGACCAAGGCAGCTGAGAAAGGAAGACTAATTATTCTCAAATTTCATTATTAAGGCTTTTATGTCATTTTTCTGGATGCATTTGTTACCAACAAACGGGCTGCTATCCAGGGGTGTAAGTGGTTAGAATTTCTTGCCGGAACTCCCTGACTTGAAGGTCGCCACGGAGCCAGAAATTTTTTTGTTTTTTAATTTTTAATTTTTTTCTATTTTGGGGGGTGGGGGGGTGGGGTCAAAAATACTGAAATGCAAAGAACACTGATTTGGTCAGTTGTTTCTATAACACATCCCAAAAACTGATTTTCATTCAAAATTGTATTTTTTCAATGATTTGCAAAATAAAAGTTAACAAAAACCGATATAACCCCAACCTCCATCTCCTAATTTTTATTTTCCCACATTTCCTCACATACTAAATGCCAAATCTCAATTTTAACTACTTAAGAACATAGCATGTTTATTAAAATTGAAGATAATGTAAACATTTACTTGTAGTTGTGTTTTTTTTTTAAATAATAGATATAAGTAACATATATTCAGAAAAATAAATACAAATGACTTATATTATGCATAGTGAAATTGAATATATTTTGAAGATCGCGCAAACATTGACTTTTTTAATCACAAGGACATGAAAAACTAGGCTAACATAAATAAACAAATATAAGTCCAAAGTGCACATTGACAGTTAAAATGTTCTACAACCGCCCGGCCTGCTCATTTAACATCAGTCTAGCGACATCACAACCGAAGAGCGCACATGTCCTTTACTGACTAACTCTGAACCTACAGTCAACAAGTCCCCAATTACTTAATGTAATTGAGCCTTGGGACAGTATAATAAAAAGCCGGCTCCGAGGATCAGTGTGTTTACATCCCTAGAATACACCTACTAAATATAGTTTTGGTTTGTTTGCGAATAACAGAGGAGTAGCAATTTTAGTTAGCATCATCCCCAGGAAGAAGAACAACAACAAAGTGAGTGAGAACTTGAGAGCTAAAAAAAAATCTGATTCACCTTTTGATCAAACTAGTCAACAGAGCTCACAGACTTTCCTGCTTTGAAAAAAATACTGTACTAAGCATCTTCCAACATGGTGTCAGACTTGCCATATGAGGCAAATTCACCCAGCAACAATGACATAATTGTCCAGGCAGTGCAACAGAAAAGGTGCAGGTCATATGACAACAACACAGAGCTATGCTGCTGATCATGTGTACCAGAATTGCAGTGTGTTGCTGCTTGCAAGTGCCGTGGCCTTGTGAATCAAACGCTTCTGATTTTTTGACCCAAGTCTTAATGGCTTGGTCAGAACTAATATTTGTATTGACATTATTTAATCATAGAAATCCCAAAGGTAGCGTTATAGAGTGGCTTGTAAATGCATGCCAAATTAGATTGTGTCTCTTCTAAACCAAGGACTTCTTGTATTTTTGAAAATTATTTTGCGTCCGGAGGCCCAAAATCTTGAGAGTGTCACCCCTGTTTGCTGACATCATACCCCCCCATCTACACTTTAAAAAATGAAACACAAGAATAGTGGCTGTCTTATTAGGTTGTTGATTGGTTATGTAACATATGGTAATCAATGCTTTTTAGAATGAAGAAGGATGACTTTCGACAGATTACCATTTATTGTTGTTACAGTTTGCTTAAGTAGTACTGTAGACTCCATTTAAAAAATAAAATCAATGGTAATTAATATGATAATATGAATTACGTTTACATGAAAATGATCTCACGCAATAAAGTAAAAGTGGCATATTGATGTATCTTGCTATTTACTTACTCATGACACAGTTTTAGGAGCACTGTTGTCACTAGGGATGGGAATCGAGAACATTGTCATTTGTGAATGCCTTATGGTTTTGGTGCATCTGTCTGCCACCTGATATGGAACCTACTTGTTGTGCTTTTCCCTCGAGTTATTGTGGGGTTTACTGTGGGGTCAGGTATTTTATAGCAAGTTAACACCGAACAAATGGCGTCCCACTGTCCTCCTCAAATAGCTTTGACAGCTGTTAATTAAAACCATCAATTTCCTCACAAATTAGAACAAGCCCAAAGTGTCTTAATAGTCCCTGACATGCACTTGTAAAAATACACAAGTATTACGGCTCATGTTGGAAGTAGAGTTGACTCATGCCAATTTGCTTTATCATCAAGCTGTTTTATACTCCATTAATATGCAGTCATATATATATATTGGTGACACTTTGACATGGACAGATTGTAGTCTTGATAGTTAGTGGGTTTTAAAGAGTCATTTGGTAATAAGGTTTTTTTTTAGTCCCGCTGCAACTCGCAATATGAGCTGCTCGTAAAGATGAGACGGTCACGAACAAAACAAGCAGGCTCTTTGAAGTAAATCTGGGAAAACACGCTGATAATTGTTAGAATGACAGCAGCGGGAAAACAATTTTATGGACAATAAAAAGATGGGGAAAAACTAAGGACAACTTGATGTTGAGGATAATGTTGATGCAACAGCATGTATTTGTGCTACCACTTCCAAGACTGTAGCATATACTCATTTAATTTTTGGTATGTAATGCATTTTAGACTAGACATACTGTATGTTCACAGGAACATTGCCAATGTTTGTGTGTAGTTTGTTAGCTTCAGTTTTTGAAATGCAGCAATGGTGTAATAAGAGCTTGATTATACTTTGCAAAGCACTTACCTGGCAGTACAAAAGGGAAGTTGTGCACTTCAATATTTTGATGCTTTGTTACAGTACCATTTTTGGCCACCAATGATGTCCAAACGGGGTGCCATTGAGCTTTGAACCCTTTTGGCCCACTGTGTTGAAAATTGGTTCATTACTCGAAGCTTTATTCATTAAGAACGTGTGTATGGGGCTAGATCAGTCTCATATTGAACACACACATCTAACAGGAAACACACGCATTGTACGATTTGTAAACACATATCCCACAAAACACACACATTTATCAAATGTGTGTGTGAATTGTCTTACGCGCATTTATACTGTAGCGTGCTTTTAATTTGAAATTCCCACTCAAGAGTATGATCTTTTTGACAAGGGCGTAGGTTTGGTCTCAACATTAGTTGGGATGATATAACAGCATAACCGGCATGTACACTTTTTGCTCAGAATACAATAGGACATTAATAAGACCAAACAGATTGGGTGAACGGGGGTCAGGGCTACATTTCTAATAAATATGAACCTAATTAATTGATATGCTAAATCAGGGGTGCTACATCGATCACTTCGCAATGCATGTGGGTAGCTCGCGGCTTCCCCCCCCCCCCCCCAAAAAAAAACAAACTTTAATGTACATAATGATTACGTTGTGTGAATGTTTTGTGTGAGCAACATGGTTATGCAGCACCCTGTCACTCAACATCTTGTCAAGACTCAAGAATCTGCATTTGACAAGGTTTCCAAGAGTCAATCTGCATTGGGCAAGATGCTGGAACTTTGGTTTGGTGCTGTTCCAGTGAGATTTACAAAGATAATATATAAATCAAAATTCCCCTCAGTCCATGATATGGGGAGATGGCTGTGGTTAAATCAATAAATGCACAAGTTTATTGAAATTTTAGACATCCCTTCAATTGAAAATGTCATTTAAGATGACAATGCATCATGCCACAGGGCCAAAACTTCAAGCATTCCTTAAAGACTCATCCAGTCTCATGTCCTGCAAATAGCCCAGATCCCAACCTTATTGAAAACCTGTGGTGGAAATTGAAAAACATGGTCACGGCAAGGCTGACCTGCAAGGATGATCTGGCAACTGCAATCGAAGAGTTGGCACAAACTTGAATACTCATCAAGTCCATGCCTGAGACTGCAAGCTGCCATAAAAGCCAGGGGTGGTGCTACTAAATACTAGAGTTTTGTCATTTCGTTTCTCATGAATCCATATACATTTCCCTGCACTTGCGCTACAAAACTAACATTTACCGACCACCACATTGTTTTTTTTAAAAATTCATTTCTGAATGCTAAAGAGTTGCACTTTTGAACTAATTCATTATTTTTCTCAAGCGTTTTATCAGAGTTTGTTCTAAAATGTGAGTGACTGCTCGTCAGAGACTGGCGATTCCATATGTTTTGCTAGTTGTGTGAGCGCGCACACAAACCAGTTGTATCCTAATGCGATCACAAACAGCAGGAATAACTTCACATCCTTCGTTTATTAGCCATGCAATCACTTAAGAGGGGAAAGGACAAATATGGTGGACGGACAACTCTGGCTTTTTCAGCCTTTCCTTGCAAATACAAGCTTCAGGACTCTGGTGGAATAAGGGACCACATACAGGTTCTGCTTCACCTTCTGGCAGAGGCTCCAAATTCTGCAGAAACCAGAGAAAATGTCACATGGTCCGTGCACTATTAACTAACACCTCATTCATTGACTTACTTTCGGTGGATAGACTTCACAAGCTAGTTCTCCCACTTGATTGTATGTGTTGAAGTAGGCAGTTTGGCAAAAGACATGAATCTGAAAAAAAAAGTCATTAAACCAAAACATTTCAGTGAACCATGTAGAGCCGGACGGTATACCGAAATTCACGATGACTGACGTAACTTAAAAGAAAATGTGTTCATCCCGATTTGACTGTTCATTCACCTTTAAGAAAGCAGTCTGCCTATGTATGAAGTCACATTATTATCAGGAATTCAAACAGACGCCTGGTAGGCTAACGCTAGCGGCGATCGCTACAAGCAAACGTGATGAGTGGCTTAAGGGAGCTTTGCCAAAGTTTCACCCGACATTAAGTAGACTCCAAACGGGCTTTCACCCGCTTCTCAAGATTTCAGGAGTTTCTACTGGTAGCGAGGCCACAGGCTAAGGTTATAAAAAATGTGATGGCGTCAGATAGCAGCTCTAACCTTGTCAAACCGGCTGAACTTAGTGGATTGGGCACAGACTGAATCTAGCAATTAGCAAATTGCGTTATTTTGCATCTGATTCTTTTGACATCTTTTATGGGGGTAAAGCATTCAGCATAAATTATAAGCTGAAACTCACAGCTCTGTTGGGGCAGCGAGGCGTGCAGGTCCGAGTGTTCTTGGTCTCCTTGGGGCACATGGTCTCCACCAGGGCGAACTTAAGCCAGGTAATTTTGCCAATGCCTGCCACGTTCTGAGAACAAACAAAGAAACATTTAGAAACAATAACCTGGCACCTTGAGAACAAGTCATACCCAGCTAGTCAGCCGAGCCACTTCCAACAGGGTGAAGTAACTTTGTTGTTTGCCCTTTTGGTTGAATCTGAGCACTGCCTGCTCCACTGCATTCACCCCAATTGGGTCATCCAGAGGTAACAACTTGGGGCAGGAGGGACAAATCAGCTGCATCTCATCATTGGTGCGCTCTGCAATCACCAAAAAAAAAAAAAAAAAATTAGCACTGATGTGTCAAGCAAATACATGACAGCTGGGGTGGCCTATGACCTGGTCTGGTGGTGCAGTCGTATTTAGTGATTTTGGCAACACCCCACATGACCCAAAACTCCACACTGCAGCTGGCCATTGCACCCTAAGAGCACAACAACAAAAATTAGCCAGAAAAAAGTATGGAGGTGAAGTAGTAAATGGCTTACTCGCTCATCCCTTCGCCACAGTTCGCATTGGTGGTAAGGTGTAGGGTTGGTGAAGTGACACTTTGTCTGCACCAGCTTCAAGTTCACATCAATGTGGCAACCACCAGAAAACTAAACAGGAAGTTAGACAGCATTAGAAATCCAAAGTATGATATACCACTAGAAAACAATGCAATTATGTTACAGACCTGTTGATATTTGCTGCTCTGGACCTCCTGTAGTTTGAACTTAAAGCCGTGCTTGTGATGCTTGTTGATGTGTTGGGCGGCAAAGCTCGCCGCCACCGGCACGCTTTCCTCATCGCAAGTGACATCAGGTGACGATTGTTCCACAAGTAAGTCAGAATCAGCCAGCGCACAAGTTAGCAGGACAGCAAATAGGAGCCCCGCCACAATCATGATGACAACGGAGAAGGGCTACAAAAATCACAAGTGAGACCAGCAAGGATGGAGCCAAGAATGAAATCTTGGGACAAATGCACGCACATTTAAAGCAGGTTGAGGAGCTGTGATGACCAATCATAGAGGAAGAAAAACAACTTCACCTGTGGCCTAATTAGTGGTGGGCGGGCTTTTTGGCAAGGTGTGGTTACAACTCATTGGCCACAGCTGCTCATTAGGAAAAGAAA
This sequence comes from Corythoichthys intestinalis, assembly GCF_030265065.1. Taxonomy (NCBI): domain Eukaryota; kingdom Metazoa; phylum Chordata; class Actinopteri; order Syngnathiformes; family Syngnathidae; genus Corythoichthys; species Corythoichthys intestinalis. The sequence goes on from NC_080413.1 coordinate 37,487,566, forward strand.
AAATAACCTGGAGTTGAGTTTTTTCTTTTTTCTATTCCGTCCTTTTTTAGGAAAACCTTTGAGAAATTTCTAGTTTGACGTACGCCACAATTTATGGTTCACATAGAGGTGTTTCTGACAGTGTTGTGGGACATTGGCCTGACCTTGGAGCAAGCAACGTGGGTTCAGTCCCCACTTAGGTCATGTGCACACATAGCAGGGTTTTTTAAAAATGACGATTCTGCCCTAATACGTCGGGGGGAAATAATTGCGTCCACACCTGCACGTTTGTGTAGAAAAAAAAAAAAACTTCCACAGCCAACCACTTTTATTCATTTTTAAGTACATTCAAAACAATAAAATAATTGTCCAAAATACCCATTATTCAATACGAAGCACAGCAAGAGTTTGTAAAAAGCATGGATGCAAAAAAGCGCCTATTTAATATACTCCAAATGTAAAAATTGGTCTCATGTGTGACGTGAGGACAAAATTTGTCGCAGCCAGTGACGTAAATCTTCGGTTATCAGTGTCCGCTTGATGGAGCCACAAACGCAGAATTCGCAAATCTTCACCTTCCCCGTCGTTTTTAAGAACCCTGGTGCGCGTGTGGATGATAGGTCAAACCGTAGAAAAATATCTTCTTTTTGCCAAATACCCTGCTTCGTGTGGATATGGCCTCAGTGATAGTAAGAGATGGAATGCAGTGTTTTTGCAAGGATTTTTGACAGCAGCAATGACGCAAATCTCAATGAATGAATTTAAATGTATTTATTTTAAAACTTTAATATATGTATAGAAACTAAGGGTGTGACAAAATATCGAAATGGTGATATACCGTGATACTTTGTATCCCAAAAGGTTATCGATATGCTCCTGTCAAGAATCGAGATATAGTTTTAAAAAGGTGTCAATTACAAATTATTTATTTATTTATTTTTTTTTTTTAAAGGCTGCCATTGACGGTGCTGGACGCCCAATCCATTTAGACTGGCAACATTCTTTCATTCAAAACCAGAGCATTCACAGCCATTTGGTCCGATTTTCGGGGCATTTACAGGTCACTTGCTTTTCATTTTAGGGCATTTACAGGTCATTTCTTGTTGAGTTTGAGTCACTGCCTATTCATTTGGGTGATTCCCAGGTCACTTCCTGTTCTGTCACGCAAAATAAACAGCAAGTGACCCATAAAATACCCCCAAATCAACAGGAAGTAGCTGAAAATCAACAGGTAAATGACCTTAAATGGCCCAAAATTACTCATTGCCTGGCATTGGCTGCCACTGACGGCCAAAGACGTTCAATCCGTTTGAATTGGGAGGGTGGCAGCGGATGAACATTCGTTCATTCGCTGCCACCCTCCCACTTCAAATGGATTGGACGTCTACGAGTGATAAACTCTTTCCAATTCACAGCAGAAGCTTGTTTTTCTGTTTATTAGTTTTTTGTAGAATATCCTAGAATGATTTCTTGACCAATGTATCAATGTATAGAAAATCGTTGCATCGCTATATCGTCAGATCATCGTTATCGTGAGCTTTGTATGGCAAATCGTATCTTATCGTGAGGTACCAAGAGGTTCCCACTACTAATAGAAACATTTCATCTTGTATACATTTCACATACTGTATATCTATAGACATGAGCACGAGCGCAGATTTTACCCCTTTGACATTTTGCTCCTGTAAAATGCGTTTAGCTTACAACAAACAATCCCTAGTTATTTTAGAGCTGACATTAAGCGTACTGATAGACCGAGGAAGACATCCAAACGTCATGACAAACAACTATAGGCCATATGTCTTGAAAACAGAACATGTACAACAAGACAGATGAAGAAGAAATGGGAAGAAGCTGGAGTCAAGGTATGTGACAGAACTGTGCAATATCGCCTAAAGGAAATGGGATTTTCATACAGGAAAGCTAAAAGGAAACCGTCATTGACACTTAAACAGAAAAGAACAAGACTGCAATGGGCTAAGGAGAGGCAATCATGGACTGTGAATTACTGGATGAAGGTTATTTTCAGTGATGAGTCAAGATTCTGCATTGGACTAGGTGATAATGCTGGACCTTTTGTTTGGTGCCGTTCCAGTGATATTTACAAAGATGACTGCCTGAAGAAAACATCAAAATTACCTCTGTCCTTGATGATATGGGGCTGCATGTCTGGCAAAGGCACTGGGGAGATGGCTGTGGTTAAATCTTCAATAAATGCATAAGTTTACATTAAAATATTAGGCAGCTTTCTTATCCCTTCAATTGAAAATATGTTTGGGGATAATGAAATCATTTTCCAAGATGACAATGCATCATGCCACTGAACTAAAACTGTTAAAGCATTGCTTTGAGAAAGACTCATCCAGCCAAAGCCATTGCCTGCAAATAGCCCAGATCTCAACCCTATTGAAAACCTGCGGTGGAAATTGAAAAAAATGGTCCACAGAATGGCTCCGACCTGCGAGGATGATCTGGCAACTGCAATAAAAGAGAGTTGGCACCAAATTGATGAAGAATACTGAAGCCCATGCTTTAGAGACAGCAAACTGTCATAAAAGCCAGAGGTGGTGCAACTTAAATACGAGAGATGTATTTTGTTATTTATGATTCCATATATTTTTCATCAGAATGGAGTTATTCTATTTCCCTGCACTTGCTCTGTAAAAGTAACATTTACTGATCACCACAATGTTTTTTATTCATTTCCTTTAGTGCAGGGGTCTCCAAACTGGTCCTCGAGGGCTGCTGTGGGTCCTGGTTTTTATTCATACCGATCTAGCACAGACCTTTTCAACAACGTGGTTTCTACTAAAACAAGCAGCACCTGACTGCAATGAATTACACTTATAAAACACCAGATTGGTGAAAAGCTGTGGTCTTGTTTTGTTGGAGTGAAATCCTGCACCCACTGCGGCCCTATGTGGAATAGTTTGGAGACCACTGCTTTAGTGTTTCTGCTAAAGAGTTGAACTTTTGAACTAATTCCTTATTTTTTCAAGCTTTTTATCGGAGTTTGTTCTACATTAAATGTCTGAGTGCTTGTCCGAGACTGGTGATTCCATACTTTTTGCTAGGGGTTGTATGTTCAGTTAGATGAAGTCCACCTCTCTCTGCTTTTGAGTACCTACTTTTATGGCACATTATCACTTCCGATCACGCGAGAGCACACGACGGGACAGAGCTGCTGGACTGCAGTTGTGCGCAGCCGGTATGTTTTGTCCCATTTTTGATGTACTTCGGGGCACGCAGTCACAGAGCGTGGCGGACCTGGACTGCAAACATGTCCGGTATAATATCGCCTTTAGTAGTAGACCTCTGACTATTGCCATACGCAGAATCATGCATTTTTACCGTACCAATATTTGGAATAACGGATTAAAAGTTCTGCATGTGAAGTTATTTTTGTGTACTGTAAATCCATAATTTAATTCTGGCCAAGGTTGGTGACTATTAGGCAGCAACATCAGGTATACCATTTGGTAAAAGCATTTTATATTACCAAAAATTACATTACAGTACATTTTTAAATGTATGAAACTTACAGTACACCAAAAAAAAAAAAAAAATCCAAAGGATTTTTAACTATTGGCAGCTCCATCTCATGTCCTTTTGAAATAGTCCAATGGGTCAATTGGGTCCTAATGCTGCCAGTTTCCCCACAAGTCAGTTAGTTCAAGGCCAAATTAACCTACACTACAAAATTCTAGTTTTGGAGGTAACAAGCTTGAAAGTGTCAAGTTTTAGAAGTCATCGTTCTCAAGCTAAGATCGCCAAATTTGCTTGCAGTCTGAGGTAGTCAAGTACCCTGAATCTTGCATTTCAGGCAAAAGCCTCAAATAATTTAAGTATTTTTCCCCATTGACATTCACCAAACAGGAACGTGATTCATAACCAGTCATGTCAGTGCATAGAGATCACAAAGCATTTGGAACTTCCTTTGTTTATTAGCCAAGCAATCACTTAAGCGGGAAGGGACAAATGTGGTGGACAGACAACTCTGGCTTTTTCAGCTTTGCCTTGCAAACGCAAGCTTCCGGACTCTGGTGGAACAAAGGACCACATACAGGTTCCGCCTCACCTTCTGGCAGTGGCTCCAAATTCTGGAAAGTCACATGCTGTCAGTTTAACAGTACATGTTGAACCTTAGACATTGACTTACCTTTGGTGGATAGATGTCACATTCTAGTTCTCCTACTTGATTGTATGTGTTGAAGTAGGCAGTTTGGCAAAACACATGATGCTGAAAAGATTCCGATAAGTCATTGAAACAAATCTGTTCAATGAACCAAGAAGCAGAAGAGTCTTCTAGCGCAGTGTTTTTCAACCGGTGTGCCGCGGCACACAGATTGTCAGGTGTGCCGCGAGAAGTTATCGCATTTTTTTTAATGTCGGGCGGAGTTTGTAACAGTCACCTCGATAAATTGTGTTCCTACTGACACCCACCACGCAGTGGCGCTGCTTTATTTACATTGAATGTTCTGCTGCTGCTTACGTTTATGTTTGAGTTAATCTGCGAACGCGTGTGCGAACCACTGAGCTCCCGAGTGACGAGTGGTCAAGGTGGATTTATTATTTTTTTGTGAATAAATGCATAAGCTTTTCCCTTTTTGTTACGTTTATGCACGCATCATAAGTAGCAGTAGCAAAGGAGTACATAGGTAGAAGGTTGCGGTCGTGTGCAAATGAGCAATGTATTGCTCGTGTCACGTTCAAGAACTGCTCAGATTTCTAGTCATCCATATTGCTGCCTGCGAAAATGTGGACCCCAGCACGTCTGTACATCATTCGATTAGAGTCGGCAAGTGTCAGTATACACGAAAATGTCCTTTCCATTTGATCCATATGCGAGACTCAATCCTCCGTGTTATTCCAACACATTGTTGAGGACAGCAAAGTAGCTGATGGCTAGAAATCAGCAGTTCTCGAACGTGACGCAAGCAGTTGCATTTGCTCTCGTTTCAAAACAAGTCGATTGACCATTTTGTTTGCCTCCATTAAAGCATAGCAATTTTTTTTTTTAATTTTTTTTTTTTTTAGAAACACTACAAAGGTAAATGAGCAAGCCCTCAAAGCCAGTTACCTTGTTGCTGAATCCAAAAAGCGACAATACCTGCCAGCAAAGCCATTGTCAGTGAGATGCGATTAAAGATTTCTAAAGTCCCCTGTCTGACAATTTGAGCTTTTCAAGCCTAACTGCTGCAAAAATATAACAGACCGAGCTGTTGAACATTCCTGCCAGGATATCGACTATCCATACAGGTTCAAGTTTCACACCAGGTATAAATATTTAGAGATTTTATAATTAAATATACTGTACAGAAAGTAATTTTGGAACATTTTTGGTTTGTGGTGTGCATTTTTTCCCAATGTAAAAACGTGCCATGACACAGAAAAGGTTGAAAAACACTGGCCTAGCGCACCAACCTTCCCAATAAGAATTTTTAAGCGTCAGGAGGTGGGAAAAAAACTCACAGCTCTGTCCGGGCAGCGAGGAGTGCAGGTCCGTGTGTTCTTGACCTCTCTGGGGCACATGGTCTCCACCAGAGCAAATTTGAGCCAGGTAACTTTGCCGACACTCGCCACGTTCTGAGAATGACAAGGAAGTCATTACAAACAGACATTTTGCACCTTGAGAACAAGTCATACCCAGAGAGTCAGCCGAGCCACTTCCAATAGGGTGAAGTAACTTTGTTCTCTGCTCTTCTGGTTGAAGCGGTGTACTGCCTGCTCCACCGCTCTGACTCCAATCGGGTCATCCAGAGGTAACAATTTGGGGCAGGAAGGACAAATCAGCTGCATCTCATCATTGGTACGCTCTGCAACCAGAACAAACTGTTGACCAATTGTGTCAAGCAAAGACGAGCTAGTTGTGGTGTCATATGACCTGGTCGTGTGGTACAGTCATATTTGGTGATTTTGGCAACGTCCCACATGACCCAGAATTCCACGCTGCAGGAGGCCGTCGCACCCTAAGTGCACAAAAACCTCACTAAGGGAGGCAGCAAAGGGAAGGAAGTGTAGAATGGAAGTACTCAAAGGCTTACCCGCTCGTCCCTTCGCCACAATTGGCACTCTTGGTGAGGTTTGGGGTTGGTGAAGTGACACTTTGTCTGCACCAGCTTTATGTTCACGCCAATATGGCAACCACCAGAAAACTGTACACAGGAGTTTAAACAGCATTAGAAATTGAAAGAATAATTCACCAAAACAAACAAGACAACTGTGTTATTGACCTGTTGATATTTGCTACTCTGGACCTCCTGCAGCTTGAACTTAAAGCCGTGCTTGTGATGCTTGTTGATGTGCTCGACAGCAAAGCTCGCCGCCGCCTTCACGCTTTCCTCACTGCAAGTGACATCAGGTGACAATTCTTCCGCAAACAGGCCAGAAAGAGCCAGCAGGACAGCTAATAGGCACGCCGTCACCATCATGACGACAACGTTGACGCTAGGGTTACAAAAACTGCAAGTGAGGCCAGCAAAGACAGAGCCAGGAATGACAGCTTAGGCCAAATGCATGCACATTTGAACTGGTTTGAGGAGCTGTGTTGACCAATCACAGAGGAGAAAAAACACAATCACCTGTGGCCTAATTAGTGTTGGGCGGGCTCTCCTCTCAAGGTGTGATTGCAACAAATTTGCCTCAGCTGCTCACTGGGGTAAAAAAAAAAACCTAACAGGAATATGATGAGAGGTGTTTTTTTCTTTTCATTCAAATTAAGAAAATGTATTGTTTTGTAGAGGGGAAAAAAAAAAATTACCTTGAATATGATCGAATGGTTTTTCAATTTTAGTTTTTTAGAAAAGCGATTAACATGTTTTAGGCAGAGGTGGGTAGAGTTGCCCAAAGTTTTACTCAATAGTGTTACTTCTAATACTAAAGTAGTCATCCAAAAATGTACTTAAATACAAGTCAAAAATATTCGTTGAAGAGAATACTCAAGTAATGCGTAAGATTGTAACTTCAGTGTCCGATTTTTATTAATCATGGTACATATTTTTTCTCAGCACAACTTCCTCTATATTAACTCTTATTATACTGTACTATAGCCCAGTGGTCAAGCTTTTTTGCACCACAGACTGGCATTGTGTGGCAGAAAATTACAGTAAAGTGGTACCTCGACTTACGAACGTCTCTACAGAATTTTCAGGTTAAGACACGCCTCAACTGGAAAATATTGCCTATCAAAACATTTTTAGTATACGAAAGTCTGGTACTCGCAGCTCCCAGAGTTTACTGAACATAACATGCTTATAGCTGCTATGCCATTGGCTATTGCCTAGAATTCCTGGCATCCAGTTGGCTGAGCGGGACCTCTACTGTGTGTATATCCCAGCGTCTTCATTCACCCCTCATGTTCCAACAGCTTTACATGAGTATTAACTTTACTCTTAACATTATGCACAACTCAGATTTTATGTCTATTGTGCAATAATCTAATTGTAACGGGTTACATTTTGTTGCATTATGATTTATATCTGAATTTTGGGGGGCTTGGAACAGATTACGGCATTTACATGAAAAATTCTGTAAATAGATGCATTTAAGTTACAAAACTACTTCCAGAACCAATTAAGTAGAGGTACTACTGTTAAACAGGGCTAAAAACATGAAGGGGAAAATATCACCATACATCTGTATTAAAAGTCAAAGGTACATACGCTTTGTCATATTTCCCCAACTTTGCTCTTCATATCTCCAGTGCTCTTTGCTGTATGCTCTTATTTGGTGAAGCCCAACAACAAAAAAAACTAGAGCACCACAGCCACCCAGTGAGTGGATGTGCAATTACTTTGGTACGGCAAAGATGTTCCGGGGTCAGAAGCGCCTCCCCCAGCATCGCTCCTCAATTTAAGTACTGACCTAGTGGATACATAACGCTGCCAATCCCTACCATTACACCCTGTAATGCACTCAAGGTGTGCATTAAAGTGCAGCAAATGGCAATTCTCACTACCCAAATGTTTTTAGAGGGAACAAAGACCTTGAGGCAAGTGAGCACGTATTGATTAGTGACCCATTGAGGTTTTAGTTTGACACAGGAAGCCCTATTCCATGATCATTACTAAACATTACTGTGTGCCAGACCACACTGATCTCACACGAAGCTTTGTGGCTGTCAAGATCAAGCAAAGTTTGCTACATTAGTCAGAAAGAACTTCAGAAGCTGAGAATTTTTTTGTCAACACCTTGTGCTACCTTACACCCCCTAAAGTCTTGACACCCTGCGGTTGCTTAATGAATGAGGAGAACGAGTACTATTAACTTTACATTTCGTTTATTAGCCATGCCATTACTGAAGCGGGAAGGGACAAATGTGGTGGATAGCCGGATCGGTCGTTTCCAGCTTTGCCTTGCAAATGCAATCTTCTGCACTGTCGTGGAACAACGGCCCGCACACTGGTTCCCTTTCACCCAATGTTAGTGGTGCAGAATCCTGTGGACAAGAAATTCTCACATACTCAGTCTACCAGTACACAAATTAAATATTTGACTTACTTTTGGTGGATACATTTCACAATCCAGTTCTCCAACTTGATTGTGAGCATTGTAGTAGGCAGTTTGGCAAAAGACATGATGCTGAAAAATAGACAAGTCATTGTATCTGGAAACTCAAATAACCAAGTGGTCGAGAGGAAGTGTAAAACTCACAGCTCTGTCTGGGCAGAGAGGTGTGCAGGCCACTAGTGTGTTACTGGCCTCTTTGGGACATGTGGTTTCCACCAGGGCGAACTTCAGCCAGGTAACAGTGCCAATGGTCACCAATTTCTGGGAAGGACAAGGAGGCATTCAAAAACCAGAAAACAGGAGTGATGCAGCCAACAAAACGCTCAGTCACCCTGCTAGTCAACCGAGCCACTTCCATCAGGCCGAAGTAATGGCTGTGTTCGCTCTTCTGGTTGAACCGGAGTACCGCCTGCTCCACTGCGCTCACCCCCACCGGGTCGTCCAGGGGTAACAACTCGGGGCAGGAAGGACAAATCAGCTTCATCTCATCATTGGTGCGTTCTGCAACCAGAAAAACATTAGCACAGTTGTGTTAAGCAAAGACGCAGCAGCTCGGGTGCCTCGTGACCTGGTCTGGTGGTGCAGTCAAGTTTTGTGATTTTGGACTTGCTCCAGATAACCCAAAACTCCACACTGCAGGTGGCCATCGCACCCTGAAAATGTACAATTAGAAATACACCAAATGGAAGCTGATGTTTAAAGCAGTACTTCTCAAATATCAAATCAATTTGAATTTGTTATTATTTACTGATTTTATTTTTCAGTATCAAATGTTAAAAATGTACCTTGGGTGTATTTTTAACAGTTTTGATGTGACTTTTTAAACAGCCAAATTGATGCGCGTTAAGTCTTTTCTGTTACAAACAAAACAATGTTGATAAAGTTATACTTTATAAGTTGATCTGTTATTTTCTGTAATAGGAAAAAAATGACAATGTGAGGCAGAGGCGTACTTCTAATAGAAATATTATAGACAAATGATACTATTTACCGTGGCAGCAGAGTTTGGGGGGGCGCGAAACATTTACTTCTTCCTTGGGGGGGCGTAACAGAAAATAATTGAGAAGCACTGGTTTAAAGAGTTTCAGAAGCAAACAGTTTACCCGTTCTTCGCGTCGCCACAGCTCGCACTCCTGGTGAGGTTTGGGGTTGGAGATGTGACATCTGGTCTGCACCAGCTTCAGGTTCACATCAATGTGGCAAGCACCAGAAAACTGAACATATGTTTTTAAAGAGATTTAGAATTCCAAAATATTTTCACAAAAGCAATAAGAAGCCTATCATGTTACTTACCTGTTGATATTTGCTACTCTGGACCTCCTGCAGCTTGAACTTGAAGCCGTGCTTGTGATGCTTGTTGATGAATTGCAAAGCGAAGCTGGCCGCCACATTCACATTGTCCTCACTGCAAGTGACATTAAATCTAGATGGCATCAGTGTTGTCGCCAGGAGGCCAGGAAGAGCTAGCGCGCAAAGCAGCAGGACTGCAAGTGGGTGCACCGCCATATTGAAAATTGGAGCCAGGAAGGACAGTTTAGGATGTTCGAACATAGTTTTTAAACAGGCTGGTGAGCCGGAATGACCAATCACAGAGGAGGAGAAACCGCTGACACCTGCAGCCTAATTAGTGCCTTTGTTTTCATTAGATTCAGCTGTGCATGGGAGGAAAAAAAAAATAAATGGGTGTTGTATTTCCAAGGAAGGCTATTTTGTTCAAAAGAAAAGATATTAAAAAAGAAAAACAAATATTGTATTGGTGTTGTTTTGTGGAGTAAAAAACTAATGCATGTCCAGGAATATTTTTGAGGACATGTTTTCCCCATGAAAAACTATATTATTTCCAGAAAAGTGTTTTCAGGGAAAAAATATTGTTTATATAGTTTATAGAAATGTTTTTTAAGACAGTGTTTTTGTTGTAAGAATTATCTTTGGAGTAAAAAAAACAACAACTTTAAAATACAATAGCGTTTTTATTTTTGAAATTTAAAAAAATGATAAAATATATGTACACAGTAATAGATTTAAAGCAACACTAGATACACTTTCAACCTTTATAAAATATGTCGACTGGCAATTAGTTGAATGACACCTTTTTTATATCTTGAGGGGGTCTCTATTGCTTTCAAAGGTGTGTTAATTTTCCGATTCTTAGATTATTCGCGATTTGCTGAAGATTGGGAATGATTCACGAACATCCATATTCGGATCATAAAAATATGCCAAGTAAAGCGGAACTAAAACACAGTGCGCTCTTCGGGACGCAATGAGAAACGGACCGAGAGTAAACATCCACATTCCACAACTCATGCCACTAGATAAAAAAAAAAAAAAAACGCAAACAGCCGCTTCAAACAAGGCCCAGTTGCTACAAATTTCGTCCACGTTGTTACAAACTAAGCCCGCATAATGCTACGGTAGATATGACATGTATATGGCGGAAAACACTCAGGTGACTTGAAGTTCTGCTTTGAGACCCCCAATTTGGCCAAATTTTAAAATTGTCTTCTATGCATGTGTGACACATCATTGGAAAGCTCAAAATCTCAATTTTCTGGGGGAAGACAGATTATGAACAGGATGGCATTTTTTAATATTTTTTTTAAACAAATTTTTATAAACAGCAATACCCTAACTGGAGGTGAGAGCACACGAGAGCATAAAGATGCCATGATTTTAACGAGATATTATTGCGAACTTACCTCTTTTCGATCCAAAAGCTCCATGTATCACTGAGTGTCAAGACAGAGCTGTTAATGGCAACAGCAGGATTTTGGGGGGATTTTATGGGTGAAACAGGCTAATATAACATGGGTCGCGATGCAGAAATCACAGACATCAAGGAGTGGTGATTTTCATTTTCATATATTTACCCTTAAACGTTTTTTTTCAATTTTTCTTTGTTTGGATCGATTATTTATCATCTAAAATATTAGGGAAAATGCGACAGCAACCATAAAACTACAATTAAGCGATAGTTATGAGGTAGATACAGTACACGTGACTTTTTTACAGACGCTCATTTTTTCATTGTGACGTCATTTGTTTAAAAGTTTAAAATATGCGAGTGAATAATTTTTTTATAGTCGTTTTTTTTTTTTTAAACTAAATATTAGACGTCAATTCATGATTCTTAACTAAAAATGACAGACATTTTGAATAATAAATTCGATTACTTAGCTTCGTTTTATAGCTAGTTTGAAACAAAAGCGGTTGCGCAACGTCTGTAAACGGGGGTTTCCAGGTTAAAACGTACAAATTAAAAATAGTTCCAGGGCCTTATGTGCCATGAATCTGCTATGGCAGCATATAGACATATTGTTCTGTCAAACACAACAGTTCTTTTGGCTTCAAATACAGCAGTTTATTTTAAAGAGCAGAAACTGCAAGAGCGGAAACTGCTTTTTCAGCCTTGTCTGTGTTTTCCGCCATATAGAACTAAATGCGAAATGACAGACTCGGCAGAGTTAGCACATGTATAGAGAACTAGATGCGAAATGTCAGACTCGCTGGCATGAGTAAACAGCTGCCATCTTAAAGCAGTAGACCTCTCAGGAAGGCTCTGTTGTAGCAAACTATCCGAGCGAACCTAATTAACCTTTAATCTAAAATACTCCTAAATCGGCAAAATCTTGATTTGAATCTATCAATAGATATTAAAGATGCACCGATACCGATACTAGTATCGGCAGGGGGCGCCGATCCGGCCCGAAATGGTGGTATTGGTATCGGCGAGTACCAACAAAGACGGCGCCGATACCATTTACCGGTCCATTATTATAACATTTGACCGCAGCCTTTTTTTTCTCCTGGCGCTCACTACACTCTGTCTCTGTGTTGTGTGATGACACGTGAACACCAAGCAGCTATCGCAATTGGCCTGCTCCAGACCAATGAGAATGGGCCAATAGCCACTCCTGACCAATCACAAGGCTGCTTTTTCATATGAAGGTAAAATAAACCAGGAGAAATGGCGGCGGTCGGGTAATATTTCAAAATAGAAATCCCGTCGATTAAAATCATTGGCTGCATGCAAGATTTGCGGCCTGAAAGTTTCGAGATGTGGAGTTAAATCGGCCAGTTTCAATTCCTCAAACCTGATAAAACATTTGAAGACGAAACGTGAACGAACACAACGAGTTTGAGCCTGCAAGAGCAGGACTGCTATCCAGAGGAAGGGCGCTGGACCGGTGCAACAATCTTTGGTCAGTTCACTACGTCAACTTTGTCTTTTACTTAAAGAAATGCTGCAGTAATTTGGGAACTGTTTCCAAGGTAGGGTTGGCACCTTTCAGAAAAAAAAATAAGGGGGAAAAAAAAAGGAGGCTAATAGAGAGATGGGAGGCTGTGGTCAATTATTATTACTTATAATTGTTAGCGTCCGCAAATGCGGAAACAAGGTTGGACCTCGACGCGGACAACAAGCAGGGGATACGTACAAGGGTTTAATGATTGCAAACAAAAAATAACACGCAATCGCGGGGTAGTAGAAATAACAAAAGGAGTCCGTGACAGCAGGTCGAGGAGCTCAATACTACAAACTCAAAGGTTAACTAAGACGATAGGCAGCGAGCCAAAAAGCCAAAATAAAAACACTCAAATACCTGCACAGGGTAGAGGTTACAAACGAGTGCAGCACACTCACAGAAAAAACCCAATGCAGGGGCGTAACAAGCAAATGTAGTGAGACTATAGTGCGAGATGTCAAATGGCGATCAGCAAAGCAAATATCTCAGCAGCCTTCTCTGCGATCACCCGTGCTTAAATGCTGCGTTGATGAGCCTGCATTGGATTCAGGTGCGACGTCAGGAACGCCCCCACTAACAGCCCAGCAGCAAAACACAATCTAACCAGCAGCAGAATGTGACAATAATTTCATGAAAGTCGCACTGTTTGGCCTTTGAGAGGTTTAAAAAAGTTTACTCAGTTCATTCAAAGTTTAATATTATGAATTTATTTTTAGTTTCTTACTGTTGGGCTAGTATTATACTTTGTACTAGTCTTTTTCCTATTTTGCAAAGGTAAGCAACAGCCTGACAAAGCCTTGATAGCAATGATTTCACATTCAATTATGTAGCTCTTTTGGGGGGGGGATTATACATATATATATATATATATATATATATATATATATATATATATATATATATATATTTATATATATAAACAGGTTGGTATCCGTATGGTATCGGTATCGGCCGATACTGCACAGCCAGGTATCGGTATCGGGGCCAAAAAATGGTATCGGTGCAACACTAGTAGATATATCTTTAAATGATTAAACAGTTTTAAAACTTTCGCATGTTGAAAGTAGACAGAAGGGAAATTATGGAAAAATGGGAGCATTGAACAACTTTAACGGTTGATTCACAACATTGAATTAATTGAATGTAGTTTAAAGCTGCTAATACAGAATGGGGAATTGAGTATTTTATTTACTGTTTTGAACTGTTAACTTCATACTGAAATAGTTGTTTATTTAAGTCTAAGAGGAATTTTAGTACTATTTTTGTAACTAATGTACGGCGTTGTGCATCAATAATCGATTTATAATCGAATCGTAGCCTCTGAATCGTAATCGAATCGTGAGGTGCCCCAGGATTCCCACCTCTAGTAGGAACCCTGCCACACAAAAAAACTACAAATGTGCTGACTGCTATGAGGCATAAGTCACTTCCCCCTTTCCCCATTCATTATAAAGACGGAAGTCGATGCGAACGCTTTTGCGTAAATTCTGCAAAGATGGTATAGCAACAAAAGAGACAAAAAGTTTTGTCCGTGGAGGAAAAAAAAGAAAACGCTGCCAGGATAAAAGGATACTCAAGAAAGAATAAACTTTGACCCGGCTTTCACTTGCTCGTGTGACACCACGCACCCTTAACCGAACTCATCAGTACTGACAAGTTTAGCCACACTAAGCCACACAGTTGCTAACCGTCATATGCTAGTGTTTAGCCACAACTTGATTCAATCATTGCCTTATTACTATTTATCCTTCACATAGCCGTTGGAAACAGAAATGTCGTGTAATCCGTCTGCAGGCGACCGGGAGATCATGATTTCACGACACTGCGAGTGTTCGCTGGTCCTCATGGGAAACGCAGTCTTCTCTAAGGCAAGTCACTACCGCTATTGTCCACCTGCGTCGCTAAAATCGACCAAAACTGAAGAGTTACCTAATGTTGCTTAAAATATATATCAGATCTACTCAAATATGTCAATACAGTACCTATCTTATGCCTGCCATTGATGACAATTGATTTGAACCGGGAGAAGTAGCACTGTTCATGTTTCAATGACGGCGCTAGACGTCCAAAAATGTGCACCTAAATTTTGTGCTGGTGCACCTTAAGAAAAACGCTAGGCAAACCAGTGCAACTAATGCAAAAAGGTAAGTGCGGATCTTTGGCAATATACAAGTAGTCCCTGGGTAACAAACGGGTTCAGTTCTTATGCTGGCGACGTAACCCGAATTTCCGTTTAAGTCGGAATGAATCTTTTAAGTCCTCCTAAATATCCCATAAATCTTAAAATAACTATCCAAAAACATGTATTATTTGTCATATTAATAAAATAAAGTAAAAAATAAGATTCTGTGAGGTACATTGTGTTAAATGCTGTTATATTCAATGACTATCCGGTCTTTACTCACGAGTGAGTTGCATTGCTGAGAGAAAAGGGTGCTGTAGAAAGAGTAGGGAGGAGAAAGGGGGGATATTATGGCTGCTCAGGTCGCCAGCATCAGCTCTATCAAAGAGAGTTAGCCGTCTGAACTCAAACGGATCAAGACTTGCAAGAGGAGTGGGTGCAGGCGCTGGGGGAGCAGCAGCAGCAGCAGCAGCAGCAT
Source organism: Corythoichthys intestinalis (assembly GCF_030265065.1). Taxonomy (NCBI): domain Eukaryota; kingdom Metazoa; phylum Chordata; class Actinopteri; order Syngnathiformes; family Syngnathidae; genus Corythoichthys; species Corythoichthys intestinalis. The sequence goes on from NC_080413.1 coordinate 37,502,897, forward strand.
GAGAACAAGGAAGCGGCTGATCTCCCGGCCGAAACAGGCCTGTATGCAGTCTGTTTGTAGTTTTTTCATCAGGGGCACAGGTGCTCACAAATTTAAAATATTTAGGAGCACAGATTTTTTTTTTTTTTGATAGCTAATAGTGCACTTTTATTATAAACACCTAATGAACATACTGTACATGTACTATATTGGACAAAAACATTGTTGTCCCATTTCTTATAGTCAAGTCGCCAAGCACGCTTGGCTGAATTCATCTAGCAGTCTAGACAGTAGTTGGGTCAAACTCCTCTCGACTTGGCCCCTCATTAGGTTCTCTGTCATATACTGTATAATGCTAGGCTGCTTCTTTTAGAGCTCCTAATACCAGCTGATATACTGTAGGCAGCACCATCAGGTCTACTGCTAATATTCACCAGTCTTAGCCACAATTTTTCAAAATTATAGATTTACAGTACCACGGAAAATGAGAACCGGATAAAAGCTGCAGGACTTTTAACTCATTTTTCCAAATATTAGTTCAGTAAAAAATGCAGGGTTTTGAGTATGGCAAGAGTCAGAGAGGTCCACTACTAGATTCACTAACCTTGGCCAGTACTTATTTATGGATATTCAGTGCCACAAAAATGAGAACTGTAACTTACCACCTACTAAACCAGTGTTTTTTAACTGGTTTGTTTCAGTCGTGTGCAAATGAGCGAGGTATTGCTCATGTCGCGTTCAAGAACTGCTCGGATTTCTAGCCACCTTGCTGTCAATGTGGACACCAGCATGTCTACTGTACATCATTGGATTAGAATTAAGTGTCAATATACACGAAAGTGGGCTTTCCATATGGGACGACCGTCAATTCTCCCCGTATTTCATTCCAACACATTGTCAGGGACAGCAAGTTGGCCAATGGCTAGAAATCATAGTTCTTGAAGGCGACACGAGCAGCTATCCAACAGCGCCATGGTGCCACATAAGCTTAAAAGTCATCTCCAAACAAAACACCCCTAACTTCAAAACAAGTCGACTATTTTGTTTGCCTTCGTGAAGACAGAGAAACGAGCAACTTTGAGAAAAACTAAAGGTAAACGAGAAAGCCAAAGCCAGTTACCTTGTTGCTAAATTCAAAAAGTCCCAGACTGTGACACAGAACAGTACCTGCCTGCAAACTGTCAGCGAGATGTTCTGCCCTGATGCGTTTAGACATTGCCAAAGTCCCCGTCTGATAATCAGAGCTTTAACCCTGAGATTAAAAAAAAAAAAAAAAAAAGCTGTTGAGCATCGTGTGCTTCAATTCCAGCCAGAATATCGACTTTGTGTTCATCTAAAACAGGCTCAAGTCAGTTAAAATATTGAGACATTGGATAATGTAGTGTACAGAAATTTGGGAACATTTTTGGTTTGCCACAACTTTTCCTATTTAAAAACGTGCCGTGACCAAGGTTGAAAAACAAGCTCAGAGGAATCACATATTGTACTGGCATCACAGCGCATGTAATGGATGGAGCGGTTTTAAGATCGAGTGTGACAAAGTACTGACAATGGTGGCATTCTAGAGTTCTGAGTGTTTCCAACACTTAATGTAATGCTTGGATTACAAGGGAGCGCCAATTTTAAGGTCCTCTCATTTCACCAAAAAACACCCGCTGGCTTTACCGCAGTTTGAGTCTGTTCTTTGTCATGTACATTTACACTTGACAAATAATCAAATGATCTACAGAAGACCTGCTGGGGTCCACATTGTCACAGACAAGGTGGCTGATAGCTAGAAGTCACTTGGCTCATCTGCACACGACAACTTTCTACCAACTGCAACTCCACCCAACGACATTTTACAATTTCGCATGAAACACCGGTTGAAGACCACGGAGTTAATTAGATTACAAACAGCAATACTTCACATCCTTTTTATTAGCCATGCTGTCACTTGAGTGGGAAAGGACAAATGTGGTGGACCGACAACTCTGGCTTTTTCAGTCTTTCCTTGCAAACGCAAGCTTCCGGACTCTGGTGGAACAAGGGACCGCATACAGGTTCCTCCTCACCTTCTAGCAGCGGCTCCAAATTCTATGGAAACAGTCACATGTCAAGCTAACAGTACGTGTTGAACCTTTGACATTGACTTACCCTTGGTGGATAGATCTCACATTCCAGTTCTCCCACTTGATTGTGTGTGTTGAAGTAGGCAGTTTGGCAAAAGACATGATGCTGAAAAAGGTCAGACAACTCATTGAACCAACAGCGTTATGAATCTTATCAGTGAACTAAAATTCAGAAGAGTGTCCACCTCCCCAATACGGATTTTTAAAAGTGTCCGAGGGAGGGAGAAACTCACAGCTCTGTTTGGGCAGCGAGGTGTGCAGGTCCTAGGGTTCTTTGGCTCCCTGGGGCACATGGTCTCTACGAGTGCGAACTTAAGCCAGGTAATGTTGCCAATGGACGCCACGTTCTGAGAAGGACAATGAAGTGTTTACAAACAGACATTTGGCACCTTGAGAACAAGTCATACCCAGCTGGTCAGCCGAGCCACTTCCAACAGGGTGAAGTAACTTTGTTCTCTGCTCTCCTGGTTGAAGCGGTGCACCGCCTGCTCCACCGCTCTCACTCCAATCGGGTCATTCAGAGGTAACAATTTGGGACAGGATGGACAAATCAGCTGCATCTCATCATTGGTGCGCTCTGCAAACAGGACAACTGTTGACTAGTTGCTTCAAGCAAAGATGTGCTAGCTGGGGTAGCATATGACCTGGTCTTGTGGTGCAATCATATTTGGTGATTTTGGCAACGTCCCACATGACCCAAAACTCCACACTGCAGGCGGCCGTCGCACCCTAAAAGCACAACCAAAAGCTCACTAAACTGAGGCAGCAAAGTGTAAAGAAGTGTAAAACGCTTACCCGCTGATCCCTTCGCCACAGTGGACATTCCTCAAGCGGTTTGGGGTTGGTGAAGTGACACTTTGTCTGCACCAGCTTCATGTTCACATCAATGTGGCAACCACCAGAAAACTGAACAAAATGAGTTAGACAGCATTAGAAATCCAAAGTATAATTACACCGCGAGAAACAGGACAATAGTGCTATTGACCTGTTGATATTTGCTGCTCTGGACGTCCTGCAGCTTGAACTTGAAGCCGTGCTTGTGATGCTTGTTGATATGCTGGACAGCAAGACTCGCCGCCGCCTTCACGCTATCCTCATCGCAAGTGACATCAGGTGACAATTGTTCCGCAAGAAGGCCAGAAAGAGCCAGCAGGACAGCAAATAGGCGCGCCGCCACCATCAGCATCATGATGACAACGTTGACGCAAGGGCTACAAAAACCACAAATGAATCGCCAGGAATGACAGTGTAGGACAACTGAATGCCCATTATAACCGGGATGAGGAGCTGTGATGACCAATCACAGGTGAGGAACAAAACCTTCACCTGTGGTCTAATTAGTGTTGGGCAGGCTCACCTGCCAAGGTGTGATTGCAACACATTGGCCTCAGCTGTTCACTGGGAAGAACAAAATAAATACTGGAATCTGCTAAGGCAGAAGTGCTTCATGTTTTCAAGAAAATTATTGTATTATTGTTGTTTCGTACAGAAAAAAAAATATACCTTGAATTGGATGGAATGTTTTTTTCCCCCTTTTCCTTTATTTAGAAAAGCTTTTGAGTAACATAGTTTTTGGCACATCACAAACCAATGGTCTCTGATGTTCAATGTTATAATCCCTGCAAGAAAATCCAGCATGTGCTGGTGCCTGTACCAGCAAGACCAGTACCAAACCTAACAAACCCAGCATGGTGCTGCTGGATTTATTGTGTTTAATATTGGTTTTGCTGGTACAGGCACCAGTGCAGTGTTGTTTTGGCAGGCGTTATAATTTTTGTCTTAGTCTTTTGAACGAAAATACTTATTAGTCCAAGTCATATTTTTGTCATTTCAAAATGTTTTCCTCTTCGTCTAACTTTAGTCGACAAAATCTTGTCAAAATTCTGTCTAGTTTTAGTCAAGTCACTCAAAGTGTTTTTGTCTGTAAAATTCAAAATCAAAGTTTTAATCCGACAATGCCATCTATGTTATGATAATACACACTCAGCAGGAAAAGCAGTACATTATTTTCAACCAATCATACCTAGAAGCAACGAACTGTATGTTAAAAAAAAGTTGTCTGAGTGTTTAGCATCCCCTAGACCAGGGGTGTCCATACCAAATGTGTGTGTGTGTGTGTGTGTGGGGGGGGGGGGGGGGGCGCCTTAGCTGACGTCCTTCATGTAGAACAATAATATTTGAGCAAATTTTAGCAAGCCCTTCTGTGTGTCACATTTGCTTTATTTTTTTTTTTTAAATTGATTGATTGATTGTTGCCATTTTAGAAAATTGGAAGGGTCACACGGGGTAATGTTGCTTAGAGTGCTGCTGCCTTTTAGTGGGTAAATGAAGAGCAGCATATAGTGTGTAAGCTACTTCATATGCTGGTAGCAGTACTGCTGACCAATTTATTAAGCCTGTTTGCGGGCCAGACGTTATTGATTTAATGACAGAGGCTGGGGGACGGATGAAATTTGACCAAAGGCCGCATTTGGCCCCCTGGCCGGACTTTGGACATGTCTGCCCTCGACGTATGACGAGAAAAGCCACTTGACTCTGCTTTGGATTGGCCAGTGTTTTAAGAGGACGTTCGCCATTCTGAAGCTAATGCTAACGCGACCGCAAATGCTACGCTAGCGCTAGGATTACATTTACCGTTTCACACAGTTTCAACGCTTGTTCTTCTATTTGCACATAGTCCGTTAGCCATTCTGGCAGCACAACTCGTTGATGTCACTGCCCACAGTGCATCGCGACGTCAACAATGGTGACCAGTAGTTAAATGTTACAAATTTTATAAAAACGAAAACATCAGGAGGGGTTTTAATATCAATTAGAACTCATACTTACATGTATCTTTTAAGAACTACAAGTCTTTGTATCCGTGGTTCCCTTTAAAATAACCATATTCCTTTTTTACTTTGGCTTGATGAGTTTAGTATCGCTGCCTGTACCTTTCATTATGATAAGGTGTTAACATTTGCGTCTTAACTCCTCCTCACTGTTAGCTAACTTGCACACAAATATCCAAAACAGTGTCAATGCCACAATTGTCTGTGTAGTGTAAGTGAACTGTATCTTATTATTGGCTTATTGAGTTACCTTGCAAAATGGTAAAGAAAGCAACTTTGGTCTAAATTATGTCAGTTCGAATATTACTGTAACACTTGCAAAAATTGGCAGCAAAATGTTGCTTCAGTAAAACATCTAGCTGACTTTTCACCCTTTATTTTTCTCTGCATCCACCCAGGTAATGCACCTCACAACTATATACAATTGTAATTTAGTAACCCACCAAAAGGATTGTCGCACCGACATATCACTATAGCGCCGACGTTAGTCCTTGGCTAGGTTCATACTGCAGGTCTTAATGCACGTTTCAGACTTTTTTGTCTCATGGTTTTTTTGGTGTGCCCCTTCAGACAGCGGTAGTCCATTGAGGCCATTCAAGTATTATGCATGCGCAATAATTTGCAGTCTGACACACGCTGAGCAAACTTACCAAAATCATCAAAACAAATGACTACACATGCTGGCTGTACGTACATAATTCCAGGGTGATCATATTTTGATATCCAAAAAGAACACACATGACAATATTAATCCCAGTTTAGTCTTATATTCAAAGTCTATGTGGATTGATAGAACGCATGCGCGACGCACACACACACACAAGCCTTGTGTCATTTTGCCCCAACTCGGCATTGTAAGCAATACTGAAATATTGCTCATAAAAATTGCTCAGAAAAACAAGCATTTTCAGGCTTATCTTTTTTTAGATGTCTGGTCAAGCCCTGCATAAAAGCACAGTTCAAGCTAGGCGCCAACGCTAATGCACATCCTTCCTGCTGCTCTGACATAATTGCATGAATTCCAAATTTGGGAGACTTGACAGTTCAGATCACATTCTGGAAAAATGTGGCCCAGGTCAGGTTTAAACCACATAAAATGACCCAGATCGAATTTGAAGTGGTCCACTTATAAGACCTGTTCAGGCAGTCAACTTAATGCCTTATTCGAGTCGGGGGGGGGGGGGGGGGTCCGATTGTTACATTAAGATATGTGTGAACCTAGCCCTTGCGACACTACACTTTTGGGCGCTGCATTTTTTGCTCAGAGGAAACATTGGACCCCGGTTTACCAGAGTTCCGTTCCTACACTGGCAAAGCTACCTGAATTTCCACGCAAGTCGGAATTAACCCTTTAACTCCAAATTTTGCACTACTTTACTGCCCCACTACCCCAAAGTTTCTTCACACACAAAAGGCATGAGATTCCAAAAGTCCTGTAGTTTCTTAATGAGCTCAAAACAGGAGTATTTTTACATCTTTATTAGCCATGCCATTACTGAAGCGGGAAGGGACAAATGTGGTGGATGGCTGGATCTGTGGTTTTCAGTTTGGCCTTGCAAATGCAATCTTCTGCACTGTCGTGGAATAAGGGCCCGCACACTGGTTCTCTCTCACCCAACGGCAGCGGTGCAGAATCCTACGGAAACGAGCAAAAACGTCACAGTCTGCCAGTACGCATTGAATAAGACTTACCTTTGGTGGATACATTTCACAATCCAGTTCTCCCACTTGATTGTGAGCATTGTAATAGGCAGTTTGGCAAAAGACATTATGCTGAAAAATAGACAAGTCATTGTATCTGGAAACCCAAATAGCCAAAGTTGTCCAGAAGAGGGGCATAACTCACAGCTCGGTCTGGGCAGAGAGGTGTGCAGGCCACTAGTGTGTTACTGGCCTCTCTGGGACACGTGGTTTCCACCAGGGCGAACTTCAACCAAGTAACTGCGCCGATGGACACCAATTTCTGGGAAGGACAAGAAGGCATTCAAAAAGCAGCCAACAGGCGTGTGAGGCTGCCAACAAAACACTCAGTCACCCTGCTAGTCAGCCGAGCCACTTCCATTAGGCCGAAGTAACGGCTGTGTTTGCTCTTCTGGTTGAAACTGATTACCGCCTGCTCCACTGCGCTCACCCCAACTGGGTCATCCAGGGGTAACAACTTGGGGCAAGAAGGACAAATCAGCTGCATCTCGTCATTGGTGCGTTCTGCAACCAGAAAAAACACGAGCTCAGTTGTGTTAAGCAAAGACGCAGCAGCTCAGGTGCCTCGTGACCTGGTCTGGTGGTGCAGTCAAGTTTTGTGATTTTGGACTTGTTCCAGATGACCCAAAACTCCACGCTGCAGGTGGCCAGCGCACCCTAAAAAAATGCACAAACCATTAGACACCAAACGAAAGGTGATGCAAGCAGTTAGAGTAGCAAACAGTTTACCCGTTCTTCCCTTCGCCACAGTTCGCACTCCTGGTGAGGTTTGGGGTTGGAGATGTGACATCTGGTCTGCACCAGCTTCAAGTTCACATCAATGTGGCAAGCACCAGAAAACTGAACACAGGTGTTTTTAAAACAGATTTAGAAATTTTAAAATATTTTCACAAAAGCAATGAAAAGCCTACCATGCTACTTACCTGTTGATATTTGCTACTCTGGACCTCCTGCAGCTTGAATTTGAAGCCGTGCTTGTGATGCTTGTTGATGAATTGCAAAGCAGAGCCAGCCGCCACAATCACGCTGTCCTCACTGCAAGTGACATTAAATCTAGACGGCGTCAGTGTTGTCACCAGGAGGCTGGGGAAAGCCAGCACACAAAACAGCAGGATGGCAAATGGTTGAACAGCCATACTGAAAGTTGAAGCCAGGAAGGACAGATTAAGACAGACGAACACAGTTTTTAAGCAGGCTGAGATGACCAATCACTTAGGCGGACAAACGGCCGACACCTGCAGTGCTGAGGAGCCTTTGTTTTCATTGGATTCAGCTGTGCATGGGAGGAAGAAATAAGATGGAAAGGAAGAGAAATAGGTGTTTTATTTCCAAGGAAGGCCCTTTTTTTTTTTTTTTTTTTTTTAAAGAAAAGTTATATTAAAATTTTTTTTTTTTATGTATTTGTTTTGTTTTGTGGAGTAAAAAAGTAATGCATTTCCAGGAATATTTTTAAGAACTTATTTTCCCCATAAAAAGTTATTTTATTTCCAGAAAAGTTTTTCAAGGGAAGAAATATTGTTTGGATAATTTTAAAAAATATTTTTCAAGACTGTGTTTTTGTTTTGGAGTCAAAATTAAAAACAAATATTTCCTTAATATACAATAGCATTTTTATTTTAGGAATTTAAAAATTAAAAAGAAAATACAGAAATAGATGTAAATATACATTTGATCTACTCAAATATATAAATACATTACCCCTCTTATGTCTGCCATTGATGGTAGTTGACTTGAACTGGGAGGAGTGGCAATGTTCATGTTTCAGTACCACTGACAACGCTAGATGTCCAAAAATGTGCGCCTAAATTTTGTGCTTGTGCAACTTAAGAAAAAAGTTAGGCGCACCAGTGCAATGCAAAAAAGTAAGTGCAGAACCTTGGCAATATACAGTTTGTGCCCAAGTTATGAACGGGTTCCATTCCTATACTGGCGACGTAACCCGAATTTCCACGTAAATAGGAATTAACCCTTTAACACCTAAGCCTATGTTGTCCGAATTTACATGCCTTTGATTTTGCCTTTATATTTCAAATAACAAAATTGTTTACAATGGCCTGGTTGGGTCCTTTTTTTCAGGGCACCATATCCTTCACGTCCGAACCCTTGTTTTCTTCACTGACCAATTATAATCAACATTTTCGACCCAAAAAGACAAAAAAAAAAAATAATAATAATATTAAAATTTTTTTTTTAAAAATCCCAAAATCTTTTGTCAAAACTTGTACTATTGATATCCCTTTGACAACCAAATATGCTCGACGAACCGTGTTGAAGCTTGATAATATTTATTCAACTTGTTAGGATAAACATTCAACAGAAAAAAATAACACTGAATTGTTTTATATTTGACTGAATTTTTTTTTGTATTTGACAAACAGCAGGTATGGTCATAGGTGTTTCTGGCCTTTACGCATACGATGGTCAAAACAGGTTATATACAGTAGACCAACTGTGGAAAATAGTGAAAATAATATATAAATACATATATACACCATCAGACAGAAAAAGGGTTTGGAGGATATCTCTTTGTGAGGTTAGGTATTGCACCCATCACCTTATCAAAAGTATATACATGTAATCAAGCAACTCAAACACACACATCTATATACAAATTGACAAGATGATAGTGAAAAAAAATCAAATCTAACATTAAAAGAAAATTTTTTTTTTTACAATATTGACAGTAAACTAGTTCAATTTTTCCAGGCGTGCCACTCAGTTTCCCCATGAGCAAGTCATAGGGCTACGTCATACACTTCGTCACACAGCCCACTCTTCCACCGTTTGCGCTGTCAGCCTGTTACTCTTCCCAACTCGCCGACTCATCTGAAGAAAACAACAAATCTGGTCCATCCTCTTCCTCAAGTTAACGAAATAATGCATTAGCTTGCGCGAAATTTAGTTTTCGATTCATTCCACACGTTTCAAAGTCGCTCGCTCAATCCATCCGGCTGTTGCTCGCTACGTCTTCTCCCTCACCTTAGGTGGCGCCCCGCTCGGCAATTTATTAAAAATGTTCACATTACATCCATCCTTCTTGACCTCACAATGGCTCCTGGAATATGTAGTCTTTCGCGGTACTTTTTTACGTTTTGAAAAAGGACAAGAAATTATAGAAATCTGGACATAAACACATGGTTCATGCAGCGTATTAATGCTTATAAATATGGGTAAAACTATAAAACTCAAACATTATCTCCCATTTTACCTATTCCATTAACTTCAAGTAAATACGGGCGTGGACCTCAACTTTCAAAAGAGACCACGGCACGTGGGTGACGTAATTACAGTGTGACGAGGCTTCAAAGATGATATGCGTAAACGTGTTGCTTAGGCCTGTCGCGATAACAAATTTTAGTGTGCGATAATTATTCTCATAAATTATTGCGATATGCGATATTATTGCGCCCCCCCCATATTTTTTTTAACCAATTTACAATAACACAGTGAGAATACAGTATATATTAATAGATTAAGTACACCAATTTAAATGCGATAAATATTTACTCTCAAATTCAAAAATACTCTTAAAGAAATCACAACTAAAACAATAGACCATCCCTCTTAAGTAAAAATCAACAATATTGATACCGCACAGAAACACAGAATAAATAAAATGTGTTTAAAAAAAAAAAAAAAAAAAATGCACTTAATAACTTAAGCATTTAGGCAAATGAAAACTTTTCCCGTCATAGCTTCTGCAATGGTGTTCCATAGGGATGCAACGATACAGTTAAGTCAAGGTTCGGTATGATTTTTGATACGGGGGACACGATTTTGGATCCGATTCAATACATTTAATGCTCTGTAAAAAAATAACAATTATATTTTTTGTTTCGTTTTTTTTTTTTTTTTTTGTTCTTGTTTTTTTTTTGTTTTTTGTTTTTTTTTTGCTAACGAGCAAAAATTAAATTGCCATCATATAAACATGCATTTTAGTGCATAATATTTCTGTGCTTACTTTTTACTGATATGAAAAAAATTTATAGAAAAGTGCTGAGAACAATCTTTACTGTTTGTAAAGTGAGGCAGGGCACACTGTTGATTGCTACAGCTCTCTTAGCAGCTAGGTTTACTACATGAGCAAGACATCCTATTTGTGGTCCGAATCCATCTGTGTCACGTACTGAATTAACAATATTTGCAACATTATCTATAGTCAATGGTATGGATTGATTTGGCCTTCTTAACTTCCATTCAGTCATGACAGTTTAGAATTCATCGATGTAGTATATGGACTACGTGTCCCATAATCACTCTGGGCTCACGTAGCCAATGGCATGGGACGTAGGACATCTAGTTTGCCATTTCATGATATCTAGTGTGTGGGCGCATTGAAAAAGTTAGCAAGCGCCGCTGAAGTCACCTCTGCTCATTACTACTCACAACCAGCATTTGACAATCGACTTTCATAAACAGGACGCGTTTGAAGCACAGCGCTCTTAATTTCTCGCAGCTGTTCGTTGTCAAAGCGATGTTGTTCGTCGCAGCCAAGTCGGTAACAATGTTTTGGCGGACTTTGTTGTAAATATCCGGCGTTGTGCTGAAAAATAGCCGCCCCGCGTGAAATGTCACTCCTGACGGGAGTGGCCACACGTCAACAGCACCGGCGCGCCGTAGATGGTCCACAGTCACTCCGGAGCACTGACGTGGCCGGTATACGTTGAACAATAGGATATAATGGGAACGATTGGCTCCGGCGCTAGTTTTTGCCGGACCTGGAACGAAGATGCATTTTGCGCAGTTGATAACGAGGAATCCGAACTTTTAACAGCACGTCTGCCGCACGCGCGCACGCACGTGCACGCGAGGCGATAAATCGCAGCGGAAAAATTACCACCTTTTTTATATATCGCGCGATAAATGGAATTATTGCATATTGCGACAGGCTTAGTGTTGCTAACATGTCCGGTGTTAAAAGTACCCCCAAACACCCCCTATTCTTAAAATAACTATCCAAAATCATGTATTATACATCATATTCAGAAAATAAAGTAAAAAATAGTTGAAATCATTCAGGCCGATCCCAGAGGTCAAGTTATCTGGTGACATTTCGGTTTAATATCGCAATATATCACAGCCCCCCCTAAAATCACGTTTTTTCCAATTTCGTTCAGGCAATTTCTTCCTTTATAATTATTTTTAACAATGCAATAGGAAATTTTCCCAATAAGTTCTGAAAAAATTTCCTGGAACATTGTGTGAATGTGCAATACTTAGAGAGTGCGGCCTATTTACTCAGACTTGACATGCATTAGCCCCTTTTGAATGCAATATCCTATTTGAAAATGACCAAAAGTTATGCTAAACACAATTGTAAAACCTTACAGACGTGGGTAGTAACAAGTTATATTCAGTTAAACTTTTTCAGACAAATGTACTAAGAGTGGGTTTACCACACCATATTTTTAATTTTAGGTTGTGAAAAACACTTGACTGTACTAGTCACTTTTTTGACTATTTTTGGCAGCACAGTGGCTCTCCAGATGCACCAACAATAGTCTCCATTATACCAATTAGACGTGACAATAGTTAAATCACACAAGCTTGCGGTCTAGTCTTCTAATCACATCCGTGTTCGAACATGTTTACGGCACTTTAAAGACTTCGGAAAGCTGCCGTCAAAAATAAGTGCAGATTTCTAACCATCTTCCAGTTTTTATTCGGCAGATAGACCATGGAAAAGTTTCATCCACTAGAGGACTCTTGGGACAGGTGACCCCCCAATCTGAGTTTGATGATTCTGCTAGATTTTGGGCCTAATGTAGTCATCTAATTAGGTGTGCGTATAATTCATATAGAGCACCTTGTGCTGAGAAAATGCTTTTGTTTTAAAAGAATTTCTCAGTACTTTAGTTTCATTCAATTCTTCGCGTAATATTTTGAATGCTATCAGAGTACTTCTGTCTACCTACCTCTGCTTACAATGGAAAGTGTCAACATTTATGCCAAGCTGGCCAAAATTGTTTGCAAATAGAAAGTCTTAGATGTGTCCATTTCCTGGCAAAAAGCCTGAAACACCTTCTCCAGTCATTCATTTAGCAACAAGTGAGGCTGTATAATGAGATCCAAGCATGAAGTTCATTTTGTTTATTAGCCGTGTGATCACTTAAGCGGGAAGGGACAAATGTGGTGGACAGACAACTCTGGCTTTTTCAGCCTCTCTTTGCAGACGCAAGCTTCCGGACTCTGGTGGAACAAGGGACCGCATACAGGTTCTGCCTCACCTTCTAGCAGCGGCTCCAAATTCTATGGAATGTCACATGTCAAGCTAACAGTACATGTTGAACCTTAGACATTGACTTACCCTTGGTGGATAGATCTCACATTCCAGTTCTCCCACTTGATTGTGTGTGTTGAAGTAGGCAGTTTGGCAAAAGACATGATGCTGAAAAAGGTCAGAACTCATTGAACCAGGGATATGAATCATTTATCAGTAAACTAAGAAGCAGAAGATTTCACCTACCGCCCAGTCAAGTGTACCAACCTTCCTAGTATTCATTTAAGAAAGGTGAAAAACTCACTGCTCTGTCTGGGCAGCGAGGTGTGCAGGTCCTAGTGTTCTTGGCCTCCTTGGGGCACATGGTCTCCACAAGCGCGAACTTAAGCCAGGTAATGTTGCCAATGGATGCCACGTCCTGATAAGAACAAGGAAGTGTTCAGAAAGACATTTGGCACCTTGAGAACAAGTCATACCCAGCTAGTCAGCCGAGCCACTTCCAGTAAGGTGAAGTAACTTTGTTCTCTGCTCTTCTGGTTGAAGCGGTGCACCGCCTGCTCCACAGCTCTCACTCCAATTGGGTCGTTCAGAGGTAACAATTTGGGGCAGGATGGACAAATCAGCTGCATCTCATCATTTGTGCGCTCTGCAAGCAGAACAACTGTTGACCAGTTGCTTCAAGCAAAGATGTGCTAGCTGGGGTGGCATATGACCTGGTCGTGTGGTGCAGTCATATTTGGTGATTTTGGCAATGTCCCACATGACCCAAAACTCCACGCTGCAGGCGGCCGTCCCACCCTAAGAGCACAACAAAAACCCTCACTAAAAGGGAGGCAGCAAAGCTAAGAGGTGTAGAGTTCAAGTAGTAACAGGCATACCCGCTGGTCCCTTCGCCACAGTGGACATTCCTCAAGCGGTTTGGGGTTGGTGAAGTGACACATGGTCTGCACCAGCTTCATGTTCACATCAATGTGGCAACCACCAGAAAACTGAGCAAAAGGAGTTAATAGACAGCATTAGAAATCCAAAGTACAATACATCGCGAGAAACAGGACAATAGTGCTATTGACCTGTTGATATTTGCTGCTCTGGACTTCCTGCAGCTTGAACTTGAAGCCGTGCTTGTGATGCTTGTTGATATGCTGGACGGCAAGGCTCGCCGCCGCCTTCACGCTGTCCTCATCGCAAGTGACATCAGGTGATAATTGTTCTGCAAGAAGGCCAGGAAGAGCCAGCAGGACAGCAAATAGCTGCGCCGCCACCATCAGCATCATGATGACAACGTTGACGCAAGGGATAGAAAAATCACAAGTGAGGCCAGCAAAGATAGAGCCAGGAATGACAGTGTAGGACAACTGCATGCCCATTTTAACCTGGATGAGGAGCTATGATGACCAATCACAGAGGAGGAACAAAACATTCACCTGTTGCCTAATTTGTGTTGGGCGGGCTCTCCTGCCAAGGTGTGATTGCAACACATTGGCCTCAGCTGTTCACTGGGAAGAAAAAAAATATACTGGAATCTGATAAGGAAGAGGTGCTTTTATCTTTTCATTCAAAATCATATTGTTCAAGAAAATGATTGTATTATTGTTTTTTTGCAGTGAAAAAAATTGACCTTGAATTGGATGGATTTTTTTTTTCTTTTTAAAAAAATCTTATCTAGAAATGCTGCGCAGAGACCAATGGAGGGGCATATGCTCACATATCAAAAGGGGCACATGAACAAAAATTTAGTACATCTTACAACAACATCACTTCAAGTTTAACCAGCTTTACAGTATAATTGGCTGTGACTGTGACAAACTTCAATTGGCAAGGGAGGGGGGACAGTGAATAGAAATCAACACTGTCATCAACACTTTCTGGCTCTTTGCCTCTTTTTTTCCTTCAACCTCTATATCAAAACTTCCTTTCTCAACTTGTTCATCTGAGAACAAGCCAAATTAGTGGTTCACCGAGCCAAGACACAACCGTAGTTGCTCTGACAACAGTAACTTCCGAATCTTCCTGTCCAATCCACAAACAGACAATAATCCTAAACAATACCTAAGCACACCGTTCGTCTGCCCACAGCCCGCCCCGCGAGAGCCTTCAAAAATACAATGTTTAACTAGTGGTAGCTATTTTTCTCAGGAACTTTTTTTGACTTGTGATATAGTGACCTCGGAACGAGTCTGCCTCCTTGCCCGAATCTGTTTCACCTTGCCGTTTGATCGCTGTCGACCCGAATAAATTGTCAACTTATGCTTCGAAGCCTTTTTCCAGCTTTCAACATGGAGTCAATACAAGGCATTAAGACTAAGGTGAACACGCGGAGTTTGGCCTTTTGGACGGGTTGTCGGGGGCCCGGGTCATTGGAGCTGCGCCAGCGCGGGTCCGACTGTTCGGCTGGCGTTATTCCGTCAATCTGGCTCAAAGGTCAGATTTCTTCAATATAGAACTAGATACGAAATGACAGACTCGACGTCGTGAGGACACATATAGAGAACTAGATGCAAAATAACTCGCCGGCGTTAGTAAACAGCCGCCATCTTAAAGCAGTAGACCTCTCAGGAAGGCTCTGCTGTAGAGAACCGTTCTAGCGAACCTAATTAACTTTTTTATCTAAAATACTCCTAAAGTGGCAAAATCTTGACATGAATCTAAATGATGAAAAAGTTTTAAAACTTTCATAGGTCGAAAGTAGACAGAAGGGAACTGATGCAATAATGGGAGCCATTTCAACTTTAGCGGTTGATTCACAACATTGAATGACTTTCAAACATAGCAAAGCTTACCATCTAGTTATAATACCCCTGTGTAGTCATGTTTAAAGAATTGGGCAAAGCCAATTGTCCCAAAACCCTTTGAACTTCACATTGTGTGACTTTTGAGGGGAAAAAAAACAGTTACTTTTCCACCTAATTGCACTTACATTCAAGTAAGCGTTACTAACTCAATTACTTTTTGGGGAATTTGTAATTCTTATGAAGCAAGATTAACACTGCTCACAACTACAGTGGGGCAAATAAGTATTTAGTCAACCACGATTTGTGCAAGTTCTCCCACTTGAAAATATTAGAGGCCTGTAATTGTCAATATGGGTAAACCTCAACCATGAGAGACAATGTGGAAAAAAACAGAAAATCACGTTGTTTGATTTTTAAAGAATTTATTTGCAAATCATGGTGGAAAATAAGTATTTGGTCAATACCAAAAGTTCATCTTAATACTTTGTTATGTACCCTTTGTTGGCAATAACGCAGGCCAAACATTTTCTGTAACTCTTCACAAGCTTTTCACACACTGTTGCTGGTATTTTGGCCCATTCCTCCATGCAGATCTCCTCTAGAGCAGTGATGTTTTGGGGCAACACAGACTTTCAACTCCCTCCACAGATTTTCTATGGGGTTGAGATCTGGAGACAGGATAGGCCACTCCAAGACCTTGAAATGCTTCTTACGAAGCCACTCCTTTGTTGCCCTGGCTGTGTGTTTGGTATCATCGTCATGCTGAAAGACCCAGCCACGTCTCATCTTCAATGTCCTTGCTGATGGAAGGAGATTTTCACTCAAAATCTCTCGATACATGGCCCATTCATTCTTTCCTTTACACACATCAGTCGTCCCGGTCCCTTTGCAGAAAAACAGCCCCAAAGCATGATGTCACCACCCCCATGCTTCACAGTGGGTATGGTGTTCTTGGGATGCAATTCAGTACTCTCCTCCAAACACGAGAACCTGTGTTTCTACCCAAAAGTTCTATTTTGGTTTCATCTGACCATAACATTCTCCCAGTCCTCTTCTGGATCATCCAAATGCTATTGAACCACAGACGGGCCTGGACGTGTACTGGCTTCAGCAGGGGGACACGTCTGGCAGTGCAGGATTTGAGTCCCTGGCGGCGCATTGTGTTACTGATAGTAGCCTTTGTTACTGTGGTCCCAGCTCTCTGTAGGTCATTCACTAGGTCCCCTGTGTGGTTCTGGGATTTTTGCTCACTATTATTTTGACGCCACGGGGTGAGATCTTGCATGGAGCCCCTGATCGAGGGAGATTATCAGTGGTCTTGTATGTTCCATTTTCTATTCAGTCTTCCCAGCCTGGTGCAGGTCTACAATTTTGTCTCTGGTATCCTTCGACGGCTCTTTGGTCTTGGCCATAGTGGAGTTTGGAGTGTGACTGAGATTGTGGACAGGTGTCTTTTATACCAATAATGAGTTAAAACAGGTGCCATTAATACAGGTAACAAGTGGAGCCTCTTAGAAGTTAGACCTCTGACAGCCAGAAATCTTGCTTGTTAGGTGACCAAATAACCATTTCCCCACTCTAATTTGAAGATAAATTCTTTAAAAAAAAAATTAGTGATTTTCTGCATTTTCCCCACCTTCTCATGGTTGAGGTTTACCCATGTTGACAATTACAAGCCTCTAATCTTTTCTAGAACTTGCACAATTGGTGGTTGACTAAATACTTATTTGCCCCACTGCATGTCCAATCGTGGTGTAGTAACCCACCAAGAGGGGTGTCGCACTGACAAATAGTCATAGTGACGTTACAACACTTTAAATTTGATGTGCTACATCATTTAATTTTGCACTGCTTGCAGTATATGCAAGCAGTGCACAGCTTCAAGTGAACATTGGTCCCCGGGTTACAAACGAGTTGTTCTGGCAACGTAACCTAAATTTTCGCGCGAGTTGGAATTAACCCTTTAGTTAACCCGCAATTCGAAAACCTTGTACTACTTTACTGCCCCACTCCTCCAAAGTTTAACAGAACAGGCGTAAAATAGTTGTGTCATTGCTTAATAAGATCAAAAACAGGAATAACTTTACATCTCGTTTATTAGCCATGCCATTACTGAAGCGGGAAGGGACAAATGTGGTGGATAGCCGGATCTGTGGTTTTCAGTTTGGCCTTGCAAATACAATCTTCCGCACTGTCGTGGAATAAGGGCCCGCACACTGGTTCTCTCTCACCCAACGGCAGCGGTGCAGAATCCTACGGAAACGAGCAAAAACGTCACAGTCTGCCAGTACACATTGAATAAGACTTACCTTTGGTGGATACATTTCACAATCCAGTTCTCCCACTTGATTGTGAGCATTGTAGTAGGCAGTTTGGCAAAAGACATGATGCTGAAAAATAGACAAGTCATTGTATCTGGAAACCCAAATAGCCAAAGTTGTCCAGAAGAGGGGCATAACTCACAGCTCTGTCTGGGCAGAGAGGTGTGCAGGCCACTAGTGTGTTACTGGCCTCTCTGGGACACGTGGTTTCCACCAGGGCGAACTTCAACCAGGTAACTGTGCCGATGGACACCAATTTCTGGGAAGGACAAGAAGGCATTCAAAAAGCAGCCAACAGGCGTGTGAGGCTGCCAACAAAACGCTCAGTCACCCTGCTAGTCAGCCGAGCCACTTCCATTAGGCCGAAGTAACGGCTGTGTTTGCTCTTTTGGTTGAAACTGATTACCGCCTGCTCCACTGCGCTCACCCCGACCGGGTCATCCAGGGGTAACAACTTGGGGCAGGAAGGACAAATTAGCTGCATCTCATCATTGGTGCGTTCTGAAACCAGAAAAACACATTAACACATTTGTGTTAAGCCAAGACGCAGCAGCTCAGGTGCCTCGTGACCTGGTCTGGTGGTGCAGTCAAGTTTTGTGATTTTGGACTTGCTCCAGATAACCCAAAACTCCACGCTGCAGGTGGCCAGTGCACCCTGAAAACACGCAAAGATTAAGACACCAAATGGAATCTGATGTTTAAAGAGTTAAAACAGTTTACCCGTTCTTCCCTTTGCCACAGCTCACATTCCTGGTGAGATTTAGGGTTGGAGATGTGACATCTGGTCTGCACCAGCTTCAAGTTCACAGCAATGTGGCAAGCCCCAGAAAACTGAACACAGGTGTTTTTAAACAGATTTAGAAATGTAAAATATATTTGACACAAGAGAAATAAAAACCCAATCATGTTATTTACCTGTGTATATTTGCTGCTCTGGACCTCGTGCAGCTTGAACTTGAAGCCATGCTTGTGATGCTTGTTGATGAATCGCAAAGCAAAGCCAGCCGCCACATTCACGCTGTCCTCACTGCATGTGACATTAAATCTAGACGGCGTCAGAGTGGTCGCTAGGAGACCGGGAAGAGCCAGAGAGCAAACTAGCAGGACAGCAAGCGGGTGAACCGCCATATTGAAAGCTGGAGCCAGGAAGGTCAGTTTAGGACAGCCAAACACAGTTTTTAGGCTGGCTAGTGAGGTGGGATGACCAATCACAGAGCAGGACAAACGGCTGGCACCTGCTGCCTAGTTAGTGCCTTTGTTTTAATTAGACTCAGCTTTGCATGGGAGGAAAAAATAAGATATAGGAAGAATAGGAAGAGAAGTTTTTATTTTTTATTTTTTTTTAATGTGGACAATTTTGTTTAAAAGAGAAGTTATATTTTTTTCAAGAAAATTATTGTAGTCAAGTAATATTTTTAAGAACTTATTTTGCCCTTGAAAGATCAATTTATTTCAGAAAAGTTAAAGTTAAAAAAAAAAAAAAAAAAAAAAAAAATATATATATATATATATATATATATATATATATATATTTATATTTATATATATATATATATTTATATATTTATATATATATATATATATATATATACAGTAGTATATGGCGGAAAACAGTCAAGTGACTTGAAGTTCCGCTCTGAGACCCCAATTTTGGCCAAATTTCAAAATTGTCCAATATGCACGTGTGATACATCATTGCAAAGCTTAAAATCTCAATCTTCTGGGGGAAGTAAAATTTTTAACAGGAGGGCATTTAAAAAAATAAATAAATAAACAGCGAAACCCTAACTGGAGGTGAGAGCATGAGAGAGCACAATTAAAGACACAGTGATTTTAATGAGATATTATCGCGTACTTACCTCCTTACCTACTTACCTCCAAAAACTCCATGTGGCATGTATTACCGAGTGTCAAGACACAGATGTGAATGGCCACAGCCGGATCTTTGGGAGATTTTATGGGTGAAACATGGTAATATAACAGGAGTCGTGATGCAAAAATCGCAGACATCAAGGACTGGTCGAGAAGTTCTTTTTCATATAGCAACCCTTTTAAACGTTTTTTTTTTTTTTTTTCTTCAATTTTTCTCTGTTTGGATTAATGATTTATCATCTAACATATTGGGGAAAATGCGACAGTAACAAAAAAAAAATACAATTAAGCGACAATTATGAGGTAGATAGCCGTGACTTATTTACAGTCACCAGTTTTTTTTATTCATTGTGACGTAACTTGTTTGAAAGTTTAAAATATGCAAGTGAATAATTATTTAAAGTCGTTTTTTTTTTCTTCTTTTTTAAACGAAATATTACACATCAATTAATGATTCTAAGCTAAAAGGAATTTTCGTCTTTGTTTACACATGGAGGCGCCTAATTTTCGTAACTGACTAGCCTCATAGTTTACTTTTAACGAAGAATTGAGACTGTTTTACGCCCATATCTATAAAGAATTCGGGGATTTAAGCATTTATTCACAAGAATTTTCGCCAGAAAAGCTCTGTTTACACCAGGCTAGCCTCATTCGCTAACAGTATATAGTGTATAATGACAATAAAGGGATATTCTATTCCATCATAAGTTGTGATTGTATACAGGATTTATTAATTATCTATTTACATATTATTTATGATTGATTCTGCATGTTTTTCTCAAGTTTTACGTTTCTGATGTTAAATCGGGTGATTTATTAGCTTTTATTTACTTGCAGTTAAAAAAAAAAATTAAGTTGCTATTTTGGTCAAAAACTTATATATGTTAAATATTTCTATTGATCCTGAAAATATAGGTGATTATCTCTGCATTTGGTGATTTTGAGACTTAAATAGCCATTTTAAGTTGTGTTATACCTATATAGAAAATAATTAATCGGGATTTTTATAAGGGAATGACT
Organism: Corythoichthys intestinalis; assembly: GCF_030265065.1. Classification (NCBI taxonomy): domain Eukaryota; kingdom Metazoa; phylum Chordata; class Actinopteri; order Syngnathiformes; family Syngnathidae; genus Corythoichthys; species Corythoichthys intestinalis. The sequence continues at coordinate 37,523,684 of NC_080413.1, forward strand.
TTGAATTTTTTTATGCCGCTGCTCATGGAGACTCATATATAGCTAAGGTAGGTGCCTGCATTGGTTTTAGGTCGGTAGCAGCTTTGGTTTTGTAGATATTTGAAGTTTTTGAAAATAGCCCGCCTACGAATCGGCCACTTTTCATGTTCTGTATGCTAATGCTGTGAAGGCACTCAATTCATCAACGGTGTGTCGTTTAGTGTTTGAAAAAGGCACAACTATTTGTACATACTGTAAACATCCTCAAGCTTTTATTGTTCGACCCCTGAGACTTTGGTTGTGTTCCCTTCCAGTCCTGTTATTTTAAATCTGTGTACATGTGTCAAAGCGTGTGTGTTAGTACCCTCTCCGGTGTTTTCATTATCTCATGCCCTACCCCGAGAACACGACACACTTGATCACATGAATACATTGCTAAGCAATTACAGCAAAGTTCGATTGTTTGATCTAGCTAGTAACAGCTGTCATATCTTTTACAGTGTTCATGCTTTAAAGATTGTCCCAGGCTAGTGATATTTAGACAGTAGAGATTTGCAAATGACCTACAAATATAAACCCACAACCCCACACATAGTCAAATGATGTACAACTGCTTACTACCCAAAAATTCTATTACTTCTTCTGTCATCTTCAGCAAATCCTACTTTGGCTACGATTATGTATACCATCAAGGGATATCCCAGATCCATTCACGTAATTGGACGTCTAATACCGTCATTCCGTCAATGGCAGCCAATGAGTTAACACTTATGAATGAATAAATACATTATTGAAAACAATCTTTTATATGCCTGATTCCGAGTCTCTGAAAAACGTGATCGGGCCTGATTTATGACGCATTATCAGATCGGAGACACTGCTAATAAATACTGAAGGCTTTCCATATTTGCAATATGTTTTCATGTAATGGACAGAATATATCATGAGGAGAAAGTTGAGCTCAGTTGTGCCTTGTTGAATGGAGCACTCCATTTTTCTTTGGTAAGGCAACATTGGTGCAGGTGGTAGAGTCGCCGTCATCCTTTGGTGTGCGAAGGCGAGCGAAAGTATACAGTATAACATGCCTGTCAACTCGTACGATTTGCCTGTATTTTCTAGGGGATTTATAATCTTTTGAAAGGATATGACGTACAGTAAAAAATCAGAATGGAAAACACAAAAGTAAATAAAAAAAAAAAAAACTGAACATATATATTGTAGCGTCTATAAGGACAACTTTATTAGCGAACACGACTATTGTAATCCGTAGCCGACGTCAACAAAGAAAAACTAACAACAACCTCTGCACTCCCGAAAACTCGTCCAGCCCTCCCCTCTCTCTTCAATCAGTCACGTGGTGCGTTTACAGACAGCATGTAAAACAAAACACTCCACACATCAAGTATGTTTCCATACTCAACAATGGACTGAATGCAAAGCCCCTCCTCCTTGGAAAACTTGAAATTCTCTCAGTGATAGTGACTGATTTATGGATGATGACGGGGTTCAGATTTCAGAATTTGCACTACCACAGCTGGAAGTATCAAAAGTTTTCGGCGTCGAATTTTCAGTCACATCTCTTATTATTACGATTTGTATTTATAATTTATTTGTTTTGCTATGAGTAATTGTTATTTGCAATTGTACCAGCAGTATTTATAAAGGATTTAGCATACGTTTTCGGGCTGTGAAACATATTAATCAAATTATAATGTATTCTTATGGGAAAATCCAGCTCGACATATGACCATTTCGACTTACAAACCAGGTCCTGGAATAAATAAATTTCATATGTAGAGGTACAATTTTATTGTCACACACCTACTTTTCACATACCCTAGGGTTTGTGTCACCAAAGCATAGTTTGATTCATACCAAACATTAATTATGTCTTGCTCAGTTGTCCCTAACTTCCCATATTTATATCTCTGCGAGTGAGAGAGCGGGAGCTGAGTTAAGTGGGCGTCTGGCGGGTTACAAATAACGCGAGTCTTGCAGATCAGCTGCAACCGAAGATAAGGGAGGAAACCGCCAACAGATGAAAGACAGTCAGATCAAGTGGGATCCGAGCAACGTGAGAGAGGGACAGCCACTCCCTACCGATCTTGAACCCTCTACATCTGAGCAGAGCTGGCGATGGGGTGTTTCCCCCCGTAGCGGCTTTCCCACAGCTTCTGTGACAGATCGCGAGAGCCTGTTGCCTGGATACCTGAATTGTGTTGCGGCTGCAGTGGGAAAGCCAAGACTGAATGAAGCGTGTATGTTTGTCGGCGGGCGCCGCTGCCATGGGAAAAGCACCGCCGACTCTTTCGATGGCTCTCTCGCTTTCCTCACTTACTGGCTGACTTGCTGACACGGCACGTATGAATAAGTAAGGAAATCCCCCTGATACAGTGACTTTTCCTAGACTCTGCGGGAGGAGGTGACCGGAATCTTGCCATGGGGAAGAGGACTACGGTTTGGTAGACAGAAGGAAATTGTCAGATTACCGGGAATACCACCCGCAAATTTTGGAAGAGAAGGGAGGGTGGAAATTTCGGTTTGTAGCATATTAGATACAGACCCTAAGGACTGCTTGGGCTAGTTGGGTTTTAGAAGATAACCTGTGCGTGGGTCATGCAGGTCCAGTATTCTGCTCCACATTGCAAATCGTCCACTTTCGTCCTCAATGAAAGATGCGCACTGGCATCCAAAATGGAAATCCATCGGTAGGTTGCTAAAGATGGTTTTCAGATGACTCATTGTTTTGTTTTGTTTTGTTTTCCATTCATGTTGCTCTTCTCCGGCTCAATGTGCTTGCCAGGGCTTTGAGATATTCATTTGACATTCATTCTTTTTTCTTTCTGCCAGAGTGTTTATTCTAGTTTGAAATGCTCTGGTTTTGTTTGTCCCAGAACAGATAGCGGCTGTATCTAAATGCGCTCTTGAGACTCCTACCTGAAACTTGTCTGTTAAGATGGTTCCCCTAGCTTTCCAATGAAAATGATCTTTTTTACACGCTGTCAGTCGCTGTTTGTTGTAGGACTGCAGCTATCAGTTATTTAGGTAATCAGCTAATCTATCGATTGGTTAGTTTGAATAATCGAGTAATCGGATTACAAACATTTAATGTGTTGCAGAATACATGTTAGGAGATGAAAACAAATGAAAAAGTGTTTATGCTTGCAAAAATGTCAAGGAATTGCATTAATTGCACCCCGAAATGTAGTGTCAGCAATAAAATTAACTGACAAGAATATTTATGATAATAAGTTGAAAATGAGCATTTTTTGTTTCCCATCATTTTTGAGGGGAATTCTAAATCTGGCTGCTTAGGACAGCTATAATTTTTGCCAAGATCGTTATCCATTGAATATGGTACGCCGGCCGGTGGTGGCTCTGTTGTACAATTAGCGTCTTTAGTGGGACAAACTCCGCTCACCATTTTGGTGGTGCTTTCTGGCATTTCATGGTCCAGATTTTCAATCCATGGTACTTACTCAGTAGTTGTTGTCACTTTTGAAAGCTTTGGTTTGAAAAAATTACGTGTATCAATCTTGCCTCTTCGGTCCACTCAAAAAAATGGGATGTTGAACTGACATAAAAAAATTATGGAAAGAATTTGCACCTGATAATATTGCTTTCCTTCAGCATTTAGCAATTGTGTCCTTTTAACATAAAGCACACGTCTCGCCAACATTAGGCACTTATGTTGCGCGAACATAACGCACTCTTGTTGAGCCAACATAAGGCACTCATGTTCACCCCAAAATACATGTTGAACCGACATTAAAGAAATACATAATTTGCACCTGATTAAATTTCTTTCCTTCAGTATTAAGCAATTGTGTTCCTTTAACTTAAAGCACACATGTTCAACCAACATAAGGCAGAACTAGGACTGTCAGATTTATCGCGTTAACGGTCGGTAATTATTTTTTTTAAATTAATCACGTTCAAATAATTAACGCATGCACGGAACAACCCACTCATGCATTGCCGCAAACAAACTACAATGGTGCCGTTCTACGCATATACAGAGTTAAGAGGCAGTGACAGGTGAGTAGATTGGATGCAGGCATTCATTTGAACCGTGCTTTTATTTACCTAAAGCCACAACAATACTAACTATTGAGGCGAGCAACATGGGAAGACTAACAGGAATTGCTCTTTTTCTTAACACCCTACATTGTACACAACACAGAGACGATATAGTATTTGCAGCCGCTACACACAGTCATGGTTACCCACTTCCCATCATGCATTTGGGCAGAACAGTTTTGTCACTACATTATCTTTTACTGAAAGCTCAACAAATGCATTACATGGCAATATTTAGTCACAATATACAACCTCACATTTATCCTTTAACAATCTATCCGTGGATCCCTTTCACAGAAACAATGTTAATAATGTTAATGCCATCTTGTGGCTTCATTGTTATAATAAACAAATACAGTACTAATGTCAGTATGTTGAATGTATACATCCATATTGTCCATATCTTTCCATTCCAACAATAATTTACAGAAAAACATGGCATATTTTAGAGATGGTTTGAATTGCGATCAATTACGATGAATTAATTTCTAAGCTGTGATTAACTCGATTAAAATGTTTAATCGTTTGACAGCCCTAATTTTACGTAAATGGCTGTCAATGGCATCAATTTATATATGCCTCAATGGAATCCAGTACATTGGCATCAATAGTAGCGCCATTCATGATAGTCAATGGCATGGACGTACATAGCTGTCAGTGGTATTGATTTACTTAGGCGCCACTTCAATGTCAATGGGCTGTAATAGTAAGTGGTCAAAAATCACAACCACCCATGTTTTCCTGTCATTGAAAATGAAGGGAAAATGTTTGCCATTAAAAATGAATGGAATTCCGGTCATTTTGATATTTAAACGGTGCCGGTCGGTTAAACGGTTTTGAGTCTCCAGTGTGCCGAAAAAATGTGGATAATAAGATTATGAAAGAAATAAAATAAAATAAAATAAAAATAATAATAAATAAATAAATAAAAATAAAGTTGAGGAATTTTACTAGCTGGGTCTGTGCCTTGCAAAGCCCCATCTAATTAAAAAAAAAAAAAACACTTTTCACAAACAAAATAATAATTAAATGGTGACGGTACCAATGAGGTGTCCCTTACTTTTTCAGGGAGTTGGCAATCCTACTTTTAAATGTCGCGAGAAATCACGAGACTATTGCAATTAGTTGGAAAGACACATTAACATTATGTTGCATCAACAATATCTAATCAAGCTCCTCATTCACTGTTCATGTTTATGTAAAGACTGCATGATTCAATCATGCTGACCTTGGAAACATGATGGTTTCTTGCTGAAAATGCACACTGTCTTTTACTAAACTTTACAACCTGCCTGATCATTTTTTTGAGTGATTTTGGCTAGGAGTGGGAAACTCTTGGTACCTCACGATTCGATAGGATTTGCGATACAAAGCTCACGATCACGATGATCTGACGATATGGTGATACAACGATTATCGATACATTGGTCAGGAAATCATTCTTGGATATTCTACAAACAACTAAAAAACAGAAAAACAAGCTTCTGCTGTGAATTGGAACGAGTTTATCACTAGTAGACGTTCAATCCATTTAAACTGAGAGGGTGGCAGCGAATGAACATTCGTTCATTTATTCATGAACATTCGTTCATCCGCTGCCATCCCTCCCACTTCAAACGGAATGAACGTCTATGGCTATCACTGGCAGCCAATGCCAGGCAATGAGGTAATTTTGGGCCATTTAAGGTCATTTACTTGTTGATTTTCAGTTACTTCCTGTTGATTTTGGGGTATTTCATGGGTCACTTACTATTTATTTTGAGCTACAGAGCCGAAAGTGACCATGGAATCACCCAAATGGATAGGCAGTGACTCAAACTCAACAGGAAACGTTGTGTAAATGCCCTAAAATTAACAGCAAGTGACCTGTAAATGCCCCGGAAATTGGACCGAATGACTTTGAATGCTCTGGTTTTGAATGAACGAATGTTCCCAGTCTAAATGGATTGGGCGTTGAGCACAGTCAATGGCAGACTTAGAGTTAACTGAGACACTATTATGGTGGAAGATTTTGGTAGCAACTTGATGGTTCCTTTTTTGTTTCTGTTTTTTGTTGTTGTTTTTTCAAACACTGACACCCTTTTAAAATGATATCCCGATTTTTGACAGGAGCATATCGATAAACTTTTGTGATACGAAGTATCACGATATATCACCATTTCGATATTTTGTCACACCCATAGTTTTGGCTAACCAAAGCAAATGACCATCTAAGGTGTTAGTCACATGATCTGGTCTAAAGATTATTTTGACCCATTATAAAAAATATCTTTTTTGTTCATTTCATTCATTTTTGTTGTTTGTTTTATTGCTTTACAACTTTCATAGACAATATTTTACCGGAAAACTCTTAATTTTAAAATCATATCTTGGAAAGTCAGTTACATGCAACGACACTTCTCAGCCACCAGGGGAAGGTGGCATGCCCCCCTCAAACTCCGCGTATGGATGTATGAAGTAGTCTAATTATATCTTGTTCAGTTTGGTATATTTCTTAACTTTCATTTCAGAAATTGAGTCGAGTAGCAAATTTAGGCATTATCGCCCAGCACTAGTATAACCTTTAATTTTTGTGAAAAATTAAAGGTCCTAAAATTATTCAAATGTGAACCTGCTTCATCTATGGTAAAAGTCTTTCATTGATAATTGCAGTCAGTTTAATTATTGACAGAGAGCGTCCTACTTCCTACTCTGCATCTGGGCTATGAACAGTGAGGAATCCTTTTTCTCCCCTGTGTCTGAACTGTCAGAGGTTGCTACTGTCAGTGCTTCCCTAGGATTTCCCTTCCTTCTTTGTAGCGCTGCCAGTACCCTGCAGGCCCGCTTCAGATGCAGCTTACCTACATTGCCAACTTCCACATTTAGCTGCAGCGACATAAGACACTTGTTAATTATGAAGAAGATTGTAGATACAGTTTCATAACATGACAAGAAACAAATCCATCTTGTCTGGCTGATGTACATGTAAGGATTACTGGGATGACACATTCCATGAGAATTAAGTCATGTTCACTCCAGTGAATCCAAAATTTCTAAATGCTTTGGTACATTTTTTTTGTAGAATTTATGCTAGTAACAGTGTCACACCACAGCTTTTTATTTGTGATTTAAAATCATGAATAGCATGCGACAGTGTTAAGACTTCTTTCATGAAAACCAGGTGTGTTTATGTATGCGTGAGAGTTTTGTTTGCTAACGATTTTTAAAAGAATTTCCATTAAAATGCCACCACAAATGAAACACTAATTGAGAGAATGTTTTCACCCGTGCCAATTTTAATATGTGAATTAAAGGCCTGTTTATAGAGTGCACAAGAGTTTGAAACAACATTCTGTTCTAAACAGGCGCTAGTGACTTTTATTTACAGTATGTAAAAAGCGACTGTCAAACTAAAGGATCGAGGGCCAGATCCAGCACAGTTACATGATTTTGTTTGGCCAAAGAAAGGAAATCATGTGCCCCCAATTTTTGTGTCTTGCAAAAATGACAAAATTGCCTGTTCTTGGATACTTTTTAAAAGTTGAGAACTTGAGGTATTGGCATATTTGTGTGTTACCAATAGGGCTGGTGCTATCAGTTATTTTAGTAATCAGTTAATCTATTGATAAGTTAATTTGAATAGTCGTATCGCATTACAAACTTAAATGTCTTGCAGAATATTTTTTGGGAAGTGTTTATGCTTGTAATAATACTTATTTTGGCTTGCTAAGATTGCACTTACAAAAGAGCAATAAATGCGAATACAAATAAAATTCCTGAGTTTTTCTTCAAACTATGCAGAATTGCACTTTCGCAAAAAAGATTAAAATACCTGAGCTTAGCCTCAAACGGTATTAAAAAAAAAAGAAAAAAAAAAGGATCTAAATATGACAAAAGCAATAGCAAAAGTCCGCTAGCTTAAATGTTATAATATGCTAAAGTTTTTCCTGTTCTTCACAAAGCTCTTAACACATCGTTGAAACAAACAAAAAAAATCTAAATATACATAGCAACTAAATTTCGAATGCATAAACAAACATATAAACTTTAACAGTGGAGCAGTTGGAGTTATGTCATATTCACTGTTGCCACTAGAGGGGAGAGTATCCACTCAAATCAGTAAAACTAAATTCAAACCCTTTCAAAACAAACCCATTACAACGCAACTCTAATTAAACGAATATTCGAAGCAGCAAAATTTTATCCGAAGCTTTTTTCTAATCGAATTACCTGAGTTAATCGATTCATCGTTGCAGCACTAGTTACCAAACACCTTTTTAATACATTTTGAGTAGTTTTTAAACAGAAAAACTACTTACACTGGTACCGCTGCATACGTATTTAATATTTTCCTGGACCTGGTTTGTAAACCGAAATGCTCATACGGCAAGCAGGATTTTCCCACAAGAATACATTATGATTCGATGAATTCGTTCCACAAAAACCTATACTAAAACCTTAATAAATACTGCTGGTAAAATTACATATTGCAACTGGAAATTGCAATTTTTGGAGAAATTACGATGGGGCTTTGCTTTGGTAGATACAGATCTATTAGGTCACTTCCTGTTGATTCGGGGACATTTTGGGCACACTTCCTGTTGATATAAGGTCACTTGCTGTTGATATTTTTACATACCTGGCCGTCAATGGCATCGAGTTACTCTGGCACCAGTTGAATGTCAGTGGGCTGTAACGTGACTGTAAGTTTTTGGTCAAAAATCACAACCACCAGGTTTTTCTGCCATTGAAAATGAATGGAAAATTTGTAAGTACATGGCTGTAGATGTCATGGACGTGCGTGGCTGTCAATGGCATCGACGCACTTGGACATCAGTTGAATGCCAGTGGCTGTAATGTTAGGTATTTCGTCAAAAATCACAACCAAACGTTTTTCTGCCATTGAAAATGAACGGGAAATTTGGACGTACACGGCTGTAAATGTCATGGATGTGCGTGGCTGTCAATGGCATCGACTTATATGGGCGTCAGTTGAATGCCAATGGGCTGTAATGGTAAAAGTTTTTGGTCAAAAATCACAACCGCACAGGTTTTTCTGCTTTTGAAAATGAATGGGAAATTTGGACGTACATGGCTGTAAATGTCATGGACGTTCGTGGCTGTCAATAGCATCGACTTACTTGGGCGTCAGTTAAATGCCAATGGGCTGTAATGGTAAAGGTTTTGGTGAAAAATCACAACCCCACAGGTTTTTCTGCCATTGAAAATGAATGGGAAATTTGGATGTACATGGCTGTCAATTGCACTGACTTACATGGGCCCCAGTTGAATGTCAATGGGCTGTAATGGGGAGTGGTCAAAAATCACATCCCATGTTTTCCTGCTATTAAAAAAGACGGGGAAATGTTTGCCATTAGAAATGAATAGAACGATGTACGTGACCTTTAATGGCATCCCCGTTTAGTCTTTGTTTAATTTATGTTAAAATAATGCTCCTTATACTACCTTTTATTTTTTTGACATGCAAACTTTAGACAGCACCCCTTTTCACACATTTTTTATGATCCCAAAGGGAATTTTACATCATTAACTATTATCATTACTGATTCAATAAACCTATGCAGTAGTTCATTTGAAGGCACTATTTGTTGGTTCCCACAGGTAATACTAGAGGTGTGCAATGTAATACAGTCCAGACTTGCTCGCTTGTCAATGTGCTCCCTGTGCCTGTGTGAATAGTAACAAGATTAAACGTCTTGTTAAAATGTACCAGTCACCCATTTAACACCCAACCTGCACTTTGAACTTTGGAAACACCCTAAAAAGACCTACGTCTGTGCATAGCACTTGTATGGCGTGCCAGTGCATCGTTAAACGTGACCTGACACTTAAGTGTGCTCAGCTTTGTGCCGGACTTGCGTAATGTGGATGGAAGAAAAAGCCTTTTTTTGTAAAGTTTCCCAGTAATGGTTCAATACCTGATTCTATCATGTTTCTTTGTATAAATATTTTAAAGTCCAATGATGGAATGTAACGAAGTAAAAGTACTTCGTTACTGTACTCAAAGGGTACCACAGATAGAAAGACATGTAGCTCTTAAAAGTTAAATGTTAGTACGAGTTATAATTGATATCAAAACTCCTCTTAATGCTTTTCCGTTTTGATAAAATTTGTAAAATTCTAAACCAAAAAATAAACTAGTAGCTATCCATTGTTGTTGACCTCGTAGGGCGGTAACGTCACATGGGTACGCTGCCGTACATCCAAAGTGTCATTCTTTAACTATGTAAGGTAGTGATTTAAATACACCACAAGGTGTCAATGGCGAGTTTTAACACTAGAAGACCCGGGTTTTTTTTTGGGCTATAAAGAAATACCAGATAGGCATCAAATGACCCCGATACCAAACTGACTACTTGGCTTTGTCAAACAATAGACCACTCAAACAACCAATCAACAATCAACACACTCCTGTACAGTTGCTACCGAGGTGTGAAGGGGGGTTTCACTCTGGATAGCTGCAATTAGCATCTTGAATACAGAGATGGCCAGTCGCCGTGTTTTATAATATAATTGACATGGCAGCACTGAATGCATATGTGTTGTATCAGGCATGCACAGGAAGGCAAGAGAGACGGGTGGACTTCTTGGTGGGTCTTGCAAAGAAATTGGCTCACTCTCATGTGGGCGCAAAGAAGGCGCAGAAGAAAAAATTGCCTCGGCAACAATCTCCAACACCTAGCCCCGGGAAGAGGCTGTAGTGTCATATGTCATCACATAAAAAATGTTTTGTTTTTTATTACACTGTCCCTTGTACTGTAGGTTGTCCACCCGATTGCCTGCCTGCGCGGTCAACTGTCCGACAAGCAACAACAGTTATGTCCAACTGGACAAGCCTATTCGGAAGGGGGAGAGAAAATGACCTCTAATTAATTCGATATCAAGCCAATGAGTGCGTTTTGTCCCTCAACTGCCGCCGTAGTTTCCTTTTTAGTGTGGGTCCATTGTGCCTTGTGCCTCATTGTATGTTGTCTTCACAACATACAAGACTCCCAATAATGGTTCTTAGCATTGTATTTTATATGTATTTTGTGACTGAGTATTGCCACCCAGTGTAATTGTTGAGCTAAAAAAGTAAATAGGGTTTGACCATAGACTTCATAACCTATTGACCTGACAAGGGAAACAGGGCTGATTTGTAGGGGCCCTATTTTCAAAAACTTCAAATTGAAATATTTTCAAAACGAAAGCTGCTACCGACCTAAAACCAAAACAGGCACCTACCACTAATCACCTATATTTTCAGGATCAATAGCAATATTTAACATATATAAGTTTTTGACCAAAATAGCAACTTTTTTTTTTTTATTTACTGCAATTTTTCAACAGCTAATAAATCACTCATTTTAACATCAGAAATGTAATACTTGAGGAAAACATGCATAATCAATTATAAATACCATATAAATAGATTATTAATAAATTCTATATACAATCACAACTTATTATAGAATAGAATAGCCCTTTATAACCATTATACACTATATACTGTTAGCGAATGAGGTTAGCGGCTGCCTGATGTAAACAGCTCTTTTCTGGCGAAAATTCTTGTGAGTGAATGCTTAAATCCCTGAATTCTTCATAGATATGGACGTAAAACAGTTGCAATTCTATGTTAAAAGTAAAGAAACCGCGCAGTAAGCGTTTATTATACCTTATTGGCCCGAATATAAGACGGTGTTTTTTGCATTCAAATAAGACTGAAAAAGTGTGGGTCGTGTTATATTCGGGGTCTAGACATCATACCCATTCACTACGCTAGATGGCGCCAGATATCATTGGCAGAGGATGTTTGTGAGGAGTAATGTTCTGTCATAACAGATCTCAGCTACTCTCAAGTTGAACCAATTTGCATTATTTTATTGCAATGTTTTTCCTTATTCAGATTTGTTTCAGGACTACAGTTACAGTTACACTTCACTTTGGTGGTTAACACAGTTATTGCAATTTTGTTGTTTTATCACAATAGATTGGTTTATTTACATTTCAAAAACCAGAAGCCATTCATTTACGAATGTGATTGGACATATTTAAATGTTCAGATATTAAGATTTGAATGAGGCAAATATTATGCTTTTTCTCTCAAATATATTGTTGTAATCATTTGTTTCAGATGTACTGTAATTATTTTCTGAACTAAACTTGAGTCTTGAAAAAGAGGGGGTCGTCTTATAATCAGGGCTGTCTTATATTCGGGCCAATACGGTACTTATATTGTCGAAGTACAATGGTACTCTCCAGTCTCCAGTCCTGAAAGCAATAGAAAATTCAAATTCCGTGTTTCTCAGTGACAGTCCAGAAACCTGGTTGATCTCGAGAAGATCTGTGTGGAGCAGTTGTGCAAAATCCCTGCTGCAGTCTGTGCAAACCTGGTGAAAGGTTACAGAAAACCTAACCTGTAAACAAGGGCAGATGTACCAAATATTGACATTGATTTTCTCAAGTGTTCAAATATTGTCTCTCACAGTGGACAAGCACCTACCATGAAAACTTAAAACCCTGCCATCATTTCCAAGTGGGAGAACTTGCAAAATTGCTGGGTGTTCAAATACTTATTTACCTCACTGTATATTATACTGTTTTTATTGTTGTTGTATTTTGTGTTATATTAGTCTTTGAAAGATCTTTTGTTGTGGGAATTCTTGATATTGCTTTGTAGGAAGGTATTATATCAGTATTGGAAAGAGCAGTTATTCCATGCAATAAAACTCTACAGCTACATGTTGATCTTTCCTCTAGGGCGCTACCTCATAATTGAGCTAATGGTTTCTGTACGTGACTTGCTACAACTAATTGAATCCAGGAGGATTGCATGTATTCTACTCATTAAACAAGACTTGAGCTTAACTAGATAATTTGATGGTCTAGGTAATAAACAAGAGTACGATATAAATCAGGGAATTTTTCAAACGGTCCGAAAAATTTTCCATTCGCCCGTAAACGGCAATTTTCCGGAAAAAAAAGTTTCAAAATGTATCTAGTCTTACAACTTTTGCTCCCAAAATGTTCTCAGATGACCTGATATGACCAGGCCATGCCCACCAAATGTCACCAAATGGCCTGATATGACTTGGCCACGCCCCCCAAATGTTTCCAAATGACCTGTATGACCAGGACACGCCTCCAAAATGCCCCCAAATGACCTGATATGACCAGGCCACGCCCCCCAAAAGCCCCCAAATGACCTGATATGACCAGGCCACGCCCCCAAAGTGTCCTCAAATGACCTGATATGACCAGGCCACGCCCCAAAGTGTCCTCAAATGACCTGATTTGATGAGGCCACGCCCTCCAAAAGTCCCCAAATGACCTGATATGACCAGGCCACGTCCCCCAAATGTCCCATAATGACCTGATATGACCAGGCAATGCCCCCAAATGTCCTCAAATGACCTGATATGACCAGGCCACGCCCCCCAAATGTCTCCATATGACCTGATATGACCGGGCCCCCCAAAAATCCCCTAATGACCAGATATGACCAGGCTACGCCCCCAAATGTCCCCAAATCAGCAGAATGTGACCTGCTTTTGTCCCTGAAATGTCCAGAAATTGCAGTTTGTAGTTTATTGTAATGTTACTTAAACATTAGTTATTGTCTAAAAATGCATTAACTAATGTTAATTAAGGGACCCTTATTGTAAAATGTTACCATTGTGTTAGTGTCCCTTTCAGAAAATTCCTCATTTATTAATGAAAACTGCGATAACATCACACCAGTGGCGGAAAATTTAACAGTGGTAAGCAATTTTATTTTTTGTTAGATGAAAAATAAAATGAAAAATCTGATTTTGCAGTTTTATGAAGTACGTTCAGTGTGGTTAATCATAACGTGTCCACTCTGTTAAAGCTATAAATCAACGAAATGAATTGAATCAAATCATTTCAAAAGGTTTATTTGTAAAATGATAGGTTTCTCATCAAGTATCCAAAGTGACTATTATGCTAGCAAAGCTAGATTGAGGGCTAACTTTAGCACAAAATGTCCCCTCTGCTAATGTCCACTCTGTTACATCTAAATGGCACCCTATAAGAAAAAAAATTACCTGTATAGCATTGTTCTTGGACCACCCTGAAGTTTTTAAGGAGTATTTATTGCTTGTTCTAAAGTGAGTTGAATCACCGTATTGCCAAACATCACTCATGAATTTTTATTTATTTTTTTAAATCACAATGTCCAGCACCTCCGCGACCCTCGTGAGGAAAAGCGGCATGGAAAATGAATGAATGAATAAATAAATAAAATATTCATTTTGCTGGAAGGCCAGTTCATTGTCCTGCCACACTTAGCCATTCCCCCACCATCGCTGTGCATTTTGCACGATTATTCTTAGCCACTCTATTATCCACTTGTGATGCTGTCTGTTTTGTCACACCTGGGGTGTTTTTCCCGCTATCATACCATGTGTCGTTTCTCTCTCGCTCTGTCTTTTTTCCCCTCTACCATCTGGTAAAGATGACTCATACTTATGTTTAGAGGGTATTTTCTCATGGCTCCATCAGCAAATGTTTCAATAGATTTAAAAGTAGTCACCTGGGTGTCCTATGTGAGAAAATGTTGACTTTATATGCAGTGCATTTATATAAGAGTTTTCATTTCTATCCCCATTTCATGCTGACTTACTTGTTCACTCCAGCCCAAAACATTTTTTGCACATTAAAAATCTTATTTGCAAATACTGATGATAAAGCACAAGACTCATTTGGAAGACATGCAGCTGGGTTTGGATATGGGCGATGAGTGTCAGAACGCCATGAGCCCCAGGGAGTTAACTGGAAAAGATTTACCACAAAAGAGGAAGGATGCAGATGTATCCAGGACCCTCCCTAGAGCTCCTCTGTTCTTTTTCTCCTTCCTCTTCGCCCAACCCTACTGCACTTCTGCTTTAATAAGTTCCATCCTCACCGTCAATTTACTTCTTCAGTGTCCATTCTTTGAGTTCGTCAACTCTCATGGTGGAGACTCTCCACAGATTTACAGCCAAAGCTCCTGTTCACTAGTATTTTTCAGCAATACAACTTTGTCAGTTACTTGCCAAGAATGACCTAAAAACCATGCGCTTCTTGCATATAGGGCGCCATTTGTAAAACCGCATATGCTGAAAATAACAGCAACATTCTTTTACATTTAGCACCAAACAGTATTTAAAATGTGGTGTCAATGTTTTGTTTTTGCACATTTACAATATTTACCAACATGAATATATATTTCCAAATAAATGTTCCACTTAAATGTGAAGACGAGAGAGAGAGAGAGAGAGAGAGAGAGAGAGAGAGAGAGAGAGAGAGAGGGAGAGGGAGAGAGAGAGAGAGCGAGTTCACTGCTGCAACTGCTGCTGCTGTTGGGTTCCTGAATCATAGATTTCATAACCTATTGACCTGACAAGGGAAACAGGGCTGATTTGGAGGGGGCCCATTTTCAAAAACTTCAAATTCAAATATTTTCAAAACCAAAGCTGCTACCGAGCTAAAACCAAAACAGGCACCTACCTTAGCTATATATATGAGTCTCCATGAGCAGCGGCATCAAAAAATTCAAAGTCATTCTCTTATAAAATCCCAATTAATTTTATCTTAAATAAGTATAACACAACTTAAAATCGCTATAAAAGTCTCAGATTTTACACTAGATGCACAAAAATCACCAAATGCAGAGATAATCACCTATATTTTCAGGATCAATAGCAATATTTAACATATATAAGTTTTTGACCAATATAGCAACTTATATTTTTTTTTATTTACTGCAAGTTTTCAACAGCTAATAAATCAGTCAATTTAACATCAGAAACATAATACATGAGGAAAACATGCAGAATCAATTATGAATATATGTAACTAGATTACTAATAAATTCTATATACAATCACAACTTATTATAGAATAGAATAGCCCTTGATTATCATTATACACTATGTACTGTTAGCAAATGAGGCTAGCGGTCGCCTGACGTAAACAGAGCTTGAATAAATGCTTAAATCCCGAATTCTGCATAGATATGGACGGAAAAAAAGTCTTGATTCTTGGTTAAATGCAAAGAAACCGTGCAGTTAGCATTTATTTTATGTATGTACAGTATGTCAAAGTACAATGCTATTCTGTTGGCGAATGAGGCTAGTGGCCGCCTGACGTAAACAGAGATTTTCTGGTGAAAATTCTTCTGAATAAATGCTTAAATCCCCGAAAGCTTCATAGATATGGACGTAAAACAGTCTCGATTCTTGGTTAAAAGCAAAGAAACCTTGCAGTTAGCGTTTATTTTATGTTTATACGTAAAAGTACAATGCTACTCTGTTAGCGAATGAAGCTAGCGGCCAACTGACGTAAACAGAGCTTTTCTGGCAAAAATTCATGTGAATAAATGCCTAAATACCTGACTTCTTTATAGATATGGTTATAAAACAGTCTCGTTTCATGGTTAAAAGCAAAAAAAAAAAAAGTGCAGGTAGCATTTATTTTACGTAAATATTGCCAACTATAAGGCTCGTCAGTTACGAAAATTAGCCGCCTCCATGTGTAAACAGAAGAAAATTCCTGCGTACAAATGCTTCAATCACTGAAGTCTTTGCAGATACGGACATAAAACTGTCTCAATTCTTTGTTAAAATAGCAACAACAACAACAACAAAAACCGGGCCGTTACGCATCTATTTTACGTATATATGTCGAAAAATGACACTAATGCCGTAGTGGTTCCCATTCTCCCATTGATTTTTTTCACAAGGTTTCAAAATGCATACATGGTACGAAAAATATAATATTTACCTTGAATCCTCGAACAAATCACTCCTTCCTGTTTGTATGCGGTACAGCGTTCGTAGTTCTTCAAAAATCCAAGCTTGAATCCAGCTTAGACATGAGCATGTGCCGTTTTCGCCTGACTAAACTAAATGAAGCTCGGCCCCCTCTGATAGGGCGTGACGCAAAGAATGACGAAGTGTCACGTCAATAGGTAATGAAGTCTAAGGATCAGACTTTATTTCCTTCATTAAATAATGACAATGGTCCTGTTCTATATTTTAGAATGATGAGAGTGTTTTAAGAGTTGGGAACAACATGAGCACACGGAAGTCAACTACCTTACAACGTAACGGACCTAGAAGTCACAGAGCAACTATTGGTTGATAATCTTTCCTGCATAAAACAAACTTGTTCTTGACCTTTTCTTGTTTTTGTTTGGTCTCTTTTCAGTGAACAGAGTATCTGCCAGGCGCGAGCTGCTGTTATGGTATACGATGATGCCAATAAGAAGTGGGTGCCGGCGGGCGGCTCGACTGGCTTTAGCAGAGTCCACATCTACCACCACACTGGAAACAATGCCTTCCGTGTGGTCGGCCGTAAAATTCAAGATCATCAGGTCAGTACGTAATGATAACTGTTGATTTGATGTGGAGGTCAGATCAATTTGTCTCAGCTATGCAACTGCAGTGTGTTCGTATTTGGTGGTTCAAAACCTAATGCATGGAATCCTTGAGAATGAGTTCTATTCCTATGCTGGCGACGTAACCCAAATTTTCGCATAAGTTGGCTTTGCTTTGTGTAGAAAAAAAAAGAAAAACTATAATACATTAAACTAAAAAAATAAGATGTTGTACTTCCCATTACTGCTGAGAGGTCGATGGAGAGGGTTTTCATTATTTGCAACCAAAAGCACGGAACACGACTACTGTGAACAGCCTTCTCGCTCCAGCCACTCCTCACTCCAGTCAGACACGCGATGCATTTAGGGACAGGAAACACAAAACTCTCATCATAGCAACCTGAACTGAGGTCGACCGATAT
Source organism: Corythoichthys intestinalis (assembly GCF_030265065.1). Classification (NCBI taxonomy): domain Eukaryota; kingdom Metazoa; phylum Chordata; class Actinopteri; order Syngnathiformes; family Syngnathidae; genus Corythoichthys; species Corythoichthys intestinalis. Next base: position 37,541,525 of record NC_080413.1, read on the forward strand.
GGGATCTTCAAATGCCGATACCGATATCTAAAAAAAAATTTCAGCCCAGCCGATATCCAAAGCCAATTTTGTAAGCTGATATTTGAGGCCAATACACCTTTTAAAAAAGCATGTAGATTATAAAAGGCAATTTAAAAAAAAAAATGCTTTAAAACCTTCAAATATACAATGATGACTTGAGACTACAAACCTACAAACTTGGCACTTCTTTTTATGATTATACCAATTCAGCAAGAACAGTACATTATTTTCAAAATAATTAAACACACCAGGACGTCACGACGAGATTTTAAAAAGTGCGTTTAAGCCTAATGTCAAAAATCCGGAACTTACGCGGTTATGTCGCCAGCGTAGGAACGGAACTCATTCGTAACCCGGGGACTACCTGTAACCCTTAAATGCCTCAACAGGAAAAGGAATTGATTGAAAAATGAGTGGTAAATGACATCAAATTCCTCAAAATGAGCTTGTTGCCTGGCATTGGCTGCCACTGATGGCCATCAACTTTCAATCCATTTGAAGTGGGAGGGTGGCAGCGAATGGACGAACATTTATTCGCTGCCACCCTCAAATAGATTGGACGTCTAATCAGGGCTGTCAACAGACTTGCAGGGGCCCGGGGACAAGAGACCATTATAGCCCCCCCCCATCATCCCTGCCGCCAGCTTGTCATGACAACATATGCTGTACTTTTGGCGCAAGCAATGACAGTGTAAATTTTCAAATTATTTAATTTGAGATGGACAGTTAAACTTAACAGACCGTAATGTGAGGTGACACAATGCAAACAAACAATTTCCATCTATTGTCCCATGTAGGCTACAATACAATACAACTGAGAGTGCTATGCCTGCCTGTATACAGTATAACTAAACATCCTGTTCCTGCCCCCTCCACATCCCTGGGGATACCAAGCCCCTCAAACAGTGATGCGCTTAGATATTTTTTGGGGGCGGGGGATCGGGCGTTGTGCAAAAAAAGGAAATAATATATATTTGAAATATTTTATATGTTACAGTTTAATGATTCAAATAAAAAAGAAATATGTGAATGTAAAGTAAAATAAACTAAGGGTCATTCAGGGGCCCCTGTGGTCCTGAGGCCCGGGACAACATGGCCGGTTACCCCCCCCCCCCCCCCCCCACCCCGTCAATGGGCTTGCGTCTACTAGTGATTAACTCATTCCAATTCACCGCTTGTTTTTCTGTTCTATGTGTTAGTTGTTTGGTAGAACATCCTAGAATGATTTCCTGACTCGTGTATCAATAATTGTTATCGTAGGCCTTGTATCGCAAATCGTATCGTTTCACGAGATACCCAGAGGTTCCCACTACTAGTGCAAAATCTGCAAAAAGATTTTTTCGTTAGGGACAATATGTGTCAAAGCAGTCGAGTCGCAGATAAAAGGAGAAAAACACCAGTTACAGTGATTTTTTTTTTTTTCAACAGAAATTGTTGGGACAAGTTTTGGTCTTAAGTTACATGTTTAAAATCTTAAAAATGTGTACAGTGATTTTTTTTCCCCATCAGAAATTGTTGGGACAAGTTTTGGTCTTAAATTACATTTTTAAAATCTTAAAAATGTCTTTAAAAGCATTAAATTTGACTTATAAAAGGGTGCAAGAACACTGTATTCAACAATGAGTGTCTCTATAACAGATTAAAGAGTCTTTGTGATGCATTTGACCTAAAATTAAAGTGTTTCCCGCCAGATACCAAGGAGGCTTTGAGTTCATAAAAACTTACCAAATATGGTGTATCAAATCCTGCAGTTTTATGCTGTATGACTCCACGACTTGGGAATTTAGTGGTAAGCGCAAGCTCTGACTACACCGCTTGTTTAAGCTAGATTTTTTCCCCCAAAATGATTTGAATTGTATATTTTCCTAATTAATCAAGACTTTCGGGAACATTTAAAATATTAAGTTTCCATCTGTTCGTAAAAGTACTGAAATGTTGTTTCTTCTTTTTGAAAGAACTGACAAATTCACTTTTACTTTACTGTATATCACTTGACTTTATATTTCAGAAAGTAGCTGACCGGACTTGGTTAAAGAAAATTATATTTTTCAAGCCAAACCATGTGCTATTTCAGATTTTTTTCCCCCATTAGTTTTGCAAAGTCCTCTGCAACCCAGGGGCCCTGGTAAGTTATCCTCACCACTATGGGAGACTGTTTTGAATTCTTTTTCATTAGTCTGAACATGAGATGACTCAAAGATTAAAGGATTTTAGTGCACTACACATCTTTTCTGGGTATTAACGCTTTATCAGATCAAAAGAGACAAAATGATGTGTGTGTGTACATCATCCCCAAATTGGATGATGCAAAATTATGACAGCCATAAATATTTCAGTCAAAACAATTCTGTATTGTGAGCATATGGGAGTGAAATAGTAGCAGGAGGCGCTTGAGGCTTCCCTTCATGGCTGCGGATCAGGACTTTAAAACCTTAACACTGGTATTTACTGCACTCCATACTGTACAGTACTCCATACTCAGTGGTGTGTACCTATTAAAATGAGCTACACTAGTATCAGTTTGCATTTGACGTGGTAGGTGTATTAGTTTTCTGTATTTGAAATTACAGACAGCTCAACTTTTAATAGTGGTACTTCGTCACCCAAAGTACATGCTGCCATATACGCATACATTACCAAACCCTACAGTATGCATACGTAAATGCAGTATTTTTTTGTTTGTTTTTACGACAGTTTAAAACGGCAACCAAGAAAACCGAGAACCAATGTTCCTTGTAATTTTTTATGTGTATGAGCAGACACACAAGCTCCCTGAGCACACTGAGGACCACTGTGAGCAACATCAGATGTGTTTGTTGAGGCCAAATCTGTTCAAAACCTTGGGTCATAGCAAGTTACATGGACCATAGCAGTGTTGCTTTCGGCAGCCATTTTAATTTTCATCTTAGTCTTTTGGACAAAAATACTTATTAGTCTTAGCTTAGACTTCATAATATATTGACATGACACGGGGCGCAGGGCCGATCCGTAGGAGGCCTATTTTCAAAAACTTCGAGTTCAAATAATTTTAAAACCAAAGCTGCTACTGACCTAAAACCAAAACAGGCAACTACCTTAGCCATATATGAGTCTCCATGAACAGCGGCATCAAAAAATTCAAAGTTGTTCCCTTATAAAATCCCGATTAATTATTTTTTATGTAAGTATCACAAAATTTAAAATGACTATTCAATTCTCAGATTTTACACGAGATACACAAAAACCATCAAATGCAGAGATAATCACCTATATTTTTAGGATCAATAGCAATATTTAACATATCATATAAGTTTTTGCCCAAAATAGCAACTTGAATTTTTTTCAACACCTAATAAATCACTCCACTTTCGCATCAGAAATTTAATTCTTGAGGTAAGCATGCAGAATCAATTATAAATAATTTATAAATAGATTATTAATAAATTCTATATGCAATCACAACTTATTTTAGAATAGAATAGCCCTTTGTTGTCATTATACAGTTGTATAGTTAGAGTTATATAGTTGCAGTGAATGAGGCTAGCGGCCGCCTGACGTAAACAGAGCTTTTCTGGTGAAAATTCTTGTGAATAAATGCTTAAATCCCCGAATTCTTCATAGATATGGACGTAAAACAGTCTCGATTCTTGTTTAAAAGCAAAGAAACCGTGCAGTTAGCGTTTAGTTTACATAAATACATCGAAGTACAATGCTACTCTGTTAGTAAACGAGGCTAGCAGCCGCCTGACGTAAACAGGGCTTTTCTGGTGAAAATTCTTGTGAATAAATGCTTAAATCCCTGAATTCCTCTTAGATATGGACGTAAAACAGTCTGGATTCCTGGTTAAAAGCAAAAAAAAACCAAAAAAACGTGCATTTAGCGTTTATTTTACGTAAATATGTTGAATTACAGTGCTACTCTGTTAGCAAATGAGGCTAGTGGTCACCTGACGTAAACAGAGCTTTTCTGGAAAAAATTCTTGTGAATTTATGCTTAAATCCCCGAATTCTTCATAGATATGGACGTTAAAGGGGATGTTTCGGCAAAGGGGGTGTGAGACATCAATAGAACCGTTATGCGCCAAGATAACAAATATTGATAAAGTTAACAAAAAAATCAATCACATTAATGAGCAATTATCGAAAATAGATCGAAAATGACGAACACTACCGAAAGTGTTCCGGAAACAGCCGAATGGGGCGGCGACGTCACGACAAGTGATTGAAAGTCGAGGCGGAGCTAGGTGCCATTGTTTTTTAACGACGAGAGAGTAGCGTTGGGGTTTGTTTGACCAAAACATCACAACAATGGTTCAAAACTGCTGTGCTATGTGGTGTACAAATAGTTGTTTATCGGAATATAGTATCCATGAGTTCCTGAACGCGAAAAAAAAAGCTGGACTACACAGAAAATGGGTAAAGTTCGTCCGTGCAAAGAGGGCTAATTTTCTAGACACAGCCTCCGGCACGCTTTTCTGTGGTGCGCATTTTCCAACTGAAAGCTTCTCGAACTATGGACAAGAGAAATCGGGTTTTGCTAAAAGATTGCTGCTCAAAGGAGATGCGGTGCCGACCATAGATGCACAGCCACCTAAATGTCCCGAGATATCAAGAGAGAGACGATGACTGCTAAAGGAGGCTAAAGCTACGCAAAGAAGGGAGCAGCCAAGCTTGAAATGGCCAGAGTGAGTACTCTTTTATAATTAATAAAAAAAAATGTCACGCCTTTGGATACAGGACTCGACACATGTATAAATGATCGTTCGTAAAATATATAGAACAAATCCTCTGATCCCGTTCATATTTGTGTCTGTTGGCAGAGCGAAAAGCTATGATAGCGCAATAAATTATAATTATTCTATGCATTCCTTTATTTTGCAGTCACGGTGTATCAGCTTCACAAAAAGAAATGCTAAACAAATCATTGGTGTTTCCCACACGATCTGCTGCCGATGTTTCATCAGTGTCATTGCTCCCCTCAATGACCGTTTCATTACGCTGCATTGGCGTTCGTTTGGGCTCAAATTGGTCACCTATAACACCGATTAAAGCTTTGCAACTCTCCTCGTCACCATTAGATGAACATTCGTTACGTCCTTCTACGTCGGATTCGTCGCTGAAACTAGAAACGAAATTGACTGCCATCATCGCCGCCATTCAGTATTAAAGCACTGAGCCTTTTTCTTGTTGAAGAAACAGCCCTCACTGCCAACTCTGAATTCTCTTTTATTGACAACGAGCGGTGTTTCTTCATGAGGGAACCTGGAATATGTGCAGGACGAACACAATGCATCAGCATAAACAGCTCAAAACACCCCTAATTCTCCCCACACTAGAAGGAATTATATTGATGCAGACAGGCGCTGCCCCCCTAGTGGCCGGTGGCACTCTCTTCACTTGACGTGACGTCACGCACACAATCTGCCAGATCTCGGGCGCCGGTCGTTTTAGCTTGACAATCGAGCCAAATTTCTCTCATTTTCTTGTGTGTAATTACACGAAGTGGCATGATATGAATACAAAAGGCATGCGTTTATGGATAAATGATGGAATATCAAAATTTTCCCAGGGCGCTACATCCCCTTTAAACAGTCTTGATTCATGGTTAAAGGCAAAAAAATGTGCATTTAGCGTTTATTTTACGTAAATTTGTCGAAGTACAATGCTACTCTGTTAGCGACTGAGGCTAGCGGCCGTCTGACGTAAACAGAGCTTTTGTGGTGAAAATTCCTGTGAATAAATGCGTAAATCCCCGAATTCTTCATAGATATGGATGTAAAATAGTCTAGATTCTTGGTTAAAAGCAAAGAAACCGTGCAGTTAGCGTTTACTTTACGTAAATATGTTGAAGTATAATGCTACTCTGTTAGCGAATGAGACTAGTGGCCACCTGATGTAAACAGAGCTTTTCTGGTGAAAATTCTTGTGAATAAATGCTTAAATCCCCAAATTCTTCACAGATATCGACGTAAAACAGTCTCGATTTTCATCTCATCAAAGACTGAGGGAATTTTGATGTTTTCTTCAGGCAGTCATCTTTGTAAATCTAACTGGAACAGCACCAAACAAAAATTCCAGCCACATCACCTTGTCGAGAGTCAAGAATCTGCATTGGTGCTCTGGCTCTAATGAGTATTTGTCCAACTAGTGAAAATACAGCTTCATTTATACTGGGGACAAAAAAGGCACCCTATTTAAAAAAAAAGAAAAATCGATCAGCTTATATGGTCCGGCTACTAATTTTGATGGGCAACCTTAGCAAATAAAATAACTATGAATCAAATTGTGAAATAATTGTGTTGTGTTGTTTGTTTGTTTTTTTATACACGAAATCAAATGATATGGTCATGAATTAATGACACATTTAATGGGAAACGCATATTGAAACTCATGGCCCTTTTAGTACGCCATAGAACAGAACCATAAAATATGTAATTGCACATTTAATAGCGTAATTATTTCTTGAATTTAGGCACTTTTAGTCCTCCATACACTTTCGGTCTTTCCACCTTTCTCTAAAATGGGACTGGGAGTAACTTTAGCTGACATTAACCCACACCTAAATACTGACAGTACTAAACAACAGGTTAATCATGTAACTTAGCAATAAGGTTGATGTCATGGAACCCCCATGTAAATAATCACTAGCTTGCAAATGTAGGAAATAATGATGTGCTAAAGCAATTCTAAAAAGTATTTTTTTTCTTCATCACAACAAACCACTGTCTCTTTGACACTTCTCCTCCTTTTTTTTTGTTCTCGCTGAAATTCAATCCGCAGGGCTTTTTTCTTTTCACAATAAAATGCTGTTTAGCTAGACAGCTAGTATTGCTCAGTGTCAATTGCAAAAGACAGCAGGCTAAAAATAACACCGTCAGGTAGCGCAGCGAGGGGTTAGTGAGATAGGGAGTGTGGCAAAGTTACAGCAGGAAACAATGCAGGAAACAGGGAGAAAACCACATTAGGAAAATGATTTAATCATTGTTTAAATCATTTGAATATTTCTTTATACTGTTATCACCAAATATTAGTTGAACACTTTTTTCTTGCTGTCCCAATAAATTTGTGCACGCTAGTCTCTGCCTAACTGGTCCTATGGAGTGCACGGGCCTGCTAATGGCAAGTTACCCCATCCTGGTTATGAACAGTGAGGCAAATAAGTATTTAGTCAACCACCAATTGTGCAAGTTCTCCTACTTGAAAAGATTAGAGAGGCCTGTAATTGTCAACATGGGTAAACCTCAACCATGAGAGACCGAATGTGGAAAAAAAACTGAAAATCACATTGTTTGATTTTTTTAAAGAATTTATTTCCAAATTAGAGTGGAAAAAAAGTATTTGGCCACCTACAAACAAGCAAGATTTCTGGCTGTCAAAGAGGTTTAACTTCTTCTAACGAGGTCTAACGACTATCCACCCGTTACCTACTGTATATTAATGGCACCTGTTTTAACTCATTATCGGTATAAAAGACACCTGTCCACAACATCAGTCAGTCACACTCCAAACTCCACTATGGCCAAGACCAAAGAGCTGTCGAAGGACACCAGAGACAAAATTGTAGTCCTGCACCAGGCTGGGAAGACTGAATCTGCAACAGGTAAAACGCTTGGTGTAAAGAAATCAACTGTGGGAGCAATTATTAGAAAATGGAAGACATACAAGACCACTGATAATCTCCCTCGATCCGGGGCTCCATGCAAGATCTCACCCCGTGGTGTCAAAATGATAACAAGAACGGCGAGCAAAAATCCCTGAACCACACGTGGGGACCTAGTGAATGACCTACAGAGAGCTGGGACCACAGTAACAAAGGCTACTATGAGTAACACAATGCGCCCCCAGGGACTCAAATCCTGCACTGCCTGACGTGTCCCCCTGCTGAAGCCAGTACATGTCCAGGCCCGTCTGCGTTTCGCTAGAAAGCATTTGGATGATCCAGAAGAGGACTGGGAGAATGTGTTATGGTCAGATGAAACCAAAATAGAACTTTTTGGTAGAAACACAGGTTCTCATGTTTGGAGGAGAAAGAATACTGAATTGCATCCTGCGTCACCTTACACATGAATGTAGTGGGATATACAGTGGTACCTCTACATACGAATTTAATTCGTTCCAGGACCTTGTTTGTAAGTCGAAATGGTCGTATGTCGAGCAGGATTTTCCCATAGGAATACATTATAATTCCATTAATTCGTTCCAAAGCCTAAAAACATACACTAAATTCTTAATAAATATTGCTGGCACTGTTACAAATGACAATTAAACATAGAAAAACAAATACGTTATAAATAAATAATTCAGAATAATATAATAATAAGAAGAATAATTAATAATTATTCCTGTAAATAATGTAACGAATCGGATTCTAATATGGCGGACACTTTTTACTGTCCCTGAACGCACCGCGAAGCTGACGTCTCAGTGAGATAGGTCGGTGCGGTAGAGATAATACTTTCGTTTTCTTGAGAGCAGTCAACTGCTTAAGACAATGGGCGTTTTGTGTTGGATAAGTTCTTAAATAAATGATAAAAACGTGACGAAGCTGGCGATTTCCTTGGCAATTTTACCACAATAATAATTGTCACCTTAACTTATAAATAGTGGTGAACGGTGGTCGGAAGAGGACCATGGAGCTGTATTGTTGAGCCAGTTCAGGGACGCGCACCCCAAGCTCATATTTTTCTATAACTTGCATCTTCATTTCAAAGGTAAGCATCACTTTTTTCCTTGTTTCTCCAACTGTATCAACTTTTTTTGAAAACTGTGTTGATTTCTCACACAAGAAAATCCACCGTGCGTTCGTTTGCAGTGCTGTCATGTCGTCGTATTTCGAGCAACTTGTCGGATGTAGAAACAAATGGCGGCTCAAATTTTACGTCGGATGTCGAAAAGATCGTGTGTCGAAGTGATCGTATGTAGAGGTACCACTGTACTAGTATGTCTGAAAGGGGCTTAAGTTACTAGCTGTGAAACCGTGCACCAATCTCTGAAACATTTCCTGAAGCAATCACATGAAAGATAAGTAATTGGGAGGGGTGGAGTGTACACAAATCAGCCATGTGAGGTGTGGAACCCAATATTTGTGTGAATCCTTTGTGAGTGTGAGTATGTTGGCATCCTATTCAATGCCGCCTGATCACTTATCCTGAAACTGAGTTTTTCTACTTGAGTGTGACTAATTGCACCTAGTCATGCATGAATCCCATTTGACATGTGTTAGTCCTGCAGACGAATGGAAATGCCGCGCGGGACTTTGTTTTTAACTTTCTTCTCGATTTAATGTGATTTTTACGAATCATTTTATTTGTGCTTGTAGACCTTCATGTGATGTAAAGCAATTTGAATTGTGCTATACAAATATATTTGCCTTGCCTTGCTTTGCCTTGCCCGTTGTTGACAGCAGCTTAACTCAACGGCGGGGACTATCGATGCAAGCTGTTCCGTCGAACAAATCTACCTTGTGTTTTGACACGTTTATATTAGATACTTTATTAGATACTACCACTTTCGAAACACTAAGATTATTGGTAGAGCGGTTGGACAGTTTATCAGGCATATAACGTCTTGTAAATACTGTAATATTCCAGTAGCATAGGCTTATAACGTCCTTTAAATAAGACTGTGACTAGAAGTAGCATATTTTAGCAGGCTTATAAATTACTTTGAATAATATTCTACTCTGATTAGCATTTTTAATATCAATTTAACGGGGAGACCAAATCAACAGAAGTGCTTCTCGCTCATTGAAATTAAAGGCAAGAATGAGTCCTTTTACCTAAGTTTACCTTTTGGGGTATTGTTTTTTTTTTTATGTACTTGAATTATTTTCAATATTTAATAGGGTTGTTCTGATCATGTTTTTTTTTTGCTCCGATCCAATCCCGATCGTTTTAGTTTGAGTATCTGCCGATCCCGATATTTCCTGATCCGATTGTTTTTTGTTTTTTTTTGCTCCCGATTCAATTCCAGTCATTCCCGATAATTTTTCCCAATCAAATACATTTTGGCAATGCATTAAGAAAAAAATGAATAAAACTCGGACGAATATATACATTCAACATACAGTACATAAGTACTGTATTTGTTTATTATGACAATAAATCCTCAAGATGGCATTTACATTATTAACATTCTTTCTGTGAGAGGGATCCACGGATAGAAAGACTTGTAGTTCTTAAAGGATAAATGTGACTTTGTATATTGTGACTAAATATTGCCATCTAGTGTATTTGTTGAGCTTTCAGTAAATGATACTGTAGTCATTTAACTGTTCTGCCCAAATGCATGATGGGAAGTGCAACCATGACTGTGCGTAGTGGCACCAATTGATATATCTTCTCTGCGTTGGAAAATAACATAGGGTGTTAAGAAAAAGATCAACTACTACCTTGCTTCCCCACATTGCTTCCCACGATATTTCAAATTGTTGAGAGAGGGAATGTTAGGCTTTAACCAATTAAAAAAAGGCTCCAAAAACTGCCAAAATTTACTCTATTCATTTCACGCTGCCTTTTAGCTCTTTATATAGGTAAAACGGCGCCATTATAGATTGAATGCGACAATGCGTGAGTGGGTCGTGCAACGCATGCGCTAATTGCGTTAAATATTTTAACGTGATTAATTTTTTAAAAAATTTACCGCCGTTAACGCGATAAATTTGATAGCCCTACTTTAAGCCAAAACTAAAGACTCTGGATGAGTGTAAGACATTTTGTCTGTAACGATTTAATTAAAAAATATATTTACCTGTATATTAAAAAAAGGCATGTCCGATATTTTTTTGCCGATTCTGATACTTTGAAAATGACGTGATCGGATGCCGATCGATTGGGACATCTTTAATATTCAATATTGTTACTTTACGGAATATTTAAGGATAGTGTTCTTCTTATTGTGCTGAAGGCCTAACATTGAGTTTGAGATTTGCACTAGTTAATGGTCGGTTTACATTTGTGTTGTCCTAACAGACTGATATATTTGATCCAAATAAATACAAAATGTTCTAAAATACTGTGTTTATTGTTTTATTCGTCCATCAGTTGGTATAAACATCTTTGATGTGAAAGATGTTACCATGCTGGCTAAAAGTATTGGCACCGCTGCAATTCTGTCAGAAAATGCTCAATTTCTCCCAGAAAATGATTGCAATTACAAATGCTTTGGTTTCATTTATTTCGCTTCCAATAAAAAAAAAACACAAAAGAGAATGGGGGAAAAAATCATTATCATTTTACACAAAACTCCAAAAATGGGCCGGACAAAAGTATTGGCACCCTATGAAAAATCATGTGATGTTTCTCTAATTTGTGTAATTAACAGCACCTGTTACTTACCTGTGGCACATAACAGGTGGTGGCAACAACTAAATCACACTTGCAGCCAGTGAAAATGGATTAAAGTTGACTCAACATCTATCCTGTGTCTTTTTCTGTACCACATTGAGCATGGAGAAAAGAAAGAAGACCAAAGAACTGTGTGAGGACTTGAGGAGCAAAATTTTGAGGAAGCATGGGCAATCTCAAGGCTACGAGTCCATCTCCAAGCACCTGAATGTTCCTGTGTCTACCGTGCGCAGTGTCATCAATGAGTGTAAAGCCCATGGCACTGTGGCTAACCTCTCTAGATGTGGACTTAAAAGAAAAGTTAACGAGAGATTTCAACGTAAAATTGTGCAGATGGTGGATAAAGAACCTCGACTAACATCCCAAACAGTTCAAGCTGTCCTGCAGGCAGAGAGTACAACAGTGTCAATCCATACTATCCGTCGGCGTCTGAACGAGAGGGGCTCTATTGTAGGATACCCAGGAAGACCCCACTTCTGACCCAGAGACATAAAAAAGCCAGGCTTCAGTTTGCCAAAACTTACCTGAGAAAGCCAAAAACGCTTTGAATGTTCTCTGGTCAGATGAGACAAAAGTAGAGCCTTTGGGGAAAAGGCATCAACATAGGGTTTACAGGAAAAAAAAAACGAGGCCTTCAAAGAAAAGAACATGGTCCTCACAGTCAAACATGGTGGAGGTTCCCTGATGTTTTGGGGTGCATTGCTGCCTCTGGCACTGGACTGCTTGACCGTGTGCATGGCATTATAAAGTCTGAAGACTACCAACAAATTTTCAGCGTAATGTAGGGCCCAGTGTGAGAAAGCTGGGTCACCCTTAGATGTCATGGGTCTATCAGTAGGACAATGACCCAAAACACACTTCAAAAAGCACTAGAAAATGGTTTGAGAGAAAACATTGGAGACTTCTAAAGAGGCTAGCAATTAGCTCAGACCTGAATCCCATAGAACACCTGTGGAGTAGGGTTGTTCCGATCATGTTTTTTTTTGCTCCCGATCCGATCCTGATCGTTTTAGTTTGAGTATCTGCCAATCCCGAAATTTCCCGATCCGATTGCTTTTTTTTGCTTCCAATTCAATTTAAATCATTCCCGATAATTTTTCCCGATCATATACATTTTGGCAATGCATTAAGAAAAAAATGAATAAAACTCGGACGAATATATACATTCAACATACAGTACATAAGTAATGTATTTGTTTATGACAAGAAACCCTCAAGATGGCATTTACATTATTAACATTCTTTCTGTGAGAGGGATCCACGGATAGAAAGACTTGTGACTTTGTATATTGTTACTAAATATTGCCATCTAGTGTATATGTTGAGCTTTCAGTAAATGATACTGCAGCCATTCAACCCAAATGCATGATGGGAAGTGGACCCATGACTGTGTGTCATGCTACCAATGGATATATCTTCTCTGCGTTGGGAAATAACATAAGGTGTTAAGAAAAAGATCAATTGCTACCTTGCTTCCCCACAATGCTTCCCATGGTATTTCTAATCTCAGGAAGAGGGATTGTAAGGTTTAGCCTATTAAAATAAGGCTCCAAAGGTTGCCAAAATGCACTCTACTCTACGCCTTTTATCTCTCTAAATGAGTAAAACGGCGCCATTACAGATTGAGCGCGACAATGCGTGAGTGGGTCGTGCAACACATGCATTAATTGCGTTAAATATTTAACGTGATACATTTTAAAAGAATTAATTACCGCCGTTATCGGAACCTTAAGCCTAAACTAAAGACTCTGGATGTGTGTAATTTATTATGTCTGTAACGTTAAATACATTTAGAAAACGATTTAATTAAAAAATATATATATTAAAAAAAGGCATGGCCGATATTTTTTTGCCGATTCCGATACTTTGAAAATGACGTGATCGGACCCGATCAATCGGCATCCCGATCTCTACTGTGGAGAGATCTGAAAAAGGCAGTTTGGAGAAGGCACCGTTCAAATCTCAGAGACCTGCAGCAGATGGCCAAAGAAGAATGGTCTAAAATTCCAGCAGAGCATTGTAAAAAACTCATTGATGGATACCGGAAGCGGTTGTTTGCAGTTATTTTGTCTAAAGGTTGTGTTACCAAGTATTAGGCTGAGGATTTTTGGAGTTTTGTGTAAAATGATCATTTTCATTCTCGTTTGTGTTTTTTCATTGCAAGAAAAATAAATGAAGATAATACTACCAAATCATTTGTAATTACAACCATTTTCTGGGAGAAATGGAGCATTATCTGACAGAATTGCAGGGGTGCCAATACTTTTGGCCAGCAGTGTATTTAATCCAAATAAATACCAAATGTTCTAAAATACTGTGTTTATTGTTTTTATTATTCAATCAGTTAATAAACATCTGTGATGTGAAAGATGTTATATAATGCCTAATGTAATAATGTATGGAACATGAAAAGTAACGTCATTTACTTTGCTGAGTAACTCATTACTCTTATATTGAGGTAACTGAGTAATTACTCTTTAAAAGCAAGATTAACAACCCTGTTCATTAGTCCACACACGTTTCAAAGCCTCGGTGCACCTCATTACATTGCTAATTAATTCTTGTATTATCAGAGGTCTAAGAAATTCTCCATTTGCATACTTAAATACTTTGAGCAACCCTTTCACATGAAGACAGTTCACTCTAACTGACTTAAATGAAGATCCAATCTGATGTAAAAGGTTTCTTTCTGTTATCTCCTACCCTCTCCAGGTGGTGATAAACTGTGCCATTCCTAAGGGGTTGAAGTACAACCAAGCCACACAGACCTTCCACCAGTGGCGAGATGCTCGGCAGGTCTACGGCCTGAATTTTGGCAGCAAGGAGGATGCCAACGTGTTTGCCAGTGCCATGATGCATGCCCTGGAAGTGTTGAACTCCCAGGAGACAGGTAGCGTCCCCATTGTGCACGCATGTGCGTCAACTGTATATTAGTTTGCTTGTTCGATGTTGGGTGAAATTTGTTCCGATTGTTTCCAAGCATAGCGTTTATAATTGGCCAGTGATTGTGTAATCGTTTTTTGCTTTTTCTAGGATAGAATTCAGTACAAAGTAGGGATTGAACCAATTTGTCAATTAGTCCACACTTTTCCAAGTCTCTGCGAAGGTTAATGCATGGCTTCGATTCATCGTCAATAACATACAGTGCCTTGCAAAAGTATTCGGCCCCCTTGAATCTTGCAACCTTTCGCCACATTTCAGGCTTCAAACATAAAGATATGAAATTTAATTTTTTTGTCAAGAATCAACAACAAGTGGGACACAATCGTGAAGTGGAACAACATTTATTGGATAATTTAAACTTTTTTAACAAATAAAAAACTGAAAAGTGGGGCGTGCAATATTATTCGGCCCCTTTACTTTCAGTGCAGCAAACTCACTCCAGAAGTTCAGTGAGGATCTCTGAATGATCCAATGTTGTCCTAAATGACCGATGATGATAAATAGAATCCACCTATGTGTAATCAAGTCTCCGTATAAATGCACCTGCTCTGCGATGGTCTCAGGGTTCTGTTTAAAGTGCAGAGAGCATTATGAAAACCAAGGAACACACCAGGCAGGTCCGAGATACTGTTGTGGAGAAGTTTAAAGCCGGATTTGGATACAAAAAGATTTCCCAAGCTTTAAACATCTCAAGGAGCACTGTGCAAGCCATCAAGCCAGCCGTCCTTACAAACTTTCTTCTCAAACAAGGAGAAAACTGATCAGAGATGCAGCCAAGAGGCCCATGATCACTCTGGATGAACTGCAGAGATCTACAGCTGAGGTGGGAGAGTCTGTCCATAGGACAACAATCAGTCGTACACTGCACAAATCTGGCCTTTATGGAAGAGTGGCAAGAAGAAAGCCATTTCTCAAAGATATCCATAAAAAGTCTCGTTTAAAGTTTGCCACAAGCCACCTGGGAGACACACCAAACATGTGGAAGAAGGTGCTCTGGTCAGATGAAACCAAAATTGAACTTTTTGGCCACAATGCAAAACGATATGTTTGGCGTAAAAGCAACACAGCTCATCACCCTGAACACACCATCCCCACTGTCAAACATGGTGGTGGCAGCATCATGGTTTGGGCCTGCTTTTCTTCAGCAGGGACAGGGAAGATGGTTAAAATTGACGGGAAGATGGATGCAGCCAAATACAGGAACATTCTGGAAGAAAACCTGTTGGTATCTGCACAAGACCTTAGACTGGGACGGAGATTTATCTTCCAACAGGACAATGATCCAAAACATAAAGCCAAATCTACAATGGAATGGTTCAAAAATAAACGTATCCAGGTGTTAGAATGGCCGAGTCAAAGTCCAGACCTGAATCCAATCGAGAATCTGTGGAAAGAGCTGAAGACTGCTGTTCACAAACACTCTCCATCGAACCTCACTGAGCTCGAGCTGTTTTGCAAGGAAGAATGGGCAAGAATGTCAGTCTCTCGATGTGCAAAACTGATAGAAACATACCCCAAGCGACTTGCAGCTGTAATTGGAGCAAAAGGTGGCGCTACAAAGTATTAACGCAAGGGGGCCGAATAATATTGCACGCCCCACTTTTCAGTTTTTTATTTGTTAAAAAAGTTTAAATTATCCAATAAATTTTGTTCCACTTCACGATTGTGTCCCACTTGTTGTTGATTCTTGACAAAAAAATTAAAATTTTATATCTTTATGTTTGAAGCCTGAAATGTGGCGAAAGGTTGCAAGGTTCAAGGGGGCCGAACACTTTTGCAAGGCACTGTACTTAGGCAATTTGCACAAACAACATTGATGCAGCAAAGGCAGCACATTCATTGTATGGAAGTATTCTACAAAAAAAGGAAATTAATAGCAGAAGTTTGTATGTATGAGGCACAGTGGGGGTAATTTGTTGCGATGGATAGTGGGGGGTCCAATTGTTGAATCTCTCTGAAATGAGTTTTTGGAATTTGGGATGTCTGTTATTGTAAAGATCACAGGTGGATTTAGAACATATGCGGTATTAGGGTGTCCAGTACTTCAGACTAAAAACTCGACAACATTCTGAATGTGCTGTGCCAGTGCTGTTTAAAGTGTCTATAATTAATTGCTAGCATGCTAGACAAAGTGATAAATGTTCAGAGTCCTAACAAGATAAATTGTTCATAAAAGACTGGCTATGTCAGTCAATTGGACTGTGAAACCACTGTAATATCATATCTAGTGTTTAAAAATATTCCCAAACAGGGATGACCTCATGGTGAGAGCCTGCTGATCAGGCATCGCACATTTGGAGCACTGTGGTATTCATAGTTGTGCTAAATTATGTTACAAATATTCCCTGGCTGTGACCTTGGTGATACACATTAGCCTTGCTTTATGACTCATGCACTCATTACATCGTCTCATCCTCTGGCGGCATACCTGAATGTGCATGTGTTGGCATGCAGAAATGGATAAAGAGTTAAGGGACCTTGACCTTGTAATATGGATCATTGCGGATCGTTAAATGTGTCCTTGTGCCTTGCTTTCAACACAGATTGATCATCTGCTAATACATTTGAAGCTATTCTGTTTTTTTACCTATAATCCAACAAATCCCAAGCAGAGTATATACGGTAATTACAGCGGCAAAAATTGCTCCACACGACCCACTGTGCCCCGTGGCCTCTCCTCTTTACAATGCTCATCAATGCTCGTCTCTCATCCGCTAATAATCCTATCTTCTAATTAACCTCAAAGTCATACCTCATTGTTTTGCGTTGTTATGCTGCTCTACGGAGTGTTTTTGTGCATGCAACTCAAATGCATTGGACAGCACTGGTGGAAGAAATACTTGGTTTTAACTTAAGTAAAATTACAGATAATGGTGCAAAAAATTACTTTAGTAAAAGTACCAATATCTAAGAAAAAAATTACCCAAAGTAAAAGTGGAATGGTAACGTAATTTTCAGACCATAAGAGGCTACTTTGTTCCTTCATTTTGAATCCTGTGGCTTATTTGTTGATTTAATTGGGTAATAGGCAACACTTCGTTTGAAAGCGGCGTCATAAGACTGTCATAAGACCGTCATAATCATGACATGACACTATCATGGGCATTACTGAATGCTTATGACAGATGCCATTAAGTGTCATCCGGCAAATTGTGTAAACTATCTCCATTTATGTCCAGCTTGGATCTTTTACGTCCATTCAACATGAATTTTGATTGTTATTTACATCTGTACTGATGCAATGCATGCTAGGAGGCATGTTGGATGACGACAATATTGACAGCAGGTGGCAGCTGAGGTTGTCTGTCTCTCCCAAGGGAGCAGTGATGGCCAAATGAAGCTTCTTGCCTAATGGGTCAAAGCTTCATGGTGGTTCATTTGGTCTTATGACAGTCGTATGATGCTGCTGTCAGATAAAGTGTTCCTGGTTGATATCTTTTGGTGTAAATATCCCTTAATACAATGAGGACAGCTGCGGCTTATAGTCCAGTGCGGCTTATCTTGTCAGGAAAACGCAGGCAGGCAGGTTGTGTGGACCCAAATGCAGGGAAACAAAAGCAGCCAGGCAGGTGGCGGTGATCTCAAAAAACGGTTTAATAATAACTAACAAAAACACAAGGAACAACCAAAAGTACTGAGGATCAAAAAGGCAAGGTTCAAACAAAACTTACTTTATCGGAGAGACTACTACACGAGGGCTTGGACAGGACTTTGCCTATGACATTGACAATGACGCAACAAGGAGTGAAAAGAAACTGGGAGCTTATATACACACAGAGCCGAGGGGTAACGACGGTAACGGTGTCTTGCCCAGAAATACAGTAACAATGTGCGCAGGCTGAAGTAACAACCCTTTGATCAAAGGACAATCCACTCCAACACAACCGTTATCGTCTAAATGAAAATGTTGCTGATGTTAATGATATCGTAGTCCCGCTTTACACTTGAAAGAACTGCATGCTCTGCCCCCAAATGCACCGTTCAACCAACAGGACATTACTCCATTATGTAAACCCAAATAGACTCAAGAATAAACGGTGGAAAATACACACAAGGCTGAAAAAGCTACTGTATTTTAAGCCAAAAGAATTGTTGCGTTAGATAGAACAACATATCTATATGCTGCCATAGCAGTTTCATCACTCATTATGCCCCAGGACTATTTTTAATTTGTCTGTTTTGCCCCATCAAATACAGGCTCCAGTACAACTAATAAATAGTTTTGAATTGAAATGAGTTTCTCATGAGTAGTCATCCGATCCATTGGAACTGGGAGGGTGGCAGCGAATGAACGAATCCCTCCCACTTTAAACGGATTGGATGTCTATGGTTGTCATTGGCAGCCAATGAGTTAATTTTGAGTCATTTCGCATAATTCCCTGTTGATTTCCCATCACTTCCTATTGATTTTGGGGCATTTATGGGTCGCTTCCTGTTAATTTTGGCCCAAGAATGTCACCAAATGAATAGGAAGTGACTCAACATGAACAAGAATAACCTGTAAATTGCCTTAAAAATGAACAGGAATTGAGCTGTAAATACTGGGAAGTGGTTGTGTTTAGTGCCGCAACGATTAATCGATTAATTCCAGTAATTCGATTGGAAAAATGCTTCGAATCAAATTTTGCTGCTTCGAGTATTCGTTTAATTAGACTAACATTGTAATGGTTTGTTTTGAAAGTGTTTGCAGTTAGTCTTATCGATTGGGGTGGATACACTGCCCTCTTGTGGCAGAAGTGAATATGACATAACTCATTTAACATGGCTGAATCCAGCTGCTCCCTGTTAAGGCCAGCATAAGGTAAGTTTTTGTTTGAGCTCGTTTGTTTTTTATGCAGTCGTTATTAAGTCTATAGGTATGTTTAGCCGTTTTTTTTCCGACGAATTTGTGTTTGGACAACTTGTTAAGAGCATTTTAAAAACTAAAGTTAGCATTTTATAGCATTTAAGCTAGTTAGCCAATTCAAAATCGTTTGTTGTACTTAGATCCTTTAAAAAATATATTTTTTTAATACCATTTGAGGCTAAGCTCCAGTATTTTAATTTCTTTTTAAATGAAAGTGCATTTCTGCAAAGTTTGAAGAAACACTTGCAAATTTTATTTTGTATTTTAATGCTCTTTTGAAAGTGCAATCTTAGCAAGCCGTTGTTTAAATGTCCTCAAATTGAATCTGCAGCGCATTAAATTTCCCTAATCCGATTACACTAATATTCGAACTAACTATTTGATAGATTAATCGACTACTAAAATAATCGATGTCTGCAGCCATAGTCGTGTGTGAGTGCCATTAAGTGCGCTAGATGTCCAATCCATTTTAAGCGTTAAAATGAATTGGACATCTAGAGCTGTCAACGGCAAGCAATGAGCTTACATAGACACTATTCGAGTGAAAATTAAGTTGTTTTTTTTTTTCCTATAGTGACTTCTTTTTAACTCATTCACTCCCAGACATTTTCACCGGTGCAACCCCTGTCGTTCCCGACCGTTTCACTGGATTTTGACTGATTTTGCAAGGCCCACAGAAAATTCTGTTCTATTGCTATATAAACATGGAACCCACCAAAAGAAAAATTAGACTCTCTTCTTTCAGCAGAAAAAAAAGTAAGTTCATATCTTTTTCCATTCTTTAGAAATAAGCATTAGAAAATAGCTTAGTTTGAGCAGTTTTCCAATTTCTTATAAAACAGAGAAATTGAGCTTTTTGTGAAAGCATACATTTCAAACATAACTTTGATTTTAACACAGGTATTTTTTGCTTTAGTTACATCCCAAACATCTGAATAATGTTTTACAAAATAACATAAACAACAAGACAAATAGAGCTTTTGATACAAGACAAATAGAGCTTTTGATAGCAAACTATTTATTTACACATAACTAACTGAGAGATGACACTGTTGTGGCCGCGACAGCCGGGTTAACTTTTCCCTCATTGCCGCCTGTCTCATAAAGATGGATTTTTTTGAGTCTCTGCGGGGTCTGCTCGGCGAGCAGCACGGACTCAGCGGCATCGTCCGCTCTACTGGTGGTCCCGGTCGTTCTGCTCGGTCGTCCAGCGCCTGGCATCCCGGGCATCCTCTAGGTTGTTCTTCTCGGTCGTCTGCTGCCTGGCATCCTGGACGCCATTCGGTCATCTTCCCGGCGGTTCGTTGCCGTTGAATCGGGTTGCGGGTCTTACCAAATGCGCTACTGCCCTCCAGTGGCCAGTTTTATTGCTTTAAAATGGATTTTCAGTTTTGTGCTTTGGAACTAAATTGAATCAGAACCCAAAGATGTCTCTTGTTAAAAAAAAACAAACAAACAAAAAACGTAAAAGACGTATAAATACGTCTTTGGGACACTGAAACAATTAAAAATAGAACATATTTATACGTTTTTGGGAGCAAATGAGTTTAAATAATATATCGATTCTTGGTAGGACCATATCAATAACCTTTTGGGATACGAAGTGTCGTCATACATCACCATTTCGATATTTTGTCACACCCCTAGTCTCCAAGTCAAAATTTGATGAGTTACTAACTTGAGAACATCATTTATTTTGGGAACCTTCATGGTCCCTGACAGCACTACTCCATTTAGCAATCAATGTGGAGAAGGAGTGAAACCTGAGTTAGATGTTTGTGTTTGATTTCCAGAGAAGACTCTTCAAGCGCATAGAAACAGCCTACTAGTTTTATTTTACAGGTCATGTGCTTGAGAGTGTGGTGTAAACATTTTTAGAATTTGGATCATGATAGCATGTGAGCAAACTTATATTAGTAGAATCCCACTCCCCCTTCTGTCTGGCCTATATTTTTTTCTGGGCATAAAGTCTTAGACATCAATACACCAAAGTGGGTGACTACAAACTGTACCATCACTGGACAAGAGTGCATACAGACTGGAAGAAGGAAGAAAATCAAATAGGTTTTAGGCAGAAAGCTAAAGTGTGAAAGTGGAAAGAGGTCAGTGATAGAAGTGTAGTAGTAGAGCAGGTAGTGAAATTTGACAGTTTGCTATACCAGGCGCAGCAAGATAATGAAGTAAAAAGATGGAGTAAGACAAGTCACAGGTCAACCAATTTTCAATTTATTCAGCCGCTCGAGCTAAACAGGCAAGTCCATCATGCCTTCTGTGGCAAGAGTTCAGATATTCACCGAGGATCATCACAAGATTAGTCGTGCTCAAATCTTCCTCAGAAGTGAGTAAGAGCATTTGCTTTGTTTGTGAATAGAATGTGACTTAATGCGTCTACTGTAATTCACAATGCACGTACAGGTAAATGGATCTTGCTAATAGGAGGCGCAACATTTGTTTACATCTTAACATTTTCAAAGGTGAAATGTTACAAAGTTTATCTGTTTATCTGTACTTTACTTGAGCACAAATAGGAAATGGTACTTTTACTTCACTACATTTTACTGCATGTTTACTTTTTACTACTTTTCAAATTATCGCCCGCATTACACATTACATTAATTTGTTCTCTTCGTGAATTGATAGTTTTGTTTTCATGCTTCTGGCACAATCGGTTACCCCCGTGCAACTATACCGTAATTGAGCACTAGAGGCAGCAACATGAGTACAAGCGAGATTAGGCAGGTAAATAAGATATTGGCCAATAAAAACCAACAGGTTGAGCAGCGCGCCATCAGATGGGTGCTGCACACTCTTCTACAGTAGGTGGCGGTATGCACCTGATAGTTGCTTGCAATTTGCCATTAAGCTAAAGCCTTTGGAGGTTTTGAGCTTGTTTAAGCTGGTTACAGTGCATTCAATTTTATTGCTTATTTATCCATTCTTCACAGTTTTAAATAAAAGTGAGCAGTCAATGAATTATCTTTCTCTGAATATTGACTCAGATCCCTGTATGTATATTTTTAAAATGATGTATATGATGCTATATATATTTATGGTGGAAAATACAGACAAGGCTGAAAAAGCAGTTTCTGCTCTAGCACCCCTCTTTAAAATAAACTGCTGTATTTTAAACCCAAAGACCTGTTGTGTTTGATAGAACAATATGTCTATATGCTGCCATAGCAGTTTCATGGCACATGAAGCCCCCAAACTATTTTTAATTCGTCCATTTTACCCTGAGGACCCCCGTTTGCAGAGGGGGCTAAAAAGAAGAAGCTAAAACAAGCTAGGTAATTATATATATTATTCGAAATGTCTGTCATTTTTAGCTTAGAATCGATTAATTGATGTCTAATATTTAGTTTAAAAAATAAAACAACTTTAAAAAATTATTCACTGGCATTTTTTTAAACTTTTAAACAAATTATGTCACAATAAGAAAAAATTGTGTATGTAAACAGGTCACGGATATCTACCTCATAACTATCGCTTATTGTTTTTTTTGTTGTTACTGTCGCATTTTCCCCGATATTTTAAATGATAAATAATCGATCCAAACAAACAAAAATTGGGGGGGGGGGGGGGGGGGCGTTTAAAAGGGTAAATGTATAGTACTTATATAGCGCATTTATCTACATGGTTGCCATGCCCAAAGCGCTTTACATTAGCACACATTTACCCTTTCACGCACATATTCAAACACCAATGGTGCTGCTGCCATGCAAGGCGTGGTCAACCAATTGGGGGAAAATTAGGGTTCAGTGCCTTGCCCAAGGGCACCTCGACAGTAGGCAGTCGTAGCCAGGAATCGAATCACTGACCCTTCGGTCCAAGGACGACTCCGGCTGCCAACTGCTCCATGGCCACTCATATGAAAAAGAAAATCTCAAACACTCCTTGATGTCTGCATGGCAACTGTTATATTACCATGTTTCACCCATAAAATGCAGCTGTGGCCATTCACAGCTGTGTCTTGACACTCGGTGATACATGCTACGTGGAGCTTTTGGATCGAATCAAGGTAAGTATGCAATAATATCTCGTTAAAATCATGGCGTCTTTAATTCTGCTGTCGCGTGCTCTCACCTCAAGATAGGGTTTTTCTGTTTAAAAATAAATATTTTTTTAAAAATGCCCTCCAATTCAAAAATGTTCTCCCCTCAGAAAATTGAGATTTTACGCTTTCCAATGATGTATCTCACATGCATATAGGACAATTTGGAAATTTGGCCAAATTGGGGATCTCAGAGCAGAACTGCAAGTGTTTTCCGCCATGTACCAGTAAATGGATCTTGTTAATGGGAAACGCAACCTTTGTTTACATCTTAACATTTTGAAACAACAATATGGATGATAGTAACGAGATTGAACTGTGAGCGGCAAATGGTATTATAGCAGCATCCCAACTGACAGAAATAACAAAGACGAGCTGAAGAAATAGAATAAGCTGGGTTAGCTGTTAGCCTGTTGGATCACCACGTTGCAGTGGTTGTCATTTTTATTGTGGTAAATGACTTGTGAGATACATGACCTGAGAGCGCCTCTTTTTGCTTCCTGATGGGCTGTTTGTCATTCCGTTTTAGGACAAAGTCAGGAGTGCCTTGCTCGTCACATGCACACCCACCCACACACACAGATTTGCGAGGAATGAACAGATTTATTACAATGTGAGCACTTTTGCTTTTAACCCTGGAGAAGTAGCTATTACTATAGGCCACATTTGATAATTTCGCAGTAAAATCTTTTAGAGACACTTGGAGGGTGAAACAGGGTGAAAACGCTTATACCGGTAGTTCCAGGGTTACGACGTACTCGACTTATACGTTTTCGACTTACCACGCCGGAGTCTCGTCCGCCATTTTTGTCTGCAGTCAAGGTTTGTGATTGTAGAAGCATGCACTTTTACATCAACAGTAGCAAGAGCCTGCTGTAGGTCCCGTGATGACATTTTAGGGTTTTTGAAGACTTCTTTTAGCATCTTGCGGTCTGCTCTCGGGGTGAACTTGCTTGAACGGCCAGACCTGGGCATGTTGGCAGTTGTTTTGAATGTCCTCCACTTGTATACTATTTTTCGAACAGTGGAATGGTTGATTTTATATTCTTTAGAAATCCCTTACCAGACTCATAAGCGTCTACAATTGTCTTTCTGGAGGCCTCAGACTGCTCCTTTTATCTCACCATGGAGTTTTCCCTCACTTCAACAGTAAGGGGCACACCAAACTAAATGTGAGGTTTAAATGAGGCAAGCCTCCTTCAAAACACTGGGTAATGATGTTGTGATCATGTGCACCTGATGCGATACACCTTTGTGTGATTTTAGCCATTTTAAGTGGGTGGTGGTGGTGTTATAGGAGTGTCCTAATTTATTCTTCAACAGAAATTGCATTTATTTAAAATTACATTTTACAGAAAGGTATAAAAAAAAAATTAAAATTCAGTTTTTTTTTGTTTAGTTCTATTACTTGAATCTCTCAAAATGTTTTAAAATTGATATTAAATATCCATATGACCAAATATGTTAGAAAACACACAGGCTTCCATAGGGTGTCCTAATTTTTTATTTTGTAAATAATTTAAAGCAGTGTTTTTCAACTTGTGTGCCACGAGACATGATCCAATATCGATTATTTATTTATTTGTTTATTTATTATATCATTAGCGTGGCCCCTGCGGTATTTTGAAGGACACTCAGCCTTGTTAACAGCACGCGGACATCGTTGGGCGTGGTTGCAGTAGGAAGGAAGTAAGGAAGGAGTAGGTGGAAGGTTCTCGGTCATGTGCCCACCTTGCTGTCCATGACAATGTGTTGTGTCTGATGGCTATAATTCCGAGCAGTTCTTGAACGCAAGACGAGCAATTACCTCGCTCGCCCGCACGCAACCGAGAACCTTCCTTGTGACGCACGCGGAAGTCGCGGTGATAATCATAGATAAGTTTTTAAAAAGGACAACTTCAAAATCCAAACTGAGCCCTGGACTAGATTCTGACCCAGATGAAGGCTCTAGTATGGGTTGTGGTTTAAGAAAAATTTTTTTTTTTTTTTTTAAAGCGAAGACGGAGAGCTCAAAGACAAGGCAATACAGTAAAAGCTATGTTTCGTTCGTATTTACTTTCACCGGGGATGAGACGAAACCTACTCCATTATGCTTCACGGTCCATCAAATATCACACTGAGTAAGGATAAATGTTGAGAAATTATAACACTGGAAGTCCCGGGTTTTTTCAGGCTATAAAGAAAGACCAAAAAGGCGTCAAATTATCTCAATACTAAACTGATTACTTGGCTTTGTTAAGCAATAGACCACTCAAACAAGCAATCCAGCAGACAACCCTCCTACACACTCCTGTAGAATCGCTGCCTAGGTGTGAAGGGGGGGGTTCACTCTGGATAGCTGCAATTAGCATCTTGAATATAAGAGAGTCGGGGGGACTTCTACTGCAGGTGGGTTCGGCAAAGGAATTGGCTCACTCTCATGTGGGTGCAAAGAACAACAACCTCCAATACCTAGCCCTGGTAAAAGGGCGAAGTATATGTCACCACATAAAAAAACGTTTTGTTTTTTATTACACCGTCCCTTGTACTGTAGGCAAACTGCAGCTTTTGGAATATGTAAAAAGGTTGTCCGCCCGATTGCCTGCCTGAGTGGTCCAAGCCAAGGCAGCCCTGCCCTGCAAACACTCAAGATGCTAATTAGAGCAATCCAACCCTGTGGTTTTGCGAGTGTGAATGGGAATGACTAATGAGGACCTCAATGCTCACAAAAGATGATTAGGGTCAGATGACACTTCTCTGGATACAAAAGGGATTTATATCAACTGATCCAATTAAACATACTCTACAGAAAATCATTTTGGAACATTTTAGGTTTGTGGTGTGCCGCAAGATTTTTTCCAATGTAAAAACATGACGTGACTCAGAAAACATCGAAAAACACTGATTTAAAGCATCATTACTTCCAGCTTTTTTCCTTGCTGACCTATACAAAATGAGAGGGATAGTAACTGGCAATTTGGAGCTCATTGCTGTCTATTCATCTGTCTATTCATCACCGGCAGGCACATACACTACTGTTCAAAGGTTTGGGGTCAAAGCGACCCCAAACTTTTGAACCGTAGTGTACATAATGAAAAATCCCATATTATACACTACGGTTTGTATTAAACCATGTAAGATATAATACTTGAAATAATAACTGTACGTAATACACGGTAAGTGGGTGTGCTACTTTTGACCTTTGATCTTTTTTTATCCTCGTGTTGAACTTAACCCATAACACCTCAGTAACCAGATAAGTGTTTACATGAGCCCCGATTGGTCATCTTATTGCTCCTCACACTTGTTCTCTGGCATCTGAAACTTGATGTCCACATTTTTAGGTTGTGTCACTTACTCTGCTTTTAGCATAATCGTTCTTACGTCATGTAGATATTCTTGTAGATACTCTCACCAGGCAGATGTAATCAGATCCCATCCATACGGTGTTGTTCCAGCTTAGCAATATGATCGTGAAGCTGTCTATCGGGATCTTACAGCATTCCTCGACACCCAGACTCCCGTGAGACTCAAAATAACATCGTTGACATAGGAGGTTGTTGGATAACAATCTATGGTTATAGTTTGAAGTGCTGTAGAACTCAATTGGATATGTCATTAAGTCATTAAAAGACCGGCCCACTTCATGGACGATGTTGGAAGCCATCCGGCCCGCAACACAAGTACCTGTACCTGTACCTTGAGGGGAAAAAAAGGGCATTTGCTGTTGTTTTGGACAAAAAAACATATAGTAAACAATAGTGGTGTCAACAATAATCGATGTGGTGATGCATCCCGATGCCGGGCATAGACGATTCGATTCGATGCGGGCAACAAGCAGAATCGATTCAGCGCATTTTAAAATATATAAGTACGTTCAAAAATCTTCCCTGCGCAATTCCGGTGATGCAACGGATTTGGTTTCCCCATTTGTATTATTATTCTCATGTTTCATTTTTTACACACTGCATAACTCTAGTCAAGTTTCCCACCAACCTCGTAGAAGCCAAAATGTCTCCAGATGTCTGCTTTCAATGTCTTAGGTGCATCAATAATCTTTCTCGCTCCCTCTTTCTCCGCTTCAGCCATTGTTATGTTATGTCCTATCTCTTAGAGGTTAGATCTTGTGCCCGAACCCGAATGGGTCGGGTCGGGCCCAAAATGTTAAGCATTCACGTTCGGGTCGGGTCGGGTCCTGGCCGCCGCGCCGGACTAATAAATTATAAAAAAAAAAAAAAAAAGGGATAAAACCGAGAGCAGGCTCTCTGTATTGTGCATTTGCTTGCGGACGCACATGAACGCAGTGGCGCCGCCCGCTTTTTCTCCGCTGTGGCACTTGCGATTCGTTACGAAAGACACTTTTATTCATGCACACAAAGGCAACACAAATGTGATCCTTTTGAATCTTCTCCTCTGTGTCTGCAAAATCGCATGTTTTTTTTTTTTTTTTTTTTTTTTTTTTTTTAATATTAAACTTTCCCAGCGTTATTTCGTTGTGTAAATGCTTTTATAGTGATCATAAAAATATGTAGACTATTTAAACATTAAGAAAACTTGCGTTTTTTTTCTGCCAACTGAGAATTGGTTACGAAGGACACTTTTATTTATGCACACAAAGGCAACAGAAATGTGATCCTTTTGAATCTTCTCCGTGTGTCTGCAAAACCCAAGTTTTTTTTTTTTTTATATTAAACTTTCCCCGCGTTATTTCGTTGTGTGAATGCTTTTATAATGATCATAAAAATATGTAAACTATTTAAACATTATGAAAACTTGCGTTTTTTTCTGCCAACTCGAAGAAATGAAAACTTGCTGCTGCTGCGTTTTTTTTTTTCGCGTCACTCCAATACTTCAATACCAGCGGGCCGTGTCGGGTCGGGCTGGATTTTGTAGGCCCAATCTAACCTCTACTATCGCTCTGCTCTCTCGATTGCAAAAAACTGATATTTCCTCATGTTGAAACAGATTGTTATGGCTGCTAAAATGCTGCTGCACTTCATTTTAATTCATTATTTTATATTGTTATGTGGTAGTTACTGATTGCATTTCTAAGTTGATTGCACATATATAGTTGGCTAGGCCTACATTTTACTTTTGTTCTACATTGCAATTTAGTTGAAGTTTTGTTTGCAACTGAACTGATCCCTGGATTGATATTGCGATAAAGATGCTGCTGCACTACATTATTTTCTTTGTCATTTTCTTTAATATTTACTTGATTATTTTTATTGATGGGTCGTTGTGACTAAAATACAGTGACTGTTATTACTGATTTTGCACAGGAGTTCAGATGTTGCACTGTGTGAAAGGCTGCTACTGTGTGTAAAAAAAAGGGAAAGCCCTAGTCTCATTCAAAGCACCAATTAAATGCTGTGATCTGGGTTTTTAAAAAAAAAAAATTTTTTTAAATATATATGTCTGAAAGTATTTTCATTTGACTTCAACCAGGAGTGACACAAGAGCCAATAAAAAGTTGTTTAATGTCTGACCGCTTGTGTTGCCTCATGATTCATGAAAAATATGCTTTGCTTTAGAATTTTAATGCATCCCAGGCTTTAAAGCATCGCGATGCATTGCCGAATCGAACCGAATCGTGACCCTCTGAATGGAATGGAATCGAATCGTGACCCTCCAAATCGTAATCCAATCGAATCGTGAGGGCAGTGCCGATGCCCACCTCTAGTAAACAATAACCCGAGCCCTTAATTAGCCTAGAGTAAAATAATTACAACAGTGTAGTGATTTAAAAGCACGATTTTAATGCAAACAGGTCATTGATACAATACCGTAAACTATAACATAAAGAGAACTGTAACCTGAACAAAGTACACATTTAGGACTTTTAATTCAAATTGTTTAAATATCAATACAGTAAAAATGCATAGTTTTGAGAAGGAGAGTAGTCAGAGAGGTCTACGACTAATATTTACCAATTCTGGCCAGAATATATTCAGAATTGTGGATTTACAGTACCACAAAAAGGGGGGCTGTAACCAGATCAAAGTATACATTCAGTACATTTAATTCAGTTTTCTAAATATTTGTGTTACAAAAATTGGTAGTTTTTAGTCTGAGAGTAGTCCGAGAGGTCTACCACTAATATTCACCAACATTGGCCAGAACGTATTGAGATTGGTGGATTTACCTTGCCGCAAAAATGAGAACTGTAACACACAGTCTACTAAAACGACCTGTTGCTAAAGGGAACACACATGTAGATGGAGCGGTTTTAAAGGTTTGAATTAGAATCATATTTTGAGATGATTTGACTTTATACAACAATTTGGCAAAGCGCAGATGATGAGAAATTTGTCTTTTAATCTGCTGTTTAGCCCTGCTTGTCATTATAGCGCTCTAGCATCCCCAGCTGGAGGGTGACGTCGGCAGGGTCATGATTTCATCTGATTTAGAATTCAGCCCATTGAAGGGGAATTATTCAGAACGAGGAAAATTGGATGAAGAGAGCAGCAAAATGTCATTGTTTTAATCTCTCTGCTCCAATATTTTTACAGGATATCCTTTTTATCTAAGTATTAAGACCAACATAAGGTTATATTTTTTTATTTGAGCTAATGTGAGTGTTCAGGAATTCATGATTTAGTTTAGATGTATATTTAGCTTTTTTTTTCTCGTGTTATTATGTGTTTGAATGATTTGTTAAGAGTATTGTAAAAAAAAAAAAAAAAAAAAAAAAAGTTAGCATTTTATAGCATTTAAGCTAGAGGACTTTTGCTTTGCAATTTAGCCAAATTATCTTTTATTGTACTTCAATGCTCAATTGTTAATTTCTTTATACAGTCTGAGGCTGAGATAAGGTATTTTAATTTATTTTTAAATGCAGTTATTGCTCTTGTGAAATGAAAGTGCAATTCTGCATAGTTCGAAGAAAAAAAAAACACTCAGGAATCTTACTTTGTATTCACATTTAATATCTTAGCAAGCCTTTGTTTTACATCTCCTAAAATTGATTCTTCAACGCATTATATAGTCCTCATCCCATTACTTGATTGTTCGAACTAACTAATTGATAAATTAATCAATGACTTACTGTACAACCCAGCATTAGGACAAATACAGTAATTCTGCTTTTAGCTTAAAGATTTGTGAGCCAATTTTATGAAGGACATTGCTTGCTATTCCAGAATTTCATGAAAGGTCAGACAGAAGTGAAGATTATTGAAAATTTATTTCGATTTTGATATCCGTTAGGCCCATGCAAAATAGAAAGGTTATTTAAAAGTAAATTGATTCACTGAACTGATGGAAAGTGTAGGAAGCCAAATTTAGAAGGAAGTATTTATGTGCCAGGGAACCAACGTTCCGGCGTAATGGTTATTGATAGAACTCAAGGATCTATTTTATATTAGGAAAAATGCTGAGAAGTCATCAGACATTGCAGAAACGTCCGTAATTATTGATGCTGTCGTATTTATCCAAGAGCAAGTCTCGGATGCTCTGATGTTATGAGGCAAATATGATTTTTGGAACATCACACTATAATCCTGCTGTCTTTGCCTGCCGGTTTGCATAACTGTGACAGTGTGAGGACGCGTGGAATTTTCTTTGTCTCTCTACAAAGGTTTACTAGTTACATCTGTGTGTGTGTGTGTGTGGGTTGAGTTAATGTGCTCACTTCCTGCCAGTGTCACATGTTAAAAATGTTCACACTCAGGATACTGTCAGGGCGTGTAGATCAAAGCATTTGCCGAATAGTAAACGAACATCATGAATCATATATAGTGCTTGCATACTTTGCGCTCTGTTTCCAATACTCATCCAGTGACATATACCCAAACATACTGTGAGGATTGGCAGGCTTGATGACAGATTGTTTCTCTGCTCATTACTTAGGTGGTCAGGTAAAAAGAAACACATTGACCCTGTCCTTCACACCAGTGGTCCCTGACAGACTCAGTATTTCCACTCATCTCAACTAAACCTCTTTCAACTCTGATTTCACGTCCCGCTGCAGGATTTATTTTTTGTTTAGAAGACCACCGTGCATGTAAAGACAATCGGGAAATGTACTGTATATACTGTAGATCAGGGGTTGGCAACCTTAAACACGTAGAGCCTTTTTGATTCAGTTTCCACAAAATAGACAAGCCGCACGACTGACATTTGAAATGATTGCGTCAGATCGACTGTCTATATACATACATATGAAGTACCCGACTTACGTGATTTTGACTTTACGACGCTGGAGTCTCGTCCCCCATTTTGTCTCCAGTTTTCTTTTCAACGTGGGTCCCGAGAAGGTTAGTGCAGGTGTTGAAATTAGGGCTGCCAAACGATAATTTTTTTTTTGTCGAGTTAATCACAGCTTAAAAATTTATTAATCGTAATTAATTGCAATTCAAACCATCTCGAAAATATGCCATATTTTTCTGTAAATTAATGTAGGAATGGAAAGATAAGACACAAGATGGATATATACATTCAACATTCTGTACATAAGTACTGTATTTGATTATTATAACAATAAAGCCACAAGATGGCATTAACATTATTAACATTCTTTCTGTTAAAGGGATCCACGGATAGAAAGACTTGTACTTCTTAAAAGATAAATGTTACTACAAGTTATAGTAATTTTATATTAAAACCGCTCTTGATGCTGTCGTTTTAATAAAATTTGTAAAATTTTCAAAATTTTGGTGGCACGGGTTGCTGAGTAATTAGCACATCCGCCTCACAGTTCTGAGATCAAGGGTTCAATCCCGGGTGGAGTTTGCATGTTCTCCCCGTGCTTGCGTGGGTTTTCTCCGGGAACTCCGGTTTCCTCCCACATCCCAAAAACATGCGTGGTAGGCTGATTGAACACTCTAAATTGTCCGTAGGTATGAGTGTGTGCGTGAATGGTTGTATGTCTCCTTGTGCCCTGCGATTGGCTGGCAACCAGTTTGGGGTGTACCCTGCCTACTACCCGTAGTCAGCTGGGATAGGCTCCAGCACCCCTGCGACCCTCGTGAGGAAAAGCGGCATGGAAAATGAATGAATATAAAATTTTCAATCAAAAAATAAATTAGTAACTCGCCATTGTTGACGTCGCCGAGCGGTGACGTCACAGATGACACATAAAAAATAAATAAATAAACAGTGTCTTTAAACACCTAAAGTAGTGATTGAAATACACCACAAGGTGTCAATGGCGAGTTTTAAATGACTTAGAAATCAAGTCAATGAGTGTGTTTTGTCCCTCGACTGATGCCGTAGTTCACTGTTTACTGGTCCATCCAGTGTTGTACTTCACTGTCATTTTAGTGCTGGCTTCACAACGTACGAGACCTCTGATAGTTTGTATATTATGACTAAATATTGCCATCAAGTTATTTGTTGAGCTAAACGAGAGTTAAACGAAATGTTTGAATGGAATTTGATCAAAGTCTGAGAAAGTTTTATGTGTATTTTGCATAGCTATTTTGATTGGGAATGCCAGTTCTCTTTGCATCGTTGTTTAACTGTGTGAGAATAGGGCCTCATTAATACAGATTGAAGCGTGAAGCGTCTTTTTGTGAACATTTTTTTTTTTGGAGAGATAGGAATATTATTTTTGTTGTGCTTTCACTAAATGATACTTATGTTTGTTGTGAAGGAGTTGCTGAAGCTCATGCCAATAAACGGCGCGGTCCGATGAACGCCTGTGTCCACTCGCCTTTCTCTGCCTCTTAGCTCTTAATGTGCAAAATACGGCATCATTGTAATCTGTTTGAGGCAATACATGAGTGGGTCATTCCGCGCATGCGTTAAATGCGTCAAATATTTTAACGTGATTAATTTAAAAAATTAATTACCGCCCGTTAACGCGATAAATTTGACAGCACTAGTTGAAATTTATTATATATTATATTTATTTCAAAACTTGTGCAACACAACACGGCTACTGTCCACCGTAGCTGACGCCAACAACAACAGAACGTGAAAAGTGAAAGTAAAAACTCTAACGCACCTCTCTCACTTTGTCGTCAGTCATACTGTGCTTTCAGGAACAGCATGCAAAACACAACCGCCACATTAATAATAATTGGCCCGAATATAAGATGGCCCTGATTATAAGATGACCCCCTCTTTTTCAAGACTCAAGTTTGAAAAAAGACTTTTTGAACACCAAATTAATTTTTATACAGAAAATAATTACAGTACATCCGAAACAAATGATTATAACAATATATTTGAGAAAAAAAGCATGTTATTTTGCCTCATTCAAATCTTAATATCTGAACATTTAAATATGTAAACTAAAGTGCAATCACATTTGTGAATGAATGGCTTCTGGTTTTTGAAATGTAAATAAACCAATCTATTATGATTGTTGGAATCCCCCCCCCCCATCCAAGCCGCGCGGAAACAGCGACAGCCGAACGGAAATGTTGCTCCGCTGCTTACCGCTTCCGTGTGCCAACCGGTAGGGCAGATATTCCGCGCATTCACCTCTTATGTTAAGCCTTTGTAGTGACTCCAAGTTCCAAAAGTTTGAAGAAGACTCACCGAAAGCAGGTTGACAATTTATTCGTCGAAAACGGTCAAAAAACAAGGCAAAAGCAGACGATGGAGGAACAATGTTAAATCCAAAACAAGGCTACATAGAAAAGTCTCCAGGCAGCAAAATCTGTGTTATCTCAGTGTCCAGTGTTTTTTAAGTCCGTGGTGGAGTAAGCCGGGCCAAAGGTGTGGCTGAGCGTTGTTTCGGGACCATCCCTCTGTGGCCGGTTTTGGGCGGTTAGGTTGTCTGTGGATGGGACGTGGTTGCCACAGCGACCGACGCTGGTCTTGACGTCCCAAGCGCCCGGTATCAACTTTGTTATCCGGGGTGGCTCTACTTGTTTTAGGACAAAGCGCACTACTCTTTGTCCTTGTTGTGGCCAGGATTGCGGTAGTTGGTGCGTCAACCTTGCTCGTGACGTACACGATGGGCTTCTGTGATAGATGGCATTGTGTATCTATTCTGCTTCTTTTCATTAAACTATGGTGTGCTATTTAATTTATATTAGGTGTGTTTAGAGTAGTTCAGTCCTACCGTAAATATGAGAAATGATACTATTCCCTGATTAATTATATTACGTGTGTTCGAGTAATGCAAACAGTTAGACGGTGCCTACGAGAAACGGTACCATTTTTTCCATTTCCCCCTCATGAGCCCCGAGAAGGTGATTCACTTTTCTGTGTTCAAGGGCATGGAGTGAAGTCTGCCTAAACTATAGTTAGATGAATGTGTTAGACCAGCGGTCTCAAACCGACTCCACAAAGGGCCGCAGTGGGTCCTGGTTTTTGTTCCAACAGATCCAGCACAAACAGTTCAACCAATGAGGTTTCTACTAACATAAGCAGCACCTGATTGCAATCAACTGATTACACTTGTAAGAAACCAGATTGGTGAAAAGGTATTTGTCTCGTTTGGTTGGAATGAAATCCAGTACCCCCTGCGGCCCTTTGAGGACCGGTTTGAGACCACTGTGTTAGACTAATGCAAACAATTATATGGTGTGTGCGAGAACTGTACCTATTCCCTTCAATCCCCTGTCGGGGCTCGTAAAAACATGGATGTGGCCTTAGAACTTAGCTTTAGCAAGGGATTCAGATTCAGAATTCTTATTGTCATTGTTACAAAAAGCACAACAAAACTTTATTTGGCGCATCCATACAGCTCATGCAGCTAAGTTGGTAAAGTGCAAAACCCATAAAATAAATACCCTTCAGTACCCAGTGTTAACATTGACACAGTTTTGGACATATGTACAACAAAGATTCCACAGCAGCATGAGGTCATGTCAGTGCTAACGTGCAGAGCAAAAATATACCAGTTAAAAACAGTCATAAATCAGTGCAAAACCCAGATAAGTTAATCAAGTATAATCAAGTATAGCCTGCTGGTCGTCAACCAATGGGTAAGGGTCAGGGAGGAGGAAATAGTGGATAGTGGTGGAAAAAATTTAGCAATTGATGAACAGTTTAAACAGGGATGGGCGAAATTTGCAAGTGCCCCTCAGGACTCTTGTTAAATACTCTTTAAAACAATTTACTACCACTTCAAAGGGTTAATCCTTGGTTATCTCTGGTTCCGTGGCTATAGGCATCAGCTCACAGTGACCTCTTTGTACAGGTGTATTGAGAATGATTTTTTCATGATCAATTAGACGGGCTACCAATCAAATTAGTCCTGCCGCTAGGAAAAATGAGATATACACTGAGTTAAATTTGGCCCCATGGATAAAAATAAAGTTAGTCTTGAGTTAGGAAGAAATGAGAAACACACTAAGCTAAATTTGGTCCAGTAAATAAAAACCCTTACATTAGGAAAAAGTGAGAAATTTGGCCCAGTAGATTAAAATTTAAGTCTCCCCTTGTCAATTTCCGTAACGTTAAGGTCAAACACCACCTGTAGTAAGAGGGAACTCTGCGCAGTCCTGAACAAAAAGGAATGCAACAGAGTACAGTGTGTCAAAAACCTCCGAATAAGGAGGAAAAAAGAACATCGCTGACAAACTGCTACATCTAAAAACAGTACAGCAAAAAGCCATTCCCCCATTGACTAGAGAATGGTAATGGTAAGAGAATAAAACAACAAAATTGCAATAACTGCATTAACCGTCAAAGTCTAACTGTAACTGTAGTCTTGAAACAAATCTGAATAAGGAAAAACATTGCAATAAAATAATGCAAACTGGTTAAACTAAAAAGAGTAGCTGAGATATGTCATGTAAGAACATCGCTTGCTTCAATGATATCTGGCGCCTTCTAGCGTCGTGAATGGGGATAATGTCTAGACCACGAATATAAGACGACCCCCTCTTTTTCAGTGTTATTTCAATGCAAAAAACACCGTCTCATATTCGGGCCAATACAGTATATGTGTATATATAACATATTACACGGAAAACGGTCTCGATTCTTGGTTTAAAAAAAAAAATAAAAATAAAAACGGGCATATATATATATATATATATATATATATATATAAGTATATATATATATATATATATATATATATATATATATATATATATATATATATATATATATATATATATATATATATATATATATATTAGACGTAAACCGGTCTCGATTCTTGGTTAAAAGCAAAAAAATGGGCAGTTAGTATTTATTTTACGTAAATATGTCAAAGTAAAATGCTAGTCTGTTAGTGAATGTAGCTAGCAGCCGCCTGATGTAAACAGAGCTTTCCCGTTAGCTTTGTATCGCAAATCATATCGTGAGGTCCCAAGAGGTTCCCACCGCTAATGTAGAGGTACCACTGTAAAACTTTATGAAAGATTATTTTCCATTTGAATTTTTTAAAAATCGTAACTAGTTAGAGGTTAGCCGGCTTCACATGATAGTCAGTGTATTACCAGAGACATCAGCTGTGTATCCTTCCCGGTTATGTATCCAGTGTATGAATTATGGATTGTGTCCAGGAAGTAGCAACCAATGAAGAGAGCTCTCTTCCTTCTTTTTTCCCTCTCATGCTTTATCCACCCCCCTTTCTTTCCATCTCCCTGTTTAACATGTCAGCTACATTGCATTCACTTCTAGAGATGCGTCTATCCATCTTTCTCTTCTCGCATCTTTCCTCCTCCTTTGTTAACACTGTACTCTGGTGGAGAAGCAGCACAGAGTAACCACACCCAGCATTTGTGCGCCGTCTTTAGTAGTCTACAAACAGAGCCGATTGCACAGCAGGTACCATGCCTGTATTCTGCAACTGAGGAGATTTTTTTTAATTTATATATTTTTGTGGCAGGGAACTTGAGGTCATTCATTGTTAAGCCACACGGGAAATTGACAGCTCAGCTATGGTTTTGTACGTGAGCTCTCAGGAATGTACTGGAGCTACTGGCCTTGTAAGTGAAGCTGGTAACAGAGGAATGGAAGTATCACTGAGACCTCGCAATGGGTCAGACGGGACCCCACTCGGACTGTGGAGCTATGTTTGCTGCCAGAAGAGGCCAACACTACTGCTGCCTTCATGTACGTAAATAGAACATAAAGGGGATTTGGGACCTGGCGGCTAGTAATATTAGTTGTGAAAATAGCATTTAGCTTTCGTTACGGTATTGTTACATTATTTAAAGGGACAGACAACACCCTTATCATGTGCATCCCAGCGGAAAGAATCTTGTTTCTAAGCAGATGGGGAAATGCTAATTTAATTTTCTATGGGCGTATGGCCGGTGTGTCTTTATTTCTTGTTACCACTAAGCTAGTTCTGGTAGTTTTAATCGATTAATTTGAGCAATTCGACTAGAAAAGATTCTAATTAAATTTTGCTTCAAGTATTCATTTAATTAAAGTGGGGTTGTATTGGTTTGTTTTGAAAGTGTTTGCATTTAATTTTATTGATATGGGTTGATACACTGCCCTCTAGTGGCAACAGTAAATATGACAAAACTCATTTGACATGGCTGAATCCATCTGCTCCCTGTTAAGACCAACATAAGCCAAATTTTTGTTTGAGCTAATGTTTTTTTTAACGCATTCGTAATTTTTTTAATAGGTATATTTAACTGTTTTTTGAAGAAATATGTGTTTGAAGTATTTGTTCAGAGCATTGTAAAAAATGAAGAATAAAAAGTTTGCATTTTGTGGCATTTAAGCTAACGGACTTTTGCTATGTAAGTTAGACTATTGTTCATTCGTTGTACTTAGATCCTTATTTATTTTCTTATACCGTTTGAAGCTCAGCTCAGGTATTTTAATTATTTTATGGTCCTTATCAAATTACTCGATTATTTGAACCAGGGCTGTCAACAGACTTGCAGGGGCCCGGGGACAAGAGAACATTATAGGGCTCCCCACCCCAGCCCTGCCACCGGCTTGTCACGACAACATACGCAGTACTTTTAACGCTTTGCAAGCAATGACAGTGTAAATTTTCAAATTATTTCAATTGAGATGGACAGTTAAATTTAACATATCATAATGTGATGTGACAGAATATGAACAAACAATATCCATCTATTGTCCCATGTAGGCTACAATACAATACAACTGAGAGTGCTATGCCTGCCTGCTAAGCAACAAAACAGTATAACTAAACATCCTGTGCCTGCCCCCTTCAAATCCCTAGGGTTATCAAGCCTTCAAACAGTGATGAACAAAGATTTTTTTGACAGCAAAGTCATTTATAACATCAGTGATATCCAGTTTTTGAGCAAGCTCGGGCTCCATAGAGAGCATGGCTAGGTTGTTAAGCCTGTCATGTAATATGTTGGAGCGTAGGTAGTTTTTTATTATTTTCATTTTACTGAAGGCTCACTCTCCTACAGTTACAGTCACTGGCAAAGACAAGAAAATGTGTAGCAGTGTGCTATGTGTGTAACAGTGTGTAACGTGTTCGTATTAGCGTTTGCTATAATACACAGTGTGTGTTAAACCCAAGATAAATCCAGCCGCCGGACCCGAGTCTTCTCTCTCCTCGGCTCAACGCGAGCAGCATGTCTTGTCATACCGTAGCTCAATAGGCTACAAGCGGGACTCGAATCGGGCTTTGGTCAAGGTGATCGCGAATGTAAACGTTGTGTTAGCGGCTGTTGTTCACTTACCGACATCACCGTCATCACCGTCCACAGCCAACTCTAGCCCTAATTCTCTGACTTCTTGTCCCCCTTTTAAAAACATCATTTTTTCTCGTTCACCTCTATGATCTTCATCTCATTTTCTTTTTTCTTTTTAATTTTCTGCGCACCCGATTTATGACTACTTACCATGTTTAGAGTTTATAACAATGACAGATTTTAATTTCCCGCTTCAGGGCACGTACGTAGTGTAGCCTTGAGTGCGCCAGAGCTGGGCTAAGACACTAAGACAGAGGGGGTGGGGGCGTTGTGCAAAAAAAGGAAAAATATATATTTGAAATATTTTATATGTTTATGTTATACTATCATTGTATTTAATCAGACAATGATTTAAAATAAAAAAATATGTGAATGTAAAGTAAAATAAATTAAGGGTCATTCAGGGGCCACTATGGTCCTCAGGCCCGGGAAAACATACCCGGTTGACCCCCCCCCCCGTCGACTGGCTTGATTCGAACTAACTAATTCTTCGATTAATCGACTACTAAAATTATCCATAGCTCCAACCCCAGTAATATTACATCACATATTTTCAGGCATTATCAATTGCATTGTTTGCAATGTAACATGCCAACCTTAGTTTTTCTGATGAACGAATTATTCCTGCTGCTCTATGCCTAACAGTTGTGTTGGGAAAGTTCATTTTCTACAAGAACTAGTTCAAATTGCAGTTCA
This sequence comes from Corythoichthys intestinalis, assembly GCF_030265065.1. Lineage (NCBI taxonomy): Eukaryota > Metazoa > Chordata > Actinopteri > Syngnathiformes > Syngnathidae > Corythoichthys > Corythoichthys intestinalis. Next base: position 37,580,942 of record NC_080413.1, read on the forward strand.
CAAATTTTCAGATCACTCGTTCTCGTGTCGTCAGATGACAACTGGCTTTCATCTCGTTATGTTTTAGTTTCTCAAAACACGTTTTCAGCGCGTCATCGTGACTTCATCGTCATGAAACAATGTTCATTGACAAAATATTTTTGTTATTGTCATCGTTGACAAAAACGACTGGTTTCAAATAAATCGCTGCCAAATAAAAATTTGGAGAAAGTTTTAAGTAAAACCGCACTTTCGAGTAATGTTGACTCTATGTCAAATAGTTAAATTTTTATGGCGCTCTAAAGACTTGATTGAACAGGCCGGCGTGAATATATGACTTCCAACTCCAAACCTGCGTCTGGTCATGCGACTGTATTTTTATATCTGATTGGTATAATGGAGTCATGTAATTTTTGCTGCGACATCTCATCGGTAAGACGTGTAGAGCCACTGTCGACATCTCAGGTAAAAATGAAGTCGATGTGTAGAATAAAGAGAAACAATATTACGACTCTAGTGTAGCCCAAAGTAGAGGAGTAGGAGTCGTGTTTCATCTTCACAAATCTACTCAATTAAAAGCACAAAGTATTTCGTGGTAAAACTACTCTTAAAAAATACATTTTACTCAAAAACTTACTCTAGTAAATGTAACGCGTTACTACCCACCTCTGGTTCAGCAAACGCGGGTAAAAATATAAACGGCAGCAAATGCAGCGATTCCAAAGTAAACACCAAAAACTTTCTATGAATAAAGGAATTATGTACTTATGTTTGGTCATGGACGCACACCAAGGAAAGCTCTCTCTCTCTCAGCACGTCTTCCCCGTGCGGTTAAGCATTTACTTAAAAAAAGTTACAGAAGTATGTTTATGACACAACTTCTTTTTTTAGCATCTTTGGATAATATTTAAAGTCAAACTGAATGTAAAAAGCTCCCATCTTTGCTAAAACAACACAGCAGTGACAGCCTCAGGCAGCTTGAGTTGCCAGGTTGGACAATTTTCCGCTGTAAGGTTTTTTTTGTTGTTTTTGTTTTTTTTTTTTAACCTATGGCTTTACCTGCAGTTTTATCCGAAAGACTCTAATTTTGAACTCATGAATGTGGTATACGGACGAAGTGTCCCATGATCATCCTGGGTTCACACAGCCAATTGGATGAGACTTGGGGGATGAGGGAAATCACTGTTCTGTTATATGATACCTAGGAGATGTGCGCGAGCATTACGGTGCATAAAAAAAAGAGTGGACATCACATATACCTTCGACTAGAGATGTCCCGATCCGATATCTGGATCGGATCGGACGCTGATATGGGCAAAAAAATGCGTATCGGTATCGGATTGGCCGACACGGGAAAATTCCGATCCAGACTTCCGATCCAGTTTTTTTTTTATAAAGCCCGGTCCGGGTTTTCCAGTGCACCGACTTACATAATCCATTCCAGTTTTTGCTTCGGTTTCCTTAAAATCCGGTCCGCATTTTACGCACACCTTCAACACACTACATTACCGTCTCCCAAATGGCTGAGAGACTCTGTAAAAATGTCAGCTGTGTGGGATTATTTCACTTTAAAGGACGACAAAGACGAAGAGGCAGAGTGCAACATATGCCACAATAAAGTGAAGCGTGGTGGTAAAGCTGTAAGAAGTGTTAATACAACCAAACTAATCATGCATTTATCGAAATACCACCACAAACAATACAAGGAGTATGAGTATATGAGGAGTATAAGGAGAAAACCGAAGACAGAAAGAAAGGTCATACGCAACGAACACTGGCAGAAACTTTTGCTATGCGTGACAAACTGGCACTTGACAGTCCTAAAGCCCAGGGAAGTCATTGCCGAAGGAATCATTCTGGATGACGAGCCATTATCTCTCGTGAGTAAAGTGGGATTTAGACGCATCGGGCAGACTTTTTTCAAAAAATATATATTCATATATTTATACTAAAACGATGTATGTAAGTATGTACTTTTCCAGCGTTATTTCGCTGTGTAAATGCATTTATAATGATAAAAATATGTAGAGTATTTAAACATTGAGAAAACTTGCGTTTTTTTTTCTGCCAACTCGAGAAGATTAAAATAAAGGTCAAATCCACTATCCACCTGTTAGAACACACATGCAAATATAAAACATATAAATGTTTATTGAATATCCATCTTAGAGTCTTGTTTAACTGGGAGAATTTGTTACAAAAGACATGCTATAATTTGTTATCATTATGCATATATGCACTGGTGTCACCAAACGTGATCACACAAAACGTAATCACGCATTGCTCCTGAGTCCTCACAAATAAAGCATAAAATTTTGTTTTTTTCGGGCTCGTGTCTACAAATAAAACATAAAATTTTGGGTTTTTTTGGGCTGGGCAAGCAAATCAAAGGGAGTGTGTAATAGTTAATAGTTTGAGGTTGTTATAATAATGTTTTGTGTTTATCATTTAATAAACAGGTCAGTTTCTTGTTACCAACCATTATGTGTTATTCCAACTCATTTAATTCAGCTGGCAAGTTGTTATCAAGACTACTAAAACCCTTTTCAACATGAGTCTGACAACTAGGTAAGGAGGCTAAATAACTTCAATACATGCTCAGAGAGGCCGGTATCGGAAGTGCAAAACAATATCGGTATCGGATCGGAAGTGCAAAAACCTGGATCGGGACATCCCTACCTTCGACACCATATAAAGTCATGTATGCTGTTTGCTGCACAACACCAGTACTTGACAATGAGCGAGGTTATGAACGCAGCTCACAGTTACGTTCATGAGACAAAAATATGATCTGTTCAGTTCACGTTCGCCCAAGATATGAACGTGTTCATGAATGATCGTTCATTGAATGCGTTGATCCACAACACTGTCCAACAATAAGAAAAAGTGAAATACTAAACACTGGAGCTCCTTTCAATACGCTGAACTCTGTTTAATTCACTGGATTTTAACAGGTAGCTCTTATGTCTGAAAGCAATTTCCCTGGTCGACTGACAAATTGGAAATAGCAAAATTAAACTGGACACATAACGAAATTAATTTGCTACTGGATCTCAGAGCAGAGGAAGTCTTTTGTTGGGCATTTACAGGTTACTTCCTGTTGATTTGGAGTCACTTCCATTTGGGGACATTCTTGCGTCACTTCCTTTTCAGTAATCCAAAATTAACTGGATGTGACCCGAAAATGCCCCAAAAGGAAAAGGAAGTGACCGAAAATCAACAGGAAATGATGTAAAACGCTCTAAATGAACTCATTGCCTGGCATTGACTGCCACTGACGGTCCTAGACGTTTAATCCGTTTGAAGTTGGCAGTATTCTATTCGATCAGGCACAGATTCACAATCGATTGAATTCTGCAGGATGTATTTGTAGAAGTATTGATTAATCATCTGGTCCACATTGAATGGGGAAACTTTTATTTTGTAGTTTGATTTTAAAGTATATATTTTATGACACAATCCTTGATTTCTTTTCTCACACACCTCATATCTCTGAATTTTTCTATCTTTTGCCATATGCAGGTCCCACATTGCCCAGGCAGTCCCAAAATGTTCAGAATGGCCCTGCGCAAGAGGAAGTAGATTTTCGAAGAAGGTATGGAGCACACACTTACACATTATTATTGTCTTCTTCCTTTTCTTTATTATGTTATCTAAATATATACTTTAGTAACCCTGGTCTCTCATGGCCAGCTTAACCCTTAGATGCACAAGTTACTGGACCCTACACTCTTCCATAAGTGGGTCAAAAATGACCCATATTAGAAGCTATGTGTTTTTATGCCATTTTGGTGAAGAAAAATCATTTTTATATTATTTAGTAGGATATTTAGGGCCACATAAGACTAATTTCATGCTTGGAATATCTTTATGATTCAATTAATATTTTTTGGGAAAAAAACAAAAACAAAAAAAAAACAGAACAGCAACAGACTTTATCCTACCTTGTATTTCATCATCAATGATGAAGAGCTCCCATGCATCTTTTTGGTGAGACAGCGGTGCTAAGCCCTTTGGGAGGCACTTACCGATTTCTGAGGATACTGTGGCTATGTGTTCTGCCCTGGGTGGGAGGTAATTCTCTCTAATAAGAGCCCTACCAACTCATTCTGTTGGCCATGATTTGGAGACTTTCTTCTTCAGAGGACACATAAGTGGAATCTTATGAGTCAGATTGATCCTGTTCAGTTGGATTTCCAGGTGGACAACTACCACTGCCACCTGGACAATAGTGTGGGTCCTCATTAGGGATGGGAATTGATAGGATTTTTAAGATTCTGATTCCATTATCGATATTGCTTAACGATTCGGTTCTTTATCGATTCTCTTATCGATTGTAATTTGGGGAAAAAGAAGAACAAACGTTTTGATTGGCATCGAGTTTTTTTAATCGGAAGTCACAACCATACAAACTCACAACAAGGTCAAAAGAGGCCCAAAGCCTCAATATTAACTGTGGCAATAAATTGCAAATGCACAAGAATGTTTAACATTTTACTGAAACATTTTTCTAATAGAAATAAAAAATATTGGTATATATTGGCATATAGGTCGTTGGTCTGCCGTTAGCAATATGTGTTAAACTTGCAGGGGTCCCCAAACTTTTTCCCGTGAGGGCCGCATAACTTATCCCTTCTCTGATGAGGGGCTGGGGTCAGTTTGTAACAGAAAAAGTGTGACGATTGCAGGAGTGCCTAAATGTAAAAAATTATTGTTTTTCAGAAAGCCGCAATCAAATAACCCTTTCTGGATATTTCACGGAACAAAAGTAAATAAAATAAAAATAATAATATAATACAATAATAATTAATAATAATAACACTATTAATCAAATAGATAATAACCAAATAACCGTCTCTGAGTTCTTCACAGAAAAAGGCCAGAAAATAAATAACACTATTGAGAAAAAATATATATATATATTCAAAATGCTCTCTGGTATTGTTCAGGGGGGCGGACCAAATGTAGGGGCGGGCCGTAGTTTGGGGACCCCCTGTTAAAGTGTATTTACCAGTGTATTGAAATGCATGCCTTTTAGTTTTTATGGTGCTTTCACTCTCAAGTGGGGGCGCCCTTGCGCGTCCTCACGCGAAGAAGAACGCGCTCACCCGAAGAAGAGCGCTCTTACACGCGAAGAAGAAATGCCGCATCCAAGCGAGTGAGCGAGTTAGTGAGAGAGGGAAGCACTGCTACGACCCTACGTTCTTTGTTAATGCTTGTAAAATATCTACAGAGGCAACGCCTGTATGTATCATCTTTTGTGTTGTTGTGTGTGTTTCCACTCGCGATCGGACACTTAAATCCAGTTGTGTAGTGGTTTGGACGATGTGCTAATACTAGCGAACGCATGCTAACTGTGTTGTTATTACTGAATTAGCAGCTAATCATCGCTGATTTACGTTGATGCAAACCTGTTTGTTATTGGAGACGAAATTGATTTGTTTCATTTCTATTTTTAGTTTCACTCTTCAAATGATGGTTGAATAAAGTCAGCAAATTATACCAACGTCTTCTGTATCGTCATTTCGGAGTTTAGCTAGCTGTATAACTGTCTCAGTGAGGACAGTGCAGTCTATTCCCTCCCGATGCAGTTATCCCCACCTTGCAATGATTGCAAGTCGTTTTGTTGTAATTTTTCCTCGTGAAGTGAAGACACACTTTCGATCGTTTGAACCTACGTGCTGCCATTGTTATGTTTACGGCTGCAATGCTCGTGCTTCGTGCTAAACCATCGTAACCTTTCATTTTCACTCTCTTTCCTGGTGAAGTGTAGCCAAACTTTGGAGCGGGTGGTTCTTGGCGCCATGCTAGTTTGATGCGTTTGGACAACAAAACTCACGACGCAATAATCTTCAGGACTCGTTAAAGGGATCGTTAAGGCTTTTTCATTGTGATGTCGAGGCCTCAAAACACTAGGAACCGGTTCTGAATTGGAATCGGATTTGGATTCCCATCCCTAGTCCTCATCATCAGAAATTTTGGACACTTGAGTCCAACCCCGTCTCGACTGAACGGGAAAAGTCGCATAAAAGTGGACCATTTTCAAATTCGATCAAGGTCACTTTCGTATGTGGTTAAAATCCCATCCGGGCCACATTTTTCCAGGATGTGGCTGCGGTTCGAACTGTCAAGTCCCCCATATTGGAATTCATGCAGCAATTAACATCAGCAAAGAGTGAGAGAGACAGCAGCAATTAACATCAGCAAAGAGCGAGAGAGACAGGGTGCTACGGTAGCAGTGCTGCTGTGCATTAGCGTGAGCGCCTAGCTTTAACGCGGCTTTTGGGGAAGGAGCGGGCTTGACAACAGTCATAAAAAAATAAAATGGGTTGAGAATAAGCCTGACAATACTCGGTTTTCTCTCTGCTCCAATGCTCCTGTGCATGCGGGCCAGTTTGCTCAGCGCATCTCGGACTGCGAATTAGAGTGCATGTGTGATACTTGAACAGGCTCAATGGACAAAGGCAGTCTGAACGGTTACGGCAAAAAAACAGGTATGACAAAAAAACGGAATTGTGCATTACGATCTGCGGTATGAACCTAGCCTTAGTTAGCTAGCTAATTATGAAGTAGGTTAATTTGTTGATAAATAATAATAAAGATTCATGAAAGACACACACACACACAAAATACTATATGGACATAATACTTCCAGTACACGTATCAGCTCTTGCTGTGTAAAATAATGTTCTTAAGGGATGTCACTTTTTACATACCTAGTCTGTGTGGTCCACGGTAAATGTATTCCTGACAGCCAAAGTTGATAAGAACGAAAGATTCCCATTGGATTCCATAGAAAATGCATGTGGGTCATTTTGGACTCACTAGTGGAAGCTTAGGGTAGTAATACAAAAATGACAATTTCTTCAAATGTATAAAAAGTTCATCAAAAATTTGAATGGCATTATATCAAAAACATGTTTTTTGATGAATACTTGGAATATGAATTGATAACAATTTTTTTATTCCAAAGATATTTAAAGAAAACAATCTCACCGGGTCATTTTGGACCCACTTATGCATCTAAGGGTTAACCTTCGAACTCAGACTCAGTGTGGCATAGCATAACTCCCTGTGATATTTGATATCAGGGTTATCAAATATTAAATATTCCATTAAATAACTAATTGACCACATTTTCTTGTTGACTTTTGTAATGGACTAGCAAAATCTCAGCGTGTCCTCAAACACTGTTTTGCCTCAGGATAAGTTAGTATGGGAAACTCTGTATCTAATTAGACATGCTATATGGAGTTTGTCAAGTTTTTACACGTGACTGCTACCTCTGGCATAATGCGTAACTGCAGCCTGTGTCAAGCTTGTGCTTAACACACATGCTTTTATGAGCAGGAACATATATCAACGAGCGTTTGGCCCATCAAATCAGCACCCGAAACGAAAGAACAACAAAGGTGATTGTTGACTGTTAGTAGCAAGTCTTAAGTTGGTTCGAAAAGTGTTTTTACGCAGCGGGGGCTCATTGAAACAGCGCTTCGCTATAACTTGCACCCAGGAGTGAAAGTGACTAGAATTAAGAAATTGACGAAGCAATAGCTTCACTACAGAACCATGTAGCTTGAGTAGTTCACACCTAAGTTTGATGGGCCAATGACAGATAAAATTATTTCATACAGGACAAGAGGAACAAGAGTGCAAGAATTAATTAAGTAAAAAGCGAAATAAATAAATGTTGACATAAATAAATGAATACATGAATAAATGATGAAATAAATAAATAAAAGTTGGAAAAAATAAATAAATGTTGAAATAAATAAATACTGTATATAGTGGAATAAATAAATAAATACAAATGGAAATAAATGTTGAACTCATTAAATAAAAATAGAAAAATATAAATAAAAAAATATAAATTTAAATAAATAAAAAATCGAAATAAAAAAGGTGTTTAATTATAAATTAAATTAAAAATTTAAATCAATAATGAAATAAATAAATATTGAAATTGAAGCATTTTAATGACACATTTAATAATTTTATTTAATTGTGTATTTATTTATTTATTCAATTTTTGCACTCTTGGTCCGCCATACTTCAAGTCTCTCCTTTCTCCTAAAGATCCGATCAATTTTCTGTTACTTTTTGTATCGCATCAAATCAAGAAGCTTGAGCTTATTCTTGTTTGGCATGTGTGGCAGCCTGGCATTTTTTTTTTTTTTTACAGAAGGTTTTGACTGTTGCCGCCATATTTTTGGGATCAAAGGTGTTCCAGCACGTTCCGGCCCTGAATCAAATACCGGAACGGCGTTCCGGACCGTTCCGGCCCACTTTCACCCCTGCGTGCACCACATAAAACAAAAGTACAATAGGGCAAATATAGAAACACAGGTTGCAGTGTACACAGATTGGGTGTAAAGTGAATAAGTGACTAGCAGAAAGTGGTGACAAAGTGGTTTTGTAATAATGCGTATATGACAATTACAGCACTAGAGGCAGATGACTGACTTGATATGATAGTGCAAATGACAGTTTGTGAATAGATATTGATGTAACAGTGCAAAAATGCTATAATTTAACTGTGCAAATATTGCATATGCAGCACCCAGAATGAGACAGCTGTCTGAGAACATATTACTACAGTGAGTAAAATAAGTATTTGAACACCCTGTGTTTTTGCAAGTTCTCCCACTTAGGAATGATGGGTGGGCTTGAACTGTTCATGGTAGGTTTAAAATGAAAAATCCCAAAATTACAGTGAATGATTTTTTAACATTTTATTTGGATTATACTACAGCAAATAAGTATTTGAACACCTGAGAAAATCAGTTAACCTTGATTACAATTAAAGAGGTCAAACATTTCAAGTAACTTTTCACCAGGTTTGAACAGACTGCAGCAGGGATTTTACACCACTGCTCCACACGGATCTTCTCTAGATCAATCAGGTTTCTGGGCTGTCACTGAGAAACACGGAGTTTGAGTTTCCTCCAAATATTTTCTATTGGGTTTAGGTCTAGAAACTGGGTAGGCCCCCCAGAACCATGATATGCTTTTTATGAAGACACTCCTTAGTTACTCTGGCTGTCTACTTCGGGCCATTGTCATGTTGGAAGACACAGTCACGACCCATTTTCAATGCTATTACTGAGGGAAAGAGGTCATTCCCGAAAATCTCACAATACATGGCCCCGGTCATCCTCTCCTTAATACAGTGCAGTCGTCTTGTCCCATATGCAGAAAAAACACCCCCAAAGCATGATGCTACCACCCTATGCTTCACAGTAGGGATGGTGTTCTTGGGATGGTACTCATCATTTTTCTTCCACAAAATACTGTGAGTGGAAGTAAGACTAAAAATTTTGATTTTGACCTCATATGATGTCATGACTTTCTCCCATGACTCCTCTAGATCATCCAAATGTCATTGGCAAACTTAAAACGGGCCTGGACATGTGCTGGTTTAAACAGGGGAACCTTCCGTGCCATGCATGATTTTAAACTATGACGTCTTAGTGTATTACCAACAGTAACCTCAGAAATGGTGGTGCCCGCTCCTTTCAGTTCAGATTCCTTACCATTCATAGGATCATTGAGACCCTATAAGGTAGATCTTGCATGGAGCCCCAGTCCGAGGAAGATTGACAATCATGTTAGCTCTCTTCCATTTTCGAGTAATTGCTCCAACTGTGGATCTTATATCACCAAGCTGCTTGGAAATTTCCCCGTAACCCTGTCCAGCCTTGTCGAAGTCTACAATTCTGTCTCTGGTGTCTTTGGACAGCTCATTGATCTGACTGGAGGGCAGTAGCACATTTTGTAAGAACTCATCTCGGGCCAAGAAAGGAAGTCAGGAAACGGAAGTTGGAGGGATCTTGTGAAGACGTGTGAGAATTTGAGAAAAATGTAGAGAACGATCGAACAAAAAAGAAAGGCAAAAGACACTGGAGGAGTGTTTTGAAAGAAGGATTTTTTAAAAATCTATCTTGATGAGACAGACGGTGATGGCCACAACAGCGTCAGGTTCCACACGCGTTCTGCGGAGCTCACGTTGCGTTATTCCTGAGCCCGAGGTTGAAACCAATGATGAAGATGATGAAAAAAGTGAGAACAATCTTGATCCGGACCCATCAGATTACTGGGAGCCACCTCATTCGACTGGGAGCAGCCGAGAGCCTTCCCTGTTGTTATGTGCGCAAATAGTTCAACAGTTAAATAGTTTAGTTATGTGTAAATAAATTGTTACTTTGCGATCAAAAGCTCTATTTGTCTTGTTGTTTATGTTATTTTGTCGAAGGAAAACATTATTCAGATGTTTGGGATGTCACAAAAGCGAAAAAATAGCTGTGTTAAAGTCAAAGTTATGTTTGAAATGTATGCTTTTACAAAAAGCTCAACTCCTCTGTTTTTTCATCAGAAATTGGAAAATTGCTCAAACTAAGCTATTTTCTAATGTTGATTTCTAAAGAATGGAAAAAGATATGAACTAACGTTTTTTTCTGCTGAAAGAAGAGAGTTTAATCCTTCTTTTGGTGGATTCCATGTTTATATAGCAATAGAACAGGATTTTCAGTGGCCCTTGCAAAATCAGTCAAAATCCAGTAAAACGGCCGGGAGCGAAAGGCCTTGCTCCGGTGAAAATGGCTGGGGGTGAATGAGCTAACTGCCTCAAACAGGTCAAAAAGTCAGACTTAAAAAGTCCACCTCCACTCCACTTATTTAGGAGAATAAGTGGAGTGGAGTTGGACTTTTTGAAGGCGACTAACAGGTCTTTGAGGCTCACAATTCTAGCTAATAGACAGGTGTTCAAATACTTATTTGCAGCAGTATAATATGAATAAATTGTTTTAAAAAAATATACTTTAATTTCTGGATTTTATTTTTTAGATTGTTTCTCAAATTGAACAAGCACCTACCATGAAAATTTTGAAAATGTTGTGGCATTAGCAGTGCAATGACAGTGACAGTTCAGTGCAAACTTCAGTGTGGTGACAGCACTTGGAAAGAAACTGTCTGTATACAAATTAATCAGCCTCACGGCCCAAATGCGACCTATGACACTTAGTCCATTATTGCCTTGTTCATTAGTCATTGAATGAGCTCATCTCATCTCAATGAAATAAAGTTAATACGAACACTACAAATCTAAGGGGTCTGGCTTGCCCCCGTGCAACACTAATCATTGCTATGACTAAAAAAATACTATGGCATGACTCAGTAGTAATGCATTCTCCAGGTGTGAGTCAGTGCTTTGACTGTTTTTTTAGTTGAATTGCCAGGAACACAAAGTATGCGTGCCTCATAATACTGGCAGTTTCCATTTCCTATTTTCGTCACGCACGCGCACACACACACACACACTTTCAATCAAATACACATTATTGATCAGTTGCTGATGTCATCTGCTGATGGACACTTGAATAATCAGCCACAGTAGCAGAGTGAGGGAAGATTGAACAGATTAGGAAAAGGGGGGGAAATAGAATGTTATGGAAGGAAAGGAAGGTACATTTTCAAGTTATTGTTTTCTTCATTGACCAATTTTAATCAACATTTTGGACCCAAAAACACCAAAAAATCCCCAAAATGTTTTGTTAAATACAGTGGGGCAAATAAGTATTTAGTCAACATTAGAGATGATGCCAATCGATCGGGTCCGATCACGTCATTTTCAAAGTATCGGAATCGGCAAAAAAATATCGGCCATGCCTTTTTTTTTTTAATATATACTGTATATATATATTTTTTAATTAAATCGTTTTCTAATTGTATTCAACGTTACAGACATAATATGTTAAACTCATCCAGAGTCTTTAGTTTAGGCTCAAGGTAGGGTTATCAAATTTATCCCGATAACGGCGGCAATTAATTTTTTAAAAAATGTATCACGTTAAAATATTTAACACAATTAATGCATGCACTGCACGACCCACTCACGCATTGTCGCGCTCAATCTGTAATGGCGCCGTCTTACCTATATAGAGAGATATAAGGCAGCGTAAAATGAGTAGAGTGAATTTTGGCAGCCTTTGGAGCCTTTTTTTAATTGGCTAAAGCCTTACAATCCCTCTCCCTACGATTAGAAATATCATGGGAAGCAATGTGGGGATGCAAGGTAGCAATTGATCTTTTTATTAACACCTTATGTTATTTCCCAACGCAGAGAAGATATATCAATTGGTAGCACTACGCACAGTCACGGTTCCTCTTCCCATCATGCATTTGGGCATGGCTACAGTATCATTTACTGAAAGCTCAACAAATACACTAGATGGCAATATTTAGTCACAATATACAAAGTCAAAAGTCTTTCTATCCGTGGATCCCTCTCACAGAAAGAATGTTAATAATGTAAATGCCATCTTGAGGATTTATTGTCATAATAAGCATGTATATATTCGTCCGAGTTGTATTCATTTTTTTCTTAAAGCATTGCCAAAATGTATATGATCGGGAAAAATTATCGGGAATGATTGGAATTGAATCGGGAGCAAAAAAAAAAGCAATCGGATCGGGAAATATCGGGATCGGCAGATACTCCAACTAAAACAATCGGGATCAGATTGGGAGCAAAAAAACATGATCGGAACAACCCTTGTCAACATCATCAAGGACTGAGGGGATTTTGATGTTTTCTTCAGGCAGTCATCTTTGTAAATCTCACTGGAACAGCACCAAACAAAAGTTCCAGCATCATCACCTTGTCCAATGCAGATTCTTGACTCTTGACACCTTGTCCATTGCAGATTCTTGAATCTTGACAAGATGATGCTGCTGGAACTTTTGTTTGGTGTTGTTCCAGTGAGATTTACAAAGATGACTATCTGAAGAAAACATCAAAACTTTTGATGTTCATTAATTCATTATTTTTTCAAGCTTTTTATCTGAATATGTTCTACATGATAAAATGTCTGAGTGAGTGCTCGTCCGAGACTGGTGATTCCATACTTTTTGCTAGGGGTTGTATACATATAGTACACACATTACCGGGGGATGTATGCAATCACCTTTTTGCTGACAATAACTTGTCAGCTATCAAAAGTTGATGTTGCCGTATTAGCAGGTGGCTGAAAAGATAACAGTGGTGGGGATTTTTATGTTTGTTTTGTTTTATAACCTGTCCTGATTGTCAGCTTAGTCATAAAATATGAGGCATCTATGCCTTATCATGACAAAACAGGAGTTAAATATATTCTTTCTTTTGAAGTTTGTTTGAGATGAAAATTCACTGGAAATACCCTCGGTCAGAATGAGGTTTGAGAGGCGACAGATAGAACAGAGCAAAACAACAGCACCGTGTTTGTAATGCAAAATTGATCATCCCTGCACTCCCTCACCGAGCTTCCAACGCACTTTGCTTTAATCCTCCTTTTCATTGCGAGAATGAAAGAGGCTGAAGATGCCGAGCGTGGTCATGACCCTTTAAGGGCGACTGCATGTCTGATGGACACATTTATCACACGTGTGAGCACATTAATGAAAGGTTGGGAGTGGAAAGATATACCACTTGCATAGTGTTGCGGGGCGCTACCCTCAGATTAAGAAGACAGGAGCAGCAAATAATAGGCTGCAGTATAAATAGCTGTGCAGCACGTGGGAGTGTGTTGGGGTGAGCAAGCCTATTGGTGAGGGGGAGTGGAAATGTGCTGAATGAAAGAGATATGATGGAATGCTCTGAACAGGCAGCTAATGGAGCTGTGTCTGTAACATGTTGACATTGGCAGATATACTGAAGGCAGTCGCACTTGGACATGCACACGCGCATGATTGCTCTTACTACAATGTGCTTGCTTTTGGCTCAGATAACATTTATGGTGTTTAGTTAGTAGGGAACACACCACATGGAGAGTCTGTGTGAAGAATACTGACGGGATCCTTGGACTGAAGTCGGTCCATATGGTCCATCTGCACTCATATCCATGCAGTTGACATTTCCTGCTTCTCTGAGCTAACCAGGGAAGTGTCTAAATCCAGCTGGCCACCCCACTCGACCAGATTTCAGTGTCGCGGAAGCTTTAGCACAGTTGTTACTTGTGGCAAAACAAGATGATGAAATAACTTTCTACTACTATATATAAAGCTCCAGTATATAATACAATACAATGGTATGAAAAAGTATCTGAACTTTTTGGAATTTCTCACATTTCTGCATAAAATCACCATAGAATATGATCTGATCTTTGTCAAAATCAAACAGATGAAAAAACTGCCCACTTTAACTAACACCACCCAAATATTGATAGGTTTTTATATTTCAATGAGGATAGCATGCAAACAATGAGAGAATGGGGAAAATAAGTAAGTAAACCCTCTGCCTAAGGAGACTTAAAGAGCAATTGAAACCAATTTTTACCAAACAATTTACTCAAGTGTGTGCCCAATCACTGATGAGTGGTTTAAAGCTGCCCTGTCCACACTATAAAACACACACCTGGTAAGAATTGTCTTGATGAGAAGCATTGTCTGATGTACATAATGGCTCGGTCAAAAGAGCTGTCTGAAGACCTGCGATCAAGGATTGTTGATTTGTATAAAGCTGGGAAGGGATACAAAACCATCTCTAAAAGTCTGGATGATCATCAATCGACAATCAGAAAAGTTGTCTACAAATGGAGAGAGTCTGGCACTGTTGCTTCTCTCCCAAGGAGTAGCCGTCCACCAAAGATGATGCCAAAAGTTCAACGCAGAATACTCAGAGAGGTAAAAAATAACCCTAGAGTGTCTTAAAGACTTACAAAAATTACTGGCACAGTCCAATATCTTTGTGCACACATCAACTATATGTAAAACAATGGCCGAGAATGGTGTTCATGGGAGGACTCCACGGAGGAATCACTGCTGTCTTAAAAAATCATTGTTGCTCGTTTAATGTTCGCAAAAAGGCACTTGGACACTCCACACAAGTTTTGGCAAATATTTTGTGGACTGATAAGACCAAAGTTGAATTGTTTGGGTGTAACACGCAACGTCATGTGTGGAGGAAAAATGGAACAGCTCACCAACATCAACACCTCATCCGCACCGTGAAGTGAAGCATGGTGGAGGGAGCATCATGATTTGGGGCTGTTTTGCTTCTTCAGGGCCTGGGCAACTTGCAATCATTAATGGAAGAATGAATTCAAAAGATTATCAGGATGTTTTGCTGGAATACCTGAGGCCGTCTGTCAGACAGTTGAAGCTAAAAATAAAGGATGGATGCTGCAACAAGACAATGATCCAAAACACAGAAGTAAACCATCTTCAGAATGGTTTCAGAAAAACAAAAACCCCATTCCGGAGTGGTCAAGTCAAAGTCCAGACTTGAACCCCATTGAGATGCTGTGGCATGACCTAAAAACAGCGATATATGCCGGACATCCCAGGAATCTGTTTGAACAACAAAACAACAAAATATTAAATGTGATAGTTCACTTACTTATTTTTCCCCCTTCTGTCATTGTTTGCAAATTATCCTCATCAAAATATGAAAACCTGTAAATGTTTGGGTGGTTTTAGGTAAAGCAGACACTGTTTTTTTCATCTGTGTGATTTTGACAAAGATCAGCTCACATTTGATGGTGATTCTATGCAGAAATGTAAGAAATTCCAAAAGGTTTAGATACTTTTTCATACCACTGTATCTTGTCCCTCTAAGGCAGTTACCTTTCCGTTCCTGTAGCGTCTTATCCAACGTGACCTGGTAGCAAGCAAGGTGGCGACCATGTTATTGAGAAAAAAAACAAAAGCCTTTTCAACATATATATTTAATCCCCAATGTTAAATACGCTCTTGTTTCAATATGTTTTCTTTGAAACAACAATAAATTAATAAAATAATTAATAAATAAATAATAAACAATGAATAAATAAAATAAATCTAACAAAATACTTTTTTTCTCCCCAACACCAGGGGGTGCTGCAGCACCCCACTTCCAGCACCACTGGCTACAAAGCACTAATGTAATCAAGATGCACAAGGATATAGTTTTTAAAAAATGTATGTTTTCCAATGAATGATTAAATAACTGACTAAATTGCTGAGGTCTTGGATCGTTACACAGTATCGGCAGATCCTCAAAATCAGGTGACTCGAACTCAGTTACAAAATATGTGATCAGGACAGCTCTAGTACTGTATCTTCCGCACTATAAAGCGCACCTAAAAGCCTTCAATTTTCTCAAAATGAGACAGTGCACCTTATGTGCCTTATATATGGATCAATATTGGTTAATCATGGCATGACATTCCCATTAACGCAGCTACATCTAGTGGATGCATAATGAAACCCCAACCGCATCTACTACTACTGCGCCTTATTATGCCAAATATGAAAACAGTTTTAAAATAGGCCATTCGTTGAAGGTGCAATTTATACTCCGATGCGCCTTATAGTTCAGAAAATACGGTAATCACATTTCAATAGAAAACAGTAGTATCAATATTCATTTGTTGAATTTTTCTTCCATCCCAGGCAGTAGTTATAGGTTGTTTTAATTCCCTGACATGTTTTGGCGAACACTTCCGCTTTCATCAGAGAGTCACTGGTGTTGGTGTGATGTGTCTTTATCAGCTTCACCAGGATGCTGGTCCAGGTAGTAGAGAGCGTGTAAGCCCCCTCGTCCCTGTTGATGGTTCTCGGGCTCCACTTGCGGATCTCAATGGCCTCCCTTATCCAGCGCTGATGTTTGTATTCTTCAGTGCAGATGACTCTGGCCTTTTCCCAGTCCATAACGTGGTTTTCCCTTTTGCAGTGATCGGTGATGGCTGACTTGTGTTGTTGCTGTTGTGCTTGTTATTTTATTGCCCTTGTATGTCTCATTGTTGTCTCCTTCTCACACTCCTTCTTGTGTTCTGTTCTTGTAATAAAGCTCCTCCCAGTCTCCCCGATGTATGATTTACTGCATGATTTGCATGGAATTTCATATATGGAGTTACATTGTTTTCTTGGTGGATTTTGTCCTTTGGATGGACTAATATCTGGCGGAGTTTTGTGTGTGGTTTGACCGGTGTGTTTATGTTGTAATTTTTCATGACTCTTTGGACACGATCCGTGACTCCTCACGTACACCTATGTCACCTATCGCCTCATTCATATCCATTATAGTTAAATGCGTTGTCATGACTCAGCTATTAATGCCACATTTACTGGAGGGTTAGGAAGCCATTTTCTAATGAAAAGCCGATTTAAAATTTTTAGAACATCCGTTAACTGCCCTATTAAATTGCGGAATACATAAAAACTCATCAAATGTAACGGCTGAAACTACCTGCGTTGCTGTAGTGTCTCATCTCATATCATACTGATGACAAAGTCATTTCCATCAGGTTTTGCCGGTCTGGGGCACCACATCCCGGGTTTTTGCTTTTGTCTTGAAACAACTAATCACAACACTCATTTTTAATATCCAGCAACGGATGCATGTCTCTCCAGCATGGGTAAACCCCTGAGGCATAAATATGTTTTACAGAGCAGAGGGAGGTTGTTGCACTGAAACAGCTTTGAGCTTATCACTGCTCTACAGTCTGATTCATGTAACAGGTTGTCTAGCTGTTTGGTTTTACATTATGCAGTGTAGTAAGTGCAATGATCATTTACGTTTGTTAACTTTACGAACTCAATGTTTATGTCCCTTAACATTTCTTGTAGAGAGTAACACTGTACGTACCTTATGAAGCCTGAGTTATACTCCTGCGTTGCGGTGACGGCAAAGTGATTACGGCGTCAATTCGATAGTTCTGCGGCTAGGGAACGCATTGCTCTGTAATTCACCACCAAGCCACTAGAGGGGTGTGGCGTTATGTTTGTACGGTTTTGGGGCATGCTTGTTGACTTCGGCTAGTCTATTTTAACGGAGAAAAAATAAACAATGCAAGATGGAACGCTAGAATGTTAATCTTCTGCTCATCAACATTGAATAAATGTTGATAATACAAATGTTGAGGGGCTGGCGACGCAGAAGACTGTTTCGAGGCGGTCTGGCCGACTTTTGATGCCGCACAGAGAGTTCTAGACTCGGGTGGAGACAGCTAGCTGTGGCGGCTAGCTTCAAACTGGCGTCGAGCACTGCGTCCAAGGTCTGCAAAGCCCTCCAGCCCGATTTGTTTGCCGTGTCCTACAACCAGCCATAGCAGATTTCTGGCGTCTATGGAACTTCCCAAACTGCATTGGGAGCCTTGATTTTAACGTTATTATAAAAAGCACCGAGGCACTCTCAATCAGTGATGATGTATCGTGTGTGAACTGACTGTTATTGAAAATTAAAGATCAAAACAAGTCTTTTGACACCAAACCGGTGCTTTATTCTTCATATACTTGAAGTGTGACACGTAAATAAGTCACAGACTCACAGCAAACATATGTACACAATAAATGATGAAGTGAACCAACCAAAAATACGACATAAAGTAATAAAAAGCTGGCAGTTTTTGGCCAACTGGGTCACCGCTTCATGTGGCCACTCGATTCCGAACACACACGTCTCGGTGATTCTTCCATTTTCTTTTTTTTTTTTTTTTTCAATCGCCGACCTTGCCATTTGGCAATCATAACAGTGTCTTGACGAGACTTGCTCTTCGATGATACTCCCGTCGGCTTGGTCCATTTTTGCGTGTAGAAAAATAATGTTTTACAATGGTGGTGATTTCACGCTGAACCGGAAACAACAGTCTGAGCGAGCCAATCACAGTCCATTTCCGCCACGTCATATGCGTTGACGTGACACTAGGCTGACGCTAGGGTTTGAAAAATCAATAGGAGCGCGTCAGGCTACGGCGCAGGGTCGTAAATCAGGTCTTCCTTGACGGCGCAGGTCCAACGCGGAAGTATAACTCGGCCTTAAGGCGTCACAGACAGGTAGTGGGAACATAACTAGAAAGCAAATAACAATATCACTTCGTATGATTAACAGTGGCATCTGCTAAAACTGCTTATAATATGCAGCCATTTTGCTCTATTCTCCCTCCATTTTTGCAATTGTGATTACCGTAATTTTCGGACTATAAGGCGGTTTATAAAGTGCACCTTTAATGAACAAGTTTGTTTTTATACATAAGGCGCAGCTGATTTTAAGGCGCACTACTGCATCGTTGTACTGCATTAGACCTTTGTTCTTTATCTTTTATAGGAGCAATATATATGATTTGCACTTCAATTATTCAATAAATAGCATTTTTTTAAAAAACTCTTTGGGAAATACTTCTAAAACAGGTTTCAATGGTTGAACCGAGATTTTCTCATTTTAAAAGTCTGTTGTCAGCTTGTAAAAGTTGTTTTGATTCCGTGTTTAAAACAGATGTCCCACTGTCAAACAATCAGCCAATCACTCCGAGATAATTTGATGTCTTTGTCCAGGTTGCCAGAGCTTTGTAGGCTTTAGATACTAAGGTTTCAGATATAATACAAATATATCCATACAGTATACGTCGTGCACTTGCACTAAAAGTACGTTTACTTATACTACAAGAATGTGCACTTAATTTTAGTGATGTACTGTTTAACTATTTGTAGTACAAGTACGTGTACTTGCATGTGCACTTGTACTTCAAGCAAGTGCACTTGCGTGTACTTGTACTACAAGAATGTTATCTTATGTGTACTTGTATCACAAGTAGGTGTACTTGTGTTTACTTGTACTCCAAGTACGTTTTATTATGTCTACTCGTACTACAAGTACGTGCACTTGTGTGTACTTGTGCTAAAAGTATTTGTACTTGCTTGTACACCTTCCACAATCGACCAACTATGAGAAGTTATTTCTCCTTGTGGTATGCCACAGCTCAGTAGGCTTTATTTACTAAGGTTGCAGAAATAAGAGATATGCATGTACGCCATGCACTTGTACTATAAGTACATTTACTTGAGTGCACTTGTACTACAAGTATGTGTACTTGTGTCTACTTGTACTACAAGTATGGGCACTTGTGCTTACGTGTACTACAAGCAAGTGCACTTGTGTTTATTTGTACTACAATATGTGTAATTGAGTGTACTTGTACTACAGGTATGTGTACTTGTGTCTACCTGTACGACAATCAAGTGCACTTGCGTGTACTTGTACTATAAATTTGTGTACTTGCGTCTACTTGTACTATAAGATTACTGTCCAGGGTTTCTCCTAGGATTTCTTGAAGCTGTGGTGGTGGGCTGCATCAGAGTCGGACAGTCTCACTATGTCGTGCCGAGGCAAAATTGCGTCATATCATGACAAATGAGAATTCTTTTTTTCACATTGTTTTCCCAAGAAGAACCGTAACAAAGATCTATTTGATATATTTCATTAGCCAGAGAAATGTCGTAGCTCTCAGCTACGGTACATGGAAGTAAAATGCGTAGCTGATTACAGCCACATTACTCTACGTAATGACACCACTTTTTTTCTCGTAGCAATAGTATGATTTACATGTCGTAGTCCTTCTTTTTCCTTTAATTTGGCCCTAATATGTACTACATTACATTAAATTTATCTATCTTTCGTCAGCTGTGATTGCGTATATCCGTCTGTCGAAACAGCCTGATAGCACAGATATAAGTACACATGCACCTCTGCTATTGGATGCGTTGTTGACGTTAGTGAGGCGGCGCTTTGAAAATAGAGCAAGGCTCTATTTTTGTCCCCGCCTCTCGGCACAAATTCATTCAAACTTCCGTCCAAGACAGCCGTCCACCGCTCACTTTTGCTGAAAAGTCCGATCCAAAATACTATAATGCCCAGAAAGGGGGGAAGAACAAGAAGAGGAGTCGGTATTGGCTTACCCACTTTACAGTGGCAACAATAATAAAGAAAAACAGTAACAAAATAACAGCTGGCTGTCGCGACATGTGACCGCTATCTCTCGCCATCTTGCCCATTCTCCCATTCTTCCTACTCGCTTCCTCCTACGTCACAGCTCCCCAGTCCAATCATCTCTTAAAGGACCGGGAATAGTTACGGACATTACAATACGCAGTGAATAGGTTGCCGTTGAACCCTTCACACTAGGCTGCCGCTAGTTTGAAACGGCCTTTAAAAAAGAAATAAAATAAAATAAAAAACATCTTATTTGCAAGGCGTGGCGGCTTTTATTTTGGTGTGGTGGTGCGCCACAATCTTTTAAATGTTGGGCAAACCCTGCTGTCCAGCACAGCAAAGCTACCCACAGAATTTCTCCAGATATTGCATTTTCAGTGTCTGATTGAGTGAACATTTGTAGGACAAAGCAGCTTCATTTTCCATTGCGAAGCGGATGTTTTGTGCTTCAGTATTTTGATCCTGGTTGCAGTACCGTTTTTGGCCACCAATCTTACATATTGCTCCTTTAACATTGTAATTATTGTTTTGTTTATTTATTATTTCTTTCATTTAGGGTTTGGATGAATGATAAATGTGTCTTGAGCACTTTACTGGAGCAGTATAATATAGTTAGGCCCCATCAATATAGGTTGGAAGTCATTAAGCACAACCAGAATTCATACATAAGGTGCGCTGTGAATGTCGAGGGGAAAAAAGGATTTTATGTGCACCTTGTATTCTGACAAATACAGTAGCTGTTGTTGTTGTCAAGAGAAAGACTTTTAATTAAAGTTGGATTACCTTATTTTCTGCACTATAAGGTGCACCTAAAAGCCTTCAATTTTCTCAAAGCAGACATTCTTTAATCCGATGCACATTATGTACTGTATATCGATCAAAATTGGTTAATCGTGGCATGACATTCTCTTTAGCACAGCACCATCTAGTGGATGTATAACCCCAACCATTACTACTACCACTGTGCCGTATAATGCGGTGCGCCCTATATATGAAAACAATTTTAAAATAGGCCATTCATTGAAGGTGCGCCCTATACTCCGATGTGCCTCGTAGTGCGGAAAATACAGTCATTTCACATTTTTGCAGTATTTTTTTTTTCTAAAGTTAATTAATAATTGGTTTTGTAGAACGCTTGACTGCTTAAACTGTGGTAATATTAGGGGTTTAGATGTAGTTACTGCAAGGAGGAAAGAAACATGTATTGTATGTCAGTTACATGTATGTATACATAGCAATTCAGACCTTGCCACCACCCACGCTCCCTTGGCAATGGTTTCCTCGGCAACTCTTGTCAGGGGGCGAGTGAGCGTCAGTTAAACAGAGCAGAGGGCCTTTCACAGCTTTGAACCCTCCCATATTTCCCACCAAATTGGAGATGAATGGAAAAGAAACATACAGTTTTAGGGTATATTTTCATCCTTGTATTTTGAATTGGATTGAGTGTATCACTAGTTGACGTCTAATCCATTTGAACTGGGAGGGGGGCAGCCCTGTAAATGCCCACAAAAGACTGACTGTGAATGGCTCTGGTTTCACTGCTAACGACGGCGCTAGACTTCAAATCCATTCAGAATGAATTGGATGTCTAGCGGCGTCAATGGCAGCCAGTGAGCTAACCTGTTGGTTCCTATTTTTTTTTTAAACAGTGACACCTTTTTAAAACGATATATTTATTCTTGGTGGGAGTATATCGATAACCTTTTAGGCTGCAAAGTATCGCGATATATTGTCACACTCCTAGCACTGTTTCTAACACTGTCTTTTGTTTATGTACTTCTGTATGCTACTGTCAGTGCGCTAAGCTAGTTAGCGATTATGCTAATCAGTGTGTTAAAGTGCCTGTGACAGCCTTAAAAACATGTTAAATAGCATCACTATGTGAATTAAAATCCTATTTTGAGACAATTAGACTATATAAAACAATTTGGTAAAGCGCAGATGACGAGAAATTAGTCTTTTAATCTGCCGTTTAGCCACACCTGTCATTATTGCGCTCTAGCGTCCCCAGCTGGATGATGACGTCGGCAGAGTAACGATTTCAGCTGATTTAGAATTCAAATGCTCATTGAGGGTAAGACTCAGAACGAGGATAATGCGAGCAACAAAATTTCCTCATTGTTTTAATCTCTCTACTCCAATATTTTTAGAAGATATTCTTTTTATCTAAGTAATTTTCCCCAATTGCTAAATAAATGGTATGGTCATGACAAATAACAGTCTTTGCTAAATGGAATATGAAATATAAGAAAATGCATTTATTCAGTACAACAGGGCAAAATTACTGCATAATGGTCAAAACTGACTACTTCTTAACCTCCCGAACGGTATTTTAAGCCACCGAAGTTAGTCCACTTTTGTCATTTTCATGTCATTTTTTTTTTTGAGGGGGCAAAAAGCTCAAGTGAAGTTTCGCTATTTTCAGCCACTGTGTCAACTTTGGTCTATATGTCATGCCTTTGTGTTATTAAGTTAAAAACGTATAAGTTAGTTCAAATGTAAATATTGTTGTGTAAAAGTTTCATCTAAAAAACTTTGGGAGTGAGACCTCTCCTTGCCCAGCGAACGTGCATTTGTGCTTCGAGCAAGATCATCTGTCCCAATTAGCGACCTTTGATTTTATCCCTTTTCCTTCATTCAAGCTTGTTTCTCAGTGGCCGTGAGCTTTATAACCTCGACGAAGTTGCTCTTGTAGCTAAGACTAGGCTAACATTCGTCTTTGTAAGTTTTGAGTAAGTTTGTATTTTGAGTTTCAAAGGAAAATGTGTGTTTTGTTTTTGGCGAACTTTTTCATGGTGTTCATGGATATGACTTCCTCACATTCTGCTGTGTTTGTGCTAATGAAGCTACTCACATGTGTAAAAATACTATTGTATGTTTTAAATGTATTCATTTTGTTTATCTCAGTTACCATGATTTGAGACATCTATAAATTCAAGAAAAATACATCTTGTGTTTGGAGTGTTTCTTTTTTTGGTTCGCTGGCTGTATAGCAGAATAGTGTTACTAACACACACAGCAACAACCGGAGAGGGAGGGTTTTGAAACAGTGACATTTTCATACCACGGTAAACCTTGAAACCGATAACCGGCACATGCCTAGTCTTAAAGGGATCCTCTATTTCTAAGACAAGTAATTCTTAAAAGATAAATGTTAGTATGAGTTATAATAATTTCATATTAAAACCCCTCTTAATGTTTTTGTTTTAATAAAGTTTGTAAAATTATTTTAAGTGATAGGTCGCCATTCTTGTTACGTCGCTGTGCGTGACGTCACCGGTCCCGTTGCCGAAATTCCAGCGTGTCACTCGTTAGCTTTCCCAACATGTCGACGGTTCTACCCTTCCTATTTGAACCTGATCTGAAAAGTGAAGAGCAGGACAGCACTGTCGGTCGTTCACAAGACGAGCTTCAGGGAAAAATGCGTGCAGCAATTACCTGATAAGACAAAAGTTGGGCAAAACTGGTGATGCGAGAGAGTGCTGTTGGGAACTCCGGTTGGGAGCAAGAGTGTATGCTGTTTGGAAATCCGGTTTTATTAGCAGATATTCAAGGTAAGCATATTGCGTTTTCAAACTTATCCCAATATAATTATGTAGATTGTTAGCATCCAGAGCTGTCGTGTGCTTTACATACAGTACAGGCCAAAGAGCACACCTTGTGTAATCCATGTCTTGTACGCGTGGTAGCTAGGATACGTGTATAAAAGTACCAAAAAGGGGAGAAGCTTCCACTTATGCACATTTGTTCACAAAAAATAATATTTCCACCTTGACCACTCTTCACTCGGGAGCTCAGCAGTACGCAAACACGCGTTCCCTGACGAACTCCAACATTGTTGTAAGGTCCACGTCAGAGTCACTGTCGTCACTTTAGCGTGCCATAGTGCTTTAATTATTTAGTATGGTTTGGGGAAAACTCCCAAGAAGAATAGCCAACATAAAAGATAGCAATAGTAATCAAAATCCGCGTTTTTTACTCGCTCAAAGATCCAGGAATTAGACCGATCCCATGGCAATGTCGCAACCGCGATCAGGCCGTCGATTCCACAAAATAGACTGATCCGAAAAGCCGCTGGGGGACCGACGAATCAAAAAAATGGACAGATCCGAAACCAATATTGCAGACGCGGTGGGACCGTCTGATCCAGAAAATAGACGGATCCCTTACTTGACTGAGGATCCAGGAAAAATGTTCGGGCGCCAGTTGTAACGCGTGGTGGGTAGGATACATGCATACAGGGACCAAAAAGGGGGAGAAGCTTCCACTTATGCACATTTATTCACTAAAAATAATAATTCCACCTTGACCACTCACTTCACTCCCCTTGTTTCCATTTGACTGGAAATTCCATCCAAAAGCAGCACATCGTGGCATTTTACTTCGCGAGTTTAGGCAGCAATAAGCAATTGTTGAACACGCTACACATTTGGAAAGATCCCAATTACGTCATCACTGCGAGCCCGCAAACCATGGCGCCAACTAACGGGCAAAATATGGACTAAATATTATAAAATATTGCCATTGATTTAACATTTTATGTGTTTCTAACAACATATTTTAGTACAAGAGAACAATTGTAGTTTATTAAAGCCTACATGTATTTAAGTTAGAGGATCACTTTAATATGTCGTAACCCGGGGACTACCTGCATTGTCAGGTTTAGGCTATCATTTTGATATCAATTTGTTAGCCTCAGGGTGTTTAGTATTAATTAGATTTCCCTTTTCAAATGCATAACTTTGAGAATAATAGAGGATATTGCTTATAAGTTCTTCTTTGTGCTTCCAGTTTTATGTTCAAGGACCTTTGAGTCCTGAATACATGGTGCGTCTGCCAATCTTGATGAAGCTGTGCTCTACTTTTAAACTTTTGGCAGTTGGGGAGACGCTGCTCTCACTGTTCAAGAATTTGAGTATAATGTTAGAACTTGGAATAGCCTCATATGTCGCGTGACATCAGCCAACAGTCAAAATGTACGAGAAACCAAATGTGTCATATTGATGAATGACAGCACCGTGGGGTACAATGAATCAAGTAGATATTTGAAACATTGATTTCCAATTTTCATAGTCAAACTCTTCTGTTGAAAAGATTACAATGTGGTCAAAGCAAACAATTACCAGCTTTGTTGGCCTTTTTCTGTTACATTTGGCAAACACTGATGTCTTTTAAAAACCTCTGAGCTCGCCAGAAGAGCCTTTTTACTAGCACAATGGAGTCTGTGCGTCGAGACACTAGAATAGCTGAGGTTGCTTTTCTCATGAGAACGTATTCAAGGGTTCTCACTTCATTAACTGGTGTATAGAATTCAAAATAAGGCTACAAAGGGCACTTATAGGGTTCTTTGTTTTCTTCACAAATGTGGCTAATATTTAGCAATTTTCAGGCTTTATCTATGCATTTCCTGTACCGCTTATCCTAATTAGAGTCACTGTTTTTCAACCACTGTACCACGGCACACTACAGTGCTGTGGCGTAGTGTCTGGTGTGCCTTGAAAAACCATCCACTTTCATCTAATTGATGTAAAATAAAATTTAAAAAATGGGGGAAAATGAATTCCACAAAATCAGGTGTCTGTGTTGTCCAAAGGTCGGTAATCATGCAATGTTCTTCCATGTCAGTAAGTGTCAATAGGTAGCTAATTACTTTGTTTAGTTATGCGTAAGAGTTAAAGGGAACTACGGATAGAAGGATATGTAGTCCTTCAAAGCTAAATCTTAGTACGAGTTATAATAATTTGATATTAAAACCCCTATCAATGTTTTTGTTTCAATAAAATCTGTAAAATTATTTTAACTAGTAGGTCGCCATTGTTGTTGACGTCGCAGGGCTGTGACGCCAGAAATCTACGTGTCACTCTTTAAAGAAACAAAACCGGTGTCACTCTTTAATATGTATGGTAGTGATTTAAATTCGCCACAAGGTGCCAATGGCGAGTTTTCAATTAATTACGGATCAAGCTAATGAGTACGTTTTGTCCCTTGACTGACGCCGTAGTTTTTCTTTAATCCACAGTGGGGAGTAAGGCAGAGAGAAAGGAGTGTGGACACAGGCCCTCAGATTCGTAGCTCGGACCACGCCGTTTATTAGCATAAGCTTCAGCAACTCCTTCACAACAAACATAAGTATCATATAGTGAAAATACAACAAAAAAATATCATATCGCTAAAAAAAAAAAATAATGTTAACAAAAACAAAAGTGCTTCAATCTTTATTAATGATGCCCTATTCTCACACAGTTAAACAACAATGCAAAGAGAACTGGCATTCACAAATTCAGAATCAAAATAGATATGCAAAAACCTACTCAGACTTTGGTCAAACTTTATTTAAACATTTTAACAACTCGTTTAGCGCAACAAATACACTGGATGGCAAAATTTTGTCACAATATACAAAGTATGATGCTGTGAGCCATTATCAGGAGTCTTGTTTGTTGTTCTTCTTCTTGTTTTTTGTTGGCAGTTTACGGTCTTGTTTGTTGTGAAGATAACACTCAAATGAATGTAAATCACAATGGACCCACTAAACAGGAAACTACAACATCAGTCGAGGGACAAAATGCACTCATTGGCTTGATCTTTTATTAATTTAAAACTCGCCATTGACACCTTGTGGTGTATTTGAATCACTACCTACACTACCAGCGTGGCCATGTGACGTAACCGCCCTGCGACGTCAACAACAAAGGCGAGCTACTAGTTAATTTTTTTAATTTAAAATTTTACAAATTTTATTACAACGAAAATATTAAGAGGGGTTTTAATATCAAATTATTATAATTCGTACTAACATTTATCTTTTAAGAACTACATGTCTTTAAATCCGTGTAACCCTTTAAGAATGGCATTGGGCTGGCAGTAGCGGCTAGCGGTAGCAGCTCGCTGGCGAAACTATTAAAAGTGACAGCGATGGAAAATATTTTTAAAAAGGAAAGATGTTAACTCAGAACTGGACAAAGTTCTTGAGTGGCGGTCAAAAGTAAGCAAAGACTGTTTCCTCTCAGTCTCTGGAGTGAGGCAATACAGTATGCAAAATCTATCTTTCATTGGGATTTATGATAGACTGTAAAGAAGAACTGACCATAGCGAGATTAACTTTCAACAGGGATGCAGTGATACATACTCCAATAAAACAAGCCCAAATGTCACACTGAGTTAAGATCTGGTTATAAAATGTGTTTTTCTTGTTTGTTTGATTTCTATTCAATACATGACTAGATACAGTATTGTTGATATAGTTTATAACGGTATATTTTTTTCCTCAGCACAACTTAATCTATATGAACTGTTATTATTATACGGTACTATAACCTATTACATGACCATATTATGCCAAAAAGATGACACAAAAATCATCGAATTCAGACAAGAACAACACTGTGAAACATCACCTGTCCAAAAAGCATGAGTGCCCTCTAGTGGAGAGAAAACATTGTTACCTCTGAATGGTATAATGGAGTCATGTGGCTATTGTTGCGACATCTCATTGGTGAAACTGAGGCCACGGTTACACGATAATGATCTTACGCATCAACGTAAAAGTGGCTCTTTGCCGTTATTTTAATTTTGTGTATCTTCATGTAGCATATTGAAATGTACTTGATCTGATAGAAAGCGTTGCGTACATTTTTTTAAGAGACAGCAAGAACGAAAAGTGGTATTTGGTATGTGGCTTTTTTTGTTTGCCATGTGGCATTTCTTTTTTGGTATGTGGCAAAATAGATTTTGACATCTGACATTTTTTTGGTATGTGTTTGCCACATGGCAAAAAAATGCCACATACCAAAATCAATTTTGCCACATGGCAAAAAAATGCCACATGGCAAAATCCATTTTGCCACATGCCAAAACCCATTTTGCCACATACCAAATATCACTTTTCGTTCTCAGCCCTGCTGGGTTTTTCTCCCTGAGTATTATTTTCCCCCAAAGCAATTTGGCGCCCTCTCCACTAGATGGTGCCCTAGGCAACCGCCTGGCTTGTCTCATGAGGAGTTGTGGGAGAGCTCGTCATTGGCAGGTGTGAGGTCATGTCTTGCGGACATTACTCCATGTATTCATAAATATTGTCACATTTTGAAATGATTTGAAGGAAATGAGAATGTAAGGGAATGCCTGTTCTAGGGCCAAATCAAAAGATTTTTAAAATACAAGTAAATTTGCGTACATAATGTACTGTTACGGTATTATTTTACTGGAAAAACTTGCAATTTGTTTCTATCCGTATATTTGCATGTTAAACACCCAATTTTTGTGAAAGTGGTCCGTATGGTCTGTTATTTTCTAACCCCATTACACAAGTGAATCCCTAATCCCTACCAAAAAAATCTGTCATAAATTTGGACCATGTGACCATTTTTATACACAGTTGTTTAATAGATATAAGGCACGTCCCTTCTCTGATCTGCCCAATTAGACTGACTTGACGACCGTTACTCAATTACATCATGTGCTGTATTTAATCATGTGGATGCTCTTCTGCTGTTATTACAGTGCAGATCATCCCACTGGACCTCATTTACTATGAGAGCAAAATGTCGGGGGGGGGTGGAGAACCAAGTGGAGCAACTACAGTATATCCCGCCGAGAGATGGCTTTGCTGGGTTAAGAATAAGGTTTACATCGCTATCATGTGCTGTCTGAAATAACCACTGGAACTGAGTGGCACAGTGCATGCACTGTTAATTATGATCCATTACCTTTTTGAAGTTCACCCCTCATCAGATGCAAACTTATAGAAAAATTATGTCATTCGTCTGTACTAGGTTTGTGCTCATTCGCGCAGAATTTTTTGTTGTTGTGCTGTTATAGTTTTTTTTAGATATCAACAATTCTTTCATAGGTCAATCTGAGGTCACCAGCCCCCCATTTTGATTAAAAATGACTGTAAATGGTTTCAATCGTTTGTGCAGAGTTTGTGCTGTAAAAATATTCGTTTGTGCTGCTATTGTATTTGAGATATTAATTTCGAGTGATGACGTCAGTCGCAGCTCCTCCGTCGCGTCTGACGCATCCTCTCAATAACAGAGAGGTGTCCCAACAACTACTGTAAACGTAGCACAAACAAATGGCACCCCTTCGGGTCCATTTTGCTGTAAGGGGGGGGGCTTCGAGTTACGTCAGCACTCGAATCTCAATATCTCAAAAACAATAGCAACAAACGAATTTTTTTACAGCACAAACGTAGCACAAACGATTGACACCATTTTTAGTCTTTTTTTTTTTTTTTTTTAAATCAAAATGGGGGACTGGTTTAACTCAGATTGACCTCTAAAAGAATTGTGAATAACTCAATAATGAGAGCAGCACAAACAAAAATTTTTTTAGCACAAACTAATTACTTCATTTTTCTTTAAAGGGGAAATGTGAACTAAGGTTGGCCAACCATGTTTTTGAATAATATCAATGGCTAAACAATTATAAGCATATTTTCTTTTTTAACTTTTTTTTTAACGCAACCCTTCCAGATTCTTTGTTTAACCCATAGCAACGCCCTTGACAACGAAAATGCTTTTCTTCGGCAATCTTTGGAAATTACGTCACACCGGGAAGTGCGAGGGAAGTCCGCCATAGAACACTATTGTTTGTTGCATTGCTTCTCGGTAAGATGCCACAGCGGTGTGTGGCGATGTTTTGTTGTCACTCAAACGAAAAGTTGTATGAGTGGCCAAAGGATAGCAGGGCACGTAAATGGACATCTTTCGTTCGCACGAAGCGAATGAATTTCATGCCATCATCGAGTAGTGTTCTCTGCTGCAAACACTTCGAAGATGCCTGCTTCCTCAACCGGTCTGCTTATGATCAAGGATTTGCCAAAAAGTAAGTGTGATTTTTGGATAGATGACTGATGACTTTGTCAAAGCAGAGCTGCCAACTGTTGTGGAATGAACAGTATAAGCTAGCGACGTTAGCCGAGGCTATCCCCGATCATAGTTGTTGTTGTGTTCGCTAGGTTAAGCGTGTTTAAATTGTGCGTCATCTACGATCTTGTCCGAAAGGGTTAATCCACTGTCAATTGGGAAAGGGGTGTGGATGTGCACATAAGCGGGTCGGCGTCGCGGTAATTCATGGTCACGTTGCAGTAAGAGACACACACCGCCGGTGAGTTTTTGCACATTTATTTGTATTTGTATTATGTATTTCCACCTTCATGCTTCAAGCATTGCATTGCATTGGTACGGTTCGCCGTTTCTTTCATGGTGATCGCTTGATAGCCGTCTAGTATGTGTTTCGCCGCTTCGCGAGAGCCGCTGACAGGTGACAAGTGTTGCTTTTAATGTCTGCTGGCAGCGAATCAGCGAGCGCGCAGGCCACGCAGTGACTCATGGGAAATGTAGTCTCGGGACAACACTGAAGTGGTGCTTTGTAATTGTTTGCTTGTGTGAAAAAACTACATTTCCTCACGCCATTAGACGCCACTTTGTTTTCTTATTGTTGCCACAATAAAGTGGAGAAAGCCATCGGCGACTGTGATATAGTGGATATTTTTAGTTGTAATACGGGAGTTCACCAGTAGAGTGTACTCATGTCATTTAGATGTGTTATTGTTTGTGCCTTACTCCTTCACTAAAAGAGAAAAGTTGTTGTTCAGAGTCACTTGGCAAGATGTTGAGTAAAGTTGTAAAAGCAAATAAAGGTGTCGTGTGGGTCACTCGGTCAAGATATAACAACGACTCATCTCCTTCTTTCCCCCCAACGTTTTTATATTATTATTTTATATGCACGAGAGCTGCCGGATCTGCCAAAATGAACATGAAGTCTGATTATTTATTTTTTTAACAATGTCATCAGATAGACAAACACATAAAATTAAGTGCAAATGCCTTCATCTTCAAATCATGAAAATAATAACAGCCTATATCTTACCAATGTTGTAATCTCGATGGGTCTTGTATCCATTCCATGTCAGGTAGTCTAGGCACATTGTTTGCATCCTGATTAGCGTCTGGCTAATAACATAAAATTCCAATCTCCTCTTCTTCCTCCAACTCTTCAAAAACTTGGATCTCCTCCCTTGCGCTTGATCTATCGCTTATATCGCTGTTTGAATCATTGTTTGAAGGGCTTTGTATGGCGGCTGTATGTATGGAGGCGCCATCACGTTCCCGGTGAGACGTATCACTTCCGGGTTCGTCCCCTTTTAGGCTCGAACTTCGGAAACGCGATTATTTTGTCAAATATACAACATATAAATCATTTTTTCATGCTTTATTTGTTGGACAATGTTTAATTACTTTACTTGTGACCCCATTTGGCATGTGAAGAAATTACTTCACATTACTGCTTTAAATTTGCGTCTGATTGGGGGCCAACTTCATGGAGGTTGATCCATTTTGTAACATATTTCTCGCACAAAGACCACTTGGTTAGGATCAAGTTCAGGGCCAGGCAACCCGTGACTGCAGAGCTGTATGCAGCTCAGTTTCAAATTAAATAAATATTTGATTATAATTTTATTCTGGCACTTATGAGATTTTAACAAAGAAATTTAACTTCCTATTAGTCAGGCTTACTGTGTGGTATGTTTACTGGCGGAACACTCACATCATGAATTCACCAACTATGTAAAGTCGTGGTTGTCACTCGGAGGGTGTACCCACAAGTCTTTTTGATAAGATTGGCGCAAATCATAAATTAATTTCTATTCAATGTTTTTTCAATCAATTTATCTGTGAATAAAAGTGTGTAGTAAGTGAGTACCGTATTTTTCGGACTATATGTCGCGTTTTTTTTTCATATTTTGGCTGGGGGTGCGACTTATACTCAGGAGCGACTTATGTGTGAAATTATTAACGCATTATGATATCATTTCACATGTTATTTTGATGTTTTGGAGTGACACTGATGGTTTGGTAAACTTGTTAGCATGTTCTTTATGCTATAGTTATCTGAATAACTCTTAATAGCTATGGCCACGTTCGCGTTCTGCCTTTGGCAATGTGTGTTCAATTGTATTATTGACTTTTTTATATTAAAATGCATGCTTTTAGTTTGTGGTGCTTTAATGCCCACGTGGGGGCGGACTCGCACTTGTTTACGTGAAGAAGAGCGCTCACACGCCAGAAGAAGACGGACAGCTACGTAGCTATGAGTGAGTGGGCGAGTTAGCGAGAGAGAAACACGGCTGCGAACCTACGTTCATTGTTTATGCTTTTAAAATATCTCTACAGAGGCAACGCCTGTGTGTATAATCTTTTCTGTTGTTGTTGTGTGTTTTCCACCTGCGATCAGATACTTAAAGCCAGTTGTGTAGTTGTTTGAACGATGTGCTAATGCTAGCGAACGCATGCTAACCGTTTATGTCCTTGCTGTAAGTGCACCTAATTATCATTTATTTACGTTGATGCGAACCTGTTTGGTATCGGGGACCAAATTGATTCAGCAAATTATACGGACGTCCAGCATCGTCATTTGGGAGTTTAGCTCGCTGTATAGCCAGGACCGAGCCGTAGCGTCCTGGTGAAGACAGTATATTCGCATTTCGTTGTTCATGCACTGTACACTGTACACTTTTTCAGCGTGTTGTTCTCTATTGTATTTTTATATTAAATTGCCTTTCAAGATGACATATATGTTCTATGTGTTGGATTTTATCAAGTTGGACTCACAGCCACTCAACCCAGCGCTACCGCGCAACAACTTTCAACAACTCCTATCTCACCCCCTTACGTTCGCCCACCGCTTTGTCTGCGCCAAATTAGTGAAGCCGGTCATATCGTAGGGGACAGCGGCCCCTCTGGGATGCCGGTAACAACATGCTCTCCATTGAGCGTGAGCTTGCTCAAAAACTGGATTTCACTGATGTTATAAATGACTTTGCTGTCAAAAAATCTAGGCGCATCACTGTTTTAGGGCTTGATAACCACAGGAATGTGGAGGGGGCAGGCACAGGATGTTAAGCTATACTGTTTTGCTGCTTAGCAGGCAGGCATAGCACTGTCAGTTGTATGGTATTGTAGCCTACGTGGGACAGTAGATGAAAATTGTTTTTTTATATTGTGTCACATCACATTATGGTCTATTACATTTAACTGTCCATCTCAAATTAAATAATTTGAAAAGATACACTGTCATTGCTTGTAAGATAAGTTTCCTCTTCTTAGGGGACAACAAACTTAAACTGAACTGAACTGAACATCAGCCAATCAAACGATAGTTTGAGGCAAAAAAATGGACTGACACATACAGCAAGTGAAAAGGAGTCAAAGTAAATCTGAACATGATGAAAATAATTCACTTAATAACGGTAGGGTCTATTCTATCCTTACAACATATGGGAGGACTAAATGACCTATATAACTGAAGTTATTATATAATGCAAATAAGGTTGCCCAAAAGTTGGTGGGGATTTGACAATTTAAGCATCCTGAAAAGTTGGTAGTGTTATGTTCCTACCGTCCCTCACCGACGCCCTTGCTGAGTATAAGCAGTCCAGAAAAAGGGTGGTTGGTTGCTTCATGTGAATTGGTTAATTCCACTAAAAAAGGCACCACTGTACTAAAGTGATGAAATAGTGAAGCAGTACTGTGTGTGACACCATTTCTTCAACAGAAGGAAAAAGGGAACTGTGTTTAAGCAAACAACATTTATGCTGAGTCGGATTTCACTGGTACCAGTTAGAGTGACCTTTTTTTGACCTTAATACAACCCCGAGCAAAAAGTCTCAGACGAGCACTCACTCAGACATTTTATCGTGTAGAACAAACTCAGATAAAAAGCTTGGAAAAAAAATTTAATTAGTTCAAAAGTGCAACTCTTTAGCATTCACAAATACTATAAGAAATGAATAAAAACATTGTGGTGGTCAGTAAATGTTACTTTTATAGAGCAAGTGCACGGAAATATATATGAAATCACTCCATTCTGAGGAAAAAAAATATGGAATCATGAGAAACAAACAAAGAAATAACAATCAAAACACATCTCTAGTATTTAGTAGCACCACCTCTGGCTTTTATGACAGCTGGCAGTCTCTGAGGCATGGACTTGATGAATATTCTTCATCAAATTGGTGCCAACTCTCTATGATAGCGGTTACCAGATCATTCTTGCAGGTCAGAGGTTTTCAATAGGGTTGAGATCCGGGCTACTTGCAGGCCATGCCATTGACTGGATGAGTCTTTCTCCAAGGAATGCTTTAACAGTTTTAACTCTGTGGCATGATGCATTGTCATCTTGGAAAATGACATATTTTCAATTAAAAGGATAAGAAAGTCTAAAATTTCAATGTAAACTTGTGCATTTATTGAAGATTTAAGCACAGCCATCCCCCCAGTGCCTTTGCCTGACATGCAGCCCCATATTATCAAGGACTGACGGAATGTTGATGTTTTCTTTAGGCAGTCATCTTTGTAAATCTCACTGGAACAGCACCAAACAAAAGTTCCAGCATCATCACCTTGGTAAATGGTAAATGGTGTTATACCTATATAGCGCTTTTGGACACATAAGCGGATTTCGGGGGGGGGCTGCCAGGGGGGTTGGCAGAGGCCCCCACGGTGGCCGAAAAGTGTCATTGCATGTAATTGACATCCCTATATAAGTTGTAAAGCAATAAAACTGCTACAAAAATGAATGAAATGAACAAAAAAATGTATTTCTATAATGGTTTAAAATTATCTTTCGAACAAATCATTCGACTAGCACCTGAGGCGGTCATTTGCTTTGCAAAGAATTTTCAACCAAAAAAATTTAGGGGAAGGCAATTTTATTTTTCAAATGATTTTTTTCTTGGATTGAAAATATTTTTTTGATTGAAGCAACTTTTTTAGGGATTGAATGATTTAGACAAAAATAATATGGCCCAAATACAAAAAGGATTTCAATCAAAGAAAACGTTTTCGATGAAAAATTAAGTGTTCAAATGCAAATTTTTCAATCTCAAATATTTTATGCATTCAAAAACTTTTTCAATGATTGAATTTCTTTTTTTTGATTGAAGTGTTTTTTCCTTGTGAAAATATATATATATATTTTTTTTAAGCAACTTATTTTTTGATTGAATATTAAAGACAAAAATGTCCTAGCCAAAAATAGCTTTCACAAGTATTTTTTTGTTTTGTTTTGTTTTTTGAGTTTCAAATTTATTTTTGCAATCAAACACTTTTCGTTTTTTTTTTTTTAATTGAAGCGACTTTTTTTGGGTTGAAAATATATATTTTGATTGAAGCATTTTTTTTAAAAATTGTTTTTTTGGATTGAATAATAAAGACACAAATCTACCTCCATATGGCTCCGCCCAGGGGATACAGTTTTTGACTGGGGTAACTACATTGGCACAACACCGGCGGGCTTACCAAATTCAATGAATGACAATCTTAGGGAAAAGTATGGCCTAAGCAGCCTGATGTAGAATCCCCCTCAAGAATGATGGGAAACAAAAAACGCTCATTGTCAATTTATTATTATAAATATTCTTGTAAGTTCATTTTATTGCTGACACTGCGTTTCGGGGTCATCAACATGCCCCAAACGTCAAACTCCGCCTATGATTGGACAAGGTGTCAAGAGTCAAGAATCTGCATCGGACAAGGTGACGATGCTGGAACTTTTGTTTGGTGCTGTTCCAGTGAGATTTACAAAGATGATTGCCTGAAATGAAAATATGTTTGTCATTTTCCAGACATTTCCATCATGCCACAGAGCTAAAACTGTTAAAGCATTCCTTGGAGAGTTTGTTCTACAGTACATGATAAAATGTCTGAGTGGATGCTCGTCCGAGACTGGTGATTCCATACTTTTTGCTAGGGGTTGTATATACTGTACATTTATATAATTGCTTGTCGTGAATTCTCATTGCCACATACATTCAAACATCCACTTTATTCATACCAAATGAGTTTCTGACTTGAAGTTAATATTTCTCATGTGCTTTTCAGCAAAGCAATGACAAAGCCTCTTACAGAAAATTGAAAATGACTGTTGATAAAAGTTCTTATTGCTTCTATTCTGTCAGCGTGTGAGCCAAATGCTGCAGTGACAGCTTAATTCTCCACAGGCATTATTGCAGTTTCATCAAATTAGACACGAGCCAGCAGAAAGTCGACTTTATGTCTCAAACCTGTGACGTCGTTCCATCCCTCACGCTACATTCTGCTGCCTTCTGCTGCCACTTACTGACCAGATGTTGAATTTCACACAATGCATTTAATGCAGAGACAGTGAATCTTCCATGGCATCCATCCAGCTCAATATGTTCACATTTTAAACGCTTCGGATGTCTGTCTTTATTTTAGGAAGAATTCATGATTTATTTTTTAATATCTTAGGTTCCTCCTGTCGGTCAGTGCAGAATTCAACTCAACGTCTACCTAAATTTTAGGTTGCATAACATGCCTGTTATGCCTTGTAGCAAGTATTATATAATAATGTGCGTTATGTAATGCCAACAGTACTTGCTTGGTGGTCAAAAGGGTCAAGAAATGGGCCCGCCGCTAATTAACTTAATTTACTCCAACACAGTAGACAGAACCACTACAACTTGTAGTTGTTTCAACCACGACTTCTTGGTTTTAGTTGAAGAAGTCAGTATGAATTAAGGCATTTTTATTCATCGTTGTCTGTTGTCCTTTTTTCTTTTTTTAATATCCAGGCAGCTCCAGGAGCTCCAGAAGCAGAAGGAGATCGAAAAGGAGCGCCAGGAACGCGAATGTCAAGAACGGGAGCGTCAGGAAAGGGAGCGCCTGGAGCGAGAGATGCAAGAGCGAGAACGTCAGGAGCAGGAACGTCAAGAACGGGAGCGTCAGGAAAGGGAGCTACGCGAAAGAGAGGCGCAGGCCGAGAGGGAGCGACTGGAGCGTGAGCGTCAGGAGCAGCAGGAGCGGATGGAGAGGGAGAAGGTGGAGAGAGAGAGGCAGGAAAAGGAGCAGCAAGAACAGTTGGACAGAGAGCAGCAAGACTGGGAAAGAGGGAGACGCATCTCGAATGCTGGTGAGTGTTGCACTTTTAACAGTTATTTTGCAGTCCATTAGGTATTGAGTCTTTGTATCAATATTTTCCTCTAATCCTTTTGTAATTCTTTGATAAATGTGTTATTTTAACACAAATGCCACTGCAATTGATTAACACTTTTGGGCATGGCTGCTTTTTATGCTTCAGTACGCTCATGAACCTTCACTAACACGAAGCTCATATTGTGAGTCCAGAGAATGGCATTTTAATGTATTTCATACTTGTCTGTAAATATCCTGATTGTTTGAAAGAGTAGTTTGGCATGGTGGCAGAGTGGTTAGCCTCATAGTTCTGAGATCAAGGGTTCAATCCCGGGCCTTCCTGTGTGTGGCGTTTGCATGCTCTCCCCATGCCTGCGTACGTTTTCTCCGCATACTCCGGTTCCCCCACATCCCCAAAATATGTATGGTAGGCTGATCGAACACTCTAAATTAGAAGTGGGAACCTCTTGGTACCTCACGATACGATTTGCAAGACAAAGCTCATGATAATGATGAGCTCACAATATCGCGATATAATAATTATCAGTACATTGGTCAGGAAATCATTCTAGAACATATTACAAATAGACATGTGCCGATTATCGGTTTGAAGGTATACTGTGGTATCAAAACGTCAAGGTT
This sequence comes from Corythoichthys intestinalis, assembly GCF_030265065.1. Lineage (NCBI taxonomy): Eukaryota > Metazoa > Chordata > Actinopteri > Syngnathiformes > Syngnathidae > Corythoichthys > Corythoichthys intestinalis. The sequence goes on from NC_080413.1 coordinate 37,619,219, forward strand.
TAAAAACTGCAAAATTTTTCTTCATACCGTGCCCAAGGTATTAGCTATTTGTTCTGTCCAAAAATGCAAGGAGAAATCCCTCGCTTGCAGCTGTAAGGCTCCACCCTCCCCCACCGGTTGTTGATCAGTGTCAGTGAGTCAGCTGTGCTACATGAGGCTGGATGAGGTTAAACTCCTGAACTTTTTCCCCCCTTAAAGAAAACGAAATCGCTGGTATGGGAATAATTTGGCTACAGAAAAGTTACAGACGGCCGCGGCTGAGAGGAGGGCCACCAACCAACATGTAAAATATGTTCGCAAAGGGTGGCTGCTGGGGAGGCAATACCTCCAGTATGATTTCGCCTAGTAAACACGGTCATGAACATTTCCCAAAAGCTACGAGAGTTAACACCAGCGTTTTTAGCGTGTCTAGCGGTGGTAAAACATGTTTTTTTTTCTGTCTGGCAACTGCCTGTATTGAGAAAGACAGTGTGTGTATAATTTAAACATGATACGAGTCATACGCACATGCTTTTTATGGATAACAATTTATTTATTATTGTTCTGATGGTAATAATGTTGAGCTGTGGGTTTAGGCTCACCTAAACGTAGATATATACAGTACACACACACACACAACATACAGTATATGTATATGGGTCGCGGAGGTGCTGGAGCCTATCCCAGCTAACTATGGGCAGTAGGCAGGGGACATATATATATATATATATATATATATATATATATATATTAGGGCTGTCAAACGATTAAAATTTTTAATCGAGTTAATAACAGCTTAAAAATTAATTAATCGCTATTAATCGCAATTCAAACCATCTATAAAATATGCCATATTTTTCTGTGAATTATATATATATTCTGTAAAATAAATTGTTGGAATGGAAAGATAAGACACAAGATGGATATATGCATTCAACATACGGTACGTAAGTACTGTAGTGGGCATTTCACTCTACTGTCATTTTAATCTGTCTATGCTGTCCTCACTCCGAAGCGTCTACTTTTTCCAAAGCTAGACAGCTAGTGAACGACGCCTTAATAATCAGACTTCTTCCTTTTTCATCTGATTTATTAATGAAATGGCCTCAAACCATTGTCCTCTTTAGACCGTCGTAAAACTACCAAAAAAAAGTACACAAGCATTGCATTAGCAACAACGTTAGCTTAGCACGCTATACAGGTTCACTAAACATAAACAAAAAGCGTCTCATACAAAAAATATAACATTTCGCTTACTAACATAATATGTACATTCTTTACAACAACCATACTTATGGACAAATCTTGTCCAAGGATCATATAAGCACAACATTACAACTTAGGCGTCAGCCCGAGACGTCGTGCAGCCATATTGAACTGGCAAGAAAACAATAAACCATGTCGCAAAGCGACCACAAGAGTTCGCTGTTAGACAGCACAAAAAGCCTTGCTGTAAAACTTACCAAAAGGCAGAATACTGTCTGAGCGGGACATGTGCATTAATTGCGTCAAATATTTTAACGTGATTAATTTAAAAAATTAATTACCGCGCGTTAACGCGATAATTTTGACAGCTCTAAAATATATATATATATATATATATGTATATATATATATACACATATATACACAGTGCGTTGCAAAAGTATTCGGCCCCCTTGAACCTTGCAAGCTTTCGCCACATTTCAGGCTTCACACATAAAGATATAAAATTTTAATTTTTTGTCAAGAATCAACAACAAGTGGGACACAATCGTGAAGTGGAACAAAATTTATTGGATAATTTAAACTTTTTTAACAAATAAAAAACTGAAAAGTCGGGCATGCAATATTATTCGGCCCCCTTGCGTTAATACTTTGTAGCGCTCCAATTACAGCTGCAAGTCGCTTGGGTAATGTTTCTATCAGTTTTGCACATCGAGAGACTGACATTCTTGCCCATTCTTCCTTGCAAAACAGCTCGAGCTCAGTGAGTTTGGATGGAGAGTGTTTGTGAACAGCAGTCTTCAGCTCTTTCCACAGATTTTCGATTGGATTCAGGTCTGGACTTTGACTTGGCCATTCTAACACCTGAATACGTTTATTTTTGAACCATTCCATTGTAGATTTGGCTTTATGTTTTGGATCATTGTCCTGTTGGAAGATAAATCTCCGTCCCAGTCTCAGGTCTTGTGCAGATACCAACAGGTTTTCTTCCAGAATGTTCCTGTATTTGGCTGCATCCATCTTCCCGTCAATTTTAACCATCTTCCCCGTCCCTGCTGAAGAAAAGCAGGCCCAAACCATGATGCTGCCACCACCATGTTTGACAGTGGGGATGGTGTGTTCAGGGTGATGAGCTGTGTTGCTTTTACGCCAAACATATCGTTTTGCATTCTGGCCAAAAAGTTCAATTTTGGTTTCATCTGACCAGAGCACCTTCTTCCACATGTTTGGTGTGTCTCCCAGGTGGCTTGTGGCAAACTTTAAACGAGACTTTTTATGGATATCTTTGAGAAATGGCTTTCTTCTTGCCACTCTTCCATAAAGGCCAGATTTGTGCAGTGTACGACTGATTGTTGTCCTATGGACAGACTCTCCCACCTCAGCTGTAGATCTCTGCAGTTCATCCAGAGTGATCATGGGCATCTCTGATCAGTTTTCTCCTTGTTTGAGGAGAAAGTTTGGAAGGACGGCCGGGTCTTGATAGATTTGCAGTGGTCTGATGCTCCTTCCATTTCAATATGATGGCTTGCACAGTGCTCCTTGAGATGTTTAAAGCTTGGGAAATCTTTTTGTATCCAAATCCGGCTTTAAACTTCTCCACAACAGTATCTCGGACCTGCCTGGTGTGTTCCTTGGTTTTCATAATGCTCTCTGCACTTTAAACAGAACCCTGAGACTATCACAGAGCAGGTGCATTTATACGGAGACTTGATTACACACAGGTGGATTCTATTTATCATCATCGGTCATTTAGGACAACACTGGATCATTCAGAGATCCTCACTGAACTTCTGGAGTGAGTTTGCTGCACTGAAAGTAAAGGGGCCGAATAATATTGCACGCCCGCTTTTCAGTTTTTTATTTGTTAAAAAAGTTTAAATTATCCAAAAAATGTTGTTCCACTTCACGATTGTGTCCCACTTGTTGTTGATTCTTGACAAAAAAAATTAAATTTCATATCTTTATGTTTGAAGCCTGAAATGTGGCGAAAGGTTGCAAGATTCAAGGGGGCCGAATACTTTTGCAAGGCACTGTATATACTGTATATATATATATATATATATATGTTATTTTTTGTTATTTTGTTTTTATTATACTTATGTTCCAATTGGTAATATGGTTTGAAGAATAAAAATCCTGTTCAATGGAAAAAAGACCCAGATATCTCAAAGTAAGAGCTGTATTTGCAATACCGTGAAACCGTGATGGGCAACGAGGTAATTTTGAGCCATTTCAGGTCATTACCTGCTGATTTTCAGTCACTTCCTGTTGATTTTGGGTTACAGAACAGGAAATGACCTGTGAATGAATAGGCAGTGACTCAAACTCTCTCTCCCTAAAATGAACAGAAAGTGACCTGTAAATGCCTCGAAAATCAAAAAGAGTGACTGTGAATCCTCTGGTTTCGAAGGAACGAACATTCTTTCACCCTTCCTAATCTTAAAGTGAACCTCGGACTTGTAGCCCCTAAATAAGCCACAATTGTTCTCTTTTACTAAAATATGTTATTAAAAACACATACAGTATATTATGCCATTAATTAAAAAATCTATAATATTTAGTACATGTTTTGACCTATGGAGTATGTACTACGCGCGCAATGCACGCTGGGGGTGATGACGCGGTTGGCCTGGACTGGGAGAATAGGTGTGCTAGCTAGTAAGCAAGCGACTGGCATGATTTTATCATATTCTGCTGCTGGTCAGATTGTTTTGTTACAGAGCTGTGGTATGAGTTGTACCGGCATCTAATTCTAGCTCATCAGCAGTGTCTTTAAATCAATCCTAGGCGGCTTGCCGAAAAATTGACTTGCTGCCATTGGACATTTTGTATATCCCTTCGTTTCTAGTTGCATCATTGCCTTGTTTTTTTCGTTTGTCTGCCTCTCACCGTGGTTTTCCCTTGATTTTTTGTTTTGTTTTTATTGATCCCTACCTACTGTCACAGACCCTTTTTGTGTCTCCCTCTTCGCGATTGCGTGGTTTGTGTGTTCAATAAACCCTTTTACGCAATCCTTATGTTATTGTTGTCTGCTTGCTGACTGGATTGAGCCATGTTTTCTAATTCAATGATCCAGCCAGCCGTACTTTCTTTTCAGTTGCGTTTCCCTTTCATGTTTTACCGCACACACAAGACAACGCATTTGGGTTGCAATTTCTTTAGAAGGAAAATCATGACTCTAGTGTCATGCGTAAGTTTAGTTGTGTGGTTTATGCGCTTGTCTGTGGCATGCTAGGTGGCTCCAATAATACCTGACTGTAGCTGATAGCCTCAAACTACGCCCACATGATGCTATGGTAGATATCACATGAATATAGATCTAGATGCGAAATGTCAGACACAGCGGCGTTAGCACATGTATAGAGAACTAGATGCGAAATGATACTCGCCGGCATTGGTAAACAGCCGCCATTTAAAGCAGTAGACTTCTCAGGAAGGCTCTGTTGTAGAGAACCCCCTAGCGAACCTAAGTAACTTTTTATCTAAAATACTAAATCGGCAAAATCTTGACTTGATACTATCTTTAAATGATGAAACCGTTTCACAACTTTCACATGTTGAATGTAGACCTGAACTAATGCAACAACGGGAGCAATTTCAACAACTTTTTAACAGTTGATTCACAACATTAAATGACTTCCAAACATAGCAAAGGTTACTATCTAGCTATTGCAATACACCTGTGTCAAGTTAAGTTTAGGTTAAAGAATTGGGCTAGTCCCAAAAACCTTTTGAACTCCACGTAGTGTGACCTATGTTAAAAAAAACAACAACAACAAAAAAAACAGCTAACAACTAACTACTCTTACATTCAGGTAACTGAGTTACTAACTCAATTACTTTTTGAGAGCAGTAGTTTGTAACTGTAATTACTTTTTAAAGTAAGATTAACAACACTGGTGATGATCACTCAGCACAGACCTTTAAAGGCTAAAACAACATTGGATACTCTCTCTGGCTGAGATAGAAAAAAAAATCATACCATGTGTGCAAGCCTGGAGACTGGAGAGGATACTGGCACGTAACAAGTGACACAACCAGACATTGCTACGATGCAGGCTAACTAGAAAAAAATGTCACACATTGTGAACATGTGACAGAAACTAGGGTGCATTTTTGTCTCGTTGGACGAAAACTGGCATTCCTCTCATTTTGTTTTAGTCTCCCAAAACACGTTTTTACCTCCTTATCGTCTTGTCATCGACATGAAAAAAAGTGTTCGTTGACGAAATATTTCCGTTGTCGTCATCGTTGACAAAAACAACACTGAGTCCATTACAATTCAAGGATATCAGCTTAAGTAGAGGCATAGACTTCATAATGATATTGACGGGTCAGATTCGACCTTCACTGCGCCACACTTTCAAGTAGGGGGTCATCCCACAATCCGCTTCAGTTATTCGCAGTCGGTCGCAGCGACACATGCAGGGAACATCCAACGCCGGATTTATGTTGAAAAAGTACGAAAGCTGTACCGCATACAAACAGGAAGGATTGTCTCAGGAGTGATTTGTTCGAGGATTCAAGGTAATTATTATATTTTTCGTTTTTTCACAAGAATTTTCAACGTAAAAAGCTCATTTTTTTAAGGCTGCCACCACATTGTCTAACAGACGAGCATAATTCTTTGACCTATTTACGTAAAATAAATGCTGACTGCACGTTTTTTTTTTGCTTTTAACCAAGAATTGAGACTGTTTTATGTCCACATCTATAAAGAATTCAGGGATTTAAGCATTTATTCAGAGGAATTGTCACCGGAAAAGCTCTGTTTGCATATGGCGGCCGCCACATTGACTGACAGACTAGCATCATACTTTGACATATTTACGTAAATGCTAACTGCACTTTTTTTGTTGTTGCTTTTAACCAAGAATCGAGACCGTTTTATGTCCATATCTGTAAGAATTCAGGGATTTAAGCGTTTATTCACAAGAATTTTCACGGGAAAAGCTCTGTTTACATTTGGCGGCCGCCGCATTGACTGACAGACTAATATCGTACTTCGACATATTTACGTAAAATTAATGCTAACTGCACATTTTTTTTGCTTTTAACCAAGAACCGAGACTGTTTTACATCCTTATCTATAAAGAATTCAGGTATTAAAGCATTTATTCACAAGAATTTCAACGTAAAAAGCTCTTGCTTGTGGTAAGGCGGTGTCACAGTGAACTTGAAGACGAGCCACACATTCGACATATTTGCGTAAAATAAATGCTAACGGCACTTTTTTTTTCTTTTAACCAAGAATTGAGACTGTTTTATGTCCACATCTCTAACGAATTCAGGGATTTAAGCATTTATTCACAAGAATTTTCACCGGAAAAGCTCTGTTTACATATGCCGGGCAGCGCATTGACTGACAGACTACCGTAGTACTTTGACATATTTACATAAAATATATGCTAACTACTCTTTGTGGTGATAAGGCGACGCCACAGTGGCTTAAAGACTAGCAGCACATTCGACATATTTACGTTAAATAAATGCTAACTGCACTTTTTTTTATGCTTTCAACCAAGCATCGAGACTGTTTTACGTCCATATCTATGAAGAATCCGGGGATTTAAGCATTTATTCACAAGAATTTTCAATGGAAAAATCTCTTTGTTTACATATGGCGGCAGCTAATTTGCTTACCGACTAGCATCATAGTTTTCAATTTTTGGATAAAATAAATGCTAACTGCCCTTTTTTTTTTTTGTGGGTTTTTTTGTGCTTTTAACCAAGAATTCAGGCTGTTTTACGTCCATATCTATAAAGAATTCAGGGATTGAAGCATTTATTCACAAGAATTTTCAACAGAAAAAGCTCTTTGTTTACATATGGCGGCCGCTAATTTGCTAACCGACTAGCATCATAGTTTGCAATATTTGCGTAAAATAAATGCTAACTACCCCGTTTTTTGGTTTTTTTTTTTTGTGCTTTTAACCAAGAATTCAGACTGCTTTATGTCCATATCTATAAAGAATTCAGGGATTTAAGCATTTATTCACAAGAATTTTCAACGGAAAAAGGTCTTTCTTTACATATGGCGGCCGCTAAGTTGCTTAACGACTAGCATCATAGTTCGCAATATTTGTGTGAATAAATGCTCACTGCTCCGTTTTTTTTCCAGGTTTTATTTGTGTTTTTAACCAAGAATCCAGACTGTTTTATGTCCATATCTATAAAGAATTCAGGGATTTAAGCATTTGTTCACAAGAATTTTTAACGAAAAAAGCTCTTTGTCTGTGATTCCACTCGGTCAGCTTCGACCGCCACGCGAACAATTGATTAATGGCCCATGTCCCGTCAATATCATTATGAAGTCTATGGTAGAGGGGCAATTCTTGTTATCCTTTCTGGCTTATTTCTGCCTAGTTCTGGAGAATTTCATTTGCATTCAGCAGAAGTTGATCGGTCAGGTATTGCTGGCACATCCAGAATTTGCTGTGTCTCCCAGCACAGTCTTGAGAGTGTTGAGGTGATGCAAGGTGACAGGCAAATACAAAAAGAAAGGGGGAGGTGGAGAGCGCTGTAGGGTTTTTTTGTTGTTGTTGTTTTTTTTAATCAATTGTGGGTTTAAATGGGGTCAAATTAAACACAAATACACACAAAAAAGATAATCAAAAGCTCATTTTGCCATGACATCCATGCATCATGACTATCTGACTATATTTGGAACTCTTAAAAGAACACAGTATTACAAATGTTCCCATATTACATTAAAATGTTGACACTTGCATCAAGCAGAGAAGCACAGTACGGTGCTTACTCAGTGCCTATAATTCATGGCAAACTGACAATGAAACGGACGAGGGTTTCGTTCAACCGTAAGAAGGGAATTACAATTCAGTATTGGGTCAGAAAGATGACAGTGTTGTGGCACGCTTCATTGCTATGTTCGCCCTATTAGCATATGCACGCATGACCACACATGAAGGCTGACACAGTTCGGCAGTGTTACTCACAAGCTAAAAATACATCAGGGAAAATGCTGGTGAGACCCTCAGGGGAGATTGTGTGTGTGACTGCTTACAAAATTGTCCAGATCGAGGGTGGGGTGAGATCACGCGTTAAGGGAAAACACAGAGGATGCAAAATTACACTGCTTTTTGGGAGTGGGGGTGTCAACATTGTTATATAGAGTGTATTCTTTACTGTTAACTCTTCTTTATCACATTTCATTTTTATCATGTGCCTGTCCGTGCGAGCATCCTGTTTACCATTATCTTCCATACTATGCTTTTTTTACCTATTGATTTCATCCAGAAATGAGCAGAAAAACTTCATCATACATATGATATACAGTGGGGCAAATAAGTATTTAGTCAACCACCAATTGTGCAAGTTTTCCTACTAGAAAAGATTAGCGAGGCCTGTAATTGTCAACATGGGTAAACCTCAACCACGAGAGACAGAATGTGGAAAAAAAAAACAGAAAATCACATTGTTTAATTTTTTCAAAGAATTTATTTCTAAATTAGAGTGGAAAATAAGTATTTGGTCACCCACAAAAAAGCAAGATTTCTGGCTGTCAAATAGGTCTAACTTCTTCTAACGAGGCTCCACTCGTTACCTGTATTAACGGCACCTGTTTTAACTCATTATCGGTATAAAAGACACCTGTCCACAATCTCAGTCAGTCACACTCCAAACTCCACTATGGCCAAGACCAAAGAGCTGTCGAAGGACACCAGAGACAAAATTGTAGACCTGCACCAGGCTGGGAAGACTGAATCTGCAATAGGTAAAACGCTTGGTGTAAAGAAATCAACTGTTTTTAGAAAATGGAAGACATACAAGACCACTGATAATCTCCCTCGATCTGGGGCTCCATGCAAGATCTCACCCCGTGGCATCAAAAATGATAACACGAACGGTGATCAAAAATCCCAGAACCACACGGGGGGACCTAGTAAATGACCTACAGAGATCTGGGACCACAGTAACAAAGGCTACTATCAGTAACACAATGCGCCGCCAGGGACTCAAATCCTGCACTGCCAGACGTGTCCCCCTGCTGAAGCCGGTACACGTCCAGGCCCGTCCGCGGTTCGCTAGAGAGCATTTGGATGATCCAGGAGAGGACTGGGAGAATGTGTTATGGTCAGATGAAACCAAAATAGAACTTTTGGTAGAAACACAGGTTCTCGTGTTTGGAGGAGAAAGAATACTGAATTGCATCCGAAGAACACCATACCCACTGCGAAGCATGGGGGTGAAAACATCACGCTTTGGGGCTGTTTTTCTGCAAAGGGACCAGGACAACTGATCTGTGTAAAGGAAAGAATGAATGGGGCCAAGTATCGAGAGATTTTGAGTGAAAATCTCCTTCCATCAGCAAGGGCATTGAAGATGAGACGTGGTTGGGTCTTTCAGCATGACAATGATCCCAAACACACAGCCAGGGTAACAAAGGAGTGGCTTCGTAAGAAGCATTTCAAGGTCCTGGAGTGGCCTAGCCAGTCTCCAGATCTCAACCCCATAGAAAATCTTTGGAGGGAGTTGAAAGTCCGTGTTGCCCAACGACGGCCCCAAAACATCACAGCTCTAGAGGAGATCTGCATGGAGGAATAGGCCAAAATACCAGCAACAGTGTGTGAAAAGCTTGTGAAGAGTTACAGAAAACGTTTGGCCTCCGTTATTGCCAACAAAGGGTACATAACAAAGTACTGAGATGAACTTTTGGTATTGACCAAATACTTATTTTCCACCATGATTTGCAAATAAATTATTTAAAAATCAATCAAACCACATTCTGTCTCTCATGTTTGAAGTTTACCCATGTTGACAATTACAGGCCTCTCAAATATAATCAAGTGGGAGAACTTGCACAATTAGTGGTTGTCTAAATATTTATTTGGCCCACTGTACACAGTGATTTGATCGTCAGTGCACCTACTGTGCTTATTTACTTGCTGAAATAGGTACAGTATTTTGATGAAGATTTTAGGAAGAATAAACTTGTATTGGTGATTAAAGAAGCAATATGTAAGATTTGCACTTAAATTATTCATTTTATGGCCCTAATATTTCAATAGGCATTAAAAAGAAGTGTTCTCAATGGTAAAACCCAGATTTTCCTATTTTATAGAGTCAATTGTCAGCCTGTAAAATTTGTTATTATTTTGATTCTGTATTTACAACGGATATCCGGCCTTCTACCATCAGCCAAGTTAGAGATAAGTTCATCCGGGTTGCCAGAACTCTGTAGGCTTCGTAAACAAAGATTGCAGAAGGAGTAACAATAATAATGATCATAATACATTTTATTTCTAGAGCGCTTTTCAAGCCACACAAAGACGCTTCACAAGAGAGATGGAATCACAGTACCAACAAAACAATCATAAAAAATGTTTAAAAGCACGATAAAGAGACGTAAAGATATAACAGAGCTAGGGATCATGGTGGGTAAGAAAGAGTGAAAAGGTGTGTTTTGAGTCTGGATTTGAAAAGTGAAAGGGTAGATGTAATGCAAAGATAAGGGGGTCAGGAGCTCTGGAACCAAAGGTGGAGAGATGGACACGGGGGACGGAAAGGTGGAGGATAGTGGAAGAGCGAAGTGGACGGGGTGGATTGTTTAAACAGAGTAGATTGCAAAAGTAGGGAGGGGCCAAGCCATGGAGTGCTTTGAAGGTAATGATGACGATCTTGTAATTGATTCTTTGTTTGACTGGAAGCCAGTGAAGTTGACGGAGGATGGGGGTGATGTGGTGTGTGGCGGGGGTCCGAGTGATGAGGCTTGCTGCTGAGTGTTGGAGGAGCTGCAGTTTTTGGAGGGACTTGTTTCAGAGACTAAAGAGCAGTGAGTTACAGTAATCGAGCCGGGAGATTATTAGACTACAGACCAGGGTGGAAGCAGTATGGTGGGGGAGAGAAGGGAGGGGATGAGAAATATTGCAAAGGTGGAAGTAGGCTGATCTGGTGATTCCATTGATATGTGACCAGAAGGAGAGCGTGTTGTTGAGGATGACACCCAGACTCTTAGCCTGAGTAGAAGAATAGATCAGTACTTTGTTGATGGTGATAGAGAACTTTCTGACTTGAGAGAGCATGGCGGCTGTTTCAACTAGGAGGACTTCTGCTTTTGAGCTGTTGAGTTGGAGGAAATTAGAGGAGAAACAGGAGTTAATGTCATCTAAACACAGGGTGAGGGAGGAAGGTGAAAGGGAGGAGGTTGGTTTTGAGGAAATGTAGAGCTGGGTGTCATCCGCGTAATAGTGGAAGTGAATGTTGTGTTTGCGGAAGACGGAACTGAGGGGGAGAATGTAAATGATAAAGAGGAGCAGCCCCAGAACAGAACCCTGGGGCACGCCAGCAGAGACAGGGAGGGATTTGGATTTATGGGGGCCGAATTTGACAGATTGTGTGCGGTCGGACAGGTGGGAAGTGAACCACGAAAGGGGTGTGTGGGCGATACCAAGGGAGAGCCGGTCGAGAAGGATTGTGTGGGAAATGGTGTCGAAGGCGGCAGTGAGATCGAGAAGGACAAGGATTGATAATAGACCAGAGTCTATGCTATGGAGGGGGCGGAAACCGGATTCAAACTGCTTGTAAATGTCATTGGTAATTAGGTGGTTATGGATTTGGGATGCAACGTTTTTTCCAAGAATTTTGGAAATGAAAGGTAAGTTGGAGATGGGGCGGAGGTTATTGAAATTTGTGGGATCCAGGTTGGGTTTCTTCAGAATGGGTGTGATGGAAGCAGTTTTCTTTTCTTTTCTTTTTCAAATGTTTTTATTCAATTTTTCCATGTATATAAACAAACAGAAATTTACAAACAGGATAACACAAGATAAACCCTCCCCACCCACAACCCCAAATGTCCTGAATAACTATAGTATTTAAGCAAACAAATACATGGTAAATGGTGTTATATTTGTATAGCGCTTTTCCACCTTTTCAAGGCGCTTCACACTACATCGCCATCTACCTACTGGGGACGCAGCACCAGGAGCAATGTGGGGTTCAGTATCTTGCTCAAGGATACTTAGGCGTGTTCATCAGGGCAGAGAATCGAACCCACAACCTGTGGGTTGGGGGGACAACTACTCGACCACTGAGCCACGCCATCCCATACCAATGATGAGTTAAAAGCAATGCATCACAAAATAAAAGCTGTTGCATTTATGTCCATATCTGTATATATCTTCATCTTTAGAGAGAGAAAAAGAAAAAATAGGAAGAGAGTGATTATATTTATCCATACGTCTCAAGGGTTCCCTCCGAACATCTGAGCACCTCTCATGGCTTTGTTTGAGTATTGTGAAAGTGCGTCAGAAAAGGATCCCACATCGTTTGGAACTTTCTCCTTGACCTAGTCAAAGAGAAGCGCAACATTTCTAGTTTGAGGCAAGCCATTAAGTCCCGACGCCACTGGACAAGCGTGGGCAGAGCAGCCCCCTTCCAATGTAACAAAATTGTGCGTCTAGCCAAGAGCAGAGCAAAATTGATCATACGTTGTTCTGTAGATGACAAGTGATCATTATCTTCACGAAAAATACCAAACAAAGCAAGGGTAGGATTGATGTTAATATTCTTATTTAGTACTATGGACAGAGTTTGGAAAATATCAAACCAAAATTTCTGCATTTTGGAGCACAGCCAATACGTATGTATCAATGTAGCGTCCCCAAATTTGCATTTATCACAGGTGGCCGTTATGTTCGGGTGAAAACTGGACAGTTTAGCTTTGGACATGTGAGCCCTGTGCACCACCTTGAACTGAAGAAGGCAGTGACTAGCACAGATTGATGATTTATGTATTGAAGATAATATAGATTCCCACAGATTATCAGGGAGATGCCCCAAATCTTGTTCCCAAGCTGCCCTTACCTTATCAATCGCTGAACCCAGTGATAATGAAATGTAGTTTTGCAGTTTTGACAGTGCACCTTCAGAAAGTGGATCAAAGGAGAGAAACTGGTCGAATGGATTAGGACTGGGTACTAAGGGGAAATTGGGCACATTCGAGCGCACATAATGCCTGACTTGCAAATAACGAAAAAAGTGAGTTCTGGGCAGATGATATTTCTCAGTCAATTGAGAAAATGATACAAAGTGTCCATCTTCAAACATGTCAGCAAATGATTTGATACCCTTATCGTGCCATATCCGAAAGTTATAATCAGAAGAAGAGGGGATGAAAAGGTGGTTAGAGGCAATCGGACATGGAAGCAGTTTTGACAGATGGAAGAACTGTACAGGATATGAGTGAGGAGTGAATGATAGTAATGATGAGGGGGACAATTGAGGGAAAACGGGTTTTGATGAGGGCAGTGGGAAGAGGATCAAGATGACAGGTAGTGGGTTTGGATTTGGTGATGATGTCACCAAAGAGAGGAGAGGGGGGCTGATGGGAGGAACATGAAAGGGAGTAGGATCAGTCCCAGAAACTGCAGCTCCTTGGTGAGTCAGGGATTGGTGAATGTCAGTAATTTTAGTGAAGAAGAATGTAAGGATTGCTTCACAAAAATTAGCAGAGCACATGAGACGGGGGAGTGGATTAAGGGGTCTATTGATTTTGGTTAGGAGTGAGTACAGGTTTTTAGAGTTGTGCTGATTAGCTGTAATGAGACCGGAATAGTAAGTTGATTTGGCTGCACCCATTTAAGACAATAATATGCATACAGTATACGTCATGCACTTGTAGACCTACCACAAGTACGTTACTTTAAACTACAAAAGCCTGTACTTAATTGTACTCAACTATTGTTATCTGTATTACAAGTGCGTGTACTGATGTCTACTCGTACTACAAGTCCGTGTGCTTGTACTACACGTACATGTACTTGCATGTACTTTTTCTAAAAGTACGTGTACTTGCGTGTACTTGTACTATAAATACGTGTACTTTCGTGTAGTTATACTTCAAGTGTGTGTACTTGCGTGTGCTTGAACTACAAGTCCATGTACTTGCATGTGCTTGTACCACAAGTGCGTGAACTTGTACTACAAGTCTGTATGTGCGTGTGCTGGTACTTTATGTACGTGCACTTGCGTGAATTTGTACTACATGTACTTGTACTACACATGCGTAAACTTGTTCACCAAGTCTGTGTACTTGTGTGTACTTGGACTACAAGTCTGTGTACTTGCGTGGACTTGTAGTACAAGTCAGCGTACTTGCGCGTGTTTCTACTACATGTACATGTACTCGCAGGTAGTTCTACTAAAAGTACGTGTACTTACTACAAGTATGTGTACTTTCGTGTGGTTGTACTACAAGTGCGTGTGCTTGCGTGTAGTTTTAGTACAAGTCCGTGTAGTTAAGTGTACTTGTACTACAAGTCCGCGTACTTGCGTGTGCTTGTACTACAAGTCCGTGTACTTGCCTGTACTTGTGCCACGAGTGCGTGTACTTGCATGTATTTGTACCACGAGTGCGTGTACTTGCATGTACTTGTGCCACGAGTGCGTGTACTTGCATGTACTTGTACTACACATGCGCGAACTTGTTTTACAAGTCTGCGTACTTGCGTGTGTTTCCACTACATGTACATGTACTTCCGTGTGCTTGTACTACAAGTACGTGTACTTGTGGTACAAGCAAGTGTATTTGTGCTACATCCTCGTGTACTTGTGTTTACTAAATGGTAAATGATGTTACACTTGTATAGCGCCTTTTCACCTTTTTAAGGTCCTCAAAGCGCTTTACAATGTATCCTCACCTACCTACTGGTGACGCAGCACCAGGAGCAAAGTGAGGTTAAGTATCTTGCTGAAGGATACTAAGACGAGTTCATCAGGGGGGAGAATCAAACCCACAACCTCTGGGGATTTTGTGCGCTTCAATATTTTGATCCTTGTTGCACTACCATTGTTGCCCACCAATCTGCTATAGTGCGCTGTTAAATTGGTGAAAATTTAATTTAGTTTAAGGAGAGTTTTTGAAGAATTAATTTCATCTCTCTTGTTTGCTTTAATGTTATTTGTATGCATGTTATCAGATGGTGTTTCTTGGTAACATGGTCCATTGTATGTTCAGGTGAACAAAGAGAAAGAAAATAGGAGTAAAGATTATGAAGGCAAAAATATTGAAAGAAACAATAATAGTATTTATAAAAACAAAAATCCTAGTAAATATGGAAAAAGTATGGAGGATGAAAAGAAGCAAGAAATCGTGTGTGCAAGTATTGAAGTACAAGTTGTGGTAAGCAATGGATGTAGTGTAGCTAGGCCTGAGATGTCAGAGCATTTAACTTGGAGAAGTCACACATGTAGATAAGCCAGTCAGTCCAATGAATACATCAGCTCTGCTGTCTTTTAAGTGGTGTCTCCCATGCATCTCACTTTTGTGTGTGTTTGTGTATCAATTCATGTTTGCTTTATAAAAGCCTCAAGCCTCTAGATGATGGGTCTTCTCAACACTAGTTTGTTATAATCAGTGGCGCAGTGGTATCAAAAAGTAGGGGTGGGAACCTCTGTGTACCTCACGATACGATACGATACGATACAAGGCTCATTAACTAAAGATATCGCGATACAACAATTATCAATACGTGGATCGGGAAATCATTCTATGACATTCTAAAATTCAGCTAATACACAGAAAAGCAAGTGCTTTTTATTAGGGCTGTCAAATGATTAAATTTTTTAATCAAGTTAATCAGAGCTTAAATTAAATCTTAATTAATCGCAATTCAAACCATCTCTAATATGCCATAATTTTCTGTAAATTATTGTCGGAATGGAAAGATAAGACACAAGACGAATATATACATTCAACATACTGTACTTAAATTTTGTATTTGTTTATTATAACAATAAATCCACAAGATGGCATTAACATTATTAACATTCTTTCTGTTAAAGGGATCCACGGAAAGAAAGACCTGTAGTTTTTAATAGATAAATGTTAGTAAAAGTTATACTAATTTTATATTAAAACCCCTTTTAATGTTTTTTGTTTTAATAAAATTTGTAATATTTTCAATCAAAAAATAAACTAGTAGCTCCCTATTGGCACATGGGCTCCCTGCCGTTCTTCCACCGTGTCTTTAACTATGAAAGGTAGTGATTGAAATAGAGATCTAGCCAAAGGTGCGTTTCGCCCCTCGACTGACGCCGTAGTTTCCGGGTTCATTGTACCTTACGTTCATTTAGTTGTTGGCTTCACAATGTACGAGACCTCTGACAGTCTGTATATTGTGACTAAATATTGCCATCCAGTGTATTTGTTGAGCTAAATGAAATGTTTTGAATAGAGTTTGACCAAAGTCTGAGTAAGTTTTATGTGTATTTTGCATAGCTTTTTTTGTTTGGGAATGCCAGTTCTCTTTGCACTGTTGTTTACCTGTGTGAGAATAGGGCCACATTAATACAGATTGAAGCGCTTGTCTTTGGTTAACATTTTTTTTATGAGCGATATTATTTTTGTTGTGCTTTCATTAAATGATACTTATGTTTTTTGCGAAGGAGTTGCCGAAGCTTATGCTAATAAACGTCCAATGAACGTCCACTCGCCTTTTGTAATATTCTGATATAGAATTATCCGAGGCACCCTGAAGTGCATGCGGCGCCAATATTGTTTACTCACATGATGCAGGAGTGAGTTAGAGTTACAGCCTGCCGAGAGCCGTAAGCTGTGTTAATGTTGAAGCTGAATGTAGTAATAAAGAAACAAAGTGCCAGCATGTCATGTGTGGTATACCTTTGTTAAGAAAAAGCACAAAACAAGACACCTTTCTCTACCTCTTAGCTCTCAATATGCAAAAAACAGCGTCATTGTAATCTTTTTGAGGCATTGCATGAGCGGGTCATTTCGCTCATGCGTTAAATGCGTCAAATATTTTAACTAGGGCTGTCTAACGATTAAATTTTTTTAATCGAGTTAATTACAGCTTAAAAATTAATTGATCGTAATTAATCGCAATTCAAATCATCTATAAAATATGCCATATTTTTCTATAAATTATTGTTGGAATGGAAAGATACGACACAAAACGGATATATACATTCAACATACGGTACATAAGTACTGTATTTGTTTATCATAACAATTAATCAACAAGATGGCATTAACATTAATATTCTCTTAAAGTGATTCTTGGATAGAAAGACTTGTAGTTCTTAAAAGATAAATGTTAGTACAAGTTATAGAAATTTTATATTAAAACCCCTCTTAATGTTTTCTTTTTATTAAAATTTTTAAAAAATTTCAATCAAAAGATAATCTAGTAGCTCGCCATTGTTGATGTCAATAAGTACACCATGCTCACGCATTGTGCTGAAACCCATAATATCATTTGGACCCAAGCGCCAGCAGAGGGCGCCAAACACCAAAAAACAAGTAACAAGCGGCCATTACCCTGGTGTCATTTTAATCAATTTGAGCGGAGCATGTGCGTTAATTTCATCAATTAATTGCGTATTTTAACCTAATTTAAAAAATTAATTACCGCCCGTTAACGCGATAATTTTGACAGCCCTAATTTTAACATGATTAATTCAAAAAAATTACCGCTCGTTAATGCGATAAATTTGACAGCACTACTTTTTATCCTTCCGCTGTGAATTGAAATTTATAGTTTATAAATATTAAATGTCCAATCCTTTTGAAGTGGGAGGGATGGCAGCAAATGAACATTCGTTCTATGGCCGTCATGGGCAGACATTGAGTAAATTATGGGGCATTTCAGGTCATTTCCTGTGGATGTTAGGGCATTAACAGGTCACTTGCTGTCCTAGTCTTATACACTGCTCAAAAAAAATAAAAGGAACATTAACGTAACACATTGCCGATATAAATGAATGAAATATTTTTATTAAATACTTTGTTCGTTCCATAGTTGAATGTGCTGACAACAAAATTACACAAAAATTATCAATGAAAATCAAATGTATCAATCGATGGAGGTCTGGATTTGGAGTTATACTCAAAACGAAAGTGGAAAAACACACTACAGGCTGATTCAACTTTCATGTAAACGAGTCAAAATGAGGCACAGTAGTGTGTGTGGCCTCCAAGTTCCTGGATGACCTCCCTACAAAGCCTGGGCATGCTGCTAATGAGACGACGGAGGGTATCCTAGGGAATCTCCTCCCAGGTCTGGACCAGGGCATCACTGAGCTCCTGGACAGTCTGAGGAGCAACCTGGCTCTGCCAGATGGACCTAAACACAATGTCCCAGAGGTGTTCTATTGGATTTAGGTCAGGTGAACATGGGGGCCAGTCTATGTTATCAATTCCTTCTTCCTTCAGGAACTGTTGCATACTACAGCCACATGAAGTTGGGCATTGTCATGGACTGTCATGAACCCAGGTCTCACTGCACAGGCGTAGCTTATGACAATGAGTCCAAGGATTTCATCTCGATACCTAATAGCAGTCAGGGTGCCATCATCTAACCTGTAGAGGTCTATGTGTCCTTCCAGGGATATGCCTCCCCTGACTATCACTGACATACCACCACACCGGTCATGCTAAATGATGTTGCAGGCAGCATAACGTTCTCCATGGGATCTCCGGACCCTTTCACGTCTGTCGCATGTGCTCAGGTTGAACCTGCTTTCATTGGTGAAAAGCACATAGTCACTGGCATAGTTGCAAATTCTGGGGGTCTATGGCAAATGCGTCTTAAGCTCTACGGTGATTGGCAGTGAGCACAGGGGTCTCTACAGGATGTCAGGCCCTCAGACCACCCTCATAGAGCCCATTTCTGATTGTTTGGTCAGAAACATTCACACCAGTGGCCTGCTTGAGGTCATTTTGTAGGGCTCTGGCAGTGTTCATCCTATTCCTCCTTGAACAAAGGAGTGGATACCGATCCTGCTCGGGGTTTAAGGATCTTCTACGGCCCTGTCTCATGGAGTAAGTACCTGTGTCCTGGAATCCTACAGGATGACAGGTCGGTCCTCAGACTGTCCAGGAACTCAGTGATGTGCTGGTCCAGATCTGGGTGGAAAATCCCTCAGGAGAACATCTGCCACCTCATCAGGAGCATGCCCAGGTGTTGCAGGAAGGTCATACAAGCATGCAGAGGCCAAACACACTACTAAGCTTCATTTTGATTTGTTTAAAAGACATTACAACAAAGTTGGATCAGCCTGTAGTGTGTTTTTCCACTTTCATTTTGTGTATGAATCCAAATCCGGACCTCCATGGGTTGATATATTTCATTTTCATGGATAGTTTTTGTCTGACTTTGTTGTCAGCACGTTAAACTATGGAAGGAACAAAGCATTTAATAAAAAAATATTTCATTCATTCAGATCCACAACGTGTTCTGTTAGTGTTCCCTTTATTTTTTTGAGCAGTATATTTTTATTTTAAAATGCAAATGTACAAAAATAAAAACATGCCTGTTTAGGTTGTTGTTTTCCTTATATATATATATATATTAGGGCTGTCAAAATTATCGCATTAACGGGCGTTATTTAATTTTTTTAATTAATCACGTTAAAATATTTGACGCAATTAACGCAGATGCCCCGCTCAGAATGATTTAAATGACTGTACAGTAAAACGCTCACTTGTTGTGTTTTATGGAGTTTTGCCGCCCTCTGCTGGCGGTTGGGTGTGACTGATTTTATAGGCTTCAGCACCCATGAGCATTGTGTAAGTAATTATTGACATCAACAATGGCGGGCTACTAGTTTAGTTTTTGATTGAAAATTTTACAAATTTGATTAAAACAAAAACATTAAGAGGGGTTTTAATATAAAATTTCTATAACTTGTACTAACATTTTTCTTTTAAGAACTACAAGTCTTTCTATCCATGGATCGCTTTAACAGAATGTTAATAATGTTAATGCCATCTTGTTGATTTATTGTTATAATAAACAAATACAGTCCTTATGTTCCGTATGTTGAATGTATATATCCATCTTGTGTCTTATCTTTCCATTCCAACAATAATTTACAGAAAAATATGGTATATTTTATAGATGGTTTGAATTGCGATTAATTACGATTAATTAATTTTTAAGCTGTAATTAACTCGATTAAAAAATTAATCGTTTGACAGCCCTAAAATATATATATATATATATATATATATATATATATATATATATATATATATATATATATATATACATGAACTATATGTGAACTATTTCTCGCCAAAAGTGCACTAGGATATCTTAAGTTAGCCCTAATAGGATATGAGGTACGAAAACAGATGGATGTACTTTATATTTCTTCTGTTGGAGTAAATGAAGCTTTTTTGTGTCCATTTGCTTGGCTAGATGAGTTGCATTTCCCCGATTCTGACATCCGTCTTTTCTGTCATTTCTCTCAGCCAGTCAATAAAAGCTTTGTCTATATTGCACTTTATAACGATTTCTGTCTACTAACAAAGCAGCATCATTTCAGCTAATTGATATAATGTAAACACCCTTGAATCAAACTGTTGTTTAGCTATGTGCTCTTTTTCTTGCTTCATCTGCTCCATTTTCTCCCCCCCTCCTTCCACCTCTCTCCTGACCTTCTGTTGTATGCACGATGGCTGCCTCCTTCCTGCGTCGGTGCCTTCCCTACTGTCCCTTGTTGTTGTCCTTCAACATATCTGTCTGTCCAACTAGCATTTGAAAGCACTCTGTACAGTCCCACTCCTCAGGAGTATAGCAGAACATCATCCACGCCCACATCTCCATCCGCACATTCAATCCCGGGAGGCGTTTTGTCCTCCTCCACGACACCCCCTACACCGCCATTAAGGCACTCTGCGTCCCGTTTTGCCACATCGCTTGGCTCGGCCTTCCACCCTGTCCTTCCCCACTACGCCACTGTTCCAAGGAGACAGCAGGCGTTCTCCCAGGTACCACCTCCTGCTCCGGCTCCGGTCCCCAACCCTGCCGCCGCAGCCAAGTCTGTGGTGTGTTCAGCGTACAACTTCACACCTTTGCCCCCGTCACCTCCGGTCATGATCAGCAGTCCACCAGGGAAGGCTGCCGGCCCACGGCCTCTCATCCCCATCGCGGCCCCGTCTCCGCTCTCCCAGAAGTCCACCTCGCCGTCTCCCAACGGCCCACCTATGTTTCCTGCCCCTTCCCCGGTCACCATCTTGCCACACAGCCACCCTGCCGGCATAGCCTGCCCCACCCCTCCGCCACCGCCAACCCCGCCACCATTCACTTCTTCGTGCGTCTCGTCTCCCCCCTCCTCATCCCATGCTCCTGGTTTGCCCTCTCCCTCCACAGCGCCCTCTGTCACTGCAGTTGCGTCCACCGAGCACCTCACCCTCCCTCTGGGCCAGGGCCCGTCAAGCCCAGGGGATCCAGACACAGCAGCAGCAGGCCAAGAAACCCACAAACTGCATTCAGGGTCCTCTGATCTGCCTCAGCCCCAGGGTAAGGCTTCAAGTCCACTTCCTTCTCCCTTACTCCCTGCTGTCTTTCACTGACTTTGACTTACACACTAACAGCTATTATTCATTCTCTCCTAAGAAGTTTTGTCGTCTTTGAGAAAAGTTATCGAATCTCCTACAGTGGTATGAAAAAGTATCTGAACCTTTTGGAATTTCTCACATCTCTGCATAAAATCACCATCAAATCACACCATCAAATGGGATCTGATCTTTGTCAAAATCACACAGATAAAAAAACAGTGTCTGCGTTAACCAAAAATTACCCAAACATTTACAGGTCGTCATATTTTAATGAGGGTAGTATGCAAACAATGACAGAAGCAGAAGGGGGAAATAATTAAGTGAACCATCACATTTAATATTTTGTGGGCCCCCCTTTAGCAGCAATAACTTCAACCAGACGCTTCCTGTAGCTGCAGATCAGTCTGGCACATAGATCAGGACTAATCTTGGCCCATTTTTCTCTACAAAACCGCTGTAGTTCCGTCTGAATCTTTAGGTCATGCTACAGCATCTCATTGGGGTTCAAGTCTGGACTTTGACTTGGCCACTCCACAATGTGTACTTCTGAAACCATTCTGAAGTTCATATACTTCTGTGTTATGGATCATTGTCTTGTTGCAGCATCCTAAAAAGTCTGTTTTTAGCTACAACTGTCTGACAGGCAGCATCAGGTTTTCCTGAAAAACATCCTGAAAAACCTTTAAATTCATACTTCCAATAATGATTGAAAGTTGTCCGGGCCCTGAGGCAGCAAAACAGCCCCAAATCGTGATGCTTCCTCCACCATGCTTCACGGAAGGAATGAGGTGTTGATGTTGGTGAGCTGTTCCACTTTTCCTCCACACATGACGTTGTGTGTTACTCTCAAACAATTCAACTTTGGTTTTATCAGTCCACAAAATATTTTGCCAAAACGTCTATGGAGTGTCCAAGTGCCTTTTTGCGAGCATTAAGCGAGCAACAATGTTTTTCTTAGACAGCAGTGGCTTCCTCTGTGGAGCCCTCCCATGAACCCCCTTCCTTTCCATAGTTTTACATATAGTTGATGTGTGCACAGAGATATTGGACTGTGCCAGTGATTTCTGTAAGTCTTTGCAGACACTCTAGGTTTTTTTTTTACCTCTCTGAGTATTCTGCGCTGAACTCTTGGCGTCATCTTTGGTGGACAGCCACTCCTTGGGAGAGAAGCAACAGTGCCAACTCTCTCCATTTGTAGACAACTTCTCTCACTGTCAATTGATGAACATCCAGACTTTTAGAGATGGTTTTGTATCCTTTCCCAGCTTTATATAAATCAAACATCCTTGATTGCAGGTATTCAGACAGCTCTTTTGACCAAGACATGATGCACATTAGACAATAATTATAATAATAATACATTTTATTTATAACGCACTTTACATTTGAAAAACAAATCTCAAAGTGCACATGCCCAAAAAATGATAAAAAGACTAAGAATAAAAGAGTAAAAGCAAAAACAGACAAAAGCAAAGATCAAATCAGATACAAATCATACAAAAATAATTTTTAAAAGGTGAGTTTTTAGTCCTTTCTTTCCTTTCTTAAATGCATCCACCGTCTGCGGGGCTATGAGGTGGTCTGGGAGGGCTTTCGACAGACGGGGAGCAGCAGCTGCAATGGCTCTCATTGAGATATTTCTTACCAGGTGTGTGTTTTATACTGGGCAGGGCAGCTTTAACACTAGAATACCCAGCAATGGCCGAATCGGCCTTTCCCAAAGACAAATACTCCTAATATTCCCATTTATGAATGGCTCTTGTCTGTGGGACAACGACTTGCCAATTCAAAAGCACTTGGGTCATTTTGGCCACCTCTGGGTTTTTTCCGGGGTAGAAGCCAAATCGGCCATTGCTGGGGACTATTAGGAGTACAAGAATTCTCTGGGACTTCTATTAAACCACTCATCAGTGATTGGGCACACACCTGACTTAAAATGTTTGGTAAAAATGGTTTCAATTGCTCTTTAAGTCTCCTTAGGCAGTGGGTCCCTACTAAAAGCTTTAAATAGCTTATTCGGAGTCTCCCTTTCACGCAACTTATCAGAGGAACCGCTTGTATACGACCACGTTTTTGTGTGTACCTTGATATGATATGTGAATAAACTGAAACTGAGGGTTTACTTACTTATTTTACCCCCTTCTGTCATTGTTTGCATTCTATCCTCATTAAAATATGAAAGCCTATAAATGTTTGGGTGGTTTTAGTTAAAGCAGACGGTTTTTTTTCATCTGTGTGATTTTGACAAAGATCAGATCACATTTGATGGGGATTTTATGCAGAAATGATTCCAAAAGGTTCAGATACTTTTTCATACCACTGTATCTTGCTTTCAAGTAACATTTTCCAGATCCTTCTAGTTCAATTCTTATATTCTTGCCCAGTGTTCGAAATCACATAAGTCGGGTACGTCGTAACTACCTGTATTTCGAATTGAGAGATTAGCACATATTGTCGCGTCTACAATGACGCCAACTTCCTGATAATATACACTGAACAGGAAAACAGTACATTATCTGAGAGAAAGAATTCTGGTCGCATGAGTGGCATAACTAGGGACTGCTAAGATAAAAGCTAACTACACATATTAAGGTCATACATTGTAAACATGTGACGGAAACTTGCACATTTTCGTCTCATTCTCGTCTCGTCAGACAAAAGCTAGCATTTATCTCGTAATATTTTAGTCACGTTTTTTGCTCGTCATCGTCCTGAAAAAATTGTTCGTTGATGAAATATTTTAGTTCTTGCCACTCTTAAAAGTTACTTGTATGTGTGCGTGTGTGTGTCAGCTTAAAAGTCAACGTCCAGCTGGTTGACAGTTCAATGAAATTGCAACGTCTGGTCTTTAAACGGCATGTCTGTCATCCAGCAATGTACATATCACTTTACTGTTTGTTTGTTCATGTTTTTGAAATATTTTCAATCGAAGGCTCAGTATTTTAGTTTATAACTTCAACAACATTTACCTCTTGTTCTCACATTTTACCAGAAGTGGGTAGAGTAGCCAAAATTTGACCCAAGTAAGAGTAGCGTTACTTTAAAATAATATTACTAAAGTAAAAGTAGTCATCCAAAAAATTTACTCACATTCAAGTAAAAAAGTATTCGGTGAAAAGAATCCTCAAGCACTGAGTAACTGCTAAATATTATATATTTTTCTCAGTACGTCATTGATATGAACTGTTATTATTAAACTGTACTGTAACCTAGTACCGTATTTTTCGGACTATAAGACGCTACTTTTTTCCTTCATTATAGTCCAGTTCGGCTTGTTTGTTGATTTATTTGGGTTATTTGCGGCGTCATAAGACTGTCATAAGACCGTCATAATTATGACATGACACTGTCATGGGTAGGGATGGGAATCGAAATCCGATTCCAATTCCGAACCGGTTCCGAGTGTTTCGAGGCCTCGACATCACAATGAAAAAGCCTTAACGAACCCTTTAACGATTCCTAAAGACGCATACTGCGTCGTGACGTGTCTTGTTGTCCAGACGCATCAAACTAGCATGGCGCCAAGAACCACTCGCTCCAAAGTTTGGCTACACTTCACCAGGAAAGAGGGTGAAAATGAAAGGTTACGATAGTTTAGCATGAGCCTTGCCGCCGTAAACATAACAATGACAGCACGTAGGTTCAAACGCTCGAAAGTGTCTTCACTTCACGAGGAAAAATTACAACAATGCGACTTGCAGTCATTGCAAGGTGGAGATAACTGCATCGGGAGGGAATAGACTGCACTGTTCTCACCGAGACGCGAAGGCTCAGTCCTGGCTATACAGCTAGCTAAACTCCCAAATGACAATGCAGAAGATGTTGGTCTAATTTGCTGACTTTATTCAACCATCACTTGAAGAGTGAAACTAAAAATAGAGATGAAACAAATCAATTTCGTCCCCAATAACAAACAGGTTTGCATCAACGTAAATCAGCGATGATTAGCTGCTAATACAGTAATAACGAACAGTTAGCATGCGTTCGCTAGCATTAGCACATCGTTCAAACCACTACACAACTGGATTTAAGTGTCCGATCGCGAGTGGAAACACACAACAACAACACAAAAGATGATACATACAGGTGTTGCCTCTGTAGATTTTTTCCAAACATTAACAAAGAAGGTAGGCTCGTGGCAGCGTTTCCCTTTCTCACTAACTCGCTCACTCGCTTGGATGCGGGACTTGTTCTCCGCGTGTAAGCGCACTCTTCTTCACATGAGCGCGTTCTTCTTCGCGTGAGGAAGCGCAAGGGCGCCCCCACTTGAGCGTGAAAGCGCCATAAAAACTAAAAGGCATGCATTTCAATATAATAGTAAATAATACACTTTAACACAGGGGTCCCCAAACTACGGCCCGCAGCTCCACATTTGGTCCAGCCCCCTGAACAATACCAGAGAGCATTTTGAATTTTTTTTTTTTTTTTTTCCTCTCTCAGTAGTGTTATTTATTTCCTGGCCTTTTTCTGTAAATAACTCAGAGAGGGTTATTTGGTTATTATCTAATTAATTAATAGTGCTGTTATTATTTTATTATTATTATAGTATATAATTTTTTTTATTTTATTTACTTTTGTTCCGTGAAGAATCCACAGAGGGTTATTTGATTGTGGCTTTCTGAAAAACAATAATTTTTTTCCCTTTACGCACTCCTGCAATCGTCACACTTTTTCTGTTACAAACTGACCCCGGCCTCTCATCAGAGAAGGGAAAAGTTATGTGGCCCTCACAGGAAAAAGTTTGGGGACCCCTGCTTTAACACATATTGCCAAAGGCAGAACAACGACCTATATACCAATATATACCAATATTTTTTATTTCTATTAGAAAAATCTTTCAGTAAAATGTTACACATTCTTGTGCATTTGCCACTTATTGCCACAGTTAACATTGAGGCTTTGGGCCTCTTTTGACCTCGTTGTGAGTTTGTAAGGTTATGACTTCTGATTAACCCTTTAACACCTAAGCCTGTTTTGGCCGAATTTGCATGCATTTGATGTTGCCTTTATATTTCAAAGAAAAAATTGTTCACAATGGCCAAGTTGGGTCCCTTTTTTCAGGACACCTTGAACTTTATGTCCAAACTGTTGTTTTTTTCACTGACCAATTATAATCCACATTTTGGACCCAAAAAGACAAAAAAAATCCAAAATATTTTTTCAAAATTTTTAATGTTGGTGTCCCATTGACAACCAAACATGCTTGAACAACCGTTTTGAAGCTTGATAATATTTATTCAACTTGTTAGGATAAACATTCAATAGAAAAAAATTAGATTGAATAGTTTTATGTTTGACTATTCAACACAAACAGCGGGTATGGTCATAGGCGTTTTTGGCCTTTACACATACTATGGTCAATACAGGTTATATACAGTGCAAAATAGGATATCTCTTTGTGAAGTTAGGTATTATACCCATCACCTTATCTAAGCATACGTACATGAAATCAAGCTTCTCGAACACACATCTATATAAAAATTAAAAAGATTCATAGTGAAGAAAAAATATATATATAACATTGAAAAAAAAGTATTTTCAAAAATATTGACAAGTAGTTCAGTTCAATTCCATTTTTTCAGGCATGTGACCCGATAAAGTTTTTTTTTTTTTTTTGCGCACTCAATAAAGTTTGTTTTTGAACAGGCCACTGAGCTGCGTCACATACAACGTCACACAGCCTACTCTTCTGCCGTTTGAGCGCTGCTGTCACTTCTACTCGCCGAGACGCCAACTAATCAGAGGAAAACAACGACAAATACAGCTCATCCTATTCCTTGAGTTGATGAAAAAGTGCATTAGCTTGCGCTAAAATTAGTTTTCGATTCATTCTGCACGTTTCAAAGTCGCTCGCGCAATCCAACCGGTGTTCATGCCTCCTTTTCCTTAGTTGGCGCCTAGCTCGGCAATTTATTAAAAATGTTCACATTCGGTTCGTCCTTCTTGACATCACAACGGATCTTGGGATATGTAGTCTTGTGCTGCTTTCGGTTTTGAAAAAGGACAAGAAATGATGGAAATATGGAGATAGATACATGGTACATGCAGCGTTTTAATGCATATTTATGAGTGCAATAAAACTATAAAATTCAAATGACATTATCTCCCGTTTTTCTTAGTCGATTGACTTCAAATAAAAACTGGTGTGGACATCAACTTCCGTACTTTCAAATGAGACCAACCAGCGGCGCGTGGGTGATGTAATTACAGCGTGACTAAGCTTCAAAGACGACATGCGTAAACACGTCGCTGCCGACACGTTCGGTGTTAAAGGGTTAAACAAACTCGATGCCAATCAAAATGTTTGTTCTTCTTTTTCCCGAAATTAGAATCGATAAGAGAATCGATAAAGAATCGAATCGTTAAGCAATATCGATAATGGAATCGGAATCGTAAAAAATCGTATCAATTCCCATCCCTAGTCTTGGGCATTACTAAATGCTTATGATAGATGTCATTAAGTGTCATCCGGCAAATTATGTCACAAACTCCATTTATGTCCAGCTTGGATCTTTTACATCCATTCAAAAGTGAGATCATTTGCTGGATAACAATAAATGACATCTTTTATAAGCATTCATTAATGCTCATGACAGTGTCATGTCATAATAATGACTGTCTAATGACAGTCTTACTGCACCACTGTCAAAGTGTTAGCAAATACCATAATTAGCAATTAATGAAATAACTGGAACAGTAACTGAAGAAATAATTAGCGCAGAACTTGAATTTTGATTATTATTTACATCTGTAGCGCTGCAATGCCGGCTAGGAGGCATGTTGGACAACAACATGAATCACCTGTCCAAAGAGCATGAAGGCCCTCCAGTGGAGAAAACAGATTTCCTACCATGAAATGAAAACAATAATTTCTCTGTTTTTCCGTGGTCAATCGGTGCCAAATAAAACCTGGAAAAGAGATTAAAATCGGCGCTTTCGAGTCAGGTTGACGCTCTGTTAAGACGTTTATTTTTTAGAGTGCTTTAAAGACACCACGTGATCGTAGTACTTCTGACTGCATGTTTGTGAGGTCATGTGACTGTATCGTTACGGCTAACTGGTATAATGGAGTCATGTGATATTTGTTGCGACATCCCACTGGTAAAAACTAGTAGTAAAATATAATATGCAGAATAAAGAGGATAACACAAGCTTCATAAACTTCATAAATCTACTCAGGTAAAAGTACTGAAATACTCAAGTAAAAGTAAGGCATGGTAAAACTACTCTTAGAAATCCTTTTTTTTTTTAAAGTAAATTTATCGGAGTAAATGTAATGCATTACTAGCAAAAGCTGCCCTCTACAGTCAAGTACTACTTCAAAGAAAACCACCATCATGGCCACATTAGAATACATTAGTGTTGTAGGGCAAAATGTTCTGAAAAATAGGAAGAAGTTGTACTTTTATCAGCTACATTTTGAAAATTA
The DNA here is from genome assembly GCF_030265065.1 of Corythoichthys intestinalis. Taxonomy (NCBI): domain Eukaryota; kingdom Metazoa; phylum Chordata; class Actinopteri; order Syngnathiformes; family Syngnathidae; genus Corythoichthys; species Corythoichthys intestinalis. The sequence continues at coordinate 37,648,156 of NC_080413.1, forward strand.
GCTCTTTGCTTAGATTTCTTTGGGCGAAAACAGTAATGTACTTAAGTAGGGTTGTTAAAAAAAAATCGATTCCGCGATATATCGCGATATTACGTCACACAATTCTCGTATCGATTCAAAATCTGCCTCTATCGATCCTTACACCAGTGTTTCTGGTGAAAATAAACAATTCAGTGGTTGCACTTTTATTCCCATCTAGTAGTTGGCAGCGCGCAGCAGCGTAGCCTTACAGTTTGCTTAAGTAACAATAACATTAGACTAATCCGACTAGAGATTTGTGTACGTCGCCCTCTAGTGGTTGCTTGGATTAGTTCTTTTAGAAGGCTGAAATTTGGGCTCATTTTGGCTTTGAGTGCAAAAACGGAGCCATGGACTATTTGGAATCCTGCATTTAAGCAGTTTTGGACTAAATCAGGTTTGCACTAAAAAAGAAAATATTATAATTAAAGCCATATGTTGTTCTAATACAGTGCTTCTCAATTATTTTCTGTTACGCCCCCCCAAGGAAGACGTAAATGTTTCGCGCCCCCCCCAACTCTCTGCCGCCACTGTAAATAGTATAATTCGTCTATATTACTATTATAAGTACGCCTCAGCCTAACATTGTGTCCTTTTTTTTTCTATTAAAGAAAAAAAGTAACATAGATCAACTTATAATAAAGTATAACTTTTTTAACATTGTGTTGCTTGTAACAGAAAAGACTTAACGCGCATCAATTTGCCTGAAGTTAAAAAAAAAATTTTTTTTTAAAAGTCACATCCAAACTGTAAAAATACACTCAAGGTACATTTTTGACCATTTGATACTGAAAAATAAAATGTAATAAAATCAGTAAATAATAACAAATTCAAATTGATTAGAAACATTTACTCTTCAGGACAACATGCCAAAAAATTTGACCGAAAAACAAAACTGAATAGAAGGGGGGGAAAAAAGTCTTTGGACAGAAGGAAAGTTTTAATTTTCGCTGATTCACCACAGTGCTCACTGGTTTACTGATATAACACTGACAAAGCGGGACGATTGTGACAATTGGCAATATTCGGCACATTTTCGCTGAAAAACAATCAAGCGGCTTATCAATGAGATTGAGGTCGAATGTCTTTAAGTGGCGTCTTAACTGATTTGGCTTCTCCGCTATAATCATTTTTAGACTCAGTAAACAGTGGTCTTTCCTCATTTCCCACTATATTAAAAGTCAAAGGCAAACGGCCCGAAAAAAGCGCATTCTCGGCGGCCGAGGTAGAACCGTAGGTGAGGGCGGTGGTCGTGACGATCCCAAGCCGAAAACGGCACTTCTCGGCCGGACACGTGAGAACCGAAGAAGACAGTGGGTCGCTGCGTGAGTCCAGCTCTGCATGAGTCTCTTCCGTGTGCTCTTGCTTACTTCAAAAATACTGCACGCACTTTGAAAATGAGAGCGCCACTGCCACCCACGGAGTGGATGTGCAAGTACACTTTATTCTAGTACGGCAAAAAAAATAAATAAATAAAAGCATGTTCCCCGAGGTCACTCGCGCCCCCCCTGGCATCGCTCTGCGCCCCCCTGGCGGGGCACGCCCCACCATTTGAGAAGTACTGTTCTAATATCAAACAATAACATGCAAAACAATTAGGGTTGGGAATCTCTGGCATGAAGCCGATTCGATATGTATCTAGATACACAGGTTACAATTCGATTAAAAAAACGATACATTTTTAAGGCCGAGTGATTCGATACGATTCGATATCGTTAAGAACGATACGGTTTGATACAGAGTGAAAACGATACAATAGTAAACATTTGTTGTGTGTGTTCGTACAGTATTTTAAACATATAAAAAAAAGATTAAAGATTAAATTAAACAACAAAATTTCATACCAATGTTTTCTTTTATTTTTTTAAGAAAAAAAACAAAGCTTACTATATGACCGTCATTTTGTTGGATGGGATTGATAATAAAATAAAACTCCAGTGACAGACAACAATAAAGTGCAGTAATTTAATTAGTGTATTTCCTGGTGTTTTGAACACAATAGGTAAGTAATTAAGTGCAAACTTTCAACGTAAACATCTTACAAGCAAAAAATATTAATTACATGCAGCAGCTCCAGAAAAAAAGAATTAAACCTGCTAGTGTTATCAGAAATAAATAATAAATTATGCTTTACCACTGGTATAACTGGGGGGAAAAAAACATGGCATTTGAGACAGACAGTTCTATAATCATTACTTTAACCTTATACACAGGAAAGTCATTCACTTATGCCTGTGCTTACACTTTTTTTTTTATTCCTCATCACTGTCTATATCTTTTTTGATGGGCAGATTTTTCTTGAGGAAGATCAACTGATCCACATGTTCATGTTTAAGTAGACTGCGTTCCGTGGAAACAATATACCGCCTTTTCCACCATTGTAGTGGGTTATTTTCAGGGTTAAAAACTCATGATCTCTGTACCGCTTCACACTAGCTCTGTCCCATGCGAACAGATCTGGCTGCCTTCGTCACTTCAAAGTCCGACTTTTGTTTTCCGGGGTGCGTTGAAAATCAATCGCTGCACGTCGCTGGCGTGGTGCGCAAACTGTCCATTGTTTTAGCATGTTGCTTCGTTGCCACTACGAGTTTCGTTTTGGGCTGTGAAGAAAACGCTACGGAGCGTGCGTTACAGTGGTTTTGTTAGCTCTCGCGTTGTTGTGACACGCCCGTGACGATCGGGTAATGACGGCGACTACTAGCGGTTCTGCCGAAATGAATGTGAAGTTGCGGCAACCACGACGGCGGTCACAATCTAAGTGCGCTGTGTGGTGAATGACACAAGCGCAGCATTTGAGGTAAAAGCTATATTATTATCATATTAGGCAATGCATTGAACAAGGCATTAGAAGCCGATTCTTGTGCTCGCGATAGCCGAATTCTATCTCTACTAACGGTTTATTGAATATTTAATGGCTAATTACTGTCGAATGGTAACTTTACTATCGATACAGCTGTATCTCTCGCCTGTAAAACCAGATATCCGGTCGTTTCGGTTTATCGTTCTCAAGCTTACAAAACATGCCACATGGCAAAATGAATTTTGCTACATGGCAAAAGAATGCCACATGGCAAATACCACTTTTGGTTCTTGGTCCTGCTGAGTGCACTGTAAACAGAAGCTTAACTAGCTTAAAAACTTCTAAATTTAGCGGATTGCAAGTAACTATCAGGTGCATACCGCCACCTACTGTACAAGAGTGAGGTGGTTTTTATTGGTCAATAGTTCACCTGCCTAATCTTGCTTGTACTCGTGTTGCTGCCTCTAGTGCTCAGTTACGGTATAGTTGCATGGGGCTTATCGACTGCACTGGAGGCATGAAAACAAAACTATCAATTCAAAATGAGAAAAAAAAAAGAATACAACCAAAAGTAACGTGTAACGCAGCCAACAATTTAAGAAAGTAGTGGAGTACCTGCTGTAAAATGTAGTGAAGTATAAAGTACCACTTCATATTACATACATAGATACACAAAAATGTACTTAAGTAATTTTTACTTCGTTACATTCCACCACTGTGATTTAACTATTAAACTCGCACTCTTGCATGCTGTCCAAAAATGACTTGGATCATGTTTGTTTGGGGGTGTTGTACCAATCAAGATAGTAAATTGTACACAAAATTTTTTGGGACAAATTTTCATTGTAAGGTCAACCGTTTTAATCCCCAGGCTTTGTCTTTGTTTCTCCACCCCCACTTCACCCATAAACAGATATTGTTCAGCCGGCGGGGCTGACCACACCCACCCCTCCCCCACCTCCACCCCTGCCACCCGGTTCTACTGTGACATCTGTGGCTGCCACGCCGGCCGCCACCCCCACCACACCGTCAGGACACCCTCCCCCACCGCCGCCTCCACCTCTTCCTCCTTCATTGACTCCGACCGGGACCCCTACCAGCCCGCCCGGGCAGCCTCCTCCTCTCGGAACACCAACACCTCCCCCGGCACCTCCCCTTCCCGCCGGTCTATTCTCTCCTGTAGAAGACCGTCCCTCCTCAGGGTTGGCTGCCGCCCTCGCAGGAGCCAAGCTCCGCAAAGTGCCAAGGGTGAGTGCTAGGTTGACGAGTCACAGTAAATATGTACAGTATTTTCCACACTATAAGGCGCACCTAAATGTCTTCAATTTTCTCGAAAGCAGACAGTGCGCCTTATAATCCGATGTGCCTTATATACATAGGCGGAGTTTGACTTTTGTGGTCGGGGGGGGGCAAAACATGTTAATGACCCTGAAACACAGTGTTAACCAATACAGTTAACCTACAGTGCCTTGCAAAAGTATTCGGCCCCCTTGAACCTTGCAACCTTTCGCCACATTTCAGGCTTCAAACATAAAGATATAAAATTTTAATTTTTTTGTCAAGAATCAACAACAAGTGGGACACAATCGTGAAGTTGAACAAAATTTATTGGATAATTTAAACTTTTTTAACAAATAAAAAACTGAAAAGTGGGGCGTGCAATATTATTCGGCCCCCTTGCGTTAATACTTTGTAGCGCCACCTTTTGCGCCAATTACAGCTGCAAGTCGCTTGGGGTATGTTTCTATCAGTTTTGCACATCGAGAGACTGACATTCTTGCCCATTCTTCCTTGCAAAATAGCTCGAGCTCAGTGAGGTTGGATGGAGAGTGTTTGTGAACAGCAGTCTTCAGCTCTTTCACAGATTCTCGATTGGATTCAGGTCTGGACTTTGACTTGGCCATTCTAACACCTGGATACGTTTATTTTTGAACCATTCCATTGTAGATTTGGCTTTATGTTTTGGATCATTGTCCTGTTGGAAGATAAATCTCCGTCCCAGTCTCAGGTCTTGTGCAGATACCAACAGGTTTTCTTCCAGAATGTTCCTGTATTTGGCTGCATCCATCTTCCCGTCAATTTTAACCATCTTCCCTGTCCCTGCTGAAGAAAAGCAGGCCCAAACCATGATGCTGCCACCAACATGTTTGACAGTGGGGATGGTGTGTTCAGGGTGATGAGCTGTGCTGCTTTTACGCCAAACATATCGTTTTGCAATGTGGCCAAAAAGTTCAATTTTGGTTTCATCTGACCAGAGCACCTTCTTCCACATGTTTGGTGTGTCTCCCAGGTGGCTTGTGGCAAACTTTAAACGAGACTTTTTATGGATATCTTTGAGAAATGGCTTTCTTCTTGCCACTCTTCCATAAAGGCCAGATTTGTGCTGTGTACGACTGATTGTTGTCCTATGGACAGACTCTCCCACCTCAGCTGTAGATCTCTGCAGTTCATCCAGAGTGATCATGGGCCTCTTGGCTGCATCTCTGATCAGTTTTCTCCTTGTTTGAGAAGAAAGTTTGGAAGGACGGCCAGGTCTTGGTAGATTTGCAGTGGTCTGATGCTCCTTCCATTTCAATATGATGGCTTGCACAGTGCTCCTTGAGATGTTTAAAGCTTGGGAAATCTTTTTGTATCCAAATCCGGCTTTAAACTTCTCCACAACAGTATCTCGGACCTGCCTGGTGTGTTCCTTGGTTTTCATAATGCTCTCTGCACTTTAAACAGAACCCTGAGACTATCACAGAGCAGGTGCATTTATACGGAGACTTGATTACACACAGGTGGATTCTATTTATCATCATCGGTCATTTAGGACAACACTGGATCATTCAGAGATCCTCACTGAACTTCTGGAGTGAGTTTGCTGCACTGAAAGTAAAGGGGCCGAATAATATCGCACGCCCCACTTTTCAGTTTTTTATTTGTTAAAAAAGTTTAAATTATCCAATAAATGTTGTTCCACTTCACGATTGTGTCCTAGTTGTTGTTGATTCTTGACAAAAAAATTAAATTTCATATCTTTATGTTTGAAGCCTGAAATGAAAGATTCAAGGGGGCCGAATACTTTTGCAAGGCACTGTATATGTATATTAGGTCTGTCAAAATTATCGCGTTAACGGACGGTAATTAATTTTTTAAATTAATCACGTTAAAATATTTGACGCAATTAACGCACACGCCCCGCTCAAACAGATTAAAATGACAGCACAGTGTCATGTCCACTTGCCACTTGTGTTTTTTTGGTGTTTTGTCGTCCTCTGCTGGCGCTTGGGTGCGACTGATTTTATGGGTTTCAGCACCATGAGCATTGTGTAATTATTGACAGCAACAATGGCGAGTTACTAGTTTATTTTTTGATTGAAAATTTTACAAATTTTATTAAAACGATAACATTAAGAGGGGTTTTAATATAAAATTTATATATTTCTTGTACTAACATTTATGTTTTAAGAACTACAAGTCTTTCTATCCATGGATCGCTTTAACAGAATGTTATTGTTAATGCCAACTTGTTGATTTATTGTTAAAATAAACAAATACAGTAATTATGTACATTATGTTGAATGTATATATCCATCTTGTGTCTTATCTTTCCATTCCAATAATAATTTACAGAAAAATATGGCATATTTAATAGATGGTTTGAATTGCGATTAATTACGATTAATTCATTTTTAAGCTGTGATTAACTCGATTAAAAATTTTAATCGTTTGACAGCCCTAGTAGGCCTGTCAACAATAACGCGTTAACGACCATGATTAATCTGGAAATATTAACGCATTAAAAAAAAGAAACGCAATTTACCGCTCACACTAAGTTTGGCCACAACTGCCTCCCGTAGTCCCACACGCTGATGTTTACATTCTCCGCGCGGCAATGCAGGACATAATGCAGCCAGCCACGATGAGTGAGGATGAAAGAGGATGATGACCAAATTCCGTTTTAAAAAGCTGCCTAATAGAAATCTGGATAAAACCAAAGTTGTGTGCATATACTGATGTAATGAACTGTCCTTTGATCGAAGCTCAACCAGCTTAAAGTACCACCTCTTCGCTAATGTTAGCAATGACGCTAACACTGTGGGAACATGCCGCAGTCATCAAGCTACACTGGCAGAGTGCGGACTCGGACTTGCCAACAAAAAGACAACAAGTAGGTTGACTGCTGCTATCGCTACATGGGTAGCCAGAGACTGTTGAGTGTAGACCCATTAACATAGTCGAAGAGGAGGACCTTGAAAATCCAATGACAACAAACAACAACAACAACCAATGACAAACCACTAGACAGGTACAAGGCAGTGCCAGCATGGGTTCATGTCCACTACAGCGGTGGTCTGCGCACAATGGTGCCCACAGTAAGCTGGCCCACCTAGCAAAAAAAGTATCTGGTCACACCTGCCACAAATGTTCCTTGCGAGAGACTGTTTTCTTTGACAGGGCACACTGTTCTAAAGAAAAGGTCTGCTCTGTTATCTTAAAATGTCAGCAAGCTAGTTTGCCTGAGCAGTTGGTTGAAAAAAAAATAATAATAATAAGAGTATGGCTAACTTAAGCAGTGTTTCTAAACACCTTTACACACAGTTTAGTGTAATGTTTTTCAGTTAAGTGTGTGAAAATTGACAATTTATTTTTTTGTATCTCACACAGCTTTCAGGCCATTTAGTGTAAAACTGCAAATGCTGCATTTATTTGTGTGAAATGTTCAATTTAACAGTCAAGTTGTTTACACATTTTTTTAAACACTATTGTTACTGCATTGTGCTTGTCTGCTCTTTAAATTGGCAGTTAATTTTGGGTAATATACCAAACGGTACTTGAGCCACATTGTTAGTCTGAGGCACTTTAATCCGTTAAAACTCTTTGGTGTATAATACAGACAATTTATTTTTTATTTTATACGAGCTAAGTTGTTAAAAAAATTTTTAAAACTCTATTTGGTTAAGTATTAATTCATTCACACATCATACATTTCATCTTTATTTTATTCTATACTTTATTCATCCCGAGGGAAATGAGATTAATCATGCCTAATCACACAGTTGACATATGATTAACTAGATTAAATTTTTTAATCGTTTGACAGCACTAATTTTAAGCTTTACAATGATGTATCACACATGCATATCGGACAATTTTGAAAGTTAGCTAAATTTATCGCGTACCTACTTTGTTTCGATCTAAAAACTCCATGTAGCATGTATCAGTAGCCACGTTTACATGCTGACTTTTATTCATACCGATTCAAATCATTCCGAATGGAAATTTCAGATCAGCTGTTTACATGTCACTTCATCTATTCCGATCCAGCGTTTACATGTGTCTGCCTTTATTCCACAAGGATGTTTAACAACTGCTGTCTGACATGCGCAGATTAATCAAAACAAAGCGTCACGTTGCAAAACATGGAGATCGATCTTCAGAGTGCTGCTGTTTTAACTTTAACCCACTTGTTGTGTTTGTGGGGTCGTATCCGCTTCTGCTGTTTTGCTCTTTTGCCTTGTAGTAGCCGGTTGTCAGCGTTTTCCACCATTTCTAATCTGGTCAACGCTCCGGTCTATTCCGGCTTCGTGTAACCTCTCGTGAACTTTTTTAAATAGTTCACTGTTCCTCGTTTTACGCCCGTCTAAGCGAGCAATTATATTCAATTCTTTTAAAGTTTGAATTAAATACAATCTTTCCGCCGGACTCCAATTAGGCGCGCTGTGCTTGGAAGCCATGTTGCAAGTGACGTTACTTACGTCACCAAGTGACGTCACCACGTCAGTACGGAGCATGTGCAGAAAGAACGCAATCAGACACCATTCCGCTTCCCTGTTTACATGATATAATTTTACTTCTAATCGGTTTGGGAAAAGGAATATTCCACCCCTGTGAATCGGAATGAAATTCCATTCGGTTTGGGCCTGTTCATTCCGAATGAGGTGTTTATATGTAACACATTTATTCAGTTTGAACATCTAAACCGATTGTAATTGGAATATTTGGCTCCATGTAAACGTGGCAACTGAGTGTCAAGACACAGCTGTGAATGGCCACAGCTGGATTTTTGGGGGATTTTAATGGGTGATTAATATAACAAGGGTCGCGATGCAAAAATCGCAGACATCAATGGTTGGTCGAGATTTTCTTTTTCATATATTTACCCTTTTAAACTTTTTTTTCAACTTTTTTTGTTTGGATCAATTATTTATCTAACATATGGGAGAAAATGCGACAGTAACAAAAAAAAAAAATACAATTAAGTGATAGTTATGAGGTAGATATCCGAAGAAAACTCAGACAAGGCTGAAAAAGCAGTTTCTGCTCTTGCAACCCCTCTTTAAAATAAACTACTGTATTTTAACCCAAAGGAACTGTTGTGTTTGATAGAACAATATGTCTATATGCTGCCATAGCAGTTTCATGGCGCATCAAGCGCCCGAACTAATGAACTTTTTAATTTGTCCGTTTCACCCTGGAGACCCCCGTTTAATTAAATTTAAAAAAATAATAATAATAAATTTTTTTAAAAACATGCGCGCATGAGAACCACTGATGACCCTTGCAATCAACAATGTTGGCTATGTTTTAAAAATAAAGTTATAACCTTACCATTGCATGTCAATAATTGTAGTATTTTTGGGGGGAATGCTAAGCTGGCACCATTGATTCGCGCTAGCTTAGCCACTCCGGAGCCCTGAGACTAACAAACTGCACAGAATATGTTGAAATCATCTTCACTGACTAATTAAACCCCTGCTAACTCAAATTAAGCTTTATGTCAAAAAGTCTGACCTTCCCCTTCAAATTTGTAGGAAAGTCAATTGCATGCAATGACAGCGCCCCCCTGCCCCGCTCAATCTCCACCTATGCTTACATATGGATCAATATTGGTTAATCATGGCATTACATTCCCTATAGAGCAGCACCATCTAGTGGATGTATAACACAACCCCAACCACTACTACTACTACTACTACTACTGAGCCTTACAATGCGATGCGGTCTACTGTGTATATGAAAACTTTTAAAATAGGCCATTCATTGAAGGTGCACCTTATATTTCGATATGCCTTATAGTGCGGAAAATAGGGTACTTTTAGACAGCTGTCCTGTAACTTTTGTATGTATTCTCTGTACCTATGGGTCTCATGTAAGACATCCTCTTAAATTCCTTTATTTAACCAATTATAGTAGTGGGGATTTTTTGTCTAATATTTGAATATGATTTGTTATCTTTGTTTGTCTATGAGTTGTTATTTTTCTACACAATTAAACAACTGCATAAACATTAACCAGTGACCAATATTTCTATCCAAAATTGTATAACATGCGTTTGGAAAATGTTTACAGAGTGATGATGCAGGGGCAGCTCTGGCAGCAGCCCTGTTGGGGACAGTCGGGGGTACGGGGGCCAAATCGGAGTCGAGAGGCAATGGCCCTCTACCTGGAGGAGGCGGGCTAATGGAGGAGATGAGCGCACTTTTGGCAAGAAGGTACTATCATTGATTATCTCCGTGAAGTTGGCCCCGCATCAGATGCAAATTCAAAGAAAAATTGTCATTCGTTTGTGCTGAAAAAAAAATTACGTTTGTGCTGCTATCGCGTTTTAGATATTAACAATTCTTTTATAGGTCAATCTGAGGTCAACCAGCCCCCCCTTTTGATTAAAAATGGCTAAAAATTATGTTAATCGTTTGTGCTGTAAACCAGTGTTTTTCAACTAGTGTGCCGTGAGCAGTGTTGGGAATTACGCCGTTATAAATAACGTCGTTACATAACGACGTTATTTTTTCAATAACGGGGTAATCCAACTAATTATTTTCTCCGCTGTTACAACGCCGTTACCGTTACTGACGGTCAAAATCGCTGCGTTACTTTGAACAAATTGAAGAAACTACCAGCCGTAGCGAGTCTACTCTGCTTTGTTTATTTGTCATCCAAGACTTGGGGTGCGTTCAGGTTCATGGCAATGAAAATAGTAAACACACATAGCCTACGTTTGCAAGAATGATGGAGTTGCCGTTTGATACGGTCATAATGTGCAGGTCCTGCACCCATCCGCAGCAAAACTGTTCGTAGCTTTATAGCGATTTGTAATTTTGGAATCGCTGATGAGTTTAGTAATATACATCAAACAATAAATACAGCAGAATGTCCATTTCGCGTAGTTGTGGAAGCCCGTCGACATCTTTACTCCATTTGTCTTCGGCTTGCTCGTAAGGGTCAACATTGTTCACATCCTTAAGTTTGATTCCATATCTGTTCTTCAGCTTAGTAACGAGTTTGTCTCTTTATCGAACTGGCAAGTTTAATGTCCCGCGAGCCAGACCTGCTTCCAATATTGTTGCGTTGTTGTCAAATCTCACGTGATCCCCCATTCTGTGACGTAAATGCTCGCGCCTAATAGCCCAAGTATATGTGTATTTGATGTTAATAAAGTTTGTTTTAAAAAATAAATAAATAAATAAAAATAATAATTTTTTTAAAAAAACAACAACTTCAGAGCCGGTGTTTTCACACACAAACCGGAACAGCGCGTGCGGCAAACACACACACGCAACACAGATGCAGAGGGATATGATGGCAGAGCATTTCAGAGGAAAATTTGTCCTTTATGAGGTGGAGATAGAAACACTATGTCAAGTTGGTCGAAATTAAAGGAAGGAACGTGCATGTAAAGTGTAATTTATGTCCCGGGCAAAGCTTTCGTCGACATCTGTGGTAAGCATTTCAAATTTGTTTATTTTTGTTGCACTTCAAGTGTAGGATAAATCTGTTTCTGGTGAGGTGCAATAAATATTACAAGGTTCTATAACACAACTACCTATCTGTTCTTCTCTATTCAACTGACTCGAATACTGCTCAGAAAATTTCAAATTCTTTGACATACAACAACTTCTTTTTAAAGTAACGGAAATAGTTACTTTCCCTGGTAACTAGTTACTTTTACTATAGAGTATGTCAGTTACTAACTCAGTTACTTTTTGGAAGAAGTAGTGAGTAACTATAACTAAGTACTTTTTTAAAGTAACGTGCCTAACACTGGCCGTGAGAGATCCTCAGGAGTGCCGTGAGGAATTCTCCAATATCACTTTTTTTTTTTGTTACGTCGTGGGGCCGCGTTGCAGTAGGAAGGAAAGAGTTGGTGGAAGGTTTCGGTTTCATTTGTGTGCAGATGAGCGAAGTTTTTGTGTTGCGTTCAAGAACTGCTCAGATTTCTAGCCATCAGCCACCTTGTTGTCCACGACAATGTGGACGCCAGCATGTCTTCTGTACATCATTTGATTAGACTCATCAGGTGTCAATATACACGAAAGTGTCCTTTCCATTTTATCCATATGTGACAGCCGTCAATCCTCCCAGTCTTTTGTTCCAACACATTGTCGAGGACAGCAAGGGGGCCCATGGCAAGAAATCCGAGCAGTTCTTGAACGTGACACGAGCAGCTATCCAACAGCGCTGTGGTGCCAAGTAAGCTTAAACGTCATCTCCAAACAAAACACCCGTCGCTTCAAAACAAGTCGATGTACTATTTTATTCGCCTTCGTGAAAACACAGACAAACAGGCCACTGTAGCCTAAACATTAATATAGTACTTCCTGCCTGAAAAGCCATTGACAGCGAGATGCTCGGCCCGGATGCGGATGAAGACATTGCTAAAGTTCCCCATGTCTGATAATTCCGAGCTTTTCAAGCCTAACTGCTATAAAAAAAAAATAAAAACAGAGAGAGACTGAGAGCTGTTGAAGAGCTTCGTGTGTGTCTTTCTTCAATTCCTGCCAGGATATTGGCTTTGTGTTCATCTAAACAGGTTCAAGTTTCACACTGAGTAAGTATAAATACTGAGAGATTATTTTAAATATCTGTACAGAAAGTAATATTGGAACATTTGTAGTTTGAGGTGTGCCTCGAGTTTTTTTCCAATATAATAAAGTGCCATGACTCAAAAAAGGTTGAAAAACACTGCTGTAAACATTTTCTTTTGTGCTGCTATTATTTTTGAGATGCTAATTTTTGAGATATTAATTTTGAGTGATGATGTCACGCAGCCACACATTTAATGCAAAATAGACCAGTAATGGTGCCATTTGTTTACGCTACGTTTATGCTGTAGAAAAAATTGTTAGTGCTGCTATTGTTTTATACATATTGATATGTTAATTTCGCGTGATGACGTCACGGAGTCCCCCATTTATTGCAGCTTTTCCGTATCCAACTCTCACGGCTGATGGAGCGTACCAACTCTCTCAATAACAGAGGGGTCTCCCAACAACTAGCGCAAACGTAGCACAAACAATGGCACTCGTTCAGGTCCATTTTACAGGAAATGGGGGGGCTTGAGATATTAGTCTTGAGTGATTACATCACGTGGTGACGGTGATATGGACGTAAAACAGTTTTGATTCATGGTTAAAGGCAAAAAAAAAGAAAAACGTGCAGTTAGCATTTATTTTACGTAAACATGTCGAAGTACAATGCTAGTTGGTTAGTGAATGTAGCTAGCGGCCGCCTTATGTAAACAGAGCTTTCCCGTGAAAATTATTGTGAATAAATGCTTAAATCCCCAAATTCTTTATAGATATGGACGTAAAACAGTTTCTATTTTTGGTTAAAAGCAAAAAAAGGAAAAATGTGCAGTTAGCATTTATTTCACGTAAATATGTTGAAGTACAATGCTAGTCCTTTAGTGAATGCAGCTAGCGGCCGCCTTATGTAAACCGAGCTTTTCCCGTGAAAATTCTTGTGAATAAATGCTTAAATCCCTGAATTCTTTATAGATATGGACGTAAAACAGTTTCGATTTTTGGTTAAAAGCAAAAAAAAGAAAAACGTGCAGTTAGCATTTATTTCACGTAAATATGTCGAAGTACAATGCTAGTCCTTTAGTGAATGTAGCTAGCGGCCGCCTTATGTAAACAGAGCTTTTCCCGTGAAAATTCTTGTGAATAAATGCTTAAATCCCTGAATTCTTTGCAGATATGGACGTAAAACAGTTTCGATTCTTGGTTAAAAGCAAAAAAAAGAAAAACGTGCACTTAGCATTTATTTTACGTAAATATGTCGAAGTACAATGCTAGTCGGTTAGTGAATGTAGCTAGCGGCCGCCTTATGTAAACAGAGCTTTTCCGGTGAAAATTCATGTGAATAAATGCTTGAATCCCCGAATTATTTATAGATATGGATGTAAAACAGTTTTGATTCTTGGTTAAAAGTAAAAAAAAAAAAAAAAAAGAAACGTGCAGTTAGCATTTATTTTACGTAAATATGTCGAAGTACAATGCTAGTCGGTTAGTGAATGTAGCTAGCGGCCGCCTTATGTTAACAGAGCTTTTCCGGTGAAAATTCATGTGAATAAATGCTTAAATCCCCGAATTATTTATAGATATGGATGTAAAACAGTTTCGATTCTTGGTTAACAGCAAAAAAAAAAAAAAAAAAAAAACGTGCAGTTAGCATTTATTTTACGTAAATTTGTCGAAGTACAATGCTAGTCGGTTAGTGAATGTAGCTAGCGGCCGACTTATCTAAACAGAGCTTTTCCGGTGAAAAGATTCTTGGTTAAAAGCAACAACAACAAAAAAACGTACAGTTAGCATTTATTTTACGTAAATATGTCGAAGTCCTATGCTAGTCGGTTAGTGAATGTAGCTAACGGCCGCCTTATATAAACAGAGCTTTTCCTTTGAAAATTCAGGTGAATAAATGCTTAAGTCCCTGAATTCTTTATAGATATGGACGTAAAGCAGTTTCGATTCTTGGTTAAAAGCCAAAAAAAAAACATGCAGTTAGCATTTATTTTATGTAAATATTGCGAACTATGATGCCAATGCAGTAGCGGCTAATTCCTCCCATTGATTTTATTCACAGCGTTTCAAAATGCATGCATACATGGTACAAAAAATATAGTAATTACCCTGAATCCTCCAACAAATTAGTCCTGAGACAATCCTTCCTGTTTGCATGCGGTACAGCTTTCGTACTTTTTCAACAGAAATCTGGCATTAGATCGCTGCATGCGTGTGTTTGTGAATAGCTCCTCTTGATATGGGCGGCCCCCTACTTGAAGGCGAGGCGCAGTGCATGACCGATCTGACCCGTCAATACCATTGCCGTGACGGAGGGGCTGCGATTGACGTCATCACTCAAAACTAATATCTCAATATCTGTAAAATAATAGCAGCACAAACATTTTTTTTTTTTTACAGCATAAACGTATAAACGAATGGCACCATTTTAGGTCCGTTTTGCGCGATAGCAGCACAAACGGAACTTTTTAAAGCACAAACGAAGCATAAACGATTGATACCATTTTTAGCCATTTTTTAATCAAAATGGGGGGCAGGTTGACCTCACATTGACTTATTTAAAAAATTGTAAATATCTTAAATACGATAGCAGCACAAATGTAGCACAAACGACTGACATCATTTTTATCTATATTTGCATCTGATGGGGGGTCAACGTCACAAAGGTTCATTATTTTCTTCTTGCTATCATCTTTGTTTCATGGTTCGGCTAATTTATATGTGTCACAAATAATCAGAAATAACAGATGAAAAAAATATAACGAATCCCTCAATGCTGCTCTTGTCCTCCATAGAAGAAGAATTGCCGAGAAGGGCTCTTCACCTGAACCCGACCAGAGATCGGTAAGTTTAATCAGAGTTCCCCTTCACTAATAATACACTGACAGCATTCCTGTCCGAACATATTGTTCACTTCTTTCGTGTTTAGATAAGCGGTGTTGAAAATGGATGGATGGGTACTGTGAATCTCAGAATTTAGCTTGGATATATTCTGTTTGTCATCCTCGATGGGTTTTTTGGGTTTGTTGTTTTTAGCTTAATCAGAGATTACCTGTTGTAAAATTATGATACAATTTGGAAAGGAATACATGTCTATATAAGGTCCCGCAGTTGGTCGTGCGTGTCAGAGCAAACATAGGCAGGTGTTTATTTTAGTCTAAGGGATTGTCTGTACAACTCAGATCTGTGAAAGTGTACAGAAACACGTCTGCAACTTTAATAAGGCCAGCGGCTACCACAATCCGTAAATGGAAACAATTTCGGAATGACCTCTTCATAGAGTTGGCCACCTGTCTAAACTGAGCTACCGGGGGAGAAAGGAGTAGACAAAGAAAACAATTATCACTGTCTGAACTCCAGATAGAAGCCAATCTTTGTTTTCAGATTGGTATTTTTTTCCCCACAATTCATGCATATAAAAGGTCAAAATTAATGTGTGACTTGGATGAATTTTCTTTCGTTCTTTCCCGATTTGATTTCAATTGTTTTCCTATGTCAAACCACTGCCAGATTTGAAATTGGTGACAATTTAAAATCACGCTATTATAAAAGGACCTGCCCACTCCATTTTTCCTCAAAGCCCACTCATCTCAGGAGAGCATTTCCTAGTTCTAAGAGGGTGTTGCTAATAATCCATACAAATAATGTTAAGGCATACACGTGCATTTGCTGTTGTTTACTTCAAAACTTTTTTCACATGGCCCATTGCTGTCTTATTCAGGCCCATTTCATGAAGATAGTCTGTCAATAGTAGGGTTTGGGATAAAGCATCGATGGGATCTGGGACTAACACTCCGGTTCGCCCGGAACTGTTCGAATTTTTTTATTTCGATTCCAAATTTCGATGCCCTGACCGCCGACCGGCAAAATAACTGCTGAACACCACGAAGGAGGAGCCACATGAAGACTATCTCCGTTTTGAACAAATCAAATGAAGTGGCTAATTTAGCTTAGCACAAAAACGTGTTGCGTCGCTTCACATAAATTACAGCAAAGTAACAGAATAAACACACCAAAATGATATCAGACCCTCTGTTAAAACGTGAAAACTTACAGAAAACTTACAGATTTTGTTTTATCAAGGGTTCCCAACGATATGTAGTGCAGAGGAGGTTTGTGTACACCTCAAAGATTCTTTTCCAACTAAAGTAATAAGTTCTTTTTGCCTGCTGCTTCCAGTAAGTCACCAATACGGGAAGCCTAGCGTACATAGCAAAACCAAAGAAAACTTGTAGAGTCCGGAGTTACCATAGTGACATCTTGTGGACAGATGAACAATACAGTGGGGTAAATAAGTATTTAGTCAACCACTAATTGTGCAAGTTCTCCCACTTGAAAATATTAGAGAGGCCTGTACTTGTCAACATGGGTAAACCTCAACCATGAGAGACATAATGTGCGAAAAAAAAAAAAAAAAAAACAGAAAATCACATTGTTTGAATTTTAAAGATTTTTTTTGCAAATCATGGTGGAAAATAAGTATTTGGTCAATACCAAAAGTTCATCTTAATACGTTTTCTGTAACTCTTCACAAGCTTTTCACACACTGTTGCTGGTATTTTGGCCCATTCGTCCATGCAGATCTCCTCTAGAGCAGTGATGTTTTGGGGCTGTCGTTGGGCAACACGGACTTTCAACTCCCTCCACAGATTTTCTATGGGGTTGAGATCTAGGGACTGGCTAAGCCACTCCAGGACCTTGAAATGCTTCTTACGAAGCCACTCCTTTGTTGCCCTGGCTGTGTGTTTGGGATCATTGTCATGCTGAAAGACTCAGCCACGTCTCATCTTCAATGCCCTTGCTGATGGAAGGAGATTTTCACTCAAAATCTCTCAATACATGGCCCCATTCATTCTTTCCTTTACACAGATCAGTCGTCCTGGTCCCTTTGCAGAAAAACAGCCCCTAAGCATGATGTTTCCACCCCCATGCTTCACAGTGGGTATGGTGTTCTTCGGCTGCAATTCAGTATTCTTCCTCCTCCAAACATGAGAACCTATGTTTCTACCAAAAAGTTCTATTTTAAGTTTCATCTGACCGTAACACATTCTCCCAGTCCTCTTCTGGATCATCCAAATGCTCTCTAGCGAACCGCAGACGGGCCTGGACGTGTACTGGCTTCAGCAGGGGGACACGTCTGGCAGTGCAGAATTTCATTATATATTATCATTATTGTTATAATATCATTTTGACGCCGCAGGGTGAGATCTTGCATGGCTCCCCAGATCGAGGGCGATTATCAGTGGTCTTGTATGTCTTTCATTTTCTAATAAGTGCTCCCACAGTTGATTTCTTTACACCAAGCGTTTTACCTATTCAATCTTCGCGGCCTGGTGCAGGTCTACAATTTTGTCTCTGGTGTCCTTCGACAGCTCTTTGGTCTAGGCCATAGTGGCATTTGGAGTGTGACTGACTGAGGTTGTGGACAGGTGTCTTTTATACCGATAATGAGTTAAAGCAGGTGCCATTAATACAGGTAACGAGTGGAGCCTCGTTAGACCTCGTTAGAAGAAGTTAGACCTCTTTGACAGCCAGAAATCTTGCTTGTTTGTGGGTGACCAAATACTTATTTTCCACTCTAATTTGGAAATAAATGCTTTAAAAATCAAACAATGTGATTTTCTTTTTTTTTTTCCACATTCTGTTTCTCATGGTTGAGGTTTACCCATGTTGACAATTACAGACCACTCTAATCTTTTCAAGTAGGAGAACTTGCACAATTGGTGGTTGACTAAATACTTATTTGCCCCACTGTATATTAGTTTAGAAAGACATCAACCTTATAAAGCAGTCAATTTAAGATCAAGAGACCGAACACTCCCTGCCTGACATTTGCAAGATTTCAGCCCTTAACTAACTTGTCGAAATACCACCTAAAACAAACAATGCAATACAAAAAATGCCTGCAGCATAAGACACTCTAAAACATAGGCAAAAGAATATGTGTAAATGTTTTCTCCTTGAGCTTTTGAAAACTAAACATCGACTGATGTTTAGTTTTCAAAGACTGATATTTATACACAAGTTGAAAATGGCCCAGTGAGAAATCCATAGCAAAGTTAACTGAAACAGTTTAAAAAATAAGTGAGAAGTTAAAGAAGAAATTAAAATAACCTATGCAATTTTTTTTACCCTGCCTATTAAAATAATCGGAATCGAGACTTGTTTCGCACAGGAATCGAAATGTGGAATCGGAATCGTTCAAATTCAAATGATGCCCAACCCTAATCAGTAGTACTTGATTTGTACATTTCTTGCTTCTGTCAGCAGGGAACCAGGCCATACAAATCAGGGGTGGGAACCTCTTGGTACCTCACGATACAATACGATTTGCAATACAAAGCTCACGGTAACGATTATTTCACAATATGACGATACTTTGATTATCAATACATTGAAGTGAAATCATTCTAGGATATTCTACAAAACAACTAATAAACAGAAAAACAAGCTATCTTCATCCTTCTGCTGTAGGATTATCACTATTAGACGTCAAATCCATTTGAACTTGGAGGGATGGCACCGAATGAACGAATACACCCTCCCAGTGTATTGCAGTCAAGGGCAAGCAATGAGTTTCATTTGGGGGCATTTCAGATCATTTGCTGTTGATTTTCAGTCATGTCCTGTTGAATTTGGGGCTCCCAGTCTAAGTGGATTGGACGTCTAGGCCCGTCAATGGCAGCCATAGAGTTAACAGAGACACTATTATGGAATATTTTGGTTGCAACTCATTGGTTTTCAAACACTGACACTCTTTAAAAACGATATCTCAATTTTTGGTGGGAACATTTCGATAACCTTTTGGGATACAAAGTATCACGATTTATAACCATTTCGATATTTTTTCACACCCCTGATACTACTACAGTTTATAATAGCGGTGGAAGCCTCTTGTTAGCTCATGATAGGATTTGTGAACACAAGGCTCACGATAACGATTATCTCACGATGTGGCGATACAACAATTATCGATACATTGGTCAGGATTATATCACTCCAATATTCAACAATACAATACAATACAACTAATAAAAACAACATCTAGCTCTTTTTATCCTTGCTGTAAGTTGTAATGAATTTATTACTAGTAAACGTCCAATCCAATAGAAGTGGGAGAGTGGCAGCAAATTCTCTGCCAACCCTCCCACAGTTAATTTTGGGGCATATTAGGCTTTTTTTCCTGTTGATTTTTGGTCAGTTCTTGTTGGTTTTGGGGGATTTATGGGTCACTTCCAGTTGTATTGACCTGTAAATGCCCTAAAATGAACAGGAGGTAACCTGTAAATGCCCCAAAACTGGGAAGACTGGTTGTGAATGCTCTGCTTTCAGTGCCATTGATGGCGCTAGACATACAGTCTCTTTTGAATAGGAGGGGCGATTGAACAAACGTTCATTGGCAGCCTATTCTAGTGGAAAAGTTCAGTAGCAACCTGTTGGTTCCTATTTGTTTTAAACAGTGACACTTTTTTAAACAATATATATTGATTCTTGGCAGGAGCATATCGATGACCTTTTGGGATACATTACGATATACAGTGGGGGGAACAAGTATTTGATACACTGCCAATGGGAAAACCCATTGGCAGTGTATCAAATACCATTTCGATATCTTGTCACACTCCTACAGATGAGACAAAAATTGAAGTATTGAAGTACTATCCCTACACCGAAGCACGGTGGTTGCAGTAAAAAGCTGTAAGCGAAATTTTTAGGTGACAGAAACCGGTTATTTTTGTTTTGTACTCTGTGTGAATACATCTGACCTTTGAACTCTCTCCTCTGTGTCCAACAGGAGGAGGGTGAGGTAACCACGACCCCGAAGGTGTCAGCATGTAGCACGCCAGGTGAGCGCCAGGATAACAAAGAAAAAATATGTCTGTATGGTGTACAGCACATGTGTCAAACTGGTCCTCAAAGGCCCGCAGTGGGTGCGGGTTTTTGTCCAAACCCATCAGTGGCCTGTACTACGAAGCCGGTTTTCTGGCTTATCAGGGTAACTCCGAGAGTAACTTCATCACGTGCAGCCTAACTTCCAGGCTAACCGGGACCACGAAAGGTGGATATGTTGGAACATTGGAATGTTGCCATGGCAACATACGCCACATGTCAAACATGGTCGTCTCAGGGTTAGATCTTGCTTAACCCCAGGTTTCCGATCAACCACGCCATGTATTACAACCTCAATGCCCTTGCACATAGAGGTTTGACATTTCCACTGCACCAGGGGTGGACTGCTACCCCTCTACCTCCTCCAAAACTGGCCTGGCACTTATAGGCCTTTCATCAGGCCTAAAAAAATCTGGCCCGAGCCCAATCAATTACCTTGTTTTGGAGCCCCGAGCCCGAAAACCCCCAAAATTGTATATTTTATTTGTAGGCACGAGCCCAAAAAACCCGGAAATTTTATATTTTATTTGTGAGGACTTAGGAGATGGAGGAAATGTGGAGATGCGATGCATGGTTGCGTTTTGTGTGATCACATTTGTGACGATGCCTGTGCATAATGATAACAAATTATAATCTTTTGTAACGAATTCTCCCAGTTAAACAAGACTGTAATATGCATATTCAATAAACATTTATATCTTTGATATTTGTGTGTATGTTCTATCAGGCGGATGGTGGAATTGACATTTATTTTTATTCTCTTCAGTTGGCAGAAAAAAAAAACGCTTTCTAAAAAAGTTTTCCAATGTTTAAATAGTCTACATATTTTTATGATTATTATAAATTAGCGCTGTCAAAATCATCACTTTAACGGGCGGTAATTAATTTTTTTAATTAATCACGTTAAAATATTTGACGCATTTAACGCACATGCCCCGCTCAAACAGATTAAAATGACAGCACAGTATCATGTCTACTTGTTACTTGTGTTTTTTGGTGTTTTGTCGCCCTCTGCTGGCGCTTGGGTGCGACTGATTTTATGGGTTTCAGCACCATGAGCATTGTGTAATTATTGACATCAACAATGGCGAGCTACTAGTTTATTTCTTGATTAAAAATTTTACAAATGTTATTTAAACGAAAACATTAAGAGGGGTTCTAATATAGAATTTCTATAACTTGTACTAACATTTATCTTTTAAAAACTATAAGTCTTTCTTTCCATGGATCGCTTTAACAGAATGTTAATAATGTTAATGCCATCTTCTTGATTTATTGTTGTAATAAACAAATACAGTACTTATGTACAGTATGTTGAATGTATATACCCGTCTTGTGTCTTATCTTTCCATTCCAACTATAATTTACAGAAAAAGATGGCATATTTTATAGATGGTTTGAATTGCGATTAATTACGATTAATTAATTTTTAAGCTGTGATTAACTCATTTAAAAATTGTAATCGTTTGACAGCCCTATTATAAATTTACACAAAGAAAAAACGCTTGAAAAGTTTGTGAAATACATTTATCGTATGAGAGGAAAGCGCCACATTCTTATTTCATTCATTCATTTCATCTTATATCATATTTCATTTTGACCTGTTGCCAGGTGCGTTTTCTGCTGCTGTTGCCTCTAAAGATGTTCAAAGGACATACATAGGCTCATACAGTCAAGGGGACTAAACATACAATCCTCCTGCTTCATGTGGTGATGGACATACGATAAATTATTTCTTACAGTTAATGTACCAAATCTTATTTCATTGTCCTGACACCAGGCTTTATTTCTTTTAACTGACATAAGTAAAACTGGCATACTTACGCATTCACACGATCTGTTAATTCGCTGCCAACAGACCAGTCGCGCTGTACTTGCTGAAGCGGTGTTGGATTTCACGGCGAGGGTGGATTTAAATTCCTCACAACCCTGTATAGTTATCGCACATTCCTTGTCTGTGAAGTATGGTTCCCGTGCCTTCGTCAAAAGTAATGTTTGACTCTGGTCTCCGCCCCCTTTTACGTGAACGCGCAGTAACCCTGATTGGGTTGGCACAGGTTCGACTAATCAACCTCATAATCAGCATCGTAGCACCGATTGACCACAAACGAGGTAACCAGGTTTTGTCAACTCTGGTTACCCGATGGTGAGCAAGATTACTTCTGGGGAGGTTGAACTCCGTTCGTAGTACAGGCCACAGGAGGACAGCATTCACCAATCTGGTGTACTACAATTGATTGCAGTCAGGTGCTGCTTGTTTTAGCAGAATCCTCATTTGTTGAACTGTCTGTGCTGGAACGGTTGGAACAAAGACCAGGACCCCCTTTGTTGAATCGGTTTGACACACCTTTTCCTTTACTGACAGTATTTGTGTTGTTTCTATTTCCTCTGCAGACATGCCAAGGAAGCCATGGGAAAGAACAAACAACAGTACTATGAATGGTAGCAAATCACCAGTTATAGGAAGGTATGGTACCTTCTCAACCACTCACCTGATGCTTTAACCAAAAGTTATTTCAATTATTCATTGTTTGGTTTAAATAGTTCTAAAAATGCTTCATAACTGGAAAAATGTGGGTCTGTTGGCATATTGCTGAAGTATCCTTGGCTCAGTTCAGCATGATGCACTGTTGGGGTTGCCCAGTGCTTGCTAACATCACTAAAGCTTATATTGGCATAACATGTTCATCTGATTATTAGTTTATTGCTTGCGTATGAGCAGAAGTGTTGAAAACTGCGGTTTATCAGTACGTCAGTTGTGGCATAGTTTTCGATCGATGAGACAAGTATGAGGCAATTTTTCAGGTGGGTTGTCTTTGAAATTGATGTTTGAAATATCTGTGAGGATAAACAGAACAGATGATGTATGAATGAATGAATGAAGTTGACTGTGGGTGCTATGGTTGAAGTATAGTCTCTCCTATTTCAATCTTATTGGTGCATCTTTTGTAGGCATATTCTCTAGAAGGCCCACTGATTTTACAATCAAGATCAGGTACTTTACCAGAGGCCTGGGAGTTTGAGGGTTCTGCACAGTATCTAAGCTGTTCCAAAAACTGCACTGTTCTGGACTGAGGCTTCAGATGTTGTTCCTAGGATCTGTTGGACCCACTCTCCCAGTTTGGTGATTACTGCCCTGAGTGCTCGCACTACTATGGGAACCGCTAATCTTCACCTTCCACATCAGCTCCATCTGCTAATTCAGCTCTTGGTACCTCTCCACCTTCTAGTGTTCCTTCTTCCTGATGTTGGCGCCCACTGGTATTGCCACAACGTCACGCTCTTCTGCTCTTTGTCCTCCACCACAATGTCCGGTTGCTTAACCTGGAGCTGTTTGTCAGTCTGAAAGCTGAAGTCTTATTGTTCTCAGCCACCCTATGTAGCATGGCCCATTGGGATCTGGGCACTTCTATTCCTGAACAGATGTTTCTGTATTGGTCTCAATAACTTGGTTGTGCTTCTCCATGTACACTGATCCAGCTAGTCTCTTACCACCCTGCTATGATGTGCTGGGCTATTTCCAGAGCATCTTTACACAGCCTGCACCTAAGGTCTAATCAGTTCTGGTAGATCTTGGTCTCTACAGCCCTTGTACAGCCATGCTCAGAGTCTCTGTACTGTTTGTCAGTCCAGTGTACTCCAGCCACTGGTAATATATCTTGATATCAGCAATGTCTTGCTTGGTGGTGGTACATTCCTACGTAGAGGTTGCCCCTCCAGGTTGTCTGCTCCTCCTTGTCTTAACTCTCATGGAGTCTCTGCTGCCTGAGACATTCACTTAGTTGAGATAGTTTGCTTTTGTTTTTTTTGTTGTTTTTTTTTTTTGTGGCGCATTGGACTTGGACTGCAAGCTTGTACGGAGTCATGTTACCGTATTGTTATGTCTAATTGGTATAAAGCAGGGGTCCCCAACCTTTTTTGCACCACAAACAGTGTGACATAGGTCTTTTTGGACCGGCAATGTGTGTCAGAAAAATGGAGCAAATTTAAAATAATACAATGGGGCTTAAAACGAACGAACGAAAATGTAACTCACTATATTCTTAATCAGTAGAAGGCCTGAGCTTGTTTTGTTGAGAAGAGATGGTCCCATCTACAGTGGGGAGAACAAGTATTTGATACACTGCCAATGGGAAAACCCATTGGCAGTATATCAAATACTTGTTCTCCCCACTGTAGGTGTAATGACTATCCGTGGTCACAGGAATAATAACTATTCCAATCGTGAAAGGTTTCGGTTTGCCACAAGGTATGCTTTCAGTGCATTCACTTTTGTTGATGTGGTCGCCCTCAGTAATTGTTTCTGTCCTTTGTGCTCGCCTTTTACCTTTAAAAAAATCACCATTTATCCAGGATGCTTCATCTCCTACTTCCCAACCAGCTTTGAAGGCTTCACTGCCTCCTTAGCTAGCTTTTGGACACTTATTATGCGGAAAGGACTTGGCGCCTGAGAGTCACTTGTTGCGAAAAACCCATATTTTAGGTAGGATTATTGTTATTGTTAGCATGCCTGATTAGCAGGCAGGCATAGCACCCTCAGTTGTATTGTAATGTCGCCTACATGGGACAATAGATGGAAATTGTTCATATTGTGTCACATCACATTACGGTCTGTTAAATTTAACTGTCCATCTCAAATTAAACAATTTGAAAATGTACACTGTCATTGCTTGCAAAGCATTAAAAGTACTGTGTATGTTGTCGTGAAAAGCCGGTGGCAGGAGTGGGGTGGGGTGGTGGTGAGGGGCCCTATAATGGTCTCTTGTCCCCGGGCACCTGCAAGTCTGTTGACAGCCCTGGTCACCTTATACGGGAATTTATCGGGATATGTTTGTGAAAGGGGCTTATGTGTAGCATTTCTTCTACTCAAGTAAAAAAGTACGGCGTGGTAAAACTACTCTTAAAAAGTTAAGTAAAAATAATGGCGTACCCACCTATGGTGCAGACAGATGCTAAAGTGCCCTTTGTTAAGCCAGTGTCTCTGCTGCTCACACAGACGAGATTCTCCGTGGAGAAATCACATTGCAACAGACTGCTCCAACAGGTAGACTAAGGACTTGCGAGCGTTTCATAACCCTGTTTCTTCAAAGTCCTTCCCCTTTTTTTGTCATGGAATTGGTTTTATTGGAAAGCAATTACAGTACTTTGAAATGCTTTGATAAAAGCATTTGGAATGAGTCCGTATTTGTCTTTGTTGTTAGACTACTTTACTTGACAACCTGCCATGCGGCTCTGCTTGTCGATTGTGTGCATTATTTCTAATCCGTTGCCAGTGTGACATAGTTTTTGCATGCTGCTCCGCCTGCTGCCCTCCAAACTGAAAAAAGGGAAATCCATATGTGCGTCACATTCTTCTGTATGCCCTTCCGCTAAATATAGAGGAACACCCAGTACAGTAGAGACTAGGCACAGTAATTATCGTTGTTGCACCAGCAGGCATCCAGAGATAAGGGCTCTCACAGTATGTGCGTGAGTCAGGGATCGACTGTTAGCATGTACAGTTTGTGCGCCAACTTCACTTTAGTTGTTTATAAAGAATATACTTTGTGAGGTTTTTTTTTGTGTGTTTTTTTTGTGTGTTTTTTTTTTTTTTTTTTTTAATAAATATGATTCGGGGGAAAAACGGATCATTTACAACCTTAAAACTGAGATTTGGGAGAAATAGCTGTGCAAAATTACGTATAAAAAGTAGGGATGTCAAAATTATCGCATTAACGAGCAGTAATTAATTTTTTTAAAATTAATCCCGTTAAAATATTTGACGCAATTAACGCACAAATGCCCCGCTCAAACAGATTAAAATGACGGCACAGTGAAAGGTGTACTTGTTGTGTTTTTAGGAGTTATGCCGCCCTCTGCTGGCGCTTGGGTGCGACTAATTTTATAGGCTTCAGCACCCGTGAGCATTGTGTAAGTAATATTGACATCAACAATGGCGGGCTACTAGATTGAAAATTTTACAAATTTTATTAAAACAAAAACATGAAGAGGGGTTTTAATATAAAATTTCTTCAACTTGTACTAACATTTATCTTTTAAGAACTACAAGTCTTTCTATCCATGGATCGCTTTAACAGAATGTTAATAATGGTAATGCCATCTTGTTGATTTATTGTTATAATAAAGAAATACAGTACTTATGTACCGTATGTTGAATGTATATATCCATCTTGATTAATTACGATTAATTTTTAAGCTGTAATTAACTCGATTAAAAATTTTAATCGTTTGACACCCCTAATAAAAAGATGTTAAAGGACATTAAGTTGAACAGAGTGCTCTCAAAAGTGTATGGAGAGCTTATATACGGAGGTGGGTAGAACAGCCAAAAAATTTTCCTCAAGTAAGAGTAGCGTTACTTCAAAATAATATTCCAAAAGTAAAGGTAGTCATTCAAAAAATATACTCATGTACAAGTGAAAAAGTATTTGGTAAATAGAATTAGTAATGAGTAACATTGTGAACAACTGTTTAAGATGTTTGATTTTTTTTTTTTTTTTTTAAACAATGGTATTTTTTCAGCATAAAGTTATCTATATGAACTGTACAATTATATATTACATAACCACATCAAACCAAAGAAAAAAATAAAAAACTTTGATTCCCGGCGAGAGAAAAAATCTACAGAAATTAAGCATTATTTGAGTTCCGTTCCTGCGCTGGTGACGTAACCCGAATTTACATGTAAATCGGAATTAACCCTTTCGGAACATTTAACCCCTAAATACCACCGATATCTCGAAATAACTTCCAAAAACATTTATTATACGTCATTGTACTGTCCTCGCCAAGACGTTGGAACTAAGCCCTAGCTAGACAGCGAGCTAAGCTCTGAAATTTCGATGTCAGACGTGGATTTCTGACTTTATTCATCTTATCGTGACATCAACACTTGCACAATGAAACTTCAATAAAAAATTAAAGAAATCTATTTCATCTTCAATAACAGCAATTCAAATTTAAGTTTATAACTAGCTGCAAATGCGCTCTTCCTTGTGCGTGCGCTCTTCGTGTGCGCAAATAGATTGTTCTTCCTGTGTACGTGTGCTCTTATACTTGCGTGCGGAAGTACGGTAATCCCTCGTTACTTTGCCCTTCAAACTTTGCACCCTCAATCCATCGTGGATTTTTTTTCAATTCAAAAGAAAAATACAGATGAGCGGTCCCGAGCCGATCGCACAGTCTCCCTCTCGATCCCTCCCACTCCCTGCTCTTTGTTCGTCAGGCAGGCTGTACGCATGCACTGGAGTAGTTTATTAAAGTTAACGAAGATTGACAGATGAATGTGTTTGATCTTGCCAGAGTCACGAACTACTGAAGCATGTGTCAATCATCGTTTAACTTGTTAAACAGTTGCTGTGGCAACTCATTGTGTGTAAGTGAGCCGCTCAGCCGCTGAATGAGCTGCTTAAAACTTATCATAACTATTACATTTGAAGTGCTTAAAAAACATTTATTAAAATATATAGATACAATCTTTTTAATCATACACTGAGGGGGAAAAAAGTGAAAAACATGTCTCATATGTAGCTCTTTCCAATGCTACATCTGATTAAATATTGAACACACAAAAGAAAAAAAATATATATTTATTTATTTATTTATTTATTGTTCGGGTTGGGGGGGTTCGCTACTTCGCGGTTTTTCACTCATCACGGTGGGTTCTGGTCCCCATTAACCGTGAAAAATGAGGGATCGCTGTACTACCTGCTCTATGCTTTCTGTGCCAAAATAAAAGCATGCATCACAAAACAAAAGTCAACATCGCTAAAAAAATGTTTTAAAAAACGCTGGAGACAAGACTCGTCCAGTCGTAAAGTCGAAATCACGTAAATTGGGTACGTCGTTACCAGTGAACTACCTCAATGAAACTAAAAGGATCATATTTTCCGTGGTCAATCGGTGCCAAATAAAGACTGGGAGAAGGATTAAAATCTACGCGTTCAAGCCATGTTGACTGCAGCGCTCTATGTCAAATACTTTTTTTTTACGGTGCTGTAAAGACGACACGTGATTGAATAGGCCGGCGTGATCATAGTATGGCAAGCTTCAGTCTGAATGGTATAATGGAGTCACGTGATTATTGTTGCGATGTCTCATTGGTGAAACTGGTTGAGCCACTGTTGGTGTCTATGGCGAAAAAAGAAGTAAAATCTAATATGTCGAATAAACAGGAAGAACATGACTAGTATAGCCCAAAGTAGCATAGTAAGAGTAGTGTTTCTTCTTCATAAATCTACTCAAGTAAAAGTAAAAATTATGGCTTAGTAAATCTAGTTTTAGGAGTACATTTTTCTCAAAAAGTTACACTGATAAATGTAATAGAGTAAATGTAACGCGTTAAAACCCACCTCTGCTTATATAATATCATTATCATGTACTATGCTGTACATATACAGTGCTGCTCGAAAGTTTGTGAACCCCACAGCGATGGTCAGATTTTTTGTAAAAAAAAACTAAAATAACCTTATTAAATGTTAAGTTATACCCAAATCCACAATACTGACATTCCAAATAATGGACTGAAACAAAAGAAATAGTTATATTGTCATTCTTTATTGAACAAAAGTGGTTGATTTAAGAAAAACTCAGATATCATGTGTGCAAAAGTATGTGAACCCCTTCAGTTAATAGGATATTGCGCCTCCTTTTGCATAGATTACCTCAACCAAACGGTTTCTGTAGTGACTAATCAGCCTCTCCCATCTACTTTGGGGGATTTTTGCCCATTCTTCCTTGCAGAACGCAGTCAGTTGAGAGAGGTTTGATGGGCGTCTGGCATGAACTGCTCGCTTCAGGTCCCGCCACAGCATTTCAATGGGATTTAGGTCAGGACTTTGACTGGGCCAGTCCAGAACACGAATCTTCTTCTTTTTCAGCCATTCCTTGGTTGTATTGCTGGAATGCTTTGGATCATTATCATGTTGCATGATCCACCTTCTGCCAAGCTTTAACTTCAAAACAGATGGCGTCAGGTTATGTTCTAGGATTTGACAATATTCCTCAGAATTCATGATTCCCTGGACTATGTGGAGTTGTCCAGGTCCTGAGGATGAAAAGCAAGCCCAGATCTTGACATTCCCACCTCCATGCTTCACTGTTGGGAGAAGGTTCTTTTGGTGGTATGCAGTGTTGACTTTTCGCCAGACATGGCGGTTTTGGTTGTGACCAAACAGTTCAATTTTGCACCTACATCAGTTGATGAAAACTCTTTTTAATTTAGTCTCGACAACACAACTGTTAAAAAAACAAAAAAAACTACTGAATTGATTGATTAGGAAATCAGGTTGAAATAATAGAAAATTCCAAAATGTTGAGGGGGTTCACAAACTTTTGAGCAGCACTGTACTATATGTACTATACTGTATATTACTGTGCTGTATGCGATGATGCTAACGTGTTCCTTGATCAAAGATTCTTAACCAAGAATACAAACAAAATGACTGATCCATCAGCAAGCTTATTTCCTTTTATTGCATGTCTACTTCCTCTCTTACTTCCTCTCCCTCTTTAAAGCAACAGGATTTTCTTGAGATTTTAGACAGACATGCGACAAAGAAATTTCAGGGGTTGTGTGTGCGTGTAGTCTGGTGTGTTTTAATTGCATGTTGAGGTGAATACATACATGCCCCCAAATTAGTTGATATTGTTTCTATTTATTATTATATTCAAATGATCACCGAGATATTCAATCAAATTGTGGTAAATGATCACCGAGATATTCAATCAAATTGTGGTAACCTCACTTCATTTAGTGGAATATTTTTTTCATGACAATGGTTAAACCCAATGACGTTGGCCCCCTAATCAGACCCAAATTTATAGAAAAATAATGTCATTCGTTTGTGCTAGGTTTGTGCTTGTTTATAATGAAACAAAATGTGTTTGTGCTGCTATCGTTTTAGAGGTATTAACAATTAATTATTAGGTCAATCTGAGGTCAACCAGCCCCCCCATTTGTTGCAAAATGGACCTGAAATGGTGCCATTCGTTTATGCTACGTTTGGTTTGGGTTGTAGTAAATATAATCAACACAAAGATTTCATATGGATGTTTTTGTTCCTGCTCTTTCTTTTCACAGTGAGTTAAACTCTGCTACTTATTATCTCTTTCAGACCTAAATCTACTCCAACACCTACTGCATCCTTAAGTGCCAATGGTGTGCCAACAGAGGTTGTTGACTATGACAGATTGAAACAGGTTGGTGAACATGTTGTATGTCGTTTTGAACATGATTTCCAAATACAGTGGACCCTCACGGTACGAGCTCCGAGTCCTCACCGTACGAGTTTTTCACAATAGAAGCTTCATCACGAGAAAATATGACCCTACTCATGTGCAAACATGAGGCAAAGGATGGTTCCTATACTAAATGCTCGCGAGGCCTGTAGTTGTTGGAGGGTCATTTTTTTGATAGGGGTGCCTTTTGTGTCCCCATTATAAATGAAGCTGTATTCTCACTTAATTTGAACAAATACTCATTAAAATTATTTTTGTTTGTGTCTATGATAAATTAAAAGGTTCAGGCTCCTAAATTCTATTTTTTTTTTTTAATTTTGCTATGTCCCCAGTGTGTTTCATTCAAATTCAGTCAATAGAATAACTCAGTAGAGTAGAAAGTAGAAAAAAAGATCCCCAAATAGGCGTTAGTTTATCCAGGACAATAAAATCCTATCTTTAATCATGTGTTGTTTTTAAATTAGAATACATTACCTAATTTAAAAAAAGGTTTTCGATTCATCTCCACTGTCACCGTCCACTCTGTTGTGTTGGTGTCCCTTTAAGAAAATTCCACATTTATTAATGATATCACTCCTCTGCAATAACATCACACTAGTGTTGGGAAATTCAACTGTAGTAAGCAATGTTATGTTATTCTTTTACAAAATAGAAAAAAAAAATTTAATTAAAAAATGTGATTTTGCAGTTTTATGAAGTACGTTCATTGTGATTGATCATAACGTGTCCACTCTGTTTAAGCTATCGATCAAAGATATTGAATCATTTCAAAATGTTTATTTGTAAAACATGTCCAGGGTCATGTTAGCTATTACAGTCATTTGAAAAAGTTAGGACACCCCATGAAATATTCAGTTCTTTATTAAGAAATGTTCACATATCAATGTCTGATCTTGTTTTCTTTATCTCGGGAAAAGAAAGTGATTTAATTGCAGGTAAACAACAAAAATAAACATTGTTTTACTCATTAAACCAAATTTATCAACAAAATGCATATTCTAACTGAGGAAAAAGTTTGGACACCCTACAACTACAAACTAGTGTTAACCCATTTGGCTGAAATAACTTCAGTGTGACGCTTTTTTTAGCCATTTACAAGTGTTTGACATCGGACTAAAGAAAGTTGGCTCCGCTCCTCAACGGAGAATACTTTCAGCTGTGAGATGTGTGAGGGGTTTCTTGCGTGTACAGCCTGTTTCAACTCACCCCACAGCATCTCAATGGGATTTAAGATCTGGGCTCTGACTCGGCCATTCCAGCACTTTCCATTTCTTCCTTTTCAGCCAGTCCTTAGTGGATTTACTGGTATGTTTTGGGTCATTGTCATGTTGCAGGGTCCAGTTTTGCTTCAGCTTTAATTTTTAAAAAAAATGATCCCACATATGTTCCTCAAGCACCCTCTGATACACGACAGAATTCATGGTGGATTCTATAATGGTGATCTGGCCAGATCCTGCTGTAGCAAAGCATCCCCAAACCATGACACTTCCACCTCCATGCATCACAGTTGGTATGAGGTTCTTTTCCTGGATTGCTGTATTGGTTTTAAGCCAAACATAACCTCTGTTCTTGTGTCCAAATTATCCAATTTTAGATTCATCTGTCCAAAGAACATTATTCCAGAAGTCCTGGTCTTTGTCTGCATTCACTCTGGCAAACTTCAGTCCGGCCTTCATGTACTTCTTGGAGAGCAAATGTTTCCTACTTGCACACCTCCCATTAAGGTTAAGCTTGAGAAGTCTCTTTCTGATTGTCAAGGCACTTTCACATCAACAGTAGCAAGAGCCTGCTGTAAGGACAGTGATGACATTTTAGGATTTTTTGAGACTTCTTTTAGCATCTTGCGGTCTGCTCTCGGGTGAACTTGCTTGGATGGCCATACCTGGGCATTTTGGCAGTTGTTTTGAATGTCCTCCACCTGTAGACTATTTTCCTGACAGTGAAACGGCTGATTTTATATTCTTTTGAGATCTTTTGAAATCCCTTACCAGACTGATAAGCATCTACAATCTTCTTTCTGAAGGCCTCAGAAAACTCCTTTGATCTCACCATGGTGTTTTCTCTTACTTCAATAGTCAGGGGCACACCAAACTAAATGTGGGGTTTAAATAAGGCAAGCCTTCTTCAAAACACTTAGTGGGATTCTGACTTAGAGGCGTTCAGTTATAACCCCACGGCGATAGCCTCGCACCATTGGCTCCTCAGCCGAGCACATACACCAAATGTCTGTATACCTCCCCGAATCCGGAGTGGGTAATTTGCGCGCCTGCTGCCATCCTTGGATGTGGTAGCCGTTTCTCAGGCTCCCTCTACGGAATCGAACCCCGATTCCCCGTTACCTGTGGCCACCATGCTAATGATGTTCCAATCATGTGCACTTGATGTGATACACCGTTGTGTGATTTTTTAAGTAGGAATGAATGTGGGGGTGTGCTAATTTTTCCTCAACAGCAATTTAAAATGAGATTTTACAAAAAGATATAAAAAATCTTTTATTCAGTTTTAATTGTTTAGTTCTATTACTTGACTCTCTCAAGATTCTTAAAGGGAATCCACGGATAGAAAGACTTTTGGTTCTAAAAAGATAAATGTTAGTACAAGTTATTTTATTTAATATCGAAACCCCTCTTGATGTTTTTGTTTTTATACAATTTGTAAAATTATTTTAACTAGTAGGTCGCCATTGTTGTTGACATCGCAGCGCGGGGACGTCACAAGGTCCGTGGCCAGAATTCCACCTGTCACTCTTTTAAAAAAAAAAAAAAAAAAAAAATGGAACTCTTTAATTATGTAAGGTAGTGATTTAAATATGCCACAACGTGTCAATGGCGAGTTTTACATTAATTAGGGATCAAGCCAATGAGTGCGTTTTTTTTTTTCCTTTATTGACGCTGTAATTTCTTTAATCCACAGTGGGAGAGAGAAAGGAGAGTGGACACAGGCATTCAGATTCGGAGCTCGTACCGCGCCATTTATTGGCATAAGCTTCGGCAAATCTTTCACAACATACATAAGTATCATATAGTGAATATACTACAAAGCGAATACTCATATCTCTCAAAAAATGTCACCAAGAAGAAAAGGGCTTCAATCTGTATTACTGAGGCCCTATTCTTACACAGTTAACACAACAATGCAAAGAGAACTGGCATTCACAACCAAAATAGATGCGCAAAGTACACATAAAACTTACTCAGACTTTGGTCAAACTATATTTAAACATTTCAGCAACTCCTTTAGCTCAGCAAATACACTGGATGGCAATAGTTAGTCACAATACACAAACTATGATGCTGGGAGCCATTTTCAGGAGTCTAACCCACTCAAATGAACGTGAATCGCAATGGACCCAGTCTAAAAAAACAACAACAACAAAAACAGGGAGCGACGGCGTCAGTCGAGGGACAAAACGCACTTATTGGCTTGATGTTTTATTATTGTGAAACTCACCATTAACACCTTGTGGTGTATTTAAATCACTACCTTACATATTTAGTGACTGTGAAGTACGGCAGCGTGGCCCTGTGACATCACCGCCCTGCGACGGCAACAACAATGGCAAGCTACTAGTTTATTTTTTTATTTAAATTTTTACAAAATTTATTAAAACAAACACATTAAGAGGGGTTTTAATATCAAATTATTATTACTCGTACTAACATTTATCTTTTAAGAACTACATGTCTTTTTATCCGTGGTTCCCTTTAAAATTTAAAATATCCATATGACCAAATATGTTAGAAAACACACAGGCTTCCATAGGTTGTCCTAATTTTTTCACGTCTCTATGCTCGCAAAGCTAGGCTAAGGGCTTACTTTAGCACTAAATGTCCCCTCTGTTAGTGTCCACTCTGTTATGTCCAAATGGCACCGTATTAAAAAATGACCTCGGAACTGAGTACTCAGGTTCCTACGATCCAAAAGTGGCTATTATGAAATACTCACACTAGTCAGTAGAGACTATGATCCCACCTAAATTGGCAAAGTCATCACAATACACGGCGCCACTGAGCGAAAACAAAATGGATTTAAAAAAAAAAAAAAATTTTATGAAAAAACACGAATCTCGCTTGGCCCCTCCCAAATAATCCATTAATTAGCTGTTACGCTTTTAAAGCCGCAGGGTTTAATTGAAGAGAAAAAAGTAGCACCTTACAATCCAAAAATGACGCTAATTTCATTTAGTTGCATAACTACCGTACTTTCCGCACTACAAGGCGCATCGGAGTATAAGGCGCACCCTCAATGAATGGCTTATTTTAAATCTGTTGTCATATATAGGGCACACCACATTATAAGGCACAGTAGTAGTAGTAGTAGTAGTAGTAGTAGTGGTTGCGTTATGCATCCACTACATGGAGCTATGCTAAAGGGAATGTCATGCAATGATTAACCAATATTGATCCATAAATAAGGCGCCTCCAATTATGGGGCACACTGTTGGTTTTTGAAAAAAATTGAAAACTTTAAGGTGTGCCTTATAGTGCGGAAAATACGGTAATTAAAACCATTTTTGCCATGTGATTGCAAGTGAAAGTTATTAATGGGACAGTAAAGCCACAATAGT
Source organism: Corythoichthys intestinalis (assembly GCF_030265065.1). Classification (NCBI taxonomy): domain Eukaryota; kingdom Metazoa; phylum Chordata; class Actinopteri; order Syngnathiformes; family Syngnathidae; genus Corythoichthys; species Corythoichthys intestinalis. Next base: position 37,683,461 of record NC_080413.1, read on the forward strand.
GGTTGGATTATACACATGGAGGATGTGGAATGAAAATGTATTATGCTGTGTCACTCTAGGACATTCTGGATGAGATGAGGAAGGAGCTGTCGAAGCTAAAAGAAGAGCTCATTGATGGTAAAATGAGTTTTCTTCTTGTCTTTTACACCTGAACTTCAATAGTAACTTTAGCAGCAATTTTATGCTAAATACATGTTTTTTGATAGTTATTTTTAGATTTTGAGGTATTTAGGCGCACCTAAAGGGTTAATTCCGCCATAAGTGGAAATTCGGGTTACGTTGCCAGCGTAGGAAAGGAAATTGTTCGTAACCCAGGGACAACCTGTATATAAAAGGGATTCTTAGCAAACTTGCATGATATTTTTGTAATATGAAACGCGAGAGGTGATTTAATTTGGGGCATAGACTTCATAACGTATTGACATGACACGGGAAACGGGGCCAATTCTTAGGGGGCCTATTTTCAAAAACTTCAAATTCAAATATTTACAAAACCAAAGCTGCTACCGACCTAAAACCAAAACAGGCACCAACCTTAGCCATATATGAGTCTCCATGAGCACCAACATAAAAACATTTAAAGTCGTCCCCTTATAAAATCCAGATTAATTATTTTTATATAAGAATAACACAATTTAAAATGGCTATAAAAGTATCAGATTTTACACTAGATGCACAAAAATCACCAAATGTATAGATAATCACCTATATTTTCAGGATCAATAGCAATATTTAACATATCATTTAGGTTTTTGACCAGAATAGCAACTTAGTTTTTAGTTTTCAACAGCTAGTAAATCACTCAATTTAACATCAGAAACGTAATACTTGAGGAAAACATGCAGAATCAATTATAAGTAATATCTAAATAGATTATTAATAAATTGTATGTACAATCATAACTTATTATAGAATAGAATAGCCCTTTATTATCGTTATACCATTATATACTGTTAGCGAATGAGGCTAACGGCCGCCTGGCGTAAAAGGAGCTTTTCTGGCGAAAATTCTTGTGTATAAATGCTTAAATCCCCGATTTCTTCATAGATATGGACGTAAAACAGTCTCGATTCTTTGTTAAAAGCAAAGAAACGGTGAAGTTAGCGTCTATTTTACGTATATTGACGAAGGACCATGCTACTATGTTAGCGAATGAGGCAAGCGGGCGCCATATGTAAACAGAGCTTTTCTGGCGAAAATTCTTGTGAATAAATGCTTAAATCCCCGAATTCTTCATAAATATGGATATAAAACAGTCTTGATTCTTGGTCAAAAGCAAAGAAACCGTGCAGTTAGCGATTATTTTACGTATATTGTCGAATAACAATGCTACTATGTTAGCGAATGAGGCTAGCGGGCGCCATATGTAAACAGAGCTTTTCTGGCGAAAATTCTTGTGAATAAATGCTTAAATCCCCGAAACCTTCATAGATATGGACGTAAAACAGTCTTGATTCTTGGTTAAAAGCAAAGAAACCGTGCAGTTAGCGTTTTACGAATATTGACGAAGTACAATGCTACTATGTTAGCAAATGAGGAAAGCGGCCGCCTAGCGTGAACAGGAGCTTTTCTGGCAAAACTTCTTGTGAATAAATGCTTAAATCCCCGAATTCTTCATAAATATGGATATAAAACAGTCTTGATTCTTGGTCAAAAGCAAAGAAACCGTGCAGTTAGCGATTATTTTACGTATATTGTCGAAGAACAATGCTACTATGTTGGCGAATGAGGCTAGCGGGCGCCATATGTAAACAGAGCTTTTCTGGCGAAAATTCTTGTGAATAAATGCTTAAATCCCCGAAACCTTCATAGATATGGACGTAAAACAGTCTCGATTCTTGGTTAAAAGCAAAGAAACCGTGCAGTTAGCGTTTTACGAATATTGACGAAGTACAATGCTACTATGTTAGCAAATGAGGAAAGCGGCCGCCTAGCGTGAACAGGAGCTTTTCTGGCAAAAATTCTTGTGAATAAATGCTTAAATCCCCGAATTCTTCATAAATATGGACGTAAAACAGTCTTGATTCTTGGTTAAAAGCAAAGAAACTGACCGTGCAGTTAGCGTTTATTTTATGTACATTGTCGAAGTACAATGCTACTCTGTTAGCGAACGAGGCTAGCAGCCGTCTGGCATAAAAAGAGCTTTTATGGCGAAAATTCTTGTGAAGAAATGCTTAAATCCCCAAATTCTTCATAGATATGGACGTAAAACAGTCTCGACTCTTGGTTAAAAGCAAAGAAACCGTGCAGTTAGCGTTTATTTTACGTACATTGTCGAAGTACAATGCTACTTTGTTAGCAAATGAGGCTAGCGGCCGCCTGGCGTAAACAGCTTTTATGGCGAAAATTCTTGTGAATAAATGCTTAAATCCCCGAATCCATCATAGATATGGACGTAAAACAGTCTCGATTCTTAGTTAAAAGCAAAGAAACCGTGCAGTTAGCGTTTATTTTACGTACATTGTCGAAGTACAATGCTAGTCTGTTAGCGAAAGAGGCTAGCGGCCGCCTGGCGTAAACAGAGGTTTTCTGACAAAAATTCTTGAGAATAAATGCTTAAATCCCTGAATTCTTCATAAATATGGACGTAAAACAGTCTTGATTCTTCGTTAAAAGCAAAGAAACCACCGTGCAGTTAGCGTTTATTTTATGTACATTGTCGAAGTACAATGCTACTCTGTTAGCAAACGAGGCTAGCAGCCGCCTGGCATGAAAAGAGCTTTTATGGCGAAAATTCTTGTGAAGAAATGCTTAAATCCCCAAATTCTTCATAGATATGGACGTAAAACAGTCTCAATCCTTGGTTAAAAGCAAAGAAACCGTGCAGTTAGCGTTTATTTTACGTACATTGTCGAAGTACAATGCTACTTTTTCAGCAAATGAGGCTAGCGGCCGCCTGGCGTAAACAGCTTTTCTGGCGAAAATTCTTGTGAATAAATGCTTAAATCCCCGAATCCTTCATAGATATGGCCGTAAAGCAGTCTCGATTCTTGGTTAAAAGCAAAGAAACAGTGCAGTTAGCGTTTATTTTACGTACATTGTCGAAGTACAATGCTAGTCTGTTAGCGAATGAGGCTAGCGGCCGCCTGGCGTAAACAGAGGTTTTCTGGCGAAAATTGTTGTGAATAAATGCTTAAATCCATGAATTCTTCATAGATATGAATATAAAACGGTCTTGATTCATGGTTAAAATTTAACTATGAGGCTAGTCAGTTACAAAAAGTAGCCGCCTCCATGTGTAAACAAAGAAGAAAATTCCTGCGAATAAATGCTTCAATTACGCATGCATGGTACAAAAATTTACCTGGAATACTCAAACAAATCACTCCTGAGGCCAGAGGTTGCGCTAGACATTTTCGTTGTCTGTCATTTTGACTGACAGAGTCATAAAAATCCGGTCATAGTCTATTTTTACCCGTCACTTAAATTTTTAAAATGATAATGATGACATATTCAATAGTTTAGTTTTTATTCATTTGTAATTAATATTGTAACGCTTGCTTGGCGGCGAAAAATTAGACACGGAAGTCGTGGTATTTTTACTCTGCTTACCGCCAACAACTCCGCCCCCAAAGAAAAAGAGGCAACGATATAGACTCCAATCACCAACGTCACACAATGATCTTAATTGTGGTTGTCAGCCCAAAATATTCTAAATATATATTAAATGCATCTTACCAGATATAAAATGACTACTACATAGTCTGTGGTGATCGTTTGGTGCCCAGCTTTCTTGTCGAATTACAGCAGTCCATCGCGCTCTCATCTTCGGGTCTCTCAGAATACGGTAGAACTTAAGTCTCTCCGTCTATCTTCTCTGTTACCGCAACCAACCGCCACACACGCCTTCACCATTTTGATTATTAATATTAACGAGCAGAAAAACACGCTGTAATAGGAGGCATGTACGCAGCGGTAATGTGTAAACATGACGATATGGCGGCTCCAGTCAGGGGGGCGGAGTTGTGACGTCATGTGATAGGGGTCTATACACAGTTGGCAATCTTGTCCATCAATTGGATGACGCACTGGCACACCGGGTGCACCAATAAGAACCTCGCGGTGATGTGTCAATCACGGTGCCGCCGCCAGACCCCGGTGACGCTACAATATTCTGACAGAAGAGCCAACGATGTCATGCATTAAGAGAGACAATAGCTAATTAATATGCTAACTCGCCACCCTGTGGTCTGGGGTGTGAATTGCAACCTGTCAAAATGACGGACGGACTTCAGCTTTTTCCGTCACCGTTTTAAAAAACCGGTCAACGATGGAAAATATCCGGTTAACGCGACCCCTGCCTGAGGCAATCCTTCCTGTTTGTATGCGGTACAGCTTTCCTAGTTAAATCCATTCGTAAGTAAATCCGATATGAGCGCGTGCCGCCTACGGCTTTTACCTAAATGAAGCTCAGCCCCCTCTGTTAAGGCATTAGGCAAACAATGACAAAGTGACACGTCAATAGTAATGAAGTCTATGAATGAGTCCTGAATTTGGCTGCTCCTCTAACATGCATTTAGCTTATTTTTCAATTGTTCCTGTGTGTCCCAAGCAATCAGGGAGGAACTCGGCAGGTCCAGTACGGCATAGATGATCCATACACCTTCTACAAACCCAATCCCCTTCAGTCACTCAAAGACAATACAGCCGGCCACGATCAAGATTAACATAGTAGCGATGATGACAATGAAGACAAAAAAAAAAAAAAAAAGAAACACATATACCTACGAGGGCACAGTATTTGGAGTGGAGCAACATAATCCTGAGTGATGTTTGTATCACTTTCCCTCAACCCTCCTGCAAAGGACATCGCATCCTGGAGGACTCAGGAGTCTGAAAGAGAAGTGCATGTCTTAATGCAAATGATTTTTGCAAGGGAAAAAAGAACTCTTCAAAGATACTGTAAAGACCATTGGTGCATAAGAAAATCAGAAGTCATTCTAGTCATTTTTCTATCAAAGGCACGTTTTATTAAGAGCAGGAATATAAAGTATGGATGGAAAATTCCCCACAAACCCCCTCCCGTATTGCCATAGCAGTAGCGTGCGTGTGTGTGTAGGGGTGAGCAAATGAGTGTGAATGAATGTGAATGGGGCGCTCGGCCACTGCCGGATGCTCTTACGCTCGTCTTCCTCAAATGCTATTTTAACCTAAATATGTACAAAAAGAGAAGAAATTATTTAGAAAACCATGTACCTGTTTGAGCCTGTTGATCGAAGGCCATATCAAGTAGCTCCATAATCATCATCAGACAGAGGTGGGTAGTAATGCGTTACATTTACTTGACTAACTTTTAAGCTATACTTTTCACTTTTACTTGAGTAGATTTGTGAAACAAAAACGCTACTCTCATTCTGCTACTTTTTTCCTCTTTATTCTGAGAATTACTTGTTTTTGCCATAGAACCTCACAATGGCTCTACCAGTTTCACCAATGAGAGGTCGCGACACTAATCACATGACTTCGTTATACCAATCAGACATCACAATACAGCAATGGTGGATGGATGAAGTACTCACTTTTTTACTTAAGTAAAAGTACAAGTATCTAAGAAAAAAATTACTCAAGTGTAAGCACTAAAGTACTTGCTTTAGTATTTACGAGTAAAAAGTAAAAGTATTTTCTCCCGATGCAAAAAATATGTGATATATGAGATCTTAGTCAATATTCAAAGAAAGAAACAGAAAATTAATTGATGCTCAGTTTTATTTTTTGCAAAATGGTGGAAAAAGTAATGAAATTGACTGCACTGTAATCAGAACCCTAACAATCTCAAAAACTACAAAATTTAGTTTAATGGCATATTGCAAGCAACTATCAGGTGAATACCGCCACTTACCGTGCAAGAGAGTAGTGGTTTTTAATGGTCAATATCTTGTTTACCTGCCTAATCTTTCTTGTACACGTGTTGCTGCCTGTAGTGCTCAACTACGGTATAGTAGCACGGGGCTGATCGATTGTGCCAGAGGCATGAAAACAAAACTGTCAATTCACAATGTGAAAAAAACCTAAACTATTGTGTAACGCAGGCAACAATTTGAAAAGTAGTGGCATGAAAGTACAGATCGTGCTGTAAAATGTAGTGACGTAAAAGTAAAAAGTACCACTTCACATGTGTACTCAAGTAAAGTACAGCTACCCAAAAATGTACATAAGTACAGTAACAAAGTACTTTGACTTCATTACATTCCACCACTGCACTAAAACCACCCAAACATTTATAAGTTTTCCTATTTTAATGAGGATAGCATGCAAACAATACATTGTTTGCATACTATGGAGTAGACAGTCCACAACCCAGAGGTTGTAGGTTCAGTTCTCCACCCTGATGAACTCGTCTAAGTATCCTTGAGCAAGATATTTAACCCTCAAATGTTGCTCAAAGCACTTACAGTGGTATGAAAAAGTATCTGAACCTTTTGGAATTTCTCACATTTCTGCATAAAATCCTCGTCAAATGTGATCTGATCTTTGTCAAAATCACACAGATGAAAATACAGTGTCTGCTTTAACTAAAACCACCCAAACATTTATAGGTTTTCATATTTTAATGAGGATAATATGCAAACAATGACATAAGTATTGTTTGCCTTTTGGAATTTCTCACATGTCTTCATAAAATCCTCATCAAATGTGATCTGATCTTTGTCAAAATCACACAGATGAAAATACAGTGTCTGCTTTAACTAAAACCACCCAAACATTTATAGGTTTTCATATTTTAATGAGGATAGTATGCAAACAATGACAGACGTATTGTTTGACAGTAGTATTGTTTGTCAATTTTTGTCCAATTCTTTGGCCGTATATGGTCATGTAATAGATTGAGGTATAATGACAACAGTTCACATAGATGACATTGTTACTCATTATTTGAGTATTCTTTTCACTGAATACGTTTTTAATTGTACTAGATTACATTTTTTGGATGACTACTTTCACTTGAGTAATATCACTCTGAAGTAACGCTACGCTTACTTGAGTAAATGTTTTGGCTACGCTACCCACCTCTGTAATCAGATTGCATCTATTCATCCTACAGTATGTTTCTGTTGATTGGCAAGGGAAGCTGCATGTCAGACAGCAGCCATGGTAGCTCTCTAGCAAGCAAAAAGTGCTATTTTGCTCACATCCATCATGCTACTTCAGCATGGTCACTGTAGATCGGACTTAAAATGTCCTTCCTCTATGTCCTGACTGTACCTCCTTATTTTCAAAATTGTATCTTTTCTGTTTGAAAGTAAATTTGCCAAGAAAATTCATCCATTTTCAAATTTATAATAAGCAATAAGTGTAGCATCTATTGTAACGCCCCTTCAAACATGTTTGTGAATGGAAAGTTATTTTGTGCAGTGACGTCGCAAGGTTTGTTTGCTCACTAAAGAGCACGATTTCATGGATCAACCTAATTTCCGTCTGTAAGATCCAATCATTCTGTATCTTTGGTGTCATTTGATGTTGGAATGATTTTTGTCTGATTTTTTTTTCATTTTCCACAAAAATGTACTACTCGAGTACAATCTTTTGTGTGAAGTGTTTTCAAGGATGTCGACGTGCCATTCAGTCTTTCACCCGTGCGTGCTTACAATTTTTTTTTTTTGCCTTAAGGTAACACAAGAAAATCTTAAGATAATTTAGGTAAACATGTTTTTACTCATATTTTGACATAATTTAATGAGCTCAAAAGCCATGGTCCAAACTATAGAAAATTTTGTACTAATTCCGTTCACTAAGTATTCAACTGCGTCAAACATACAGTAGACACAAAACAATGAAATAATCTGCAGAACACAATTGAAATTTGTGGAAAAATATCTTCTAAATGTAAGCCATAAATTTGCCATACTGGGGAAATTTTTTGTTCAAGTGAATTTTTATCTGTTGAATGGTTGTTTTAGCCTGAAGTGTCAAAAGAATGTGTATACTATTGTGAAGGTTAAACATTCATAATTATTATAAACTTTATATCTACTGTTTGAATCTATTTCATAGCCAAAACATCACATTTCCTTAAAATTGTCTAATAAAATCAGAAATATGCCTCATTTAAAAAATAAAAAATAAATGGAATGTTGTCATTTTGTCATTTGCCACTTCATTGTCTTCTTTCAACAAATAAGATTTTACTTTCACTGAAGATTTTGCCAGGGAATGGATTTAGTTTTAAAGGAGCAATATGTAAGATATGCACTTCAATTATTCATTGAATGGCCCTAATATTCCAATAGACATAAGAAACATGTTTTTTGGAAATACTTCTAATACGTTTCTCAATGGTTAAGCAGAGATTTTTTTCCATTTTAAAAAGTTAAAATACTCATCCTGTTTTCGTTATTTTTGGTTTGATACTGTGTTTACAAAGCATGTCCCGCCCACCACCAATCAGCCATTTATTAGATCAGTTCTTTGTCCAGGTTGCCACACAGATTCTGTAGGCTTCCTAAATTAAGGTTGCAGAAATAAGACAAGGATATGCATATCAGTCATGCACGTGTACTACAAGTACATGTACTTGCGTGTATTTGTACTACAAGCATGTGTGCTTGTGTGTACTTGTACTACAAGCATGTGCTGTTGTACTACAAGCACATGTACTTGCACCACAAGTTTGTGTACTTGCGCCAAAAGTTCATGTACTTGCACTACAAGTACATCTACTTGTAGTACAAGTACATGTATGTACTTGTAGTACATGTACTTGTGTGTACTTTTACTTTACGTATGTGTACTTGTACTACAAGCATGTATACGTGTGTGTACAATTCTACTACAAGCTTGTATTGTTTACTTGCATGTACTTGTAGTGCAAGTATGTTTATTTGGGTGTACTTGTACTGAAAGCACGTATACTTGTATTACAAGCAGGTGCAGTTGTACTTCAAGCACACGTGTAATTGTACTACAAGTACATGTACTTGCACTACGAGTATGTTTACTTGTACTACAAGTTAGTGTACTAGCACGACAAGTACGTCTACTTGCACTACTAGTACATGCACTTGCGTGTACTTGTACTACAGGTTTGTGTACTTGTACTAAAAGCGCATGTACTTGTAGTACAAGCACGTGTACTTTCGTGTACTTGTAGTACAAGCACGTGTACTTGCATGTACTTGTAGTACAAGCACGTGTACTTGCGTGTACTTGTAGTACAAGCATGTGTACTTGCGTGTACTTGTAGTACAAGTATGTGTGCTTGCGTGTACTTGTACTACAACCACATGTACTTGTATTACACGCACGTGCAGTTGTACTACAAGTATGTGTACTTGCACTACGAGTATGTTTACTTGTACTGCCAGTATGTGTACTTGCACTACAAGTACGTCTACTTGCCTTACAAGTACATGTACTTGTGCTACAAGTTTGTGTACTTTTACTACAAGCATGTGTACTTGTGTGTACTTGTGTTACAAGCTCATATACTTGCGTGTACTTGTACTACAAGCATGTGTACATGTATTACACGCACGTGCAGTTGTACTACAAGTGCACGTGTACTTTCATTACAGGTACATCTACTTGCACTATGAGTTTGTGTACTTGTACTACAGGTTTGTGTACTTGCACTACAAGTACATGCACTTGCGTGTACTTGTACTACAAGTTTGTGTACTTGTGTGTTCTTGCACTACAAGCGCATGTACAGTACTTGTATTACAAGTGTATGTACTTGCACTACAAGTTTGTGTACTTGCACTACAAGTATGTATACTTGTACTACAAATACTTGCACTTGCATTAACATGCAGTACAAGCACGCGTACTGGTGTGCACTAGCACTACACGCAAATGTACTTGTACTACCAGCACATGCAATTGTACAACATGTACTACAAGTACATGTACTTGCGTGTGCTTGTACTACAAGTTAGTGTACTTGCGTGTCCTAGTACAAAACTATATGAACTAGTACTACAAGCATGTCTACTTGTGTGTAATTATACTAGAAGTATGTGTAATTGCATGTACTTGTACTACAAGTATAACGACCAGCACAGCAAAGCTACCCACGCAATTTCTACAGAGCTTGATTCATCATTGGGAAGAACTTATCTGGCAGTCCAAAGGGGAAGGGGATTTTGTGCGCTTAAATCTTTGGTTGCAGTACCATTTTTGGTCACCAATCTTACACATTGCTCCTTTAATTAGTAGTATGTGAAAATATGCAGTATAGGTTGGCGTAGTAACAATTTATTTGGTGGTTAGCAGGGGAACATTTGCACCTGTCACCATCTTTTTTTATGCACTCTATCCTTTAAAACATATTGGATATTCAGGCCAAAGCAGCATCAACATACAGGTTTGAATTCTCTTTTAATACTTCATCTTGAAATCCATTATTTTAATATAAATATCAACCAAGAGGCTACCAGTGCTTTGAGGCTTCTTCGATTGCACTTTAGAACGAAAACACACTCAAACGCGTCGCAACTACAGTGTGGCTATTTCTCACCAAAGGACTCCAACAAACAATCACGCTCAACTAAGTCGCCTTGCGTATTTTTCACTTGTCAATGTCAAGAGATTTAAAAGCAGAATCATATCGTTAATCAACAGTACATCCACTTATTGGACATGTTCAATGTTGCAATCTCTGTTGAATCCATGTGGTTTGTGCCTTGTTCCGAAGTTGCATTTAATAGATGACTAGTAATAATATTTGTCCATTGAATACACATGTATTTCTATAGTGTGCAAAGTATACTATGTTCCATTTAAGAGAGAGTTCAATGACCTCGGTACTGTTCCTCACCAGGAAACATCTGTGCAACAAGATCTCTTTTGTTGTTTCCAGCAAGTTGAATCTTTTTTTTTCACCCCCTTCTTATTGCTATGAAGTACAATCAGATGTTGGCCTCCAACAGTTACATTAAAAAACAACCCTCATGCCAGTTAAATGTGTTTAACGAATTTGCTTTCTTTGCCTAATTTGGGAATCGGGACTAGGAACGCCTCTGTTCACGTGTTATTGTCAGTCTGATGATGGAAACATTTGTTTAGGTTTGGTTGTTGTCATGCGGGGAAAAGAATTGTGAATTGTAGAGAATTTTAGAGAGCTTGAAGGCACAGCACGTTTCAAATGGTGGGTTTCCAGACTTTGTTCTTTTAACATCCACATTGTGTACTATACTGTGTTCATATTAATTAGTCTTTTCTTACATGCTAACATCTTTGTTTTGTTTGAGCAAGTTAAATAAAGTTGCAATACAAAACACAAAAGTCTGTTGTCCATCCATTATTACTACAGTTTCGCTTTCCATGTAGCTGATTCATTATGCACTACTGGTTATAAGTTATAACAACTGTTAAGAAAATATGACGGTTTTTTTGTGTGTGTGTGTGTATATTACAGGAAGTCGACTTGTCGCCCTCACCTCTTTACTAGCTGTTTATCTATATATAGTCTATTTGCATTATAACCTCAATATACAGGAAAATAAAAGATACACTGCTGGCCAAAAGTATTGGCACCCCTGCAATTCTGTCACATAATCATCGGCAGAGTTTGACTTTTGGGGCAGGGGCAACATGTTGATGAACCCGAAACGCAGTGTCAGCAATAAAATTAACTTACAAGAATATTGATGATAATAAGTTGACAACGAACGTTTTTTTGTTTCCCATCATTCTTGAGGGGAATTCTAAGCCAGGGTGCTTAGGCAATACTTTACTCATACTTACTATGTCAAGATCGTCATCCATTGAATATGGTACGCCCGCCGGTGTCGTGCCAATGTAGTTACCACAGTCAAAAATTGTATCCCCTGAGGGGAGCTATATGGAGGTAGATTTGTGTCTTTATTTTACATTCAAACACATTTTTTGGGGGGTTTGAAAATATTTTGATTGAAGCAACTTTTTTTGGATTGCATATTTTTCTTTGATTTTGTTTTTTTTTTTTTTTTTTTTTTTTTTTTTGATTGAAGCAACTTTTTTGATTGAAGTAATGTTGATTTGTGTTTGGGTCACATTTTGGCTAGGACGTTTTTGTCTTCATTATTCAATCAAATTATAAGTTGCTTCAATCATAGAAAATGTTTTTGAATGCGAAAAAATATTTGAGATTGAAAAATTTGCATTTGAACACTTAATTTTTAATTGAAAAAGTTTTCTTTGATTGAAGCAATCGTTTTTGTGTTTGGACCATATTAAGGTTAGGACATTTGTGTCTCAATCATTCAATCCCTCAAAAAGTTGCACCGGTAAAAAAAAATTATATTTTCAATCAAAGAAAAAAATCATTTGAAAAAATTTAATTGCCCTCCCCTAATATTAATTTTTTTTAAATGAAAATTATATGCAAAGCAAATGACCATCTAAGGTGCAAGTCACATGATCTGTTTGAAAAATAATTTTGACCCATTATAAAAATATCTTTTTTTGTTCATTTCATTCATTTTTGTTGGAGTTTTATTGCTTTACAATTTTTATACTGGTGTAAATAGAAAAGTAAATTACATGCAATGACACTTTTCGGCCACCAGGCCCCCCCTCCCCCTTAAAATCCGCTTATGTAGATAATGCTCAATTCCTCCCAGAAAATGATTGCAATTACAAATGCATTGGTAGTAATTTGTGCTGTCAAATTTATTGCGTTAGCGGGCGGTAATTAATTTTTTAAAATTATTCACGTTAAATGGCGCATTTAACGCATGCGCGGAACGACCCGCTCGTGCATTGCCTCAAACAGATTACAAAGACGCTGTTTTTTGCACAATGAGAGCTAAGAGGCAGAGAAAGGCGAGTGGACATAGGCACCGTTTATTGGTATATAGGCTTCGGCAACTACATAAGTATCATTTATTGAAAGCACAACAAAAATAATATTCATATCTCTTGAAAAAAAATGATATTCACAAAAAGAAAAGCGCTTCAATCTGTATTAATGAGGCCCTATTCTCACACAGTTAAATGACAATGCAAAGAGAACTGGCATTTCCAATCAAAATAGCTATGCAAAATACATATAAAACTTACTCAGACTTTGGTCATACTCTATTCAAACATTTCATTTAGTTCAACAAATACACTGGATAGCAATATTTAGTCACAATATGCAAACTATCAGAGGTCTCGTACGTTGTGAAGCCAGCACTCAAATGACCGTGAAGTACCAGTATACAGGGAAGTACGGCGTCAGTCGAGTGACAAAACACACTCATTAACTTCATTTCTAAGTACAGTGGTACCTCTACATACGATCGCTTCGACACACGAACTTTTCGACATCCGACGTAAAATTTGAGTCGCCATTTGTTTCTACATCCGACGACATGTTCGAAATACGACGACAATGGCAGCACCGCAGACGAATGCACGGCGGATTTTCTTGTGTGACAAATCAACACCGGTTTCAGAAAAGGTTGGTACAGGTGGCGAAACAAGGAAAAAGTTGACGCTTACCTTCTAAATGAAGATGCAAATGACAGAAAAATATGAGCGTAGGGTGGGCATCCGTGAAATGGCTCAACAATACATCTCCACGGTCCTCCTCCGACCATCGTTCGCCAGTCTTTATAAATTAAGCTGACAATTCTTATTGTGGTAACATCTCCAGAGAAATCGCCAACTTCGCCACGTTTTTATCATTTATTTCACAACTTATTCAAAACAAAAACACCTTCTGTCTGCCGCAATAGACCCTACCCACCTACGTCACAAAACCACGTGCTCGCTGTATGGTTCCGCCCACTTGTCCGTCATTTTGACTCTGTATTAGCATTGTTTTCAATTGATGGCGGAATTTAAAATGCATTTCATGGAAGACCCGGTGCTTTCTGATGCTGCAAACTCACTGGATCTGTTGCATAAAAGGCGTTATGAGGAAAAGCTTCGTTCTATACAGTCGCCAGATCCATATTTGATGCCCAAATCAATGTTTTTCGACCCACTGTCTTCGCCCTGTCTGCCTGACATCTGCTACGCAGATATTTACAATTATCTTGTCCACACTAAATCAGCCTATTCTCACGAAAATATGAAAAACTTCAAGAGCTTGGAGGCTTATAAATACTTCGTTGCTGGTTGGGTGAAACAGGTCCTCGTCCACGAAAATTCGGCAGGAATCTATCTTGTGCTTGGAAAGGTGAGTTACGAAATTTTCAATTCAAAATCTTTTGTTATTGCTAACATCCACTGTCAAGTCTAATGTATTTCATGTCGTTTGTCACAATGGAGTTAAGGCTTTTAATGTTTATATGGTTTAGCGATAGCACTCTCACTACATACATACGTGTATGTTGTCGGCGATTAGCCTAGCAATGATCTTAATTGTGGTTATTTGTCAGCCCCGTAGACGAGGCCAGTTTCTTTCACTTGGTACCAGCTAAATATTATTCAAAAAATAACGATAGTGGAAGAAAGGGAAGTCACAAACATCTTGAATTTGAAACTATGTCGTACTACGTCGTATGTTGTCGGCAATTAGCCTCGCAATTATGTTAATTGTGGTTATTTGTCAGCCCCGTAGACGAGGCCAGTTTCTTTCACTTGGTACCAGCTAAATATTATTCAAAAAATAACGATGGTGGAAGAAAGGGAAGTCACAAACATCTTGAATTTGAAACTATGTAGTACTACGTCGTATGTTGTCGGCGATTAGCCTCGCAATGATCTTAATTGTGGTTATTTGTCAGCCCAAAACCCTCTAAGTATATCTTAAATGCATCTTACCGGATATAAAATGACTACTACATAGTCTGTGGTGATTTTTTGGTGCCCAGTTTTCACGTCGAATTGCAGCCGTCCATTTCGCTCTCTTTGGATCCCTCGGAATACGGTAAAACTTCAAGTCTCTCCTTCCATCTTCACTGTTAGTGCAACCAACAGCCACACACGCCTTCACCATTTTGATTATTAATGTTAAGGAAGCAAAAAACGTCCGCCACATTAGAACCCGATTCGTTACATTAATACAGGAATTATTATTATTAGTAGTAGTATTATTATTATTATTATTCCGATTTTGATTTATAATTTATTTGTTTTGCTATGTGTAATTGCCATTTGTAATAGTACCAGCAGTATTTTTTAAGGATTTAGTGAAGGTTTTTGGGCTGTGGAACGAATTAATGGAATTATAATGTATTCCTATGGGAAAATCCTGCTCGACATACGACCATTTCGACTTACAAACAAGGTCCTGGAACGGATTAACTTCGTATGTAGAGGTACCACTGTAATTTAAAACGCGCCATTGACACCTTGTGGTGTATTTCAATCACTACCTTACGTAGTTAAAGACACTGTGGAAGAACGGCAGGGAGCCTATGTCACGTCACCGCCAACAATGGCGAGCTACTAGTTTATTTTTTGATTGAAAATTTTACAAATTTTATTCAAATGAAAACATTAAGAGGGGTTTTAATATAAAATTACTATAACTTGAACTAATATATATCTTTTAAGAACTACAAGTCTTTCTATCCGTTGATCCCTTTAGGAGAAAGAATGTTCATCATGTTAATGCCATCTTGCGGATTTATTGATACAATAAACAAATGCAATACTTATGTACAGTATGTTGAATGTATAGATCCGTCTTGTGTCATATCTTTACATTCCAACAATAATTTACAGAAAAACATGGCATATTTTAGCGATGGTTTGAATTTCAATTAGTTACGATTAATTAATTTTTCAGCTGTGATTAACTCAATTAAAAATTTTAATCGTTTGACAGCCCTACTAGTAATATCTTCATTTATTTTGCTTGCAATGAAAAAAAAAAACAAAAAAGAATGAAAGATAAAAAAAACATTAAATTATCATTTTACACAAAACTCCAAAAATGGGCCACACAAAAGTACCGTAATGTTCGAACTATAAGCCGCTACTTTTTTTTCTTCATTTTGAATCCTGCGGTTTATAGGCCAGTGCGGCTTATTTGTTGATTTTTATGGGTTAATAGGTAACACTTTGTCTGACAGCGACGTCATAAGACTGTCATTAGTATGACATGACACAATCATGGGCATTGTTGAATTCTTATTACAGATGTCATTAAGTGTCATCCGGAAAATTATGTCACTAACTCCATTTATGTCCAGCTCAGATCTTTTACATCCATTCAAAAGTGAAATCATTTGCCGGATAACACTAAATGACATCTGTTATAAGCATTCATTAATGCTCATGACAGTGTCATGTCATAATTATGATTGTCTAATGACAGTCTTATGGCGACACTGTCAAATAAAGTGTAACCAAATACCATCATTATTATTATATTATCAATTAATTAAACAACTGGAAAAGTGACTGAAGAAATAATTCACACAGAACATGAATTTGGTTGTTATTTACATTTCTAGCACTGCAATGCATGCTAGGAGGCATGTTGGACAACAAAAGTGTTGACAGCATGTGGCAGCAGAGGTTGACTGTCTCCCCCAAGGGAGCAGTGATGACAGATGAAGCTTCTTGAAGCAATGAGGCTTTGCAGCCACTTGGTTCAAAGCTTCATGGTGGTTGGTGTTATGACAGTAGTATGATACCGCTGTCAAAGTGTTACCGGTTAATATATTTTTGTGTAAATATCCCACACACAGTCAGGACAGCGGCGGCATATATTCCAGTGCGACTTATCAACGAACAAATGTCATTTTCGTGTCAAATTTGGTGGGTGGCAGCTTATATTCAGGTCCGCCTTATAGTGCAAAAATTACGGTATTGGCACCATCAGCCTAATACTTGGTAGCACAACCTTTAGACAAAATAACTGCGAGCAACGGCTTCTGGTATCCATCAATGAGTTTCTTACCATGTTCTGATGGAATTTTAGACCACTATTCTTTGGCCAACTGCTCCAGGTCTCCGAGATTTGAATGGAACCTTCTCCAAACTGCCATTTTCAGATCTCTCCACAGGCGTTCAATGGGATTCAGGTATGGCCTCTTTAGAAGTCTCCAGTGCGTTCTCTCAAACCATTTTCTAGTGCTTTTTGAAGTGTGTTTTGGGTCACTGTCCTGCTGGAAGACCCATGACCTCTGAGGGAGACCCAGCTTTCTCACATTATGCTGCAAAATTTGTTGGTAGTATTCAGACTTCATAATGCCTTGCACACGGTCAAGCAGGCCAGTGCCAGAGGTAGCAAAGCAACCCCAAACATCAGGGAACCTCCGCCATGTTTGTCTGTGGGGACCGTGTTTTTTCTTTGAAGGCCTCGTTTTTTTTTTTTCCTATAAACTTTATGTTGATTCCTTTTCCCAAAAAAGGATGTTTTGATGCTTCTGCGCATCGCGGGTCTTCTTGCTCAAATTAATGCGCATGTGTAATACTTGAACGTTCTCAATGGACAAATGCAATCTGAACGGGCACGCCCAAAAAACAGATTTGACAAAAAATCAGATTTGTGCAGTAAGACCTGCAGTATGAACGTAGCCTTATTGATGACACTGCGCAAGGTAGACACAGGAAAATTCAGGTCTTTGGAGATGACTTGTAGCCTTGAGATTTCCCATTCTTCCTCACAATTATGCTTTTCAAGTCCTCAGTTCTTTGGTCTTCTTTCTTTTCTCCATGCTAAATGTGATACACGCAAGGACACAGGACAGAGGTTGAGTCAACTTTAATCCATTTTAACTGGCTGCAAGTGTGATTTAGTTATTGCAATCACCTGTTATGTGCCACAACTTTTGAATCTTTTATGGTTAGCAAAATAAATGAAGATATAACTACCAAAGAATTTTTCATTACAATAATTTTCTGGGAGAAATTGAGCATTATCTGACAGAATTGCAGGGGTGCCAATACTTTTGGCCACCAATATGTGATGGCATGTTGACGGGACAAATTATTTCCAATTGCTTGATTTTCTATGAAGAAAAACAATTCAAAATCTTGACAAATTTTCAAAATTCCAAGATTGACTTTTTTTTTTTTTTTTAAACCTGTCCTGTTCTGCTGTTTGACACGGAGAATGGAAGTTAAATCCGAACAGTTTTAATGTTTCACAATGAGAGTATGACATACTCCCATTGTGATTATTCAACATACCTCGTTTATCATGACAAAGCAGCGAACAGGAAGGGGTTATGGGGGAACAGAAGAAAAGAAACACAAGAGAAGAAAGAAAACAAATACAAACAACAACAAGAAATACATTGAACATCTAGAGACTAACTACTATGTTGGTGCGATCGTCAGCTAGATGTATTTCCGGTTGACACCATGTGGGGGGCCTGTTGACCAGGGAAAGAGGGGGACGGGGTGGGGGAGTCTATAAGCTACGTGATTGAAAGGGGTAGAGTGTACACAAATCGGCTCTGTGTGGATTTTTTTTTGGGTAAGGTTCTATTCTAATGTATTGTCAAATAGCAGTTGTGGATGAAGTACTCAATTTATTTATTTATTTTTTTTTTTTTTTACTTAAATAAAAGCACAGATAAGGGACAAAAATACTATATACACTGCTGGCCAAAAGTATTAGTATTAGTAAATGATTGCAATTACAAATGCTTTGGTAGTAATATCTTCATGTTTTTTTGCTTGCAGAGAAAAAACACAAAAATGGCACCCTTTGAAAAATTGTGATGCTTCTGTAATTTGTGTAATTAACAGCACCTGTTACTTACCTGTGGCACATAACAGGTGGTGGCAATGACTAAATCATACTTGCAGCCAGTTAAAATGGATTAAAGTTGACTCAACCTCTGTCCTGTGTCCTTGCGTATACCACATTGAGCATGGAGAAAAGAAAGGAGACCAAAGAACTGTCTGAGGACTTGAGAAGAAAAATTGTGAGGAAGCATGGGCAATCCCAAGGCTACAAGTCTATCTGCAAATACCTGAATGTTCCCGTGTCTACCGTGCGCAGTGTCATTAATAAGTGTAAAGCCCATTGCAATGTGGCTAACATCCCTAGATGTTGACTAAAAAGAAAAATTAACGAGAGATTTCAAGGAAAGATTGTGCGGATGGTGGCTAAAGAACCTCAACTAACATCCAAACAATTTCAAGCTGTCCTGCAGTCCGAGGGTACAACAGTGTCACCCGTACTATCCGTCGGCGTCTGAATGAAAAGGGACTCTATGGTAGGATACCCAGGAAGACCCCACATCTGACCCAGAGACATAAAAAAGCCCGACTGGAGTTTACCAAAACTTACTTGTGAGAGGCAAAAACGTTTTTGAAGAATGTTCTCTGGTCAGATGAGAAAAAAAGTAGAGCTTTTTAGGAAAAAGCTTCAAAATAGAGTTTACAGGGGGAAAAAACGAGGCTTTCAAAGAAAAGAACACAATCCCCACAGTCAAACATGTTTTGGGGTTGCTTAGCTACCTCTGGCACTGGACTGCTTGACCGTGTGCATGGCATTATGAAGTCTGAAGACTTCTAACACATTTTCCAGCATAATTTAGGGCCCAGTGTGAGAAAGCTGGGTCTCCCTTAGAGGTCATGGGTCTTTCAGCACGACAATGACCCAAAACACACTTCCAAAAGCACTAGAAAATGGCCATGAGTAACAACACACCCACCACCTGTTTGAGCTCATTATTGTCACCTGTGGACCCCACAATCAGTGATAATCCAACTGCTACCATGGGCAATGCCAAAGAGCTGTCCAAAGACACCAGAGACAGAATTGTAGACCTATACAAGACTGGACAGGGTAACTGGACAATTGCCAAGCAGCTTGGCGATATAAGATCCACTGTTGGAGCAATTATTAGAAAATGGAAGAAGCTAAACATGGCTGTCAATCTCTCTCAGAATGGGGCTCCATGCAAGATCTACTTCATAGGGTCTCAATGATCCTAAGAATGGTGAGGAATCAGCCAAGAACTACACAGGAGGAGCTTGGCAGTGACCTGAAAAGAGCTGGGACCTCCATTTCCAAGGTTACTGTTGGTAATCCACTAAGACATGGATTAAAATCATGCATGGCACGGAAGCTTCCCCTTCTTAAACCAGCACATGTCCAGGCCCGTTTTAGATTTCCAATGACTATTTAGATGATCCAGAGATGTCATGGGAGAAAGTCCTGTGGTCATATGAGATCAAAATGGAACTTTGGTCTTAATTTCACTCGTAGTGTTTGGAGGAAGAAGAATGTGGATGATGATCACTCTATGGTTCTATTTTTTACCTCTCTGAGTATTCTGCGCTACACTCTTGCCGTCATCTTTGGTGGACGGCCACTCCTTGTGAGAGAATCAACAATGCCAAACTCTCTCCATTTGTAGACAACTTCTCAGACTGTCGATTGATGAACATCCAGACTTTTAGAGATGGTTTTGTGTCCTTTCCCAGCTTTATACAAATCAACAATCCTTGATCACAGGTCTTTTGTCCGAGACATGATGCACATCAGACAATGCCTTTCATCAAGAGAATTCTTACCAGGTGTGTGTTTTATAGTGGGCAGGGCAGCTTTAAACCACTCATCAGTGATAGGGCACACACCGGACTTAAATTGTTTGGTAAAAATTGGTTTCAATTGCTCTTTAAGTCTCCTTAGGCAGAGTGTTCACTTACTTATTTTTTTCCCTCTTCTGTCATTGTTTGCATGCTATCCTGATTAAAATATGAGAACCTACAGTATAAATGTTTGGGTGGTTTTGGTTAAAGCAAACACTGATTTTACATCTGTGTGATTTGGACAAAGATCAGATAACATTTGATGGTGATTTCATGCAAAAATGTGAGATATTCCAAAAGATTCAGATACTTTTTCATACCACTGTCAGTACACTACCTTGTTGGGATTTTGTTGTCACACTTTAGTTGAAGAATTTGAAATTGTGCATTTGTTTGTCTTAGATCCACCTTCAGTAAACAACAGGAAGAAAATGTGCCTGCAAAGCTGCACATTATGTCTGCATGCTTTAATGTCACTGCCTCTATTCAAACCTGGATACATTTAATATAGTAATGTCATAAAATAAAGAGGACATTACAGTAGCAGTACTTATGATTCGTTAATGATTTTAGCCAGGACTGTCCTTCATTTTAATGCCCCGTACGGTATCAAGGTTCCTTATGCAGCTGCACCTAAATGCAACAAACTCCAGTTTCTTTGCGACTGCTCTCTGCATTGCGAGCAACCACACGTAGGCAATGTTTAACACTTAGGGAAGTGCTATTTTACCTCAACATCTGGCATATGTTGTCAACAAATGAGTCATTCACTGTAGTTACCATAAAGGTTGACAAAAGGAAATTCATGAATTCACTTGTTGTTTGTATTAGCATGCTAGTGGTTAGCCGCTTACCAACTTCAGACCTGGGAGTAGTTGTTGGTAGGAGTCTCTTTTGTTTTTTCTAAATAATAGAAATACCAAAAAATACTTTTTTTTGCGTAATATTAAAAAACAAAAAAACAATGATCACATCAGTGTCTTTTTATTTGCAAAAAGCATTTTCCATTTTTTATATGCACCTGTTACATGCTGTTTTTTCCCCACAAGATAAAAGTTGTACGAAGAACTGGGATTTGTATTTTTCATTTATTAATTTTTATCCAAATTTGTTTGCACATTTAGAGCCATAAATATTCTGCTTTGTGGCACTGCATTTTGCAACAAAAATACTGTGAACAAATAATGTCCACCTTTTCCCCACAAATGAATATTCTGTTACAAATAAACCTACTTAATGATAACATATATCATGAATAAATAAATGAACATAAAATTAATAAATTATGATACCATTATCATTAAAACGTTGTAGTGTCGGGATTACGCGTAAAACAGATGAAGGAATTTGTCGTTCTCACGAGGTACCACAGAAGGTGTTGTGGAAATGGCCAGTTTCAGATCAACACTGCTAGCCAAAATTATTGGCACCCCTGCAATTCTGTCAGATAATGCTCAATTTCTTCCAGAAAATGATTGCAATTACAAATGCTTTGATAGAAATATCTTCATTTATTTTGCTTGCAATGAAAAAACACAAAAGAGAATGAAAAAAATTTTAAATCATGATCATTTTACACAAAACTCCAAGAATAAGCCGGACAAAAGTATGGGCACTCTCAGCCTAATACTGGGTTGCACAACCTTTAGACCAAATAACTGCAAGCAACGGCTTCCGGTATCCATCAATGAGTTTCTTACAATGTTCTGCTGGAATTTTAGACCATTATTCTTTGGCCAACTGCTCCAGGTCTCTGAGATTTGAAGGGTTCCTTCCCCAAACTGCTATTTTCAGAGCTCTCCACAACTGTTCAATGGGATTCAGGTCAGGATTCATTACTGGCCACTTTAGAAGTCTCCAGTGCTTTCTCTCAAACCATTTGGTAGTCCATTTTTAAGTGTGTTTTGGGTCATTGTCCTGCTGGAAGACCCATGACGTCTGAGGAAGACCCACACTTTTCCACACTGGGCCCTACATTATGCTGCAAAATTTGTTGGTAGTCTTCAGACTTCATAATGCCATACACACGGTCAAGCAATCCAGTGCCAGAGGAAGCAAACAAACCCCAAAACATCAGGGAATCTCCGCCATGTTTGACTGTGGGGACCGTGTTCTTTTCTTTGAAGGCCTCGTTTTTTTTTTCTGTAAACTTTATGTTGATGCCTTTTCCCAAAAACCTCTACTTTTGTCTCATTTGACCAGAGAATATTCTTCCAAAACGTTTTTGGCTTTCTTAGATAAGTTTTGGCAAACTCCAGCCTTTTTTATATCTTTGGGTCAGAAGTGGGGTCTTCCTGGGTATCCTACCATAGAGTCCCTTTTCGTTCAGACGCCGACGGATAGTACGGGTCGACACTGTTGTACCCTCGGACTACAGGACAGCTTGAAATTGTTTGGATGTTAGTCTAGGTTCTTTA
Source organism: Corythoichthys intestinalis (assembly GCF_030265065.1). Classification (NCBI taxonomy): domain Eukaryota; kingdom Metazoa; phylum Chordata; class Actinopteri; order Syngnathiformes; family Syngnathidae; genus Corythoichthys; species Corythoichthys intestinalis. Next base: position 37,706,239 of record NC_080413.1, read on the forward strand.
TCCACTATCCGCACAATCTTTCATTGAAATCTTTTGTTCTTTTCCGTCCACATCTGGGGAAGTTAGCTACAGTGCGATGGGCTTTACACTTATTGATGACACTGCGCACGGTAGACACAGGAACATTCAGGTCTTTGGAGATGGATTTGTAGCCTTGAGATTGCCCATGCTTCCTCACAATTATGCTTCCCAATTCCTCAGACAGTTCTTTGGTCTTCTTTCTTTTCTCCATGCTCAATGTGGTACACACAAGGACACAGGACAGAGGTTGAGTCGACTTTAATCCATTTTAACTGGCTGCAAGTGTGATTTAGTTATTGCCATCCCTTGTTATGTGCCAAAGGTAAGTAACAGGTGCTGTTAATTACACAAATTAGAGAAACATCACATGATTTTTTTTTTTAAAGGGTGCCAATACTTTTGTCCGGCCCATTTTTGGAGTTTTGTGTAAAATGATAATGATGTTTTTTTTTCCCATTCTCTTTTGTGTTTTTTTCATTGCAAGCAAAACAAATGAAGATTTTACTACCAAAGCATTTGTAATTGCAATCATTTTCTGGGAGAAATTGAGCATTATCTGACAGAATTGCAGGGGTGCCAATACTTTTGGCCAGCAGTGTATTATTAATGGTGTAAAATTCTCGCAGGATTTTAACCCTCGATCTTATATTCTCATAAAAATACAAGCTTCTTACAGGTGTGAATGTCAGTTCAAGCATGAAAGGAAGTGTCCTCCATTTTATTGCTTGTAAAAAGTTTCTGTACATGTGGGCGGGACATACTGCAGTCGGTTAGTGCATTAAAGGCCATTTGAAGTTTTGACTGACTTGCAGCCATGTTATGCTATGCACTGCAGAAACAGGAAAACAGTCTGAGCTCCCTGTCTCATGGTAATTGGCTTGGGCAACTCGAAACATGAAGCATTTATGAATTTAAAACAAAGCGTGCATCTGGCTTGTGGTTCTCCAGTCAGTTTACATTGGGGCAATCACATGCTGCCGTTGGTGGTGCAACGCAGAGGAACAATTTGAAACACCCCCCCACCCCCAAAAAAGTGGTATATTTTTATGCTGATTAGAACCAAAATTGCCATGCTGATTTCAACTTTTTAATTTGTATATCTCAATGTAGCTATACACTTTGTATAGACAAAATAGTGTTAACTTTGAAGTCGTGCCCTTTTATTATATACTGTCAACAATTGATTTTTATTTTCATGAAATAACCACATACTGTACTGTATGTTAACCCCATAGACTCATGAGCATTTTTTTTGATAAAATAGGGAGATTTTTCTATGAGTATTTATAAAATAAACAGTTCAAACATGCCTTGTTGCACATCTTTTTATTCCTAAATCATGTAAATATTATATCATGAACTTTTTACCCAAATTTGTACATTTTTTAAAAGTGTCATATCCAGCTAAAGTTGAAGACTTTCAAATGCCAAAAATGGAAAATCACAAACATTGCTTGATTACTGATAAACTATTAATCTCAGCCAGGTTTTGACAACTGATCACAAAAAAATTAACATTTTAGCTTTAATTTGACATATTGCACATCAAGGTTGAGCAAATGAGCATGGAGTAATTTACATTCTACAAACAGCAATTTTGACAATAGTTTGTAAACAATAGACATTATTGTCATGACAATGGAAAAAGAACATTTTCTATTAAATGAAATGAAATGAAACATCATCTTTTACACCTGGAAGGGGTCTGTTCTGGCCTCTGGCTCTACTTCTCGCCCTCTCAGCCCTTGGAGCTCTGGCAGGGGGTCAAGCTGAAGTGGAAAAAAAAAAAAAAAAAAAAAAAAAGATTTTTCCAACAAAAGACATTTTTTCTACCTTTTAAATCATTCGATATGCTTATACTGGAATGCCATGTCAAATTTTGTTGTTTCGCAATGTTCATTTGTCTGTTGACAATGACAATAAAGAGCATTCTATTTGTAGGTTTTCAAAAATTTTCTCTAGTTGTTTTTGAAACAAAGGGTTGAATCGAACAGTGTATCACCTGAACCAACACACATGACAGTTAGTAAAAGTCATTCCAGATTTATTTGGCATTAATCATTTAGCCTATCAATTAATTAGGTTCATATTCGTGAGAAATGTAGCCCTGACCCCCGTTCACCCAATCTGTTTGGACTTATTAATGTCCCGTCCCCAGCAAAACGTATACATTCAGGTTATGCTGTTATATCATCCCTTACCAATGTTGACACCAAACTTAAGCCCTTGAATAGAACTATAATTATATATGAATGGAAATATGTTAAATTGTCAGGGGTGGATAAACTTTTTTTTCCTACCACTGTAGACGTTTCTGAATGAGTACAGTACACAAGCATTCCTTCATCTACAACCCCTAGCAAAAAGTATTAGATTAACCAGTCTCGGAGGAGCACTCACTCAGACATTTTAATATATAGAACAAACTCAGATAAAAAGCTTGAGAAAAAATATAGAATTAGTTCAAAAGTGCAACTCCTTGGCATTCAGAAACACTAAAAGAAATGAATAAAAACAATGCGGTGGTCAGTATATATTACTTTTATAGAGCAAGTGCAGAGAAATAAATATAAAATCACTCCATTCTGAAGAAAAATATATGGAATCACTCCATTTTGAGTAGAAAATACAGACACACCCAGTCAATTTCCTTTCCTTGATTGGGCCCCTGCCTCAGATTAGATCTTCTCGTTCATCAGCAGTTAAAAACAGTGCAGTGATCACAGCTTGGAGGGCTGCTGGACCAAGTGCATTGACAAGAATCATGGCTCCACAAGAGAGATGTCTCTAGAGACCAAGGAGTGGATTATCAAACTTCTTAAAGAAGGTAACGCTACACGTATGGTTGCCAAAGATTTGGCCTATTCACAGTCAGCTGTATCAAAAAATCTGGACCAAGTACAAACAGCATGGCAAGGTTGTTAAATTTAAGTGTACTGGTAGGCCGAGGAAGACATCCAAACGTCATGACAAACAACTAAAGGCCATATGTCTTGAAAACAGAAGATGTACAACAAGACAAATGAAGAAGAAATGGGGGAAGCTGGAGTCAAGATATATGACAGAACTGTGCAAAATCGCCTAAAGGAAATAGGATTTTCATACAGGAAAGCTGAAAGGAAACCATCATTAACACTTAAACAGAAAAGAACAAGACTGCAATGGGCTAAGGAGAGGCAATCGTGGACTGTGAATGACTGGATGAAGGTTATTTTCAGAGATGTGTCAAGAATTTGCATTAGACAAAGTGATGATGCTGGAACTTTTGTTTGGTGCCGTTCCAGTGAGATTTACAAAGATGACTGCCCGAAGAAAACATCAAAATTCCCTCAGTCCTTGATGATATGGGTGCATATCAGGCAAAGGCACTGGGGAGATAGCTGTAGTTAAATCTTCAATAAATGCACAAGTTAACATTGAAATTTTAGACAGCTTTCTTATCCCTTCAATTGAAAATATGTTTGGGGATCATGAAATGATTTTCCAAGATGACAATGGATCATGCCACAGAGCTAAAACTGTTTCAAGCATTCCTTGGAGAAAGACTCATCCAGTCAATGTCATGGCCTGCAAATAGCCCAGATCTCAACCCTATTGAAAAAAGGGGAGTTGAAAAGTGGTCCACAGCAAGGCTTCGACCTGCAAGGATGATCTGGCAACTGCAATCAAAGAGAATTGGCACCAAATTGATGAAGGATACCGTTTGTCACTCATAAAGTCCATGCCTCAGAGACTGCAAGCTGTCATAAAAGTCAGAGGTAGTGCAACTAAATACTAGAGATGTGTTTTGTTATTTATTTGTTTGTTTCTCATGATTCCATATACAGTATTTATCCCCAGAATGGAGTGATTCTATATTTATTTCCCTGCACTCGTTCTATAAAAGTAACATTTACTGACCACCACAATGTTTTTTATTCATATCTTTTAGTGTTTCTGAATGCTAAAGAGTTGCACTTTTGAGCTAATTCATTATTTTTTCAAGCTTTTTATCTGAGTTTGTTCTACATAATAAAATGTTTGAGTGAGTGCTTGTCAGAGACTGGTGATTCCATACTTTTTGCTACGGGTTGTATTTATTTGTGTCTGCGCGCGCGCGTCCTGACCGAATTGAAATCTCGCGTCAACCAATGAAATTTCAGAGAACAGTTTGAAATGATGGAGAGCTGACCAATCAGATGCATTCGCGCCTTCCCGGTCGCCAGTGGCTTTTGTCGAGAGGGCGGGCAATACACGACTACGTCAAACGTTAGCGGACTTGATATTTCTAAATATTGAGATTGATTTTCTGAGTCCTAACTTTGTTTCTGCAAGTTTTTTTTTCAAATTTCATTTTGCCATATTTGGATTTACTGCAGTAAGAGGTAAGTGCGACCGTGTCTCGCTCGCGTCTGTGATGCACTCGATGAACCGCTTCCCGTTTCTCTTCGTCGGGACTTTATTGGCTTTAGCTGCAGCTAGCTCTCTGAGCTGGGGTTAGCGCTGTGGTTTAGTGACTCTGACTACTTCCTGAAATAATGAATTCTTTTTGCTCGTTTTAGTGAAGATTTGAACCAAGCTGTCGCATCATATTTTCCAACCCGACGTCATTTCGTTGTATTTCACCCCGCTATTCATCATGGGAACCGCTGCGTTGTTAGAAATGTATAAACGTCACGACTGAAATGCATCAACGTTCATGTACAAAGTTCAGATATTAGACATTGCCACTCGACTCAAGATAAGACGTTCAACATTAGATTGAAAGCAAACGCTAATATCGCGCTACTATGTATTTGTCTAGGGTTCTCTAAGGTCTCTTGAGGTGAACGTTTTGTTTCTGTTTTTCCCCCCCTCCAAGCCGCCGGTAATGGGTGGGCTCTCGGCTGAATACATTTTTCGTCATTTTTTTTCTTCGACACAATTTGAATGCATGACGTTTTCCCTCCCTTCTGTCAGCCGAGCGGGACTACTTCGGGTTTAAAGCTCACGTTAAAGAAACAGCGACCGTGTGCTGTTTATTTACTACGCTATCGACGCTCTATAATGATATTATATGCGTATGCATATAAGCATGTAAATACTTAGGCACTTGGACAAAAATTTATAAGTCAGCTTTTCTACAAATTCTTGCTTGAATTGTGCAGTGCTCACATACGCAATGATGTCCCTTGTTTTTTCATTTAAAAATTCCAAGTAGAAAGAGAGTTATAGGTGGGAAAGTGCACTATAACTGGCCCATTGACACGATGATGAATCCCATTACTTTTTGTGGTCCAAATAAGATTGAGTGATAGTGGATTCTGAATGTATTGAACATAGGGATGTGCCGATTACGTATTTTTGCACTGGAGTCCGAGTCACCTCATTAGGAGAATCTGCCGATACCGAGTCCCGATCCCAGGGGCACTGGAAGATCTTTTTTTGTTTTTCCCATGTAAAACAGCCGTTTCATTCCAAATTTGTCATACTCACGTGCAGGGCTGTCAACAGACTTGCAGGGGCCTGGGGACAAGAAACCATTATAGGGCCCCCCCGCCCCTGCCACCGGCTTGTCACGACAACATATGTAGTACTTTAATGCTTTGCAAGCAAAGACAGTGTAAATTTTAAAATTATTTAATTTGAGGTTAAATTTAAAAGACCGTAATGTGATGTGACACAATATAAATAAACAATTTCCAATTATTGTCCCATGTAGGATACAATACAACTGAGAGTGCTATGCCTGCCTGCTAAGCAACAAAACAGTATAACTATACATCCTGTGTCTGCCCCCTCCACATCCCTGGGATTATCAAGCCCTCAAACAGTGATGCGTCTGGATTTTTTGACAGCAAAGTCATTTATAACATCAGTGAAATCGAGTGTTTGAGCAAGCTCACGCTCAATGGAGAGCATGGTGTACCGTTATCCCCAAGGGGCCGCTGTCCTCTACAATTTGGCAAAGACGAAGAGGTGGTCGAGCGTGAGGGGGTGAGATAGGAGTTGTTGTGAGTTGTTGCGCGGTAGCTCGGAGTTGAGTGGCTGTCCCCCATTGTTAATAGAAGTTCCAGCAAAATCGCTGCATCCGACGTGTCTCTGCGTTTATATGCATATTCCCACCTTCCTGAAGGAAGACATGGACGAACTAATGACAAACGAGCGGTCCACCCGTCCACTCCACACTACGGGGCGGAGTTGAGAGCACCGCAACTTACCATAAAGTACAGTTTGGTGAGAATGGCGAGGTTGTTAAGCGTGCCCTGTGATATAATGGAGCGTATGTAGTTTTTTATTATTTCATTTTACTGAAGGCTCGCTCTCCTAACTGGCAAAGACAAGAAAATGCGTAGCACTTGAGTGCGCTAGAGCCGGGTCAAACCATTCTCTGCTAAGACGTGGGGGGGTCTTGTGCAAAAAAAGGAAAAAGAATATATTTGAAATATTTAATATGTTAAAGTTTTTAAGTATATATCGAGTAGAGCAGGGCGGTAAACCGAAAATTTACCGTCACCGAAATTCTTAACGATGACCGACGTAATTTTGACCATGTCGGTAAATTCGGCAAATTAATAAAACAAGAAAATATAGTCTTTTCATCCCGCTTTGATTCTGTGTTGTTCGTCTATGTTCATTCCCCTTTAAGAAAGCAGTGAATGTGCTTACGTAGGGAGTCACGTGATCATCAGGAAGCCAATCAAACAAAAGCCCGGTAAGTTAACGCTAGCAGCTAACGCTACAAGCAAAACGTGATGGAGTGTGGCTTAAGGGAGGTTCACCAAACTTTCAACCGACATTTAGTAGACTCTTGGTGGCATCCAGACGGGCTTTCACTCACTGTCCTCCTTTGTTCTCACGATTTCCGGAGATGGTGCTTTCAGTGCTTTCTACTGGTAGCCAGGCTAACGCTAGCTAGCGGCTAACGCTACAAATGAACGTTATGGAGTCGGATAGCGGCTCTAACCTCGTCGAAACGGCTGAACTTAATGAGTGGATTGGGCACGGACTGCATCTAGCAATTACTATGTGGCGTTATTTTGTATCTGTCTGTGTGTGATTCCTCTGATAGCTTTTGTGATGGTAAAGCATTCAGCATAAAGTACAATCCAACGGCAAAACTTATAATGACCGAGAAATGGCCCCAGCTATTTTTATTGTGCGTGCATTTATTAAAAAATGCAAAGGGGGGAAAAAACCCTTAAACCATAAAGTAAACACTTGTATTTAATAATTATGTCACTGCAGCCATTAACAATAAGTTGTCTATTTGAAGTGTACTGTTCAAGCTGCAAGTCATTTGTGTTACAATTACATGTTTGCACAGGCATATTGATTTTGACAATGTACATTGTTCAAGTCATACACGCTGTTATAAATGTTCATACTTGAATTCTTATTGCTTAAAATACATTTTTATAAACTTAATGTTTAGACTGCATGTACAATTGTTAAATACAGTATATCAAATTGAATGCTGGTAAATAAATCAACAAGAAATAGTTAATCTGTATTTCATGCATTGATTCAGATTTTCAAATTATATAACAGTCCGCTTGGGCGAATTTATCGTCATTTATCGTTATCGAGATAAATCTGCTCAAATTATCGTGATACATGTTTAAGGCCATATCGCCCAGCCCTAATATCGAGTAGAACATAATATTTAATCAGACAATGAATTAAATAAAAAAGAAATATGTGAATGTAAAGTAAAATAAATTAAGGTTCATTCAGAGGCCCCTATGTTCCTGAGACCCGGGACAACATATGCCCTCCAGTCTATGGGCTTGTCACGTGTTTTCTCCATGCTTGACGTGCACAATGGCAGTACACATGCTGGATGGTTTATGTACTACTACTAGGCTACTACAAAGACAGCATTCTTCTTCACCAAGTTTCACCTTATTTTAGGCATGTTTTCTGTAACAATGAAGACAAAATGGATGACTATTTCCTTCGAAAATAATATTTTATTGCTGCTTCCTGACTGAACTGTAGTCTTCAACTGTATGCGGTTTTAAGTACATAAAATTTGTTAAAAGTTTTTTAATTAAGATTGTAAGTATGAAACATTCTCAGTACACAAATCAGACAAAAGCAGGCGCACATCGCAATAGCGATGATCAAACGATAAATCGTGCAGGCCTAGTAATAATAAACCATGGAACTATAAAGTCAACTGGATATCACAGACTTATTAGTATTTTCTGAAGATATGTCATATCTATTCATATTTGTGTGAGTTCCTGATAACCACATGACTATATACGTAAGCACACTGACTGCTTTCTTTAAGGGGAATGAACATAACCGAACAACACAGAGTCAAAGCGGGATGAAAAGACTTTATTTTCAAGTATCAATCACTGAATTTACCGACATGGTCAAAATTACGTCGGTCATCGTGAAGAACGGTAAATTTTCGGTTTGTCGCCCGACTCTACGTCAGTGGCAGCCAATACAAGGCAAAGAGGTAATTTTGGGGCATTTCAGGTCATCAAGCGTTGATTTTCAGTCACTTCCTGTTGATTTTGGGGCATTTTATTGGTCACCTCCTGTTGATTTTGAGACATTTTTGGTTACAGAACAGGAAGTGACCCGGGAATCTCCCAAATGAATTGTCAGTAACTCAAATTCAACAGGAAGCGATGCATAAATGCCCTAAAATAAGTGACCTGTAAATGGTCTGAAAATCAGAAAGGCTGACTGTGAATTCTCTTGTTTTGAATGACGTTCATTCGCCCCTCCCAGTCTAAGTGGATTGGGCGTCGAGCACCATCAAAGGCAGCCATTGACTTAACAGATTTGGTCGCAACTTCTTGTTTCGTTTTATTTTATTTACTTATTTTTAAACATTGACACCTTTTGAAAACGATATCTCGATTGTTGGCAGGAGCATATTTATAACCTTTTGTGATACAAAATATCACGATATGACACCATTTCGATATTTTTTCACACCCCTAACATTCAGTGTAATTTCTTTAGAAGTTTATTTTGTAAGAAAGAATATTCAAACGTTATTTGTTTGCAACATTATTTTGTGCTACGCATCTGATTGTAAAAAAAGATTTGTATATTTTGTTTACTTGGATTAAACCACTGCTGCACTAAACATTTAATATGTCTGTCATGTTGCGATAGTATTGCTGGAAAAAATTTTGAATGTGCTCTTTTATCCTGAATACTTTGTCGAGCTACAAATGTGATCAGGACATCTCTTGTTTCTATAAGGCACATAAAATGAGCTGCCTTATGTTTGTTATCAGATCCAAAGTTGAACCCTTTTCAATCTGCTTCACATGTTGCATATAATAAAGGTATACCAGATGGAGCTAGACGTTTTCAGCAAGGAGGGGATATGACTGTTTTGAACTTCCCCGCCCCCCACACACACGTTCAAACAGCCTGGCCTTAAGCCATTTGATGGGAACTGCGTCCCATATGGAACAGCACACATGTTAGTGGTAGGAGCAACTTTGGGTGTGTCCTGTCCTTCTCTGAATTTTGTTTGGTTTTGCCTGACTGACTCTAATAATCGTGGTGAGCCAACCTGCTAGTAAGTATTCGTGTTTTAAAAGCTTTGTTTTTTCTTCAAGTAAGGGTTAGTTGTTTTGCTACTAAGCATTTGATTTGCTTCTTTGGTTTTGAAGTTGAAGTTGGTATTGAAGTTTTCCCTACTCATTGCTTCACCTCTGCATTAACTGTAATTTAAAAAAAAAAAAAAAAAAAAAAAAAAGTCAGCCCAGTGTGAAGAGTGGTCTCCGGCAAGCGCAAATCGGGAGGAGCCACATAGCCTGTTGTAGATGCTGTCAGGAAGTGAAAAGCAGCAAGCATATTTACTATACTCCCAAGCACTAATACGTTTGTTTTTCATTGCTGCATAAGAAAACAGTGACTGTTTCTATTTCAAGGAATAGTGGGCATTTTAATAGTCGTGTTTTACAAGTTTTAGTGAGAAGGTGAATAGTTTCTTTTGTTCTTCGTGAACTACATTCCCACACAAACGCACATCCAGGTACCATTTAGCTTAGCAAGGAGAGGTATCAGTCATATCCCAGTATAAACACCAGTATCCCAGAGCTCGCAAAACTTTAAAAAATTTATCAAGGTTACGTCGGCCATGATCTGTGTGTATCCATCCGGCGAAACAACTTGATAGCACTGATATACAGTAAGCATGCCTGCCCCTCTGCTACTAGATGACATCAGCTGTGAAATCTCTATTTCTATTTAACAAACGGACAATTGACTAATTTACATGGCCAAAGTCCACTAGCTTCAATGCTATAAAATGCCAACTTAAAAAAAATGATATTTTTTTTACAATGCTCTTACAGAATGGTTCAAACACATATTACCACAAAAACGGCTATATATACCCATAAACTAAATTACAAATGCATTAAAAAAAACATTAGCTCAAACAAAAACTTTGCTCATATTGTTCTAAACAGGGAGCAGCTGGATTCAGCCATGTGAAATGAGTTATATCATATTCATTGTTGCCACTAGAGGGCAGTGTATCCACCCAAATCAATAAAACTGAATGCAAACGCTTCCAAAATAAACCATTACAATGACACTTTAATGAAACAAATACTCAAAGCAGCAAAATTTAATTTGAAACTTTTTTCTAATCGAATTACTCAAGTTAATTGATTCAGCATTGCAGCACTACAAGTTACCATAAAACACATGTAAAAATGTTATAGTTCCAGGGGTATGCAATAAGGGAAATCAATTTAAGTTCACTTGCGCCACGATCAAAACCACTGGCCCAGCTCAACGCGTCATTAATTGTTGCAAATAATCAAAAAAATAGAACAATTTGCTTGAATAACATTTTTTTTGGAAGGGAAATTTAATGAAAAGTGCAGCAAAATGGTGCAAAACGTCAATCTACTGCATATAATCCTATTTCAATGCCATAATAACTCCAGTATAGCCCCCAAAACATTTCTTGAGAGCTCCAGGGTGAGGCAGGCCCGTGGGAGCAATGGGCAAAGCTTTCCTGTCTTCAGTTTACTGCCCTCTAGAAGTCTCCCCCGGCTCAGTTGTCTTGGCAACAGTTTAGAAGTCAAAGAGATGAATAATGCAAATATGGCTCACGATTTTCATGATAGACTGTCGTTATGACAATATTATTTTCTCTATAGTCACACGGATTAATTATTAGAGCTGGGAATCTTCGGGCACCTAACGATTCGATTACGATTACTATTCAGAGGCTCCGATTCGATTATAAAACGATTATTGATGCACCCCCCCCTCCTTTTTTTATTTATTTATTTATTTATTTATTTTTTAATTAAATGTTTTGTACATTAGTTCCAAAATTGTTCAAAAATCCTCTCAGGCTAAACCAAACTACTATTTCAGTATCAAGTTAACATATAGCAGTAAACAAATATACAAAAATAACAGTAAATAAAAAACTCCAGTCCCCATTCTGTAACAGCAGCTTTAAACTACATTCAATTAATTTAATGTTGTGAATCAACTGTTAAAGTTGTTAAAATTGCTCCCGTTATTCCATAATTTCCCTTTTGTCTACTTTCGACATGTGAAAGTTTTAAAACTATTTTAAAGATAGATTCAAGTCAATATTTTTACCGATTTAGGAGTATTTTAGATAAAAAGTTAATTAGGTTTGCTTGGAAGGTTCGCTACAACAGCCTTGCAGGGAAGTGTACTGCTTTAAGATGGCGGCCGTTTACTAACCATCTACTTCCGCTTTACTTGGCATATTTCAATAATCGGAATTTGGATGTTTGTGAATCGTTCTCGAATCTTCCACGGCCGAATCGCGAATAATCTAAGAATCGGAAATTTTGCTCACCTCTATTAATTATCACGTAATTTTCATACCATAGGTTTCGTACTTGTTAACTTTTCTCTAACTTATTTGTCTGCATATGTGGACATTGATCTTCACATTTCACAGTATCGCCACTGGGGCTGAAACTTTATCTCCCTTTTCTTTTTATATTGGATTTCGCTTCCGCTTAACTCATCCGGTGATTTTCTTTTTCTTGAGTGATCTTTTTTCCCCTCGGTAATTGGCCGGGTGCTGGGGGTTTCAGAAATATGTTGTCTTGTAGTATAACGTTAGGTGGGTACTGAGATACTGACAATCAATCAGCAGCAGTAATAAGGTTGCACGCGTTCAAGCGGGAGCGAGCGAGCGAGTGAATGAATGAGGTGTGTTAACGCTCTAGCAACGGCTGGCTGCATAGACTGTAAGGTTGTCTTAGCGTAACGTCATCAAAACACGGAATCACTGGGAATTAATGTGAAATATGATTTAAATTTTTTTATTTTTTTTCTATCAACCGCAGCATTATTCTTACTGGCCCCACTAGGCCAGTGTTTGGAGTATTCTGGTGGCCCTGATGGTTTTAAAAGTACGTCCAGGCCACCAGGCCATTTATATTATCCACCCCTGGTTTATTTATTTGCCATTACACAAGTGAAACGAAATGTCATTCCAGGTTCAGCCCGACCGAGACAATTACAACATGTCATATTACATAGCGTAGGCCCAACTAGCCTGGAACCCCCGACTCACCGCTGTTCCAGCGCAGATCAAATTCCCAGAGCGGAGCAGACCACAGCAAACAGACAGCGGAGTGGACCAATCAGCGACAGGCAAACATGTTGGTAAAGCGACAACTCTAGAGCGGCGCGAGTGGAGAACGGAGAACTTTATTTAACATGGCTAGCGCGAGACTGTTGTCAATGACTTGTGTCGATGTGTTTTTGGTCATTTAAAACTGATTTTGCAACGGATTGGAACATATTCTCGGCTCTCCCGTTCGCCTTCTGTGTTGTTGTGGAGACGCGCAAGAGTGACGTTGCTCGTTAAGAACACGTCACGCAAATAATTGAATCTGATTGCACGGATGATTTTGTTCGGCTCGAGAGGCAATTAAGGAGGTGGGTCCCAGACCATTCTCATAGTGTTTGAAAAATACAGGGAGAGGAGTCAGGCCGTGCCAGGCAAAGGCAGAACTGCCTGCTGGATCGCTATGTAAAGCGCTCCAGAAAGTGTAAAAAAGAAACAATATGTGTTGACTGTATGTGGGAGGGGGGAGTATGAGACCTCTGTGAAGTTGGCCCCCATCATATGCAAATTTATAGAAAAAGTGTTATACGTTTGTGCTTGTTTGTGCTGAAGTTTTTTTTTTCGTCTGTGTTGCTATCATTTTTGAGATATTAACAATTATCTTATTTTATTCTTGAGATATTAATTTCGAGTGATGACGTGACTTGCAGCCTCCCATTTACTGCAAAATGGACCTGAAGGAGGGCCATTTCTTTGTGCTAGTTGTTGGGACACGCATCTGTTATTGAGAGAGTTGGTAAGCTTCGTCAGCGGCGACGGAGGTGCTGCGATTGATGTCATCACTCGAAATTAATATCTCAATATCTATAAACAATATAAGGACAAACAAAACTTTTTACAGCACAAACAAGCATAAACGAATGGCACCATTTTGTGTCCATTTTGGGGGGCTGTGTGACATCATCACTCCAAACTAATTTTAAATTACGATAGCAGCACAACTGAAAAATTTTGAGCGCAAACCTTGCACAAACAAATGACATAATTTTCTCTATAAATTTGCGTGCGATGGGGGGCTAATTTCACATAGGTGATTCATATTGTCATTTGATGGTAAAAGATTAACCATTTTGTCTTTGTATTGACTGGTATAATGGGCAGCGCTGTTGTTTGCCAGAAGTGGCTGGATGGACCTTACCCGAATGACACATGGCTCTGGTTAAACCCATCAGGGACAGACTTGTCAGCAGTTCTGCATTAGTGTTGGTTTTCAACACACTGAACCTCCCTTGTCGCTAATGATGCATATTGCTGACCTTGCCGGGGCCTACCTTATTGTACCCAGTAGTGTATACTATGGTGGGATTTTACCACTGTAGATTAGATTTCCAGCATGAAACCGCATTCTTCTACAGTACATGCAAGAAACTTAATATTTAGCAAAAAAAATCAAAGAGGTGGATGATACACATACTGTTTTTGACTTTAAGGCACCCAATGAACAACAGTACATTGCGGAACACGCGTAATATAGGGTCTAAGTTTGATTCAGTTGTTGTGCATTTTAGCATTCTAGCAGTAACGGCTACCCTTTAAGGGCAAATTGAAGAATCAAATTAGGAACATTTCATGCGTTGCGGAATATATATTTTAGGAGATGTAAAACAAAGGCTTGCTAATACTGCACTTCCAAAAGAGCATCAAATGCAAATACCAAATAAAATTCCAGAGTGTTAAGAACATGGAACCTCCCTCGCTAAGACAATGCATTAAGGAACTTTCGGAAGGCATATGAATGGAAAGACTGATTTAAATCGCTCAAGGAAAACAAAAAGAATTTGTAAAATTATGGGACACATACATGTACATTGTATCCACAGTCTAAAGAGATCTTAGAATATAGTTACTTCTATATGTCTTCTATATACAGAAGTATTTTTCATTTTTGTCTTTGCAAGCTGTGTGAATGCGTGTGGTAATGTGTACAAGATAATTTTTTGAATTAAAAGAAAAACCCTAACCCTATAACTGCATTTGAAAATAAATTAAAATACCTGATCTTAGCCTTAAACGGTATTTAAAAAAATAACTACAGTATTTCTTGGACTATAAGTCGCAGTTTTTTCCCATAGTTTGGCTGGGGGGTGCGACTTATACTCAGGAGCGACTTATGTGTGAAATTATTAACACATTATGATATCATTTCACATGTTATTTTGGTGTTTTGGAGTGACACTGATGGTTTGGTAAACTTGTTAGCATGTTCTTTATGCTATAGTTATCTGAATAACTCTTAATAGCTATGACCACGTTCGCGTTCTGCCTTTGAAAATGTGTGTTCAATTGTATTATTGACTATTTTATACTGAAATGCATGCTTTCAGCTTGTGGCGCTTTCACGCCCACGTGGGGGTGCACTCGCACTTGTTTACGTGAAGAAGAGCGCTCACACGCCAGAAGAAGACCGACAGCTATGTAGCTCTGAGTGAGTGGGCGAGTTAGCGAGAGAGAAACACGGCTGCGAACCTACGTTCATTGTTTATGCTTGTAAAATACCTCTACAGAGGCAACGCCTGTGTGTATCATCTTTACTGTTGTTGTTGTGTGTTTTCCACCCGCGATCAGACACTTAGAGCGAGTTGAGTGGTTGTTTGAACGAGGCTAGCAAACGCATGCTAACTGTTTTTGTCATTGCTGTAAAAGCACCTAATTATCATTTAATTACGTTGATGCAAACCTGTTTGGTATCGAGGACGAAATTGATTCAGCAAATTATACGGACGTCCAGCATCGTCATTTGGGAGTTTAGCCCGCTGAATAACCAGGACTGAGCCGTAGCGTCCTGGTGAGGACACTATATTCGCATTTCGTTGTTCATGCACTGTAAACTGTACACTTATTCAGCATGTTGTTCTCTATTGTATTTTTATATTAAATTGTCGTTGAAGATGACATGTCTGTTCTATGTGTTGGATTTTATCAAGTAAATTTCCCCCAAAACTCCGGTGCGACTTATATATGTTTTGTTTTTCTTCTCTTCGTTGGGCATTTTATTGCTGGTGTGACTTATACTCAGGTGCGACTTGTAGTCCGAAAAATACGGTGAATGAGGATCGAAGTACAATAAAAGAACAATTGGCTAACTTGCATGGCAAAAGCTCGCTTCTTAAATGCTATAAAATGCAAACTTTATTTTTTATTTTTTTCCAATGCTCTTAACAAATCGTTCAAACACATATTCCTACAAAAAAAACCTAAATAAACTTCTAAACTAAATTACAAATACATACACAAACATATTAGCTCAAACAAAAACTTACAACCTCATGCTGGTCTGAACAGGGAGCAGCTGGATCCAGCCATGCTGGATGAGTTATGCCATGTTCACTTTTGCCACTAGAAGGCAGTGTATCCTCGCAAATCAATAAAACTAAATGCAAACACTTTCAAAACAAACCATTACAATGGGACACTAATTGAACAAATCCTCTAAACAGATTTGATTCAAAGCTTTTTTTAAAATAACAATTACTCAAGTTAATCCATTAATCGTTGCAGCACTAATTATAACAAATGAAATAAATGAAAATGAATTGTAGCAGGGTGAAAAAATCCTTTCAGTTTGTCGTACAAGACCAGCATTAAGTGTGCGCGCAACTTGTCCACTAGGAGGCAACCCTTCGCAGAGCAGCGCTGGTATTACAGTCGTAGTGGTGGTAATGGATCAATTGTGCTTTTCTTGATGTCTTTTATTTATTTATTCATTTATTTTCAATAGTAGATGGCTAATATAACTTGTTTTTGGCATATATCTTGTCTATCGCAAAAAATGTGGCGTTTGTGAATGTTGGTATTCATTCTTTTAAGTAGAGTGTAATAAACCTTGAAAACCACCAACAATGGACTGTTTTTGAGGTACTGTTCAAAATCTTCAAAACCTGTCAGTGTCCATCAGCAGCATGTTAGGTTAGATTAAATACGAAAAGACTGATCACCGAGCTCGAACTTAGAAAAAATATTTTCCCAATTACCACCTCGATCTTATTGCTTTCTTCAATGGATATTTTAAACTTTGTTTCATTTTCTCACTCTCTTGTCCACCTCAACCCCCATCCTCCATCCTACATTGTTGGAGAAGACAATGCCAAGTGTGAAGTACCATAAAGGCGACATGGTAATGGGACGCTGGCCTGGCAGCAACCTGTATTATGAAGTGAAGGTGCTTGGCTTTGAAGTCAAAAGCCAACTGTACACAGTCATCTACAAGGATGGAACTGAGCTTGAGCTCAAGGAGCAGGACATGAAGGTAGGAGAAGAATATTTAAAGAGCCTAGCCCTCTTTCTATTCCAATTCTTTTTAAAATATATACATATATACAGTGGCTTGCAAAAGTATTCGGCCCCCTTGAACCTTGCAACCTTTCGCCACATTTCAGGCTTCAAACATAAAGATATAAAATTTTAATTTTTTGTCAAGAATCAACAACAAGTCGGACACAATCGTGAAGTGGAACAAAATTTATTGGATAATTGAAACTTTTTTAACAAATAAAAAACTGAAAAGTGGGGCGTGCAATATTATTCGTCCCCCTTGCGTTAATACTTTGTAGCGCCACCTTTTGCTCCAATTACAGCTGCAAGTCGCTTGGGGTATGTTTCTATCAGTTTTGCACATCGAGAGACTGACATTCTTGCCCATTCTTCCTTGCAAAACAGCTTGAGCTCAGTGAGGTTGGATGGAGAGTGTTTGTGAACAGCAGTCTTCAGCTCTTTCCACAGATTCTCGATTGGATTCAGGTCTGGACTTTGACTTGGCCATTCCAACACCTGGATACGTTTATTTTTTAACCATTCCATTGTAGATTTGGCTTTATGTTTTGGATCATTGTCCTGTTGGAAGATAAATCTCTGTCCCAGTCTCAGGTCTTGTGCAGATACCAACAGGTTTTCTTCCAGAATGTTCCTGTATTTGGCTGCATCCATCTTCCCGTCAATTTTAACCATCTTCCCTGTCCCTGCTGAAGAAAAGCAGGCCCAAACCATGATGCTGCCACCACCATGTTTGACAGTGGGGATGGTGTGTTCAGGGTGATGAGCTGTGTTGCTTTTACGCCAAACATATCGTTTTGCATTGTGGCCAAAAAGTTCAATTTTGGTTTCATCTGACCAGAGCACCTTCTTCCACATGTTTGGTGTGTCTCCCAGGTGGCTTGTGGCAAACTTTAAACGAGACTTTTTATGGATATCTTTGAGAAATGGCTTTCTTCTTGCCACTCTTCCATAAAGGCCAGATTTGTGCAGTGTATGACTGATTGTTGTCCTATGGACAGACTCTCCCACCTCAGCTGTAGATCTCTGCAGTTCATCCAGAGTGATCATGGGCCTCTTGGCTGCATCTCTGATCAGTTTTCTCCTTGTTTGAGAAGAAAGTTTGGAAGGACGGCCGGGTCTTGGTAGATTTGCAGTGGTCTGATGCTCCTTCAATTTCAATATGATGGCTTGCACAGTGCTCCTTGAGATGTTTAAAGCATGGGACATCTTTTTGTATCCAAATCCGGCTTTAAACTTCTCCACAACAGTATCTCGGACCTGCCTGGTGTGTTCCTTGGTTTTCATAATGCTCTCTGCACTTTAAACAGAACCCTGAGACTATCACAGAGCAGGTGCATTTATACGGAGACTTGATTACACAGATTTGGATTCTATTTATCATCATCGGTCATTTAGGACAACATTGGATCATTCAGAGATCCTCACTGAACTTCTGGAGTGAGTTTGCTGCACTGAAAGTAAAGGGGCCGAATAATATTGCACGCCCCACTTTTCAGTTTTTTATTTGTTAAAAAAGTTTAAATTATCCAATTAATGTTGTTCCACTTCACGATTGTGTCCCACTTGTTGTTGATTCTTGACAAAAAGATTAAATTTCATATCTTTATGTTTGAAGTCTGAAATGTGGCGAAAGGTTGCAAGATTCAAGGGGGCCGAATACTTTTGCAAGGCACTGTATATAAAAAGTGAGACCAAGATAAATCAGTTCAAACATTTTTCATGGCTTATGTGATCTATTCGTGACAAACTGACAACGCTACATGAAAAAAACCTGAAATTTGAAAGTTGCTGAAGTGTGCTTACCCTTTTAGAACTGTTCAATCCATTTCAGCTGGGAAGGCTGGCGCTGAAACAGGATCATTCACTATCAACATTGATAGCTGCCAAAAATGCCAAATATGTTTGTGATGTGTGGTGAATTATTATAGCCTTGGTTTGATGGTATGGGGATATCTAGTGGCTGTTCCTCAGTCTACACCAGACATGTCCAAGGTCCGGCCTGGGTGCCAAATGCGGCCCGTGGTCAAATTTCACCTGGCCCGCAGCCTCTGTCATAAAACCCATAATGTCTGGCCCGCACATAAGACTTAATTGAGCAGCATATGAAGTAGCTTACACTAAAAGCTGTTCCTCATTTACCTACTAGAGGGCAGCAGCACTATGAGTGACATAACTGCGTGTGACGCTTTACCCCCAATTTTTTAAAATAGCGACAATAAACAAAAACAGGAAAGTAGACTGTGAGGGCCGGCGCTTCAACGATAGGTGGAAATTGGACTATTTCTTCACTGAAATACGCAACAACTTTGTCTGCCTCATTTGTCAGGAGACAGTGGTTGTTTTTAAAGAGTTCAATGTCAAGCGACATTACCAAACGAGACACGGTGACATGTACGACAAGATTGCAGGGAAGGAACGCAGTCGGCACCAGCAACTTTCTCCCGTCAACTTTTACGGACAGCTGGTTAAGAACTGGTTTTGAGATATATGAGCATTTGCTAAGAAAATGCTCAGCTTGTTTGGGTCGACGTATTTGTGTGAGAAGACATTCTCGGTTATGAACTTAAATAAGAGCCGTGTGAGGACACGGCTAACGGACACTCACTTGTGAGACATCTTGCTCATCAATACCACTGCCTTTGAGCCAGACCTGGCCTTTGTGCTGGAGTCCGGATCTCAATATCACCCGTCACATTAATGGAGGCAAGTCATTCGACATTTACAATAAGTCATGTCATTTACAGTAAGTCGCTGAATTGATTTTGTTTGTTAGGATCAAAATAGGTCATAAATTCAGACAGGTTATCAGTTTTCACTCCAGAATAAACTTTTAAAAGTTCAATCAACGTTTTTAATTACTGATATTTCAAATTCCAAATGAGCCTTGCATGATTGTCACTTTCTCATTTGTCTAATATTATATTCAAAAGTTCTGTGAACATTGAACTGCCATGTTGTTATATTTCATTTTTCAAATGTAATTTGCACTCAAATACAATTCTGTTTAACAAAAAAACACATGCTTAAGACTGTTGAAATTATCATGAAAAAGCAAACGTGAAACAGAATGGCTTGCTAAAATTTGTTTAAATATATTGTTGTCCGTAAAGAACCTCAGCCAAGGTCGGCCCCCCACATTTTTACCATACCAAATCTGGCCCCTTTTGCAAAACGTTTGGACACCCCTGGTCTACACTGTTTTAAAAAATAATAGCACTGTAGAGTTGTGTACTATGTGTTCTTATAATATGTTATCCAAATTGATGATAGTGGCAATAGAAAGAATTTATGACAATGTGATGACAGTTTACTGGGGGTGTAATGGTATATGTATTTGTATTGAACCGTTTCGGTACGGGGTGCTCGGTTCAAAACGGAGGCGTACCAAACGAGTTTCTGACATAATGTAAAGTGCTGTCAAATTTAGCACGTTAACGGGCGGTAATTCATTTTTTGAATTAATCACGTTAAAATATTTGAGGCATTTAACGCAAGTGCAGAATGCCCGCTCATGCATCCCATAATCCCACTGTTACGTCCCACGGACGGCTCGCTAAGGGCGTAACATAAAACGAGCCACATACACAAGTTGCAAGTGGACAAAAATTTATTCCCACAAGTCGAACTCGCAATGAACAAAATATACAAAATGCGGAAGAAGCTGGCTTCAGCGTAAGCCCAGGCCAAAACAACAAACAAAATGAAACTACACTTAAACCCCACCCGCTAAGTAAACCCTGATCGTAAAAAGGAAAGAACAAAAAGACAGCCACTACCCTGGCTTCTTCACTAAACAGTGGTGAACAAAAACGATCCAATAACGAAAGAACACAAAATCCTTCACCGAAAAAGCGAGAGTGTAACAAAATAGCTATCAAATGCACAGGTGAATGAATGGCGAGCAAACAGCTGGTGAGGAGGTTGCTGTCAAATGCAAAGTTGCGAACTCTCAGAGTGTTGACTGTAAAATGACAAGCGGTCAGATGACTTTTGTTAACGCTGCCTTTATTTGGTTAACAAGGTTCAGGCACAATACAACACACACGCGGGGATGCGAGCTCAAACTACCTTGTATTGGCTTAGCTGCCGTAAAGCAAGTGTCTTTATTGCCGCAAATGTAAACAAAGCGCTGCACGATGGATACATGACAGACAGCAGCTAGTTTTTGAAGTTGGCACCCTTCCTCGGGTGGCCCATCAGCGGCAGCGACGCCGTCTGCCCGTCCGTCGCCAATCAGAGTAAGTCACAATGGGAGGGGAGGCAGCCAGCTGGCGGACGCGACGATCAGCTGACTGAAGTCTCAAAAAAGATAACAATTAAATGGCCTGGGCCGTCGCACCACTCAAAAGTGCAGTGAGCAGCGTGGGTAACTGTTAAATGTAAACGTGGAAGAAAATCAGGGTGGCCCTCTGGGTGGGGAATTCAAATAAAAAAAGAATATAGATGGAACAACTGTTAGAAAATGTAAATTAGTTGGTTTGCCTCACCTCAGCGACTGGCTAGAGGATGAGTAGGGAAGAGGGCCACATTTATGTGTACACTACACACACTTTGCACACATTATAAATGATACTGTTTTTGTTACTGTTCTAAGGCTCTGTTGTGTGTTTGTTTTTGCTGAGAAAAAGAAAATGTCTTCAACAGAAAGAATGTCAATGTTAATGCCATCTTGTGGATTTATTGTTATAATCAACAAATACCGTACTTATGTACAGTATGTTGAATGTATATATCCATCTTGTATCTTATCTTTCCATTCCAAAAATAATTTACAGAAAAATATGGCATATTTTAGAGATGGTCTGTATTGCGATTAATTACGATTAATTAATTTTTTAGCTGTGATGAACTCAATTAATAATTTAAATCATTTGACAGCCCTAATAACCCATACTTTTCGAGGCTGTGGTCATAAAGTTAATATGAGAAACTTGTAACTGTCCAGTGTTGCAACTGTTCAATTTTGCACATCAGATTTTTTTTTTAAAGAAAAAGTCTTCGCCAAAGTTATTTTTATTTTGTTTTTCAAAATATCTACGTTTCAGAATATTATATTTTCTATTTTTGAGCAGAATTCTAGCTTGGTATAGGCTAATGTTCCTATTGTTGAAAGCACAAAAGTGTGCAATAAACAACTAGCACATTTATATTTTGCATTTTGTTTTCTTACTGTACTGTACGTGACCTCAAAACCGAGGTAGGTACCGAACCGAGATTTTTGTGTACCGTTACACCCCTACAGTTTACTATCATTTTGGTTAAAAATTTTTTTCAAAATGGTAATCATTTTTAACACAACTGTATATTAATAATACAGCTAATACGGGCAGAAACCTCTGGGTAGCTCACATGATTTGCGATACAAAACTCAAGAATAGAGGAGGACCGATATATATATGCCGGCCAATACATCAGGCCTATATATGGACTTTTTCTTCTAACATCGGCTGATTAACAAAAAGAATAAGCCAATAAAAAGGATTTCGATCAGGCATCCTTTTCACTCGATTCCGACCCTCTGAAAAATGGCACGATCGGCCCGATTCCCGATCACGATTGGATTGGGAACATCCCTAATTAGAGCAGGGCGGTAAACCGAAAATTTACCGTCACCGAAATTCTTAACGATGACCGACGTAATTTTGACCATGTCGGTAAATTCGGTAAATTAATAAAACAAGAAAATAGTCTTTTCATCCCGCTTTGATTCTGTGTTGTTCGTCAATGTTCATTCCCCTTTAAGAAAGCAGTGAATGTGCTTACGTAGGAAGTCACGTGATCATCAGGAAGCCAATCAAACAAAAGCCCGGTAAGCTAACGCTAGCAGCTAACGCTACAAGCAAAACGTGATGGAGTGTGGCTTAAGGGAGGTTCACCAAACTTTCAACCGACATTTAGTAGACTCTTGGTGGCATGCAGACGGGCTTTCACCCGCTGTCCTCCTTTGTTCTCACGATTTCCGGAGATGGTGCTTTCAGTGCTTTCTACTGGTAGCCAGGCTAACGCTAGCTAGCGGCTAACGCTACAAATGAACGTTATGGAGTCGGATAGAGGCTCTAACCTTGTCGAAACGGCTGAACTTAATGAGTGGATTGGGCACGGACTGCATCTAGCAATTACTATGTGGCGTTATTTTGTATCTGTCTGTGTGTGTGATTCCTCTGATAGCTTTTGTGATGGTAAAGAATTCTGCATAAAGTACAATCCAACGGCGAAACTTACAATGACCGAGAAATGGCCCCAGCTATTTTTATTGTGCGTGCATTTATGAAAAAATGCACTGGGGGGGGGAAAAAAAACCCTTAAACCATAAAGTAAACACTTGTATTTAATAATTATATCACAGCAGCCATTAACAATAAGTTGTCTTTTTGAAGTGTACTGTTCAAGCTGCAAGTCATTTGTGTTACAATTACATGTTTGCACAGGCATATTGATTTTGACAATGTACATTGTTCAAGTCATACACGCTGTTATAAATGTTCATACTTGAATTCTTATTGCTTACAATACATTTTTATTAGGGCTGTCAAACGATTAAAATTTTTAATCGAGTTAATTACAGCTTAAAAATTAATTAATCGTAATTAATCGCAATTCAAACCATCTATATAATATGCCATATTTTTCTCTAAATTATTGTTGGAATGGAAAGATAAGACACAAGATGGATATATATTTTCAACATGCGGTACATAAGGACTGTATTTGTTTATTATAACAATAAATCAGTTCTAAATCAGTTATAGAAATTTTATATTAAAACCCCTCTTAATGTTTTCGTTTTAATAAAATTTGTTAAATTTTCAATCAAAAAATAAACTAGTAGCCCGCCATTGTTGATGGCAATAATTACTTACACTATAAAATCAGTCGCACCCAAACGCCAGCAGAGGGCAGCAAAACTCCGCAAAACACAATTAACAAGTGGGCCTTTCACTCTAGTGACATTTAAATATGTCTGAGCTGGGCAAGTGCGTTGATTGCGTCAAATATTTTAACGTGATTAATTAAAAAAATTAATTAACGCGATAATTTTGACAGCCCTAATTTTTATAAAGTTAATGTTTAGACTGCATGTACAATTGTTAAATACAGTATATCAAATTGAATGCTGGTAAATAAATCAACAAGAAATAGTTAATCTGTATTTCATGCATTGATTCAGATTTTCAAATTATATAACAGTCCGCTTGGGCGAATTTATCGTCATTTATCGTTATCGAGATAAATCTGCTCAATTTATCGTGATACATGTTTAAGGCCATATCGCCCAGCCCTATCCCTAATATTTATCATACACAAATGTTTCAGTTAATCAAACCAGTTTTACTGACACACAGAGACAACCCATGGAAATATAAAATGCAATTCCTAAATGATAATTTCATATCGTGATACGCATTTCGAAAATCGATAGGGAATAGGCCTGAACGATATTGGAAAAAACTATTGCTACGATTTTTTGGGGGGTTTGCGATATATTGCGAAATCAGATTGCGATATTAGAAAGAAGAAAGAAAAAAAAAATGTATGTATATATGTATATGTATGTATATATATATATATATATATATATATATATATATATATATATATATATATATATATCCACATTCTCCCCCCACAGACACACACATTCATTCCAGCCCTCGCTTCTTTGCAGAAACTGTTTAACAAGTTAAATGATGATTGACAGATTGCTGCCCGGCTTCTTTGACCAGATCAAAGCCATCGTTAACTTTAATAAGCAAGTGCCGCAGTGACTGAGAGCTGGGAAAGGGGGTGAGAGAGGCTGTGCGAGCGAATGAAGCAGATCAAAGGTTTGTGGATTGGGGGGGGGGGGAACTATCGCACGTCCTTGCGATGGGACTATCGCGCATGCGCACATTGCGATGGCGATGTTTAAACGATATATTGTTCAGGCTTAATAGGGAACGATATGAAAAAAAAAGTTATATTATTGTTGTTTTTTTCCACATACAGTATCAACCAGCCCTGATTTAATTACATCATTCACATCTCTTTGCTTTTAACTTTTTTTTCACCTTTTCCAGAATTCTCATGATTTCCACCCACGGTCCCGCTCTCGTTCCCGATCACCTGGCCGCCGTCGCAGCCGCTCTCGTTCCCCGGCGAGGACCACGCGTCGTTCTTCTTCACGTACGGCGGCGGCGGTCGCTGCTGCAGCGATAACGGAGAGCGAGTCATTGTCATCACGCAAGGATTCAAAGCTGAAGGAAATGGTTGAAGTGAGACTCACTCCTATGGTAAGAGAACTAGCCTGCCGCCTTAATTAAGCCTTTCTTGACTTGCTGCATTGAGCAGCGTGTTTGTTTTTGACGTGATGTATAAAGTTTGCTGTTCCCTTGCCACATCTTAAATCCCTAATTTGCATTCTTATTTGGCAAGCGCAGGGTTATTTTCACCTACCTACCTTAAAATGCCTCCACACAGTCGAAATATTCGCACTAGTAGCCATTTCCTTGTTTTGCTTGCTTAATTTGGCCAAAGTGTCACTGTAGCAAAGTGACGTCATGCTGCATGCTTAGCTGTATGAAGTAATGAGGTCTCAATCTGTTCCATCTATTCCATATCAAATAAAAAGCTATGAAAATAACCTCATATATTTATCAGAGTCCTGATTGGGAGACAATGTCTTTTTCCGATCGAGTCAGCAAACACGTGATGGATTCTGATCATGCAATAGGATCGGGACTAGGGCTGCAATGAATGATTGTTTTTTGTAATCAATAAATCAGACGATAAATTGCAATTAATTGGATTAATGTCCGTTTTATCGTCGCAATTTAAATTGAAGTTGTTTTAGGAATGTTGTAAGTAAGAAAGACAATGAATGACTATTTCCTTCAAAAATAATATTTTATTCCAGCTTTCTGACTTAACTGTAGTCTAACTGTACTGTTTTAAGTAAGGTTAAGGTTCTGGGTGTAAAACATAAAAAGAATTTCTCAGTCCACAAATCACAGAAAAGTCCTGTTCATTCAGATAAAACAAGTGCTGCTGACTGACATTTTTTGTCTTGTGGGCAAAGCGCTGATATATATTGTGTCAATGACTCATTTATTTTCTTTAAACAAACCGAACAACACAATCAAATGAGGAGGCAGACTGTAATGATTCAGTTTTCTTCATGAAACAGTTGTTCATTATCTGGGTCTTTCCCTATGGGAAAGGCCCAGATAATGTTGTAAATACAATCCAAATCAAATTTCAAAGCACACTCTCTTGTATGACTATTTATAGTTTGAATGGGAGGTTGTGTTGAAAGGAGCTGTTATATGAATGGGCTTGTGTGTTTGCTTTCTTTTAGAGCTGAAACGAATACTCGAGCAGCTAGAGTAACTAGAGTTAAAAAACATATCCGAGTAATTTTATTCACCTCAAGGAATAGTTTAATTTTGCCAGCTCTAAGCATCACGTTTTGCCCGAAATACTTTTAATGCGGGACAATGCGCTGACGTCACTTGCATAGAGGAAGAAGCAATTTAAAAAAACCAAAAACTTACTGCAGCCGACAGCCACTACAAACTACGCTGACGTTGCTAAAAACTACGCCTGCATGATGCTAGTTTGGTAGCAGGTAGTGTCCGATGCGTCTCATAGATATCGCATACATTTAAGACTAGATGCGAAATGACAGACTCAGCCGCGTCTGGGCAGCGTTAGTAAACAGCCGCCATCTTTAAGCAGTAGACTTATCATTGCTAATAAATATAACGTTACTGTCACTCGCTCACGTAGACGTAACGTTAGCCCTTCGGAGTGCTAGGTTTCTATTGATTATGATCACTGTCGATGCATGGCTAACGTGTCTTAAATACAGGCTGTATTTAATCTGTAAAAACACAGCGCTGTAGAGTGATGAGGGTGTAAAATTAAAACATAATAAAGCTAACTGTCAGTTTTAGCTCAGTAGTCATTGCTGAATAAAACACCAAGTAGCACTGGTCCCTAATGTGCTCCAATACAGCAGGTACATATCACACATTTATTTTGAACACTGCAAAAACTGAAAATCCTATCAGTACTTACGGTTTAGACTAACTTAAAACTTAACTAGGACTTAAAAATAGCTTGACACAAATGGAAATTAAACTGAAACACGTGGGAAAAACACCTAACTTTTAAGTGATGTGTGTTATCAAGCGTAATTACATTTTTAGGTAAGAAATACAGTATGTGGTTTTTTTTTTTTTATAAGATCTAGAAGTTTTTTGAGTGAAAGCAGTGCATTTTTTTTCTAATCACATCTAAGATGCACTTGTTGGCTGTTTTCAACAATGTACATCGAAAATAAAGACATTGATTGACTGAAAATGGTTCAATATTGGATTAAATGTCTTTTTTTCTCATATTTAGAATTGCTCTTTACCTTAAAAAAAAAAAAAAAACGTATCCGATTACTCGATTAATCGATAGAATTTTCAGTCGAATACTTACTTATAAAAAGACTTAGACAACTTTATGATCTAACAACTCAAGTGCTCATATGCTTCTCCAAAACTCAATCCAACTGACACTTAAGACACTGATAAGCATCATCGCTAACCAGTTTAGCACTCTCTGCTCAGTACTAAGGATGCAACAATACTCGGTTTTATATTGAAACGTTCTCTATGCCCTCTTCGATTCAAGGCGCAAAAATATTCGATCCAAATGAAAATCTCCCGAAATGTATTTTCTGAATTTATTTTTGTCGTCTGTCTCGCTAAAATGTCCGGCGTAGCTTTGACATAACAAACTCTGCTGCTAGCAGCTCCCCTCCTCCACTTCTCTCCCCAACTGCCTGATAGGTGGGAGCTGTGGCGCACGAGGATCATCATTGCTCGTGAGGCAAGACAAACACTTAAGGAGGTGGCTTGCCAGTTTCAATGTCGTACAGACCCGTTGTATGGCAGCATTTTGGGTGAGCTGAGATGCTATCCCCACTGGTACATATTTAACAAAGACTGTCTTTACGGATACATACAACAAAATCCGCCAAAATATTGTTGCCGACGTGACTGCTACGAATTACCTTGCTTTCACAACAGGCAGCTTGTCCCTGGGACACAGAGCGCTAACTCACGGTTACATGATGAACAATGAGTGGCAAATTAAGAGCGCTGTACTTAAAACTCGTCCTGTTTATGTTGTGCATACGTGACTTCTGTGGCGTTTGTTAACTTTTTTAATGCCCGACAACACTCTCGCGCACACATATCATCAAATAGCAACCTAGATGTGCTAGGTTAGATCCCCCCAAGTCCCATGCCATTGGCTGCGTGAGCCCAGAGTGATCATGGGACGTGTAGTCCATTTACTACATCGATAAATGAATAACCCCCGTGACTGAATGGAAGTTAAGCAGGTCAAATCAATCCATGCCAGTGACTATAGATAATGCAGCAAATATTGTTAATTCAGTATGTAACACAGATGGACTCGGACCACTAATAGGATGTTTTGCTCACGTGGTAAACATATCTGCTAAGAGAGCAATAGCAATCAACAGTGTCAAATAATACTTCCATTTTTTGTTTCAGAGCATTAAATGCATTGAATTGAATCGAAAATTGTGTCCCTCGTATCGAAAATCGTACGGAACCATGACTTAACTTTATCGTTGCATCCTTACTAAGTACTAACATCTCATCAACAAAAAATAAGAACAATACAATTGGCTTCATTTACTCACCTCTGACTAAGGATGGGAATTGATAAGATTTTTACGATTCTGATTCCATTATCGAAATTGCTTAACGATTCGATTCTAATTTGGACTAATGGACTGTATGAGGTTCTGGGTTCAATATGTTTTATGGTTCATTCGACTCGGGGTGTCGGTTAGAACACAAGGAGCGGAGAGTGGAGTTGGTCTTTGGCACTTTTAATCCAATTTGGCAACAGGCACGACTATATACAGGCAATGGCACTTGATATGACAATCACTCAATGAGCAGATGAGAGCATGCGTGGAAAGATGTTTATGTATTTGTGTGTGGAAGAAGACTGGAATGTTTGGGTATATGTGTGGTTCTGAAAGGAAAGAAAATTACATCATATTAGTGCTGATGCAATAAACAATGCAAATTGACTGTAAAGTAGTCAATAACACACATACATGACTCATAATATTATAATGACACAAAGGTGTGTGTGTGTGGGGGGGCGCACAACCCGGAAGCACGCTGCGTGCACGTGCGGTCATCTTGGCCATAAAAGTTGCGAAAACTAAGCACTTTACACTCATATGGATGTACAACATAAGATGCTAAACTAACACATTCCCTCTTAACATAAATGTGCAACGCGAATATAATGTAAACAACGCTCTCCTCGACGCAGCGTGCACGAGCGGGAGCAACCAGCCGACGTAACAGTAGAAACACAAAACGGTAGGGCAGATAACAGCTCTAACTTATCATAAGAACTTTGTGACAGGAAATACTTCCATTCGTTCATGGACGCATACAGATTACTCTCTGCTCGAAATGCGCACCTTACGCCTTTTCTCGGTCCCAGAATACACAGCGCGCATGATGTAGGACAATAAGAGAAGGTAACTGACTGGTTGCTATGGGAATGAACGCATGCCCATTATAGATGTGCGAAATTTCCGATTGTTAGATTATTCATGATTTGGCCGTGTGAGATTCGAGAACGATTCACAAACATCCAAATTCCGATTATTGAAATATGTCAAGTAAAGCCGAACTAAAACACAGTCAGCGCGATCTTCGGGACGCAATGAGGAACGGACCGCATTGTGTCCCGAGAGTAAACATCATGCTTGTCATTACCTGGCTAATGACAATGCTCAACTCATGGCTCTGGCTCAACTCATGCCGCTTGATAAAAAAACAATAATACCTGACTGCTGCCGACAGCCGCTACAAACTACGTCCATATCATGTTACGGTAGGTAATAGATATCATATGTATACAGACCTAGATACAAAATGACAGATTCAATGGCGTTAGCAGCACATGTATTGAAAACTAAATGCAAAATGACAGACTTGCCGGCGTTGGTAAACAGCCGCCATCTTAAAGCAGGAGACTTCTCTAGAGGGCTCTGTTGTAGCGAATTTAATTAAGTTTTATCTAAAATACTCCTAAATCGGCAAAATCTCAACTTGAAACTATCTTTAAAACAGTTTTAAAACTTTCACATGTCTAAAGTAGACAGAAGATTATTATGGTATAATGGGAGCAATTTTAACAACTTTAACAGTTGATTCACAACATTAAATGAATTAAATGTAGTTTAAAGCTGCTGATACAGAATGGGGACTTGAATATTTTATTTACTGTTTTGTACTGTTAACTTGATACTGAAATAGTCGTTTATTTAAGCCTGAGGGGCTTTTTGTACAATTTTTGTAACTAATATATGAAACATTAAAAGCAGCTAATAACTTGGGGGGTTTGTGGGTGTCATCAATAATCGATTTATAATTGAATTGTTGCCTCTGAATCGTAATCGAATCGTTAGGTGCCCAAAGATTCCCACCTCTAATACAATGGAATCTTTCTAACAGGAGTATTAAAATTGCTAATAAAATCATTTAGGATTATTTCAGATGCATATATGTGCTATTTTTCTTACAGAGTATTCGACGAGGAATACGATAGACCCAATAATAGACTTTTTGGGAAATATCACCATTTCTTTAAGTAGTCTCATGTAGACATGTGCCGGTTACCGGTTTCACTGTTTACCGTGGTGTGAAAACGTCGCGGTTTCAAAACCACTAAAATTTTCCGTCATACCTTAGTACGGTATTCGCTATTTTTCATGTGCCAAAATGCAGCCGAAGTGGCTTGGTGCGGCAGCGCTCACCTTTCCCGTTTGTTGCCGTGAGTGTCAGTGTCGCTATTCTGCTAAACAGCCAGCAACCCAAAAACAAACCCTCTAAACACAAGGCGTACTTTTCTTCAATTTATTGAGCTCTCAAATCGTGGTGAAATATACAAATGAATACATTTAAAACGTTAGACAATTGTATTTTTCCACATGTGAGTAGGTGCAACAGGATAGCAGTAGCACCATGAAAAAGGTCGCCAAAAACAAAACACACATTTTCCTTTCAAATTCAATATACAAACTAACTAAAACTTACAAAGACGAATGTTAGCCTAGGCTAAGCTGGGAGAGCAGCTTCATAGACGTCTCACAGCCGCTGAGTGAGAAACAAGCTTAAATGAAGGAGGGAGGGGGAAAAAAAAAAAAGGGATCGCGTCAAAGATCGCTAATTGCGAAAGGAGGTCTCACTCCTCACTTTTTGTTTTAGATGAAACCTTTCCTCAACAATATTTACATTTTAACTAACTTATAAAACTAACTTGTACATCTTTAACTAACTTATTAACTTATGATTTTTTTGTTCTTTTTAACACAAAGGCATGACATCATTTAGAAGAGAGTTGACACAGTGGCTGAAAATTGCGAAACTTCAGCTTCTCCCCCTCAAAAAAAAGTCAAACAGTATATATCTTTAATTTTATTTAGAAGTGTTTTTACTTTTTTATAGCAATTATTTTGTTCTTGCTCTAATATTGAGCAACTTGAGCTGTGGCTGTGGGTATAGTCTAGATTCTATTTATTTTAATTTTATATAAAATATTTGTTATTTTTTGTTAATTTATTTATTTTCACATTAATTTATTTTCACATTATATTCATGTTCCAATTTGCAAATATGTTCTGAAAAAAAACCTGTTCAATGGAAAAAAAGTTATTATTATTATTTTTTTCTTTTTTAAAAACCCATACATCTCAAAATTTTGGAGCTATAATTGCAATACAGTCATACCGTGAAACCGCGGTATTTTTGCTCACGGTTATCGTACCGTCAAAATCTCATACCGGCACATGCCTAGTCTCATGAATAATGACTTGTCCTCTAATTGTCAACGCGAATTCAGTTTTTACATGAGTGATTTTGTAAGTTTGTTTGCCGAATCAAACATGATATGCGTACATGTCAAAACGTAAATTGTGCTGATTGGAACCGATAAGAGAATCGTTAGATAAATTGTCAAACGATTCCATGGAATTGGAACACACAGAACCGGTTCTCTATAAGAACCGGATCTCGATTCCCATCCCTACCTCTGACAGAAGCACACAGGCTCTATCAACACAGAAGACAATGTAACTCGATACTTCTTAATATTACTAATTTAGCAACCCATCGAATGTAGTAGTGAACTCTCTCTCTCTTGCTCTAATCACTGACGCGCGTGCACGCGGCCTCACATTACACACAAACAAGGACCCAAACGGGACTCATAGCTGCCGGCAAAAATCGGTTATTAAATTTGTTGGGAACTAATTTATTAATCGATTTAATCGGTTAGTTGTTTCCGTTTTTAGTCTGTACACAGCGTGACTTTTCCAGTATTTTTCTTGTATATATATTTTGTAAATACCTGGCCCAATTCCATTGCTTTACTTCATCCATTATTTGATATTTAATTTAGGGCTGCAGCTTTCGAATATTTTAGTAATCGAGTAATCGACTGAAAATTCTATCGATTAATCGAATAAAACTTTTTTTTTTTTTTAGGTAAAGAGCAATTATACATATAGATGAGAAAACAAGACATTTCATGTAATATTGAACCATTTTCAGTCAATCAATGTCTTTATTTTCGATGTACATTGTTGAAAACAGCCAACAATTGCATCTCAAATGTGACTTAAAAAAAAGACTAATTCACTGCTTTCACTCCAAATTTTTTTTAGATCTTATATATATATACAGTATATATATATTTCTTACCTAAAAATGTCATTACGCTTGATTACACATATGACTCAAAAGTTAGGTCTTTTTCCTACGTGTTTCAATTGAATTTCCATTTGTGTCAAGCTATAAGGTCTTGTTAAGTTTTAAATTAGTCTAAACTGTAAGTCCTGATAGGATTTTGAGTTTTTGCAGTGTTCAAAGTAAATGCTGTGCTGTATTGGAGCACATTAGGCACCAGTGCTACTTGGTGTTTTATCCAGCAATGACTACTGAGCTAAAATTGACAGTTAGCATTATTATGTTTTTATTTTACACCCTAATCACTCTACAGTGCTGTTTTCACAGATTAAATAAAGCCTGTATGTAAGAGTTAGCCACGCATTGACAGTGGTCATAATGAATAGAAACCTAGCCCTCCGCAGGGATAAAGTTACGTGAGCGAGTGAAAGTAACGTTAATCTTATTTATGAGCGCCGAGAAGTGTACTGCTTTAAGATGGCGGCTGTTTTGTTAACGCCGCCGAGTCTGTCATTTCGCATCTAGTTCTACGTACATGTGATATCTATGACACACATCAGACACTACCTGGTAGGCTGCTACCACTGTAGCAACATGCGGGCGTAGTTTTTTAGCAACGTCGGCGCAGTTTGTAACGGCTGTCGGCTGCAGTAAGATAATTTTTTATTGCTTCTTCCTCTACGCATCTGACGTCAGCGCGTTGTCCCGCATTAAAAGTAGTCCGGGCAAAACGTGATGCTTAGAGCTGGCAAAATTAAACGATTCCTCGAGGTGAATAAAATTACTCGGATCAGTTTTTAAACTCGAGTTGCTTGAGTATTCGTTTCAGCTCTAATTTCATTTGAGTCTTAATCAGTCATGGTTAGTTTTTTTTAGTCATGCTGTCAACCACAACACTGTCACGTTTGCACTGTCCATGTCTTTTTGTTCTTTGTCTCCAATACTCTCCCTCCATTGTTTGACAGCACCCATCCAAAATGGCTGTTGAGAACAATAGCAACAATAAGCATGAAAAGAAAGAAAATAATACTTCAAACAAAGTCAATGAGGTGAGTTTAACTTAGTCACAAAGCAGTGTTTTCCACAGTTTAATGATCATCTTGTCTTTTGTTATACTTTATAGCAATTCTCCTCTTCTAAAATAAAATACACTATAATGACCAAGAAGTTCCAGGCAGTAGCTGACAAGCTTGAGAGTGTGTTAGCGTCAGGTGTTTCTTACATTTTTTTGTTTTCAAGGTACATCACAGGTTCACCTTTCACAATGTGACTCTATAATAGGGGTGTCAAACTCGTTTTTTGTTTGCGGGCCATTTATGACAATTAGATTTCATGTGTGCCGGACTAGTTTATTTTTGGACAAATAAGTTGACTCACTGGCTGCAATTGATGGTACTCGACATCCAATCAATTTTGACTAGGAAGAGGTGAATGAATGAATGAATCAAAATGGATTGAATGTTGAGCGCTGTCAATGGCACTGGAAGGTAAGCATTCACAGTCAGTCCTTCCAGTTATATGTGAATTGGACGTCTATCGTAATGGGATTTTAAGATCTTTCTAAAAATTTTGAATCATTTCCTGTTTATTTTAGGGCATTTCCAGCAGTGTTGTTTTCGACAACGATGACAACAACGAAAATATTTCGTCATGGACCACTTTTTTTCATGATGATGGCAAGACGATAACGAGCTAAAAACGTGGTTTGGGAGACTAAAACATAACAAGACGAAAATGCGCAATAAGAGTGACACGCTGAAAGTTCGGCAAATGGCCCTGTGACGTCACGCACTGCGACATAACAAGAACGTTTAGTAAACGTCGACTAAAACTAGACATAATTAGTCTTGAGTTTTTGTCAACAAAAACTAGATGGATACAAACACATTTTGAGATGACTAAAATATGACTTAAAGTGATCCTCGATCTTTAAGACAAGTAATTCAAAAGATAAACATTAGTATGAGTTATATTAATTTGATATTAAAACCCCTCTTAATGTTTTTGTTTTAATAAAGTTTGTAAAATTATTTTAAGTGATAGGTTACGTCACATTCCTGTTACGTCGCAGTGCGTGACGTCACAGGGCCCATTGCCGAACTTTCAGCGTGTCACTCTTAGCTACCCCAACATGTCGTTGGTTCTGCCCTTCCAATTTGAATCAGATCGGAAAAGTGAAGAGCAGGACAGCACTGTCGGTCGTTCACAAGACGAGCAGCAAAGGCAAAATGCAGAGCAGGAAATACCTGATGAGACAAGAGTTGGGCAAAACTGGTGAGGTACTCGCGGCAAGTGCGTCTCAATGACAACGGAGCGAGAGAGTGTATGCTGGTAAGAACTCCGGTTTTTGTTAGCAGATCTTCAAGGTGAGCTATTGCGTGATCAAACTTATTCCAGTATAATCATGTAGATTGTTAGCATCCAGAGTTGTTATGTGCTTTACATACAGTACAGGCCAGAAGTTTGAACACACCTTGTCATTCGTGCATTTTTATTTTCATGACTATTGGCATTATAAACTCTCACTGAAGGTAATAAAACTATGAATGCACAAGTGTGATAGTCAGGATCGGAGTCGTTTCGTGGCTGACTGTCCTCATTAAATTCGTCATCTGACGGTAACAAATCCTGGAATCGAGTGTAATCCACATTTATGCACATTTATTCACAAAAAATGAATAATTCCACCTTGACCACTCGTCACTCGGGAGCTCCGCGGTACGCACACACGCGTTCCCAGACGAACGCCAACATAAAAGTAAGGTCAGAGTCACTGTTGTCACTGTAGCGTGCCATAGTGCTTTCATTATTTGGTATGATTTGGGGAAACCTCCCATGAAGAATAGTCAACAAAAAAGATAATAGTAATCCAAATCCGCGTTTTTTTTTAACTCACTTGAAGATCCAGGAAGTAGACCGGTCCCACGGCAACGTTGCAGTCGCGATCAGGCCGTCGAATCCACAGTGTTTCTTATATTTGATATCCTCTGGTTGTCTTGCGTCTCTACAACTGTTCTTGAAGACCGACACAAAAACACTAATTACTAAAAATATGACTGGAAACCGTGAGTAGAACTTTGTTTTTGGTACTAATTAGCAAAATATGTAAATATTATAAAGCAGAGTTCATGTAGATCCATTTGAGTGGAACGAACCAACACAATTTCGCTCAGCCAATACAGCCTATTTGTACAAGTTCCATAGAAGCAGTTTTTACTCGGCATGTTCTTTTTTGAAAGATCACAGGCAGAAAAAAAAGTAGTACCTGCATGGGTTGTCTGCTAGTGCGCCTCTATGTTGACCCCCTTCCGGTTTATGATGGTGACGTCACACAGCCTGCGGTCGAAAAATAGCATTCGTGCAGTACGCTATTTAAGGTTTTGCGGCGCCAATGTCAGAGTAAAAGCATGTGATTCTGTAGTACAGTATGAATGAGCTACATCTTACCTGTCAGGCATAACAACCTTGCGGGTGAGATTGGACCCTCTGTTGGGCCGTTTCCAGGCCCTGGGTAGTACATTTGACACCACTGGTCTAAAACATAAGAACAATGTTTTGAATATGATTAAATGTCAATGCCTATCAATGAGCTATTCCTAAAAACTATGTATAATGTTTGAATGCGAGTATCAGTAATTCTACCTCTCTAAAAAGAAAAAAAAAATACAAAAGCCAATACTTTTAAGGAAATATTGCAGATATTGTATTATTTACTGATCATAAAGGCAAAATGTAAATATTAATTTAAACAGTCATGACTATAAATACATTTCATATCACCTAGAATGCCTTTACTTTTTTGTGGTCAAACCTCTATAAATTATTTGCAAAGCGTGTAGTCATATAGACAATATTATCATCACAAGCACTTGACATTTCTGCGTGTGAAAGGGCTTAGAGGTAAGGCAGAGCTAATGGAATGTCATGATGCATGCATGTTAGGGGGGCCGTGCCGAGAGAGGCTCCCCTCACAAGATCCTGCCCATTCAGCCAGTCACAAGGGATGCCACCACGTGCTCCTGCTTTACTTTCTCAGTTGTAGTAATGTGAAAAAATTAACTGAGGTACAGTTGAACATGGAGGATTGGCTCTTTTAGATTTATTAAAAATGTCCTTCAGTAGCAGATTAAATGATTACATAACATGTATTTCTAGATTAGTTTTTAGCTTTAAAACAAAAAACAAAAAAAAAACAGTGCGTTTCCTTTTGCACTGCCCGACACCCAGCTAACATTGTATATCCTCCAATAAAATACAAATCTTAGATGTAAAACATTGTATAGTACTTTCCTGCCTTTTATTTATCATAAACTATGTTTGTCGTTGTTGTAAAGCACTTTGAGGACCTTTCGGGTTCGTGTAAAGGGCTATAGAAATAAATTTGATTTGAGTTGATATTATGACCACAATGTTGCAGTAACGTGCGGTAAAATGTGAACTGGCTCTACGGAGTGGCGACTGTAGCCAGCACAAGTTTTTTTTTTTTTTTTTTTTTAGTTATACAGGTAGTCACCGGGTTACCACGTACTCGATTTACGCGATTTCGACTTCAGGACATCGGAGTCTCTGTCTGTAGTTGTTTTATTTATTTTTTTAAGTCGCATAAACAGTACCTTATTGTACTTCCCAGTATCTTATTTTTTACTTTACTTTAATAAT
This sequence comes from Corythoichthys intestinalis, assembly GCF_030265065.1. NCBI lineage: Eukaryota > Metazoa > Chordata > Actinopteri > Syngnathiformes > Syngnathidae > Corythoichthys > Corythoichthys intestinalis. The sequence goes on from NC_080413.1 coordinate 37,743,559, forward strand.
GTGACATGTTCTGTACTCACTAAATGTGAAGTTGTTCAGCTTTACGGACATCAAACAAGGCAAATGTGCTTTTTGAAGCTTTTTACTTCCTCTAGTCTACATGAGAATTTTTTTTAGCTGTAACACAAATATGTACACTTATGTTTAAAATGACATACATTTTAACAATAAAACACTTGACACAAAACTATTGGTGTTCAAATGTCCATCTAGTCTGATCAATATGTAAATTTAATAGATTAAATTAGCCTAATTTGCCTAACAAACGTCCGCTAGCTTAAATGCTATGAATGCTAACGTAGCTACAATTCTCATCGCAAATCGCTCACACATAACTCCACAAACTGTAGCTGTAAACTTATTTACAAATGCATACACAAACATATATTAGCTGAAACAACTTACAGCCTTATGTGGGCCAAACCAGATAGCAGCTGTCCTTTATCCATGTCAGACGAGAGTCTTCTCCTCAGTGATAAAGTGACAGTCCAGCCAGACCAACGCTGCCACCAGAGGGCAGTGTATCCTCCATCATTAAACAAATAATGATCTTGATAATAATCGACTCATGGTCTAACAGATAACAATCTAGAAATAAAGAAAGTAAAGCCTTTTCTGCCACATGGCAATAACATAATTTCACACTAAATCATTAACCATCATAAACATCGTAACATCATGAACCGGCAGTGGAAGTACAGTGGTACCTCTACATATGAATTTAATTCGTTCCAGGACCTGGTTCGTGAGTCGAAATGGTCATATGTAGAGCGGGATTTTCCCATAAGAATACATTAGAATTCGATAGTTCTACAGCTCAAAAGCCTACATGAAATCCTTAATATACCGTATTGGCCCGAATATAAGACGGTGTTTTTTGCATTGAAATAAGATTGAAAAAGAGGGGGTCGTCTTATGTTCGCGGTCGCAGACATAATACCCATTCACGACGCTAGATAACGCCAGATATCATTGAAGCGATGTTCTGTCGTGACAGCTCTCAGCTACTAGTTTAACCAGTTTGCATTATTTTATTGCAATATTTTTACTTATTCAGATTTGTTTCATGACTACAGTTACAGTTAGACTTCACTCTGAGAGTTAATGCAGTTATTGCAATTTTTTGTTGTTTTATCACAATAGATCGGTTTATTTACATTTCAAAAACCAGAAGTTTTACGCCGTTACAGCGTTACAGCAATAATTCTGCTTCCATCTTGAGGACGGCAGGCGCTTTGAAGGTGACGTGAATTGTCGGGAAACGAGCCTACCTAAATGCAGCCCCTGGAGAGATGCGATGGAAGTGATTGTGATTGGCTGAGGGTTAGAGTCATGTGTAGTGGTAGGCCAATCAGAGCCAGTGATTTCACAAGCAAAGTGGAACAGCGCGTGCGGCAAACAAACATACGCAAAACAGATGCACAGGGTCGGGATGGCAGAGCATTCAGAAGAAAAATTGTCTTTTAAGAGGTGGAGATATAGACACTATTTCAAGTTTGTCGAAATTAAAGGAAAGAACCTGCATGTAATGTGTAATTTATGTCCCGGGGCAAAGCTTTTGTCGACATCTGTGGTAAGCAATTCAAATCTGCTGAAGCACCTAACAAGTTAACTACCTGTCTGTTCTTCTCTATTCCGCTGACTCGAATACTGCTCAGAAAATTTCAAATTCTTTGACATACAACAAGTTCTTTTTAAAGTAACGGAAATAGTTACTTTCCCTGGTAACTAGTTACTTTTACTATAGAGTAATTAAGTTACTAACTCAGTTACTTTTTGGAAGAAGTAGTGAGTAATGTAACTAATTACTTTTTTAAAGTAACGTGCCCAACACTGTTTACGAATGTGATTGCACTTTTGTTTACATATTTAAATGTTCAGATATTAAGATTTGAATGGGGCAAAATAACATGCTTTTTCTCTCAGATATATTGTTATAATTATTTGTTTCAGATGTACTGTAATTATTTTCTGAATAAAAATTAATTTGATGTTCAAAAAGTCTTTTTTTAGAACTTGATTCTTGAAAAAATGGGGTCTTCTTATAATCAGGGGGCCGTCTTATATTCGGGCCAATATGGTAAATGCTGCAGGTACAATTACAAATAGCAATCACACAAACAAATAAATTATAAATACAAACTGGAATTATGTTAATAATAATACTGTCCCCCCCCTTTTAAAAATAAATAAATAAACGAACATTTAAAAAAATTTTTTTTTAATTATTAATAATAATATTTGCTTTAGCTCCTTTTTTGAATTGTTTTTAATACAAAAAACCATGACAATATTGACACTTTTTTAATTGTAAACCATGAAAATCATTAAATAAAACACATTAAAAATGAATAAAATAATTGAAAAACATATATTCTAAGTTCATTCCCCTTTTTTATTTTTATAATTATTAGTTTAGTATTTAGTACTGTGGTAACTCGAGATACATTTACTTCAGTGCATGGAATTTTTTTTTTTTTTTTCTAAGCTTCATATTACGAAAATTTATTCATCATATGAAAGACAATATAAGTACAGTAATAGTTCATACCTGCTCATAGCAATGCAACAATGTAACTGCTATGTTGTCTAATTACTCTTAATAAGCAGACAAGGTGCGAAAATTGCGGTAAAAATTTTCATGAACAGTTTCTGTCACTATCCGATCTTGATGGGCTACTAACGGATCGCAACTGATTGCTTCTACGTATGCGCGAACCAACGCCATTTTCTATCGAGCAAGGACAGCAGATATAGATATCTACATGATGGTTTACACAATAAATTTACAAATTTTCTTTCTTTTTTTGGGTGATAATGGTCACCTTTTTTTTTTTTTTTTTTTTGTTTACTTGGGGTGAGGGGACAGGAAGACTATTTCGCGTGTGATGACCACTGAACACAGAGCTTTAAAGGCTAAAGCACCATTGCATATTTTCTCTTGCCAAGATAAGAAAACAAATCTTACAGTGTTTCCAAACAAGCAAGATGGAGCACGGCCTAGCTTGAGATACATCCTAAACTCCAGTGAGGAGGGAGAGGCAAAGCACATCTAACATGAGTGACACGACCCAAACATTGCCACTAGGCATGTGCCGGTATGAGATTTTGACTGTACGATAACCGTGAGCAAAAATACCGCGGTTTCACGGTATCACGGTATTGCAATTATAGCTCCAAAATGTGTTATTTTGAGTAGAGCTGTCCCGACTAGTCGACATAGTCGACGTCATCGATGACGTAAATCCGTCGACGAGCACAACATCCCGTCGACGGTTAATGAAGGGTTAAAAAAAAATATGCGCGGAAAGTTCAGAATGTCAGATGCTCTGTATGCAAGCGGGGAAAGCGGCACAAAGCCAAAAAAGCGCACCAGAGTGTCCAAAACATTGACTTATTTCAAAGAAATAAAGGAGGGTACACTCTTGTGTCCTGTCTCTTCACTGCCAAGCTTGGCTGCACGTCGGCCGTGAATAAACACCTCAAGCGCCGTCACCGTTTGTAAAAATTTTTTTTCCATTTTTTGTACACCAGAGGGTGCTGTCGCTTTACTAAATAATAATGTTTCATTGACAATGGGCTCTACAAGTGCTATTAGTATTTCCAACTGAAAGGTTTATTTTATGGTATAGAAAATTATATAACGTTAAAAGGTCATAAATATATACAGTATATACAGTGATTGCACTCAAGGAAGAGATTGTCAATGATAATAAATTAAGGTAAAGGCAATTCATATAGGCAATTCATTGATATATAAATAAGGTTTAAAAGGAAAAAGTGAAAAGTTTTCGTAAATTTCTAATTGTGTTGTTTTATTTGTGTGCACCATAGCTCTTACAGTGTGATTACCGTATTTTTCGGACTATAAGTCGCAGTTTTTTTCATAGTTTGGGTGGGGGTGCGACTTATACTCAGGAGCGACTTATGTGTGAAATTATTAACACATTATGATATCATTTCACATGTTATTTTGGTGTTTTGGAGTGACACTGATGGTATGGTAAACTTGTTAGCATGTTCTTTATGCTATAGTTATCTGAATAACTCTTAATAGCTATGTTACATTAACATACCGGCCACGTTCACATTTTGTTGTTCATGCATCATGTAACATTATCATACTGTACACTTATTCAGCATGATGTTCTCTACTGTATTTTTATTTTAAATTGCCTTTCAAGATGACATATCTGTTCTATCTGTTGGATTTTATCAAGTAAATTTCCCCCAAAATGCGACTTATACTCCAGTGCGACTTATATATGTTTTTTTCCTCTTCAATGGGCATTTTATGGCTGGTGCGACTTATAGTCAGGTGAGACTTATAGTCCGAAAAATACGGTACATCAAGGATGGAATAAAAGTTGTAAACCATCAGTTTAAGAGACCATCTTTTCAATCGGGATGCTACACTAGTTAATTCTATCAGCATTTGAAGTCATTGTTTATTTGTGATTTATTATTGTTATTTACGTGTTTATTTGTACTTTAGTAGATAATTTAAGTGTTCCAATATGTTTTTTGTAAATTGATAAGCGTCAACAAAAATTTCATTGCTAAACTAGTAAACAAAAACAAAAAACATTTTTTTTTTAAATTATTAGATTAGTCGACTAATCGTAAAAATAGTCGGCTGACTAATCGGGAGAAAATTAGTCGTTTGGGACAGCCCTAATTTTGAGATGTATGGGTTTAAAAAAAAAAAAAATTTTTTTTCATTGAACAGGATTTTTTTTTTTTTTTTTTTCAGAACATAGTTGCAAATTGGAACATGAATATATTGTTAAAATAAATTATCAATAAAAAAAACCCCATCAATTAAATTAAAATATAACTCATAGACTATACCCACAGCTACAGCTCAGGTTGGTCAAGATTAAAGCAAGAACAAAATAATTTCTATAAAAAGTACACTTCTGAATAAAATATTTAAAAATGTATACTGCATGACTTTTTTTTAAGGGTGGAGAAGCTCCAGTGAAGTGTCGCCATTTTCAGCCACTGTGTCAACTCTAGCCTACATGATGTCATGCTTTTGTGTTAAAAAGAACATAAAGAATTCATAATTTAACAGGTTTGTTAAAAATGTAAAAGTTGGTTAAAATGTAAATATTGTTGTGGAAAGGTTTCATCTAAAAAAAAAAAATTTTTTTAAACTACAGCATTGGGAGTGAGACCTCTCCTTGATCCAGCGAACGTGGATTTGTGCTTAGGGCAAGATCATCTTCCTAATTAACGATCTTTGAAGCTATCCCTTTTTCCCCTTCATTCAAGCGAATCAAGCTTGTTTTCTCACTCTGCGGCTGTAACACTCAACGAAGTTGCCCTCCCAGCTAACTCTAGGCTAACTTTCGTCTTTGTAACCTTTTAGTTAGTTTGTATATTGAATTTGAAAGGTAAATGTGTGTGTTGTTTTTGGTGAACCTTTTTATGGTGCTAATCTGTTGAAGTTACTCACACATGGAAAAATACAATTGTACAACATTTTAAATGTATTCATTTTTTATATTCCACTTACCACGATTTGAGAGCTCAATAAATTGAAGGAAAGAACGCCTTATGTTTGGAGTATTTGTTTTTGGGTTCGCTGGCTGTCTAGCCGATAGCGTCACTTTCACACACATCAACAAATGGGAGTGGGTGAGCGCTGCCGCGCCACCCCACTTCTGGCTGCATTTTTGACACATGAAAAATAGCGAATACCTTACTACGGTCTGACGGAAAATTTTAGTGGTTTTGAAACCGCGACATTTTCACACCACGGTAAACCATGAAACAGGTAACCGGCACATGCCTAACTGCCACGATGCAGGCTGACGTACAATATGAAAATGTCACGCATTGTGAACATATGACAGAAACTGTCAGACAAAAACTGGCATTCGTCTCATTATGTTCTATTCTCCCAGCTAGCTAACCATCGTTATGAAAAAATTGCTCGTCGGCGAAATATTTTCTTTGTCGTCATTTTTGACGAAAACAACACTGTTCTTAAGGTTTCTATTTTTTTCCGCAGATGCTTTTCTTTCGAATTATTATGTTTTTTTTCCCCCGATGCATTACGAAGGGAATTTCACTATTGATCCTTTCCATTTACTTATAATTACTTCCTCCATCCTGCACTTAGGTGTTGTAAAGTTGTGTTCTAGACTAGGAAATTTTTGTGTTCTTTGTGTCTGTATCTTATATATGTATAGCCACGTTATGGAAAACTAGTCAATTTTTTCCTGATGATTTAAATTCTGTCTTATCTTCTTAAGTCCAAGGCAAAGACGGAGCCAGAGCCTGAGAGGAATCAGAGTCGTTACAATTTGCGCCGCAGAAAGGCCGAAGCTGACAGCAAACCTCAACAGCCGGACGATACAAAAGTGTTTTCGGCTCCTGCAGTAACAGTCTCAACTCCACTTGACTTTGGGGGAAAGCTTGGTAGGTTCCTGGGTCAACTGATACAGTAAATGTTTACATTCATTTTAATCTCGTGTGGCTTCTAGCGGAGGAATTCGGTGACAACTTAGATTTTTCAACATATTTAAATTACCGTACTTTTCAGACTGTAAAGCGCATTTAAAACTCTTTATTTTTTCCAAAAAGTCTTATAATCCAGTGCGATTTATGTAGGGCTGCAGCTAGCGAATATTTTAGTAATCAAGTATGCGACTGAAAGTTCCATCAAAATGAGAAAACAAGACATTTCACCTAATATTGAACCATTTTTAGACAATCAATGTCTTTATTTTAGATGTACATTGTTGAAAACAGGCAAAAATTGCATCTCAGATTGTGACCATTAAAAAAAATAAAATAAAAAAAAATAAAATAAAAATCACTTCTTTCAAAAAATGTAAGATTTATTAAAATCAAATTTCTTTCCTAAAAATGTCATTACACTTGATAATACACATCACTTAAAATCTAGGTGTTTTTCCCCAAGTGTTTCGATTGGAATTCATTTGTGTCAAGTTATTTTTAAGTTGTAGTTTAAGCACTTGGTAACTTTTCAACCTTTTAAAAATATTTTCTAAAGATACACGATATTATCGATCACCGATAATTATCGGCCGATAATGGCAATTATGACGTCACACAGATAATCCAGATAATAAAAAAATTCAACCGATAATGCAATCCGATAATTATATACTTGATTTTGCCTCCAAATGTGCGCAACCAAAGAATTCAGCACACCGCCTCCTCAACCCCTCCCCTCTCTGAAGCCCCTGAGGGAGGAGGGGTTGAGGAGGCGGAGTTACAAGACAAGAAGTAGTTGAATATTATGGCGGCTGTTACTGAAAAAACGACGCTCTCGCCATCTGCGAAACATGTACCGTATAAGTTCCACGAGGCAGAAAGAACGCGTCCTCATTCAAAACCACTAACCCAGCGGCCATTTAAAAATGCATCATAAAGAATTTTGGAACAAATACGAGGCTGCTGCTAGCAGGAATGCTAAAGCTATTGTAAACACTAAGTTAAACTACAGGGCTTGTGACGATACAGAATCGGGCTGTTTGGGAATGCAGCCCAAGGCGGGTGGTAAATTCGCATCTAAGGCTAAACACCGGCACTACTGGAGACCGATAGTCGGCAAGTAGCCGTCTTCCGACGGAGCCCGCCGCTCTGGCCAGTCCGGCAGGCCGCCGCCGCCTCGCCATAGGCGGGGCGGGCCGAGCCCGGTTCCCCGGCCTCTGGACCTCCGGCGAACACCCCGGTTTCTCGAGCGTTCCCCCACGGCGTGCGAGCAGAGCCAGGACCCGAATACGCCGCGGCGAACCGGCCGGGGCGGGCGGATTATCCGGTACGAATGTAGCTGCCGCCGCCGCCGAGACGAGACACTTGTTTTTTTTTTTACCTTAATGACCCGAGAACTAAAGCCCTGGATAAAAGAAATAATGCAGTTTATACGACCACCATTCTTCATGAAAAAGTGATGTCCGGTAAGCAAGCTTATCATGACGGCACAGTGGTTATAAGATCATTTAAACATGGAGAAAACGAAGTCAGCCAGTCAATAATGCATTCAGAATGTGAAATGACGAGCGGTCAGATGACTTTGTAACGCTGCCTTTATTTTCGGCTTAATAAAACTCAGGCACAAAACAACACGCACGCGGATGCGAGCTCCAACTCTGACCAAATAGTACTGCCGTGTAGCAGTTTAGCTGCTGTAACGCAAATGTCGTGAAAGCCGCAAATGTAAACAAAGCGCTGCAGAATGGGTACATGACATCTCGCTCTTTTGAGGTAATCATTTTCACAGTGTGCAACAAAGCATATAACATTAGCAATCACTTTTCTAATTATTTAACTTATTTGTCTGCTCAATTACAGTCACAGTAGATAATCAAATTCTTAAATCAATATTCTGTAGCCACAAATATTCAGGCATGAAAATCTCTCACCTTTCGGCGAAATTCGCCGTTTTGAAGTAAAAAAGGATGACCTACGTGAATCGTGTAGATCCGAGGAGAAATTTTTTAAGGGGGGGGGTCGGGTGTAGGCATGTGCCGGTTACCTTCACGGTTTACCATGCTATTAAAACGTCGCGGTTACAAAACCACTAAAATTTTCCGTCATACAGTAGTATGTAATCGTTATTTTTCATGTGTCAAAAATGCAGCCAGAAGTGGCTTGGCGCGGCAGCGCTTACCCTTTCCCCTGTTTGATGCTGCGTGTGCCAGTGACGCTATTCCAGCAAACCCAAAAACAAGCAGTCCAAACGCAAGGCGTACTTTTCTGCAATTTATTGATCTCTCACATCGTGGCAACTGAAATATACCAAATGAATACATTTAAAACGTTGTACAATCGTATTTTTCCAAGCGTGAGTAGCTTCAACAGTTTAGCTTCATGAAAAAGTTCGCCAAAAAAAACCCCCACACATTTTCCTTTCAAATTCAATACACAAAGTTACTAAAAACTTACAAAGCAGAATGATAGGCAAGGCTTAGCAAGGAGAGCAACTTCATTGAGGTTAATCACAGCCGCTGAGAGAGAAACAAGTTTGAATGCAGGGGGGAGAAAAGAGCGTCAAAGATCGTTAATTGCGACAGATGATCTTGTTCTAAGCACAAATTCACGTTCGCTGGAAGAGGAGAGGTCTCACTCCCATTTTTTTTTTTTTAGATGAATGCATTTGCCAGCATATTGAATTTGGTGAGTAATGGTTTCAATCGTTTTCATATTTTGCGTTATGACAAGTTACTGCCGTTCGTTCCAGCTAGCATTGAACACTACCAGAGCTAGCCAAATCTCTGGTGAAAAAAATAGCTCCCGTTAAGTTAGCGTCAAGCTTGTGTATTTAATGGTAATATAAAAGCAGTGTTGTCAGTAACGCGTTATGTGAGTAATGCGTAACAGTAATCTGATTACTTTCTTTCAGTAAAGAGCAATCTAACGCGTTCATTTTTCTAAATCCGTAATCTGATTAAAGTTACTTTCCTTGATGCCTATGCGTTACTATTTTGTTATTGCCCCATAATGTATGTATAATGAAGAATACTGTAGTCATGGGAGTGACATCACGTGTCACATTTTCTAATCGGGGATGGAAAAAAAACAGGTGACGTGTTTTACCATGATGCGTGAGCCGTGAGCGCTGGGAATTTGCGGTCAAAACAACATTGCCTTGCTATCTCGCCAGGATGCAATTAAATAGGCAGGAGATATACTGTACTACAAACGGCTGCATTTGCACACTGGAAACACAGCCATTACTTCACATTTTTGTCCAGTAAAGATGACAAAAATATCTCCTTGCGCTGGCTCTAAAAGACTGTTGACCGCTAAAGCATCCAATTCAAGCACCACCTGGAATTACAGCACAACGGGTAACAAGACAGCCAGGACTTTTTGATACTGCTCGTGCTCAATCCTCTGTTCAAGCTCAGTTGTTGTTGAGGGTTTTGAAAGCTTAGGTTTAAAGAAATTCTAAATATCCATCTTGCCTCCTCAGCTGTAGTTTTGGCTAAGCAAAGCAAACGGCTGTCTCTCAGGTGCTATAGTCACAGGATCTGTTCGAAAAATAATTTGGACCCATTATGAAATACTTTGAAGGATTCTTATTCATTTCATTCATTTTTGTTGTTTTATTGCTCTAAAACTTTTATAGACAACATTTTAATGGTCATATTCAATGGTCTATACTTAAAAGGGGAAGTTCAGAATTTTTTACATTAGGCTTAATCTTTGAGTTAGCCTGGGTTCAATTAGTCGCTGGAGTTGATTTGAACAAATTCTGTGCAGTTTGCCAGTTATTTGATAGTTTCAGGGCTTCGGAGTGAGAGCGCGAGTCAATGGTGGTTGAAATCAACTCCTTCAACTAATTAAACCCCTGCTAATTTGAATATTAAGCCTTATGTGAAAAATTAAAATTGTCAAATTCGCCTCATGTATCGCCGACGGAGGACATTTTGGCAGAACGCCGGAACATATTTCCTCCACACCCTTCTCACCTTTTTAACCCCTGACCCATTTTCATGCCTGAATATTATTCAAAATCTTTCCTTCAAGTTTTTTTTTTTTTAGGATTAAGTATAATAATGTATTGCTTAAAACAAGGCTGTTAAGATTATTTTCAGCTAGCTATTTTTCTTCCAAGAAATCTGAGAGAAATACACTTGAAGCGATCGCAGATAATTTCACTTATTGCCAATAGATTTACACTTAAAACTGACTAGTTTTAAGGAGGTGTGTTTTGCAGCGGATTAATGTTATATATGTTAGGAATGGCTTACTTTTAAACGCATTTTTGTGTAACTTAGGTATTTACTCTGTAATTGTTGCCAAAGGTTTACCATTACACAATGTCAGACAATCTGTCATTATTTAGATGTTTGAATTGACGACTTGTTCATACTTTATGTTGAAAAAAAAGAGCAATAAATTATATTTTTGCACAGTAATATTTTCTTTTGTGTATACTTTAAAATTTTACAGAAATCTTTTAATAGAATTATCGGCTTGACATTATCGGTTATCGGTTGGAATGAGGAGGAAATTATCGGTTATCGGTATCGGTTGAAAAATGCATTATCGTGCATCACTATTTTCATAACATTTGTGTAAATATGTTGACCAAAAACTAGTTTAATGACAACTCTTTTATATCTTGAGTGGGTCTATATCGCTGCCACACAAAAAAAACTATAATGGGCTATTTTTTAGCCACAACTGGATTCATTACCTTATTAGTATTCATCCTTCACACAGCTGCAGGAAACAGAAATGTTGTTTAATCCATCTGCAGGCGACCGGGAGATTGATTTTTGATCGACTTATGATTTTACGACACTGCGGTTGTGCGCTGGTCCTCATGGAAAATGCAGTCTTCCTTAAGGCAAAACACTACCGCTTTTGTCCACCGGCGTCGCTAAAATTGACCCAAATTGAAAAGATACAAAGTGTTTCTTTAAATTTTAAATTAGTCTAAATTGTTAGTCCTGATAGGATGTTGAATTTTTGCAGTGTTCAAAATACAGTGGGGCAAATAAGTATTTAGTCAACCACTAATTGTGCAAGTTCTCCCACTTGAAAATATTAGAAAGGCCTGTAATTGTCAACATGGGTAAACCTCAACCATGAGAGACAGAATGTGGAAGTTGGAAACCCCCCCAGAAAGTCACGTTGTTTGATTTTTAAAGAATTTGCAAATCATGGTGGAAAAGAAGTATTTGGTCAATACCAAAAGTTCATCTCAAGACTTTGTTATGTACCCTTTGTTTGCAATAACGGAGGCCAAACGTTTTCTGTACCTCTTCACACACTGTTGCTGGTATTTTGGCCCATTCCTCCATGTAGATCTCCTCTAGAGCAGTGATGTTTTGGGGCTGTCGTTGGGCAACACAGACTTTCAACTCCCTCCACAGCTTTTCTATTGAGTTGAGATCTGGAGACTGGCTAGGCCACTCCAGGACCTTGAAATGCTTCTTGCGAAGCCACTCCTTTGCTGCCCTGGCTGTGTGTTTGGGATCATTGTCATGCTGAAAGACCCAGCCACATCTCATCTTCAATGCCCTTGCTGATGGAAGGGGATTTTCACTCAAAATCTCTCGATACATGGCCCCATGCATTCTTTCCTTTACACAGATCAGTCGTCCTGGTCCCTTTGCAGAACAACAGCCCCAAAGCATGATATTTCCACACCCCCATGCTTCACAGTGGGTATGGTGTTCTTCGGATGCAATTCAGTATTCTTTCTCCTCCAAACACGAGAACCTGTGTTTCTACCAAAAAGGTCTATTTTGGTTTTATCTGACCATAACACATTCTCCCAGTCCTCTTCTGGATCATCCAAATGCTCTCTAGCGAACCGCAGACGGGCCTGGACGTGTACTGGCTTCAGCAGGGGGACAGGTCTGGCCGTGCAGGATTTGAGTCCCTGGCGGCGCATTTTGTTACTGATAGTAGCCTTTATTACTGTGGTCCCAGCTCTCTGTAGGTCATTCACTAGGTCCCCCTTATGTGGTTCTGGGATTTTTGCTCACCGTTCTTATGATCATTTTGACGCTACGGGGTGAGATCTTGCATGGAGCCCCAGATCAAGGGAGATATCAGTGGTCTTGTATGTCTTCCGTTTTCTAATAATTGCTCCCACAGTTGATTTCTTTACACCAAGCGTTTTACCTATTGCAGATTCAGTCTTCCCAGCCTGGTGCAGGTCTACAATTTTGTCTCTGGTGTCCTTCGACAGCTCTTTGGTCTTGGCTATAGTGGACTTTGGATTGTGACTGACTGAAATTGTGGACAGGTGTCTTTTATACCAATAATGAGTTAAAACAGGTGCCATGAATACAGATAACGAGTGGAGCCCCGTTAGACCTCGTTAGACCTCGTAAGAAGAAGTTAGACCTCTTTGACAGCCAGAAATCTTGCTTGTTTGTAGGTGACCAAAGACTTATTTTCCACTCTAATTTGGAAATAAATTCTTTAAAAATGAAACTGTGATATTTTTTCACATTCTGTCTCTCGTGGTTGAGGTTTACCCAGGTTGACAATTACAGGCCTGTCTCATCTTTTCAATTAGGAGAACTTGCGCAATTAGTGGTTGACTAAATATTTATATATTTATTTATTATAATATTTATTTGCCCCACTGTAAATGTATGATACCTGCTGTATTGGAGCATACTACTACTACTACATACTGGTAATAGGTGTTTTATCCATCAATGACTACTGAACTAAATTTGACAGTTTTCTTCATTATGTTTTTATTTTACACCTTCATCACTCTACAGCGCTGTTTTTACAGATTAAATAAAGCCTGTATGAAAGACACGTTAGCCATGCATCGACAGTAGTCATAATTAATTGAAACCTAGCTCCCCGCAGGGCTAACGTTACGTTAGCAAGGTACAGTTATTTTTATTAATCAGAACTACGTTGACTTAATTTTACCTTGTCTCGAGTATCACTCCTCTGCTTTCGAAGTAAACAGGGGGCCTTCGGTGGAGCTGCCGCATTGAAAACGTGGTGTAGTGTTATGCAAGTGCTGTCTTACAGTGAATACATTAAACAGTGTTAGCCTTGGTCCAGCTTGAAATGCTCCCACACTTTTGACATTTTCTGCTTTTTCTTGGTGTCTTTCTCTTTGCTTTCGTCGGCGTCTTCATCGTTATCTCTATATTCATGCATGGTTGAAATCAAATATATCCGCCGTTTCTGTCTTCTTCCTGTACGTACATGACGTCAGCGCGCAACGATTCCTTGAGGCTGAAAAAATTCCTTTATCAATTTTTATAATCGAGTTTCTCAAATTATTTGAGTAATTGTTTCAGCTCTAGACTTATGTATGAATTCTGATTGTGCTGAATGACCCCAAATCTATCTTGTTGGAGCATAACTATTATACTGTACCAGTAAAATTTTCAGACACACAATCATCATTCATCAAACCCATAAATAAAGCAATAAAAGAAGTAAAAAAATTAATTACCGGTAATTTTAAATAAATAAATAAACTACCAGATTTTTCTGTCTACAAGGCGCGCTTGAAATCCAGTGCGCCACCATGAATTCTGGTATTTGCTTATTGACCTAAAAACTATTTTGTTGGAGCCGTAGTTGTTTTCTACTGCTCCAGTAAAGTGTTCAAGACACACATTCATCATTTCTCCAATCCTTGAATACAACAATAAAACAAAACAAAAAAAGAATGAATTAATAAAGAAAACCAAAACTACAATGTTAAAAGATTAATTTAAAAAAAACATAACAAATGCAATAAATTGAAACACAAATGCATTTTATAATCCAGTATGCCCTCTAGTCTGAAAAATACAGTATTTTTGCCATGACCAAAATATTCCCAAGTTACCTTTCGCACCAAATTTACCTCCGTACAATACTGGCCTTTCCAAAGTCAGTGTTTTGAATGTGCAGGCCGTTATGAAGCGTAAAATACATCAAGGGAGACCAATAAAATGGTTCAAATTTTTAAATTAGTTCCAAATACTCCTCATTTTGTATTATATGGTATTGAAATGTTTGTGTTGTTTTATGATAATGTTTTTAGATGTACAGATGTGACAGATCTGTGGTTTTCTAACCTTTGTTATTACTGTATGTTTCTCGTTTTGCAGGGGCGTATTTCTGGCTGCTCTTCTTGCCATCCTGGGTTCTTTTTGTGATTCTTCAAGTCAATTTGCAGGACCCAAGTTTAGTCAACTTTCCACCTCCTGTACCCACCCTTGAGGATTTATGGGATTCTCGGGCGTTTGGCTTCGTCATTCTATGGATCTTATTCCAGGTCCTCCTCTACATCCTGCCTGTCGGAAAGGTGAGTAAAGCAGCTCTGAACAGTAGACAACAATTTCTGTGTATTTATTAAATAAAACAGAACTCAAACAAATCTGATATTATTTTAAATATAATTTCTTTACATATTTTCCTATGGTTCTTGTTTTTAACTTGTCAAGTCAAATCTGTCGCAAACTCATCCATGAAGGACGCACGTAATCGGGCACATGATTTTTCATCACGGGAGCTCACGCTGGAGCTGGGAATGAAATTACAGGTCAGGCAAATGTAATGGGGTGACAGAGAGGGAGAAGGCAAACTGGTGTTCATTTGACATGCAACAACATAGAATTTAAATAATATAACCGTATTTTCGTGATTATATGGCGCACCGTATTAAAATTAGTGATATTTTTGTATTTAATACACACAAAAGGCGTACAGTAGGCCTGCACAATATATCGTTTGAACATTGCCATCACGATACAGTATGTGCATGCGCAATAGTCCTATTGCAGGACGTGCAAATTTAAATTAAAAAAAAAAAAACATTTATTTATTTATTTTTGGAACACAAACTTTTTTTCTTCTTCATAAAAGCAGCAAGTGTGCAGAGGCATGACCTCTTGGATCCCTTTTATTCACATGCATCAATTTTCATCATTCACAGAGGCGTCCCCTTAACCTGGGCTAAACTGTATTACATGAATACAATGTTGTCATGATGAGTCAACGAAAGTCTTCCCAAACAAAGCTATTCAAGTCATCTGGTGAAAATTCTTCTAATTTTAAGATTGCAATACATAACACAGTGTATCGCAATGTAAGTTTTTTCCCAATACCGTTCAGCCCTAGCGTACAGCATTATTGGGCGCATGAAAAACATAGGCCAGCATGCACACTAGCATTTGCGCTAGCATTTTTTTTTTTTTTTTAAAGGAGCTAAACTGAGGTCAACATAAATCTTAATCAATCCACAAATACATCAAAGTCCTAATCTTCTGTATCCGAATTGAACAGCTATGCGAGGTCTCCATCAAACACGGCAGGCTCCCTCTTGTCGTTGTCAGAGTGCCGTGTGTCTCCTCCTACTCAGAAATTATTCAGAAATTATTCCGGCTTTGGCGAAAGCACGAACAACAGTGCAAGCAGACACCTTAGCCCAAGCATCCACAATCCATTCCCAAAATGTGGCGTAACTCGCCTTGTGCTGCCTCCCAGTCTTTGTAAAGCTGTGTCCGCCAATTATCATCCATTGCTCCCACGCCGTAACTTGACTTTGAACGCCGGTTAACACCTACGTCGAGCGGTTGGAGTTCCTTCGTCGAGCCTTCCCGGAATGATGGCAAGCTCCGAGTTCATCAGATGCACTTGGTTTTCACAGCGGGGTGTGAGATGGGCGCGCATGGAGTCACAGATCAACAGGGATGGTGACGCGTGGAACCATGTGGTCACTTGTCGTACACTCCCCTCAGCCAATCTCTCATCTTCTCCTCGTCCATCCAGTCCTTTTGATTGGCCTTCACGATGACTCCGACTGGAAACTTGTCTTAGAGAGCATCTTTCTCTTAAATGCTACCATAGGTGGCAGTTTCTTTTTTTTCCGCGTAGGTGATAGCCTTGAGTTTGGGCTTCGTTAGCATGTCCCTTCGCAGCAGATGCCATTTTCGACACACAATCACTTGCATACATTAGATCAGGGATAGCCAACATCGGTTCTCGAATGGCCCCAATCCAGCTTGTTTTCCATGTCTCCCTCCTCCAACACATCTGACTCAAATAATCAGGATCATTATCAGGCTCCTGCAGAGCATACTGATGAGCTGATCATTTTATTCAGGTATTTTAAAGGAGGGAGACATGGAAAACAAGCTGGATAGGGGCCCTCGAGGACCGGAGTTGGCTATCCCTGCATTAGATGGTTCACCACCAACCATGCAGCCAGTTGTACAGTTTTTTTTTGACAGATCATTCATATGAAAAATGAATACATTTGCAGTGAGGATGCTCCTCTGTCTGACCCCATTGCTAACTTGGAATGGGGCAGATATACAATGGTCCCACTTCACCTCCATAGTTTGATGAGTATACCAGCGGTGGGCAAACCGGTCCTCGAGGGCCGCAGTGGGTCCTGGTCTTTGTTCAAACTTATTCAGCACAGACAGTTTAGCCAATGAGGTATCAGTGGAAACAAGAAGCACCTGACTGAAATCTACTGATTGCACTTGTAAGAAACAGGATTGGTGAAAGGCTGTCCTCATGATGGGTATGAACAAAAACCCGCACCCACTGCGGCCCTTTGTGGAATAGTTTGCCCACCCCTGGAGTATACCAATATGAAAGAATTCTTTTGATGTCATTGAGAACCCCGTTTGGCTTAATTTCATAAACAACTTCCCAAAGTTCACTTGGTCAAAAGTATATTATATATATAATGTTATTAATAAATAAAAACATCAAACAACAGCTTGACATTGATCGTAACTTAAGACATCTCACCTGAAAAACTGAATTTCTACATTTTATTAGGGTTTTGTGAGATACAATGCTACCTTTTCCCCCTCAGATCAAATGGGGAAATGGTTAGGATTGGGCATTGTTTAAAATTGAACGATACCGGTTCCAATTCCGATTCCATGTTTCGATTCCGGTTCCGAACGATTCCCGATTCCGATTCTTTAAAGAGGCAGGGTCAAAAAAAAAAAAAAAAAAAATGCAGGGTCCAAAAAATTGCAGTTTATATTAACGTCTTAACTTCTCGACGTTTTTTTAAATTAAATGAACTTCTCACAGGGCTAATTATAACTTGTATATAAATGTCAGTCTTTAAACTCAAGCAATTTTTTTCTGCTCGGCGGTCAGGGCATCGAAACAAGGAATTGAAATTGAAAAATTCGAACGATTCCGGGAGCACCAGAGTGTTAGAACCGGTTCCCATTGATATCGATGCCCAACCCTAGAAATGGTGCAGACTTATTTCAGATCTCAAGTTATCCAAAACATACATTGTACTTACATCACTGCGTTTTGAAACATCATTTAACAGAAGTTTGAAATGCATTCAAGCTGTGGCTAAATCGCTGTCATATTTGCCTCTCGCCATGAGTGAAACTGTTGATTATCGCTCTCTTTTCTATTTTTGTAGCTGAGTGAGGGCATGCCACTGAGGTCTGGTGAAAGGCTGAAATACAGAACTAATGGTGAGCTGCTTGGAGTCTTGACATTATACTAGCAACATTTAAATGCTATTCAGTATCATTGGTCTATACCATATGATGTAAATGTCAATTTTCTATACAACCGGGAACATCACTTTATGCCCCTTAAAAGAAGGTGTTCCATGGCAATGACTGCTACGATTTACCCAAATACAAGCCAGTGTGGCATCACAATGTATTTGTGCTAGGTTAATGTCCAATCTTCGAATGTTTCTCAGGTTTCTTTGCCATTGTAATGAGTGCTACAGTGGTTGTGGCAGCTGTCCATCTGGGAATTGACCTCACCTACATCCACAGCCACTTTTTGCAACTTGCTGTGGCCACTTTCCTCATCTCCGTCCTGCTCAGCATCTACCTATACATCCGCTCCCGCTATGCTCCCCCAGACCAGCAGGCACTTGGGGGAAGCTCTGGTAAGGGAGAAAACAATGTTTCATATCATTATGTCCTGTCAGCCATACTAAATAATTTTATTCATTAATTTCCAGGCAATGTGATTTATGACTTCTTCAAGGGACATGAACTCAATCCCCGCATTAAAAATTTCGATCTGAAATTTTTCTGTGAAATGCGTCCAGGACTAATCGGCTGGGTGAGTAGATATAAAGGGCAATTAGGGTTGCCTCGATTATTGACTGATTGACTAATGATAATCAAATATTTTGAATACTACTTGATTCATTGCTGAGAGACTCTGACACCAAGTTTTACAATAGTTACACCATCAAATGTGATCTGATCTTTGTCAAAATCACACAGATTTAAAAACAGTGTCTGTTATAACTAAAACCGCCCAAACATTTTTAGGTTTTCATATTTTAATGAGGATAGCTTGCAAACAATGACAGAAGGGGGAAAATAATTAAGTGAACCCTCATTCTAAGGAGACTTAAAGAGCAATTGAAACCAATTTTTACCAAACAAGTCAGGTGTGTGCCCAGTCACTGATGAGTGGTTTAAAGCCCTACCCACTATAAAACACACCTGTTAAGAATTGTCTTGATGAGAAGCATTGTCTGATGTGCATCATGGCTCGGTCAAGAGCTGGCTGAAGACCTGCAATCAAGGATTGTTGATTTGTATAAACCTGGGAAAGGATACAAAACCATTTCTAAAAGTCTGGATGTTCATCAGTTGACAGTCAGAGAAGTTTTCTACAAATGGAGAGAGTTTGACACTGTTGCTTCTCTTCCAAGGAGTGGGCACACACCAAAGATGAAACCAAAGGTTCAGCGCCGAATACTAGGAGAGGTAAAAAAAAAAAAAGAATCCTAGAGTGTCTGCTAAAAACTTACAGAAATCACTGGCACAGTCCAATATCTCTGTGCGCACATCAACTATATGTAAAACTATGGCCAAGAATAATGTTCATGGTAGGACTCCACGGAGGAAGCCACTGCTGTCAAAAAAAAAAAAAAAAAAACATTGTTGCTCATTTAATGTTTGCAAAAAGACACTTGGACACTCCACAGACGTTTTGGCTAAATATTTTGTGGAATGATGAAACCAAAGTTGAAATGTTTGGGAGTAACACACAAGGTCATGTGTGGAGGAAAAATGGAACATCAACACCTCATTCCCACCGTAAAGCATGGCGGAAGGAACATCATGATTTGGGGCTGTTTGCTGCCTCAGGGCCTGGACAACTTTCAATCAATATTGGAAGAATAAATTCAAAAGTTTATCAGGATGTTTTGCAGTATAAACATCAGGCCGTCTGTCAGACAGTTGAAGCTAAAAAGAGGATGGATGTCGCAACAAGACTGATCCAAAACACAGATGTAAATCAACTTCAGAAGAACAAAAGACACGTTCTGTAGTGGCCAAGTCAAAGTCCAGACTTGAACCCCATTGAGATGCTGTGGCATGACCTAAAGACAGCGATTCATGCCAGACATCCCAGTAATCTGACTGAACTACAGCCGTTTTGTAGAGAAGAATGGGCCAAGATTAGTCCTGATTAATGTGCCAGACTAATCTGCAGCTACAAGAAGCGTCTGGTTGAAGTTATTGCTGCCAAATGGGGGGCCACAAAATATTGAATGTGATGGGTCACTTTATTTTCCCCCCCTTCTGTCATTGTTTGCATACTATCCTCATTAAAATATGAAAAGCTACAAATGTTTGAGTGGTTTTAGGTAAAACAGTTTTTTTCATCTGTGTGATTTTGACAAAGATCAGATCACATTTGATGGTGATTTTATGCAGATATGTGAGAAATTCCACAAGGTTCAGATACTTTTTTATACCACTGTAGATGAGGATATGAGAAGCGCTTTGAGGGCCTTAAAAAGGTGGAATGGCGCAATACAAGTGGAACTCCATTTACCATTACCATTTAACCAAGCAGAGGACAGGATATCTACTAGGAGACAGAAGGCAGGACAGAGAGGCGTGGCTGCGTCTGAGCTAACAGAACTGTTTTAAATTGAATTTTTTTCTTATCGGCCGGTCGGATTTAAAAAAAAAAAAAAAGGCTGATATCGATATACGTCAGATTTCCAAATATTGGCGCCGATAATCAGCCCAGCCAAAAATCGGTCCATTTGTAATTTTAATACTAACAACTAGAGGTGTGCAAAATTTCCGATTCTTAGATTATTCGCGATTCGGCCGTGGAAGATTCGAGAACGATTCACAAACATCCAAATTCCGATTATTGAAATATGCCAAGTAAAGCGGAAGTACAACACACTCAGCGCGCCACGCGGTCTTCGGGACGCAATGAACGGAGCGAGAGTAGCTAAACATCATGCTTCTCATTACCCGGCCCCTTGGGCAACGCCAATGCTCAACTCACGGCTCTAGCTCAACTCATGCCACGAGATAAAAAAACACAACAACATACCTGACTGCTGCCGAAAAGCTGCTACAAAGTCCAACCACATAATGTTAAGGTAGATATCATTTATATAGGACTAGATGCAATATAGATTTGGTAGCGTTAGCAGCACATCTTCAAAAAGCTAGATGCGGGCGTTAGTAAACGGCCGCCATCTTAAAGCAGTACACTTCCCTGCAAGGCCGTTGTAGCGAGCCTTCCAAGCAAACCTAATTAACTTTTTATCTAAAATACTCCTAAATCGGTAAAATATTGACCTGAATCTATCTTTAAAATAGTTTTAAAACTTTCACATGTCCAAAGTAGACAAAAGGGAAATTATGGAATAACGGGAGCAATTTTTACAACTTTAACGGTTGATTCACAACATCAAATTAATTGAATGTATTTTAAAGCTGCTGATACAGAATGGGGACTGGAGTTTTTTATTTACTGTTATTTTTGTATATTTGTTTACTGCTATATGTTAACTTGATACTGAAATAGTAGTTTGGTTTAGCCTGAGAGTATTTTTGAACAATTTTGGAACTAATGTACAAAACATTTAAAAAAAAAAAAAGGGGGGGGGGGTTGTGCATCAATAATCGTTTTATAATCGAATCGGAGCCTCTGAATCGTAATCGAATCGTTAGGTGCCCAAAGATTCCCAGCTCTACTAACAACTAGAGGTGTGCAAAATTTCCGATTCTTAGATTATTCGCGATTCGGCCGTGGAAGATTCGAGAACGATTCATAAACATCCAAATTCCGATTATTGAAATATGCCAAGTAAAGCGGAAGTACACAACACTCAGCGCGCCGCGCGGTCTTCGGGACGGAACGGAGCGAGAGTAGCTAAACATCATGCTTCCCATTACCCGGCCCCTCGGGTAATGCCAATGCTCAACTCACGGCTCTAGCTCAACTCATGCAACGAGATAAAAAAAACACAACAACATACCTGACTGCTGCCGAAAAGCTGCTACAAGTACATCCATATAATGTTACGGTGGAAAGGGAAATTATGGAATAACGGGAGCAATTTTAACAAATTTAACGGTTGATTCACAACATTAAATTAATTGAATGTAGTTTAAAGCTGCTGATACAGAATGGGGACTGGAGTTTTTTATTTAATGTTATTTTTGTATATTTGTTTACTGCTATATGTTAACTTGACACTGAAATAGTAGTGTGGTTTAGCCTGAGAGTATTTTTGAACAATTTTGGAACTAATGTATAAAACATTTTTAAAAATTTTTAAAAAAGAGAGAGAGAAAAAAGGAGGGGGGTGCATCAATAATCGTTTTACAATCGAATCGGAGCCTCTGAATCGTAATCGTAATCGAATCATTAGGTGCCCAGAGATTCCCAGCTCTACTAACAACATAAGATTGAGCCCATTAATGCAAGCTACTGTTTATATGCATCTTGATAATCATGGATGTGTTTTTCAGTGCTTGATCAACTTTGCATTCGCGTTGGCGGAGAAGAAGCAGCAGGAATTGGACTATCCCTCTCATGCTATGATCCTCGTAAATGTCTTCCAGCTCCTCTATGTAGTGGATGGCCTATGGAATGAGGTATGCAAGTGACTCATAGATTGATCCTGTATTTGAGTGTGAAAATATATCGAAACTGTAATATATTGCGATATTTGTGTCCCAAGAGGTTAGCCTTATGCTCCCACCAAGAATCGATATATTGTTGTAAAAAGGTTTTACTGTCTAAAAATAAAAGGAACCAACAGGTTGCTACCAAAATCTTCCACTAGAATAGTGTGGATTTTAGCTCAATGGTACTGAAGCCACAGCATTCACAGTCGTTTTTTCTGGTTTTGGGGACATTCACTGGTCACTTCACTTTTGAGTCCCTTCCTGTTCATTTCTGAATATTCCAGGGTCACTTCCTATTCAGTAACCCAAAAATCAACAGGAAATGACCTGTAAATACCCCAAAATAAACAGGAAGTGACCCAGAAATGCCCCCAAATCAACAGGAATTGACCTGAAATGCCCCAAAATTAACTAAATGCCTGCCATTTACGGCCATAGGCGCCCAATACGGATTGGACGTTTACTAGTGCTAATTTTCACTTCACAGCAGACGAATCAAAAGAACTTGTTTTCTGTTTAGTATTTGCATTGTAAACAGGGCCAGCCCAGGCCATATGGGGGCCCTAAGCAAAATAATGCAAAGGGGCCCATATTTTTGGCCCACCATTTCGTCACAGTGTACTGTGAAACCCATACATGCAATCCAACCCATACGTCCATTGTATATCAATCAGATTTTGTTGCACTGCATACTTCAAACTTCTCACCCCAAATGATTGTCAGTACTTACAGTAGGTAGCGCCAATGAACTTTTTTTTTTTTTTTTTAAGCTTGTTATTAAGTATCAAAACTCACAAAAGCCAAATAAAGCAAACTACTAAACAAAATAGAATATAAATTAAATAATTGCCAGATTGGGGGCCCCCTAGTGGTCAGGGGCCCTATGCAGCTGCATAGTCTGCGTATAGGCTGGGCCGGCCCTGATTGTAAAATATCGTAGAATGATTTCCGGAACCTTGTATACAGTAGATAATTGTTGTAGCGCCAGTATCGCATATCGTATTGTGAGCTACCCAGAGGTTCCCACTCCTCATTTATAATCACATGAATGGAATGTAATGCATAAAACCACACTTTTCAGGAGGCCATCTTGACCACCATGGATTTGATGCATGATGGCTTTGGCTTCATGTTGGCTTTTGGAGATCTGGTATGGGTGCCTTTTACCTATACCCTGCAGGCCTATTATCTGGTCAGCCACCCAAATGCACTGAGCCTTCCGGCCGTCGCTGCCATCGTCTTGCTCAAACGTGAGAGGAAAACTCAACTTGCCAATTTTGGAAATTCATTATTACAGGAATGCAGGAAAACATTTTCTCCATGTAATTTCTCTTTTAGTTGTTGGCTACTACATCTTCAGGAAATCCAACTCTGAGAAAAACGCCTTCAGAAGAAACCCATCAGACCCCAAACTGGCATGTAAGTTTTTAGTTTCTAATATAAATAACCGGGGTGTAACGGTACACACAAGTCACGTTTTGGTACTGGGATTTTAAAGTGAAAGTTTGGTCTACTGGCTAAAACTAAAAGCAGCTCTTGTTAAAGCGCTAAATAATTGAAGAAAACATCAATCTTGTGAATTTGTGTTTTTATTGTTCTAACCTTCTAAAATTCACAGTTTATGTGCAAAAATAGGCAACACACCATTTTTTGTCGGGATCGACTGAAGTCACAGTTAAAGTCAGGTAGCATTCACCAGTTGGCAACCTTTGTGACTTTTTTATTTAAAAAATTGTAAAATGTAAAAAGTGGGAGGTTAGCAATAGGTTGAAACGGGTTGTCAATACGTTAAATGCGAAAGCCCTGGTAGAAATGTTTAACTAACACTGGCAGCTCTGCGCCTCTGATGCCATCTGATGGCGTGCACCTAACCGCGGTGGAATGCGACGAATACAAATACCGTTACTCTTAATAATATTGACACTGTCTCATATAGCTTGTGATGCTGTATTTTATAAAAACACATTACTAATGACCAGACCCGTTTCAATATTTGCATTTTTCTCCAGACCTTAAGACAATTCCCACAGCAACAGGAAAGAGTCTGCTGGTGTCTGGTTGGTGGGGAGTTGTTCGACACCCCAACTACTTAGGAGACCTCATCATGGCTCTGGCCTGGTCACTACCTTGTGGTAAGTTAGTGTTTATTAATATGAATAGCTCACTTGAGGTCATGCCATGGCATCTCAACCAAGTTGATATCAGGTCTTTGAAAAGGCCAGTCCAGAACACGGTTGTTGAAAAACTTTTTAACAATCCAATGAAACCAAGTGTGATGGAAGAAAAATATTTTATTCATAGTACTTATAACATTAAAAAAGCCATTTAAGAAAATGGGTTTTTCGTTTAAAAAAAAAAAAAAACAACAATAACAACAGCGCCAATTAAATGTCGTCCTCTTGTATCCATGCATTCTTGAAATCTTCGTTTGAAACATCTCAGCTGGGATTCTGTGAATTTCATCCTGAATTCACTATCCATCCATCCATCCATCCATCCATCCATCTATCCATCCATCATCTGCCACTTAATCCGGGGTTGGGTCGCGGGGGCAGCACCTTTAGCAGGCCAGACTTCCCTCTCCCCAACCACTTCAACCAGCTCCTCCGGCAGGATCCCAAGGCGTTCCCAGGCCAGCCGAGAGACATAGTCTCGTCAGCGTATCCTGGGTCGTCAACGGGACCTCCCACCAGTGGGACATGTCCGGAGCACCTCTCCAGGGAGGCGTCCAGGAGGCATCCGAACAAGATGCCATAGCAGAGATGCAATGCTGAGGCCACGAAACCGGACCCCCTCAACGCTTCGGCTGCGCCTAGGAATTTTGTACATAAAAATTATGAACAGAATCGGTCACACAGGGCAGCTTTGGCGGAGTCCAACCCTCACTGGGAACAAATTCGACTTACTGCCGGCAAAGGGGACCAAACTCTTGATACCGGTCGTACAGGGATCGAACAGCCCTTATGAAGGGGCTCGGTACCCCGTACTTCTGGCGCACCTCCCCACTGGACTCCCCGAGGCACACGGTCAAACGCCTTCTTCAAGTCCACAAAACACATGTAGAATGGTTGAGCGAACTCCCATGCACCTTCGAGGATCCTGCCGAGGGTGTAGGGCTGGTCCACTGTTCCATGGCCGGGACGAACACCACACTGCTCCTCCTGAATCAGAGATTCGACTTCCCGACGGACCCTTCTCTCCAGCACCCCTGAATAGACTTTACCGGGGAGGCCGAGGACTGTGATCCCTCTATAATTGGAACACACCCTCCGGTCCCACTTCTTAAAAAGGGGGACCACCACTCCGGTCTGCCAATCCAGAGGCACCGTCCCCCATGTCCACGTGATGTTGTAAAGGCGTGTCAGGCACGACAGCCCCACAACATCCAGAGCCTTTAGGAACTCTGGGCGGAGCTCATCAAACCCCGGGGCCTTGCCACGGAGGAGCTTTCCCACTACCTCAATGACTTCAACCCCAGAGATAGGAGAGCCCAGCTCGGAGTCCCAAAACTCCGCTTCCTCAAAGGAAGGCGTGTCGGTGGAATTGAGGAGGTCTTCAAAGTATTCTCCCCACTGACTCACGATGTCCAGAGTCGAGGTCAGCAGTACACCATCTCCACTATACACAGTGGTAATGGTGCACTGCTTTCCTCTCCTCAGATGCCGAATGGTGGACCAGAATTTCCCTGAAGCCTTTCGGAAGTCATTTTCCATGGCCTCGCCAGACTCCTCCTATGTCCGAGTTTTTCCATCAGCGACCGCCAAAGCTGCAGTCCGCTTGGCCAGCCGGTACCTGTCAGCTGCCTCTGGAGTCACACAGGCCAAAAAGGCCCAGTAGGACTTTTTCAGCTAGACGGCATTCCTTACCACGGGTGTCAACCAAGCGGGTTCGGGGATTGCCGCCACGGCAGGCACCAACCAGCTTACGGCCACAGCTCTGATATGCCGCCTCAACAATGGAGGTGCGGAACATGGCCCACTTAGACTCTGTCCCCCACCTCTCACAGGACAAGGGAGAAGTTCTGCCGGAGGTGTGTGTTGAAGCTCATTCTGATAGGAGATTCTGCCAGACGTTACCAGCATAGTGACTTCCCTAACAGGTGGATGACGTCAGCGGGAGAATGGTTTCATCTGATTTGGTATGCAGCCCATTGAGGGGGAATTATTCAAAACGAGGAAAATGCGACGAAGAGAGCCGCAAAATGTCATTGTTTCAGTCTCTCTACTCCAATATTTTTAAAGGATATTCTTTTTATCGAAGTATTTTTCTCAATTGCTAAATAAAATGGTCATGACAAATAACAATCTTGTGCTAAATGGAATATGAAATGATAAAAATGCATTTATTCAGTACGACATGGCAAAATTACTCCATAATGGTCAAAACTGTTGACTCCACCTTTACTGTCACACCTCCCAAACGATATTTTATGCCACGTCGTCGGGCTTTTGTCGTTTCCCTTCCCCGGCTTTGGAGAATGTAAACAAACCAAGAGGCGTGACAGCTAGCCGACATGCTAATCCGAACCAAGTGACGTCTCAATCTTATTTTTGCTTTTCGAAGCGAAACATCACACAAAACTAGCCAGGAATATGTCACACTGCGGCGGGGTTGTCGATTGTCTTCGCCGATCGGCAACCCGCCAGGCAGAGAGCAAGTTACAGCTCGTTCCCCTGCTACTAAAGACAGGAGAGTTCGCCGGGGAAGCAGCCGTAGAGGAACGCGTAGCTCCCACATGATCAACACGAATATAATGAAAAATAAAGCTTAACTACACTGCGACAACGTAAACAAAGAGCGGCATGCAGTTGTGCAGCTAACATGACAGACAGAATGTGTCTTAGGAGATCTTTTCTACACGCCCATCCATGATGAAACATAAGTAAATAGTCCTTTATTTAAAAAAAAGTTTGTGGGGTTTACTTTATAATCGCTGTATTCGCGGCCATTTTAACACAAAGTTGCAATTTCTGATGGGGTTGAAAATTTGACAGAACACCGGGCACATGAAGAGGCAATAAACCGAGTATAGTGCTCTCCCTGTGGGGTGGGGGTGTGCGACTCGGTCGTCGGCCAAGTGGACAAAGAGCATGTCAGCCACAAAATGCTAGCCACCTACGTATTAAAATGATCCCAGTAATGATCCAAGTATTTGACATAATACAAAACACGATGTTTACTCACTTCCTCTTAAGTTCCAATGGTCCCACAGTAGTAGGGCTTGTTTAGGCCAATATCCACCAGTGAATGGCAACTTTTTGAAACCCCAAAAAGGCTCACACGCCTCTCCGTGGTGAAGCAAAATTTTTCTGCAGCCGTTTGGCTGGCGTGATGCGAAAAATAAACAAATTAATCCGCAAAATCAGCTGAATCCTTAGTCTTTCTCAACTGGAGACTGGAGCTGGAAGTCACTCATTTTCATGGCACGGGATTCAAAACACTAAATACAGTGCCTTGAAAAAGTATTCGGCCCCTTTGAACCTTGCAACCTTTCGCCACATTTCAGGCTTCAAACATAAAGATATAAAATTTTAATTTTTTGTCAAGAATCAACAACAAGTGGGACACAATCGTGAAGTGGAACAAAATTTATTGGATAATTTAAACTTTTTTAACAAATAAAAACTGAAAAGTGGGGCGTGCAATATTATTCGGCCCCCTTGCGTTAATACTTTGTAGCGCCACCTTTTGCTCCAATTACAGCTGCAAGTCGCTTGGGGTATGTTTCTATCAGTTTTGCACATTGAGAGACTGACATTCTTGCCCATTCTTCCTTGCAAAACAGCTCGAGCTCAGTGAGGTTGGATGGAGAGTGTTTGTGAACAGCAGTCTTCAGCTCTTTCCACAGATTCTTGATTGGATTCAGGTCTGGACTTTGACTTGGCCATTCTAACACCTGGATACGTTTATTTTTGAACCATTCCATTGTAGATTTGGCTTTATGCTTTGGATCATTGTCCTGTTGGAAGATAAATCTCTGTTCCAGTCTCAGGTCTTGTGCAGATACCAACAGGTTTTCTTCCAGAATGTTCCTGTATTTGGCTGCATCCATCTTCCCGTCAATTTTAACCATCTTCCCTGTCTCTGCTGAAGAAAAGCGGGCCCAAACCATGATGCTGCCACCACCATGTTTGACAGTGGGGATGGTGTGTTCAGGGTGATGTGCTGTGTTGCTTTTACGCCAAACATATCGTTTTGCATTGTGGCCAAAAAGTTCAATTTTGGTTTCATCTGACCAGAGCACCTTCTTCCACATGTTTGGTGTGTCTCCCAGGCGTTTTGTGGCAAACTTTAAACAAGACTTTTTATGGATATCTTTGAGAAATGGCTTTCTTCTTGCCACTCTTCCATAAAGGCCAGATTTGTGCAGTGTACGACTAATTGTTGTCCTATGGACAGACTCTCCCACCTCAGCTGTAGATCTCTGCAGTTCATCCAGAGTGATCATGGGCCTCTTGGCTGCATCTCTGATTAGTTTTCTCCTTGTTTGAGAAGAAAGTTTGGAAGGACGGCCGGGTCTTGGTAGATTTGCAGTGGTCTGTTGCTCCTTCCATTTCAATATGATGGCTTGCACAGTGCTCCTTGAGATGTTTAAAGCTTGGGAAATCTTTTTGTATCCAAATCCAGCTTTAAACTTCTCCACAACAGTATCTTGGACCTGCCTGGTGTGTTCCTTGGTTTTCATAATGCTCTCTGCACTTTAAACAGAACCCTGAGACTATCACAGAACAGGTGCATTTATACGGAGACTTGATTACACACAGGTGGATTCTATTTATCATCATCGGTCATTTAGGACAACATTGGATCATTCAGAGATCCTCACTGAACTTCTGGAGTGAGTTTGCTGCACTGAAAGTAAAGGGGCCGAATAATATTGCACGCCCCACTTTTCAGTTTTTTATTTGTTAAAAATGTTTAAATTATCCAATAAATGTTGTTCCACTTCACGATTGTGTCCCACGTGTTGATTCTTGACAAAAAAATTAAATTTCATATCTTTATGTTTGAAGCCTGAAATGTGGCGAAAGGTTGCAAGATTCAAGGGGGCCGAATACTTTTGCAAGGCACTGTAAATATAGCGATCACTTCCACACACATCCAAGCGGTCCATTTAATTCAGGAGCATAAAATACCGCGGGAAATATTTAATAAACATGCTTTTTGCTGTCATAGGCACTTTAAGATTCCATAATTGTTTCTTAAATGGCATGTTTTAAGGTTGCAATTACATTACTGTGAATAAATATATTTCTTCCATCACTTGTGGTTTTTTTATTGGAGTGCTAAAAAGTTAGCGTTTTTCTGGGTCACAGTCTTCGGGTTACGAAACACATTTTATGACTGATTAAATAGAGTTTCAAGAAATTTCAAAGAGATCACTTCATTTTTTCCTTCCACTGTGATTTAGAAAAATAACAATTCTCAAATCTTCATCAACACACGTATAGGCTTCAGCCACCTCCTGCCGTGGTATTACATGATTTACTTCATCATCCTTCTGGTCCACCGAGACTCTCGAGACATGAGCGATTGCAGGAGGAAGTATGGCTCAGCGTGGGACGAATACTGCCGAACTGTCCGCTACCGGATCATCCCACGTGTCTACTGAGGGGACTGCTGCTGAAGACTTGTGAGCCAAAGCCCCTTTTTGACCCAGTATTAATGCCGCCAATCTCACACAGCAATAACGCCATTTTGTCATAATTTGGTTCACCATTTTAGAGCGAATTTGATTGTGAATTTTTAGTGAATCAGTACATTTCAAGAAATTTTTACAGAGATTTGTTTGAATCATGAACTATTTTCAATGAAATCAGGAAAAAAATATATTTTACAACACAATTAATACCTGTGCAAGGAGAGTGCGTGGATGTATATTTTTGTATATATGCTTTTTTTATACTTCAGGTAAAACAAAACCACTCATGTTGTTCTTTTTTTTTGCGACATTTTTTTTTTTTTTTTTAAATGTATGAGTAATCACTCGTTTTAAAGGATGGGATGTAGAGTTGAAACTAGAAGTTTACAAAGAACACATGTCGGGGAAAAAAATGTGATGCTTTACTTACCATTACTGCTGAAAGAGTTAGGATTCTCATTGGTTTATTTACAACCAAAACGTTGAACACGACTGAGAACAGCCTTCTCACTCTGGCCACCCTTCCCTCTCTTATTCCAATCAGAGACGCGGTGCGTTTAGGGACAGCCAAGAAAAAATAAGTGAACATATCTGAAGCATACTTGCAACCAATTCGTTACAGTTTTTTTTTTTGTAAAGTGATGTAAGGTTTGTGTCAACACTATAGCTGCAACTGAGCTAACGACTATTTTTATAATCGGTTAATCGGACGATTATTTAAACAATTAAGCGGATACTTGAAGTTGTTTTAGGTATGATGTAAGTAACAATGAAGATAAAATCAAAGACTATGTCCTCCGCAAATATTTTTTTTATGACAGCTTCCTGACTTAACTGTAGTCTACAACTGTACTGTTTTAATTACATAAAATTTTTAAGTGCTGATATAAATTGTCAATGACTCATTTATTTTCTTTAAACAAACTAACCAACCAAACAACCACCAACAAAATGGAATGAGGAGTCAGACTGTAATGAATCAGTTTTCTTTATCAAACAGTTGTTCATAAATACGATCCAAACCCAATTTCTAAGCACACTCTCTTGTATGACAATTTGCAGTTTGAATGGGAGTTTGTATTGAAAGGAGACTCTAAGGCTAGGTTCATACTGCTGGTCTTAATGCTCAGTTCCGATTTTTTGTCATATCTTTTATTTGGGTGTGGCCATTCAGACTGTCTGAATCCATTGAGCCCGTTCAAGTATCACGCATGCGCACTAATTCGCAGTCCGAAATGCGCTTAGCAAACTGACCCGCATTCGCAGGAGCATCAAAACAAATGACTACACATGCTGGCTCAACGTCATTCAAGGGTGATCATATTTTGATTTCCAAAAAGAGGACACAAATAACAGACATACCGTATTTTTCAGACTATAAGTCCGTTTTTTTTGCATACTTTGGCAGAGGGTGCGTCTTATACTCTGGAGCGACTTATGTGTGATTATTTTCGGTCAGGTCGGGCCGACTTCTCTCTCGCTAACTTTTTAAAAATAAATATATATTCATATACAGTGCCTTGCAAAAGTATTCGGCCCCCTTGAATCTTGCAACCTTTCGCCACATTTCAGGCTTTAAACATAAAGATATGAATTTTTTTTTTTTTTTTTCAAGAATCAACAACAAGTGGGACACAATCGTGAAGTGGAACAACATTTATTGGATAATTTAAACTTTTTTAACAAATAAAAAACTGAAAAGTGGGGCGTGCAATATTATTCGGCCCCTTTACTTTCAGTGCAGCAAACTCACTCCAGAGGTTCAGTGAGGATCTCTGAATGATCCAATGTTGTCCTAAATGACCGATGATGATAAATAGAATCCACCGTTGTGTAATCAAGTCTCCGTATAAATGCACCTGCTCTGTGATAGTCTCAGGGTTCTGTTTAAAGTGCAGAGAGCATTATGAAAACCAAGGAACACACCAGGCAGGTCCGAGATACTGTTGTGGAGAAGTTTAAAGCCGGATTTGGATACAAAAAGATTTCCCAAGCTTTAAACATCTCAAGGAGCACTGTGCAAGCCATCATATTGAAATGGAAGGAGCATCAGACCACTGCAAATCTACCAAGACCCGGCCGTCCTTCCAAACTTTCTTCTCAAACAAGGAGAAAACTGATCAGAGATGCAGCCAAGAGGCCCATGATCACTCTGGATGAACTGCAGAGATCTACAGCTGAGGTGGGAGAGTCTGTCCATAGGACAACAATCAGTCGTACACTGCACAAATCTGGCCTGGCAAGAAGAAAGCCATTTCTCAAAGATATCCATAAGAAGTCTCATTTAAAGTTTGCCACAAGCCACCTGGGAGACACACCAAACATGTGGAAGAAGGTGCTCTGGTCAGATGAAACCAAAATTGAACTTTTTGGCCACAATGCAAAACGATATGTTTGGCGTAAAAGCAACACAGCTCATCACCCTGAACACACCATCCCCACTGACATGACCCACTGACCCACAAACATGGTGGTGGCAGCATCATGGTTTGGGCCTGCTTTTCTTCTGCAGGGACAGGGAAGATGGTTAAAATTGACGGGAAGATGGATGCAGCCAAATACAGGAACATTCTGGAAGAAAACCTGTTGGTATCTGCACAAGACCTGAGACTGGGACGGAGATTTATCTTCCAACAGGACAATGATCCAAAACATAAAGCCAAATCTACAATGGAATGGTTCAAAAACAAACGTATCCAGGTGTTGGAATGGCCAAGTCAAAGTCCAGACCTGAATCCAATCGAGAATCTGTGGAAAGAGCTGAAGACCAGTTCACAAACACTCTCCATCCAACCTCACTGAGCTCGAGCTGTTTTGCAAGGAAGAATGGGCAAGAATGTCAGTCTCTCGATGTGCAAAACTGATAGAAACATACCCCAAGCGACTTGCAGCTGTAATTGGAGCAAAAGGTGGCGCTACAAAGTATTAACGCAAGGGGGCCGAATAATATTGCACGCCCCACTTTTCAGTTTTTTATTTGTTAAAAAAGTTTAAATTATCCAATAAATGTTGTTCCACTTCACGATTGTGTCCCACTTGTTGTTGATTCTTGACAAAAAAATTAAATTTCATATCTTTATGTTTGAAGCCTGAAATGTGGCGAAAGGTTGCAAGATTGAAGGGGGCCGAATACTTTTGCAAGGCACTGTATTTACACTAAAACCATGTATGGATGTTAAATAAATAATTTGGATAAAACAGAAGGCGCTGTGCATGCCTGCGCACGTGAATGCAGTGGCCCCGCTCTCTTTTCAATCTTCCTCTCCCGTGGCCCGGCGCTCTCCGCGAGCATCTGGTATTTCCTTTTTGATATGGAGCAGCTATAGGAGTGAAAAACAAACTAAAGACAGGGGAACTGAAAAGCAAACAACTGCGGTAGGAGTGGGATATGGAAAGGATTCATATTGATTATTGAAAATGCTATACGGAAACCTGTGTCGTCTTCGCTGAATGTAATCGAATGTGGCGCTTTGGTAGGAGAAATATATTTAACAAACTTTTCCAGCGTTATTTCGTTGTGTAAATGCATTTATAATGATCATAAAAATATGTAGACTATTTAAACATTGAGAAAACTTGCGTTTTTTTTTTTTTTTTTTTTTTTGCCAACTCGAGGAGATTCAATTTCAAATCCACTATCCGCCTGTTAGAACAGACACACAAATATAAAATATATAAATGTTTATTGAATACCCATCTTACAGGTTTGTTTAACAGGGAGAATTCGTTACAAAAGACAGGCTTGTTATCATTATGGATATATGCACCGGCATCGTCATAAGCGTACGTGATCACACAAAACGCAACCATGCATTGCATCCCCGCATTTCCTCCTTCTCCTGAGTCCTCACAAATAAAACATAAAATTTTGTTGTTGTTTTTTCGGGCTCGTGCCTATAAATAAAACGAAATTTCGTGTGTTTTTTTTTTTTTTTTTTTCGGGCTTGGACAAGCAAACCAAGTAAATTGATAGGGCTCGGGCCGCGTCGCTTTAAGACACGCGGGCCGGTCGGGTCGGGCTGGATTTTTTTAGGCCCGATCTAACTTCTAGCGTCATGTAATGTTAGCATACCGTACACTTATTCAGTCTGTTGTTGTTCTCTATTGTATTTTAAATTGCCTTTCAAGCTGACATGTCTGTTCTTGGTGCTGGATTCTATCAAATAAATTACCCCCCAAAAAATGCGAGTTTTACTCCGGTGCGACTTATATATGTTTTTTTTCCCATTTTCATTTCACATATTTTGGCTGGCGCGACTTATATTCAGGTGCGACGTATAATCCGAAAAATACGATAAATAATCCCCATTTAGTCTTATATTCAAAGTTTATATGGATGGATAGCTTGCACGCACTGTGCGTGCATGACGCACAGACATACGGACATTTTGTCCCGACTCTCGGCCGTGTAAGCAATCTTGAAATATTGCTCATTTGGAGTAATGCCCCCCCCCCCCCAAAATTAAAAATGTATTTTCATTAATGTTGTCAAGCCCGCCTCTTCTCTAAAAGCCGCGTTCAAGCTAGGCGCTAACGCTAATGCACAGCTGTATCGGCACCATAGCGCTCTTTCTCTCTCGCTCTTTACTGACCTAATTGCTGCATGAATTCAGATTTGGGGGATTTGACAGTTCAGACCACTGCCATATTCTGGAAAAATGTGGCCCAGATTGGATTTCAACCACATACGAAAGTGACCCAGATGGGATTTGAAATGGTCCACTTCGATGCGATCTGTCTCGTTCAGATCGTCAGAAGTTAAAGCTTCACTCGAGTCGGAAAATCACGACAAAATCAGATTTGTACATTAAGACCTGCGGTATGAACTTAGCCTAAGCTGTTGTAGGAATGGGTTTATGTATGTGGTTTCTTAATTATGAGAAATGAGACAACTTTTCTATCTAACAATAACTCAAGTGCTAATGTGCTTCTCTAAAACACAAGACACTGATTAGCAGAATTGCTAACTATTTGGCAATGAAATGAGACAACTTTACTATCTAACAATAACAAGTGCTAATGTGCGTCTCCAAAACACAATACAAACGTACACTTAACTAGCATAATCGCTAACTAGCTTAGTGCTCAGTGCTTTATAGTAACGTCTCATCAACAAAGAATACAAACAATACAATTGGCTTCATTCACTCACCTTTGATGGAGGTACACTAGATCCACCAACACAAAAGACAATCTAACTCTTGACACTTTGTAATACAGTATTATTGATTCAGCAACCCAGCCTGAGTGTAGCAGGGAACTCTCTCTTGCTCTAATCATTGACACGCACGCAGCCTCACATTACATACAAACAAGGACCCAAACGGGACTGCTCATAGCTGCCGGCAAAAATCGATTATCAAATTCGTTGGCTAATTTATTAATCAATTAATGGATTTAATTGATTAGTTGTTGTAGGTTGAAAAAGGCAAAGATCCTCCCGCCACACAAACACAGACAAGCACCATGCACTACTGAAGCAGAAACGTCATAGGTTGAGGACATCGTAACCCAAGGATTCCCTGTATTATGCATGAAACGGTGAGGGGGGGAAATTGTTTTCAACAACAGGTTTCACGATTCTTGGTGTCTGAGTCAATAGCATACAGCACGTAACACATCACCTTAGCTCATTAATATTCATGACGTTAGCAACTGTTGCTAGGGCGGGGTCAAACTTGCGTTTGTCCCTCATGCTAGATGCATCTAAATAGTGTACGAACGAGATGTTTACCGAGCTAAACCTACCAATTCTGTCCGAAAATGATCTCGCTCGTGCCAAATTCACTGTTAAAGATGTGGAAGAACATACAAATGTTCAGTTAAAGAGATGGCTTAAATGTTGATGGCTGAAAAAGAGAGCCGACCTGATCCAGAGGTAGCTTTTTTATCGATACCTTTTTCTTGTGTGCATTGCCTTATGCCACTGAGGATGATATTCTTCTAGTCTTTTTTTATATATTATATCCTCTGGTTGTCTTATGTCTCTGACCGTTCTTGGGGGTAATTGACATTGCTAGTTTTGTGTAACGATTGCAAATGCTACTCAGTGACAGCCAACGAACACTTAAAATGTTTTCATTACTAGCAAATCTTAATTCTATAATTTATTTACACTTCCCCCTAACTAAAGTTGTTTTTTTACAACAGAAAATGTAACAAGTGGCAGTCAGATAACATTTTAATTTTTTTCTGGTCATTCATTGTCAGACAGAAGCAGCACGGCCAAAGCCACGCTATAAAATAAGTTTTTAAAAAATCAAAATGGCTTACCTCTTCGTCTTCTGAAGGACCATGGCCTACAACAAAATGTTTACTACATATGAAGGTGAATGGCTTCACCTTGCTACCATTAAACTGGTCTTTTGGATATCTGCACAAGTTGATGCATTGTTCACATTTGTTCCTCTTTTTTGGCTTCGGGAAACGTGTGAAGAAAAGATCCTTCATATGTCATAATGTCTAGAGTCGTAAAGTTCCATAGCAGCAGTGTTTACTCAGCATGTTCTTTTTGAAAGATTACTGGCAGAAAACCAGCAGTAATAACATGGGTTTTATGCGAGGGCGTGTCTATGTTGATCCACTTCCGGGTTACGATTCCGATGTTGCGATCTAAAAATAGCAATCGTGCGGTACGCTATTCAGGGACGATGTTGGTTCAAGCATGGGCCAAATGTGGCTATCAGCAAGTGTATTATCCTCCATTTATTAGCAACCATGCGACCAGCCAAATTTACGTATTCTGTTCCCTATTCCTGCATGACAAAAGATGGAAAATAGTTTTTTTTTTTTTTTTTAAAGAGATGTGGGAGCCTGATTTTCTGTACACCTATGTCATGAAATTTGGTCTCGTATGCAGAGCCAACATTAGTGGATTTAAAAAGAAAAAAAAACACGTATTTTTGTTGCCCGTTAGTAAACTTGTGGTTTCAACTTTACTGTAAATAAGCTGTATACTGCAACGACAACTATTTCTCAGGACCTGCAAGTATAACAGAAATTTGCATTAAAAAATTTTGTACAGTCTCAAATTTTGTATAGAAGCGTAGCGTTTGACTTGAGAGTTGTTTTTAACTCCTGACATTATGGTTTCCATAGTGGATTTGATGTGATTTAGAACCTTATGGTTGCGACGATCATGGTAAAATCATTTTATACGTCTCATTTCTTCTACTTTATCAAAAACAGCTTTTTTCTTTTTTGATCCTTTGAAGCATTCTTTTATCAACTGTTTGTTTTCCTGTCACCTCAATGATAACATATTTAAGCTTTAAATTCATGTCATTATGATACGTTTATACTGTGATAACATGCAGAGGTGAATTGCAACGCCGATGTTTGCAAGCTCAGTATTTAGCAGCTCCAAGGTAGCAATGTTTGAACTCGAAGGACCTGTAAATATTTTTGCTCTTTTATTCTTCATTGACGGGACAAAATATGAGCTAGTAATGTGTCTTGATGGATATTTAATGTTGCCATTTTTATTATGATTTGGGCCAATGTAGTTTTGTTTACAGATGGAATCTGCCATATTTCATTACAATGTATTTAAGCAATTGCACTTCTATGTTTGGAAGAAGAAGCAGAATATCAAAGTACTACTGCAACACAATAATTTACCGGGTTAAATATCTGTATACATGGTGCAGCCCAAATAAAGTTTTACAGACAGAATTTGTCTTTGTGTTTTTATTCTTCTTACAAGCGTATTTGCTTTGTTGGGGACTTCCTAATGACGGATTAGATGTACTATAACATGGTTTGATCAATATGGCCCACACACATTTTAGTAAAATTGCTGCACTGACCCAGCAACTTCATCACAAGTAGCCACAAGCCATTATGTGGCACTCAGGAAGCAGGGAGGGTCAGTTCCCGCTCATAATGTGTAGGCTGAAGAACAGGGTGGACCTTTTCACGAATGGTGACAACTAATAGCTTGTCATTAAATCAAAGCTCATTCAAACTCAGTTTCAAAACTAAAATAATCACATATTAAACTAGCACGACAAGTAATTAATAAACAACTGGAACAGTAACAGAAGAAATAACAGAAAATGAACATTATTTAAATCTGTTGCGCTGCAGTGCATGCTGGGAGGCATGAGGCATACAGAGCAGTATGTTGTATGACAAGAGCGTTAACAGCAGGTGGCAGCAGAAGTTCTCTCCCAAGGCTATTAGTTTAACGAACAAAATGCAACAAGTGCTATAAGTAAATGGACAGTACTTATATAGCGCATATATTTACTCATTTTCATTTAGAAATAAAATATTTCCCACAGACTGGCTTTAAATGTTTTTTTTTTTTTTTTGGTGGTACATGCAGTATTTCACCACCTCTACAAAACATTGTTTC
This sequence comes from Corythoichthys intestinalis, assembly GCF_030265065.1. Taxonomy (NCBI): domain Eukaryota; kingdom Metazoa; phylum Chordata; class Actinopteri; order Syngnathiformes; family Syngnathidae; genus Corythoichthys; species Corythoichthys intestinalis. The sequence continues at coordinate 37,781,954 of NC_080413.1, forward strand.
TCAGCCTAAAAGCCGAGATGACACACGATTGCCATTGCGTTTATACTGTAGTCTCGACTGCATTTACATGTGCAACTGAGAAAAAAAAAGATGTTTTAATGACATAATTATGATTATTTTCTTTTAACCATTTTGTAATATTTCGTGATGTATCCTTTTGTGGCCCTGGCATATCAAGCTGCATCGTTTCGTTTACAGTGGTATTAAAAAGTATCTGAACCTTTTGAAATTTCTCACATTTCTGCATAAAATCACCATCAAATGTGATCTGATATTTGTCAAAATCACACAGATGAAAAAATTGCTTCAACTAAAACCACCCATTTATAGGTCTTTATATTTTAATAAGAATAGTATGCAAACAATGACAAAAGGGGGAAACTATAAGTGAACCATCACATTTGATATTTTGTGGTCCCCCCTTTGGTAGCAATAACTTCAACGAGACGCTTCCTGTAGCTGCAGATCAGTCTGGCACATCAATCAGGACTAATCTTGGCCCGTTTTTCTCCACAAAACTGCTGTAGTTCAGTCAGATTCCTGGAATGTCTGGCATGAATCTGTGTCTTTAGGTCATGCAACAGCATCTCAATGGGGTTCAAGTCTGGACTTTGACTTGGCCTATCCAGAGCGATGTTCTTATTCTGAAACCATTTTGAAGTTGATTTATTTCTGTGTTTTGGATCATTGTCTTGTTGCAGCATCCATCCTTTTTTTTTTTTTTTTAGCTTAAACTGTCTGACAGGCAGCCTCTGCTTTTCCTGCAAAACATCCTGATAAACTTTTGAATTCATTCTTCCTTTAATGATTGCAAGTTGTCCAGACCCTGAGGTAGCAAAACAGCGCCAAATCATGATGCTCCCTCCACCATGCTTCATGGTGGGGATGAGGTGTAGATGTTGGTGAGCTGTACCATTTTTTACCACACGACTCCCAAACATTTGGTTTGTTCTTCAACTTTGGTTTCATCAGTTCACAAAATATTTTGCCAAAACTTCTGCAGAGTGTCCAAGTGCATTTTTGTGAACATAAATCGAGTAACAATGTTTGCTTGGACAGCAATGGCTTCCTCCGTGGGGTCCTCCCATGAACACCATTCTTGGCTATAGTTTTAGAAATAGTTGATGTGTGCGCAGAGATATTGGACTGTGCCAGTGATTTCTGTAAGTCTTTAGCAGACACGCTAGGGTTCTTTTTTACCTCTCTGAATACTCTTGGCGTCATCTTTGGTGGACGGCCACTCCTTGGGAGAAAAGCAACACTGCCAAACCCTCCATTTGTAGACAACTTCTCTGACTGTTGATTGATGAACATCCAGACTTAGAGATCGTTTTGTATCCTTTCCTAGCTTTATACAAATCAACAATCATTGATCGCAGGTCTTTAGACAGCTCTTTTGACCGAGCCATGATGCACATCAGACAATTCTGACCAGGTGTGTGTTTTATAGTGGGCAGGACAGCTTTAAACCATTCATCACTGATTGGGCACACACCTGACTTAAACAGTTTGGTAAAAAATGGTTTCAATTGCTCTATAAGTCACCTTAGGCAGAGGGTTCACTTATTTTTCCGCCTTCTGTCATTGCATGCTATCCTCATTAAAATATGAAAACCTGTAAAAAAGTTAAAGCAGTTTTTTTTTTTTTTTTTCATGTTTTTCATCCCGACTTTTAGAGATCGTTTTGTATCCTTTCCTAGCTTTATACAAATCAACATTGATCGCAGGTCTTTAGACAGCTCTTTTGACCGAGCCATGATGTACATTAGACAATTCTAACCATGTGTGTGTTTTATAGTGGGCAGGACAGATTTAAACCACTCATCACTGATTGGGCACACACCTGACTTAAATAGTTTGGTAAAAAAAATGGTTTCAATTGCTCTATAAGTCACCTTAGGCAGATGGTTCACTTATTTTTCCACCTTATGTCATTGCATGCTATCCTCATTAAAATATGAAAACCTGTAAAAAAGTTAAAGCAGTTTTTTTTTTCATCTGTGTGATTTTGACAAAGATCAGATCACATTTGATGGTGATTTCATGTAGAATTCCAAATTCCAAAAGATTCACATACTTTTTCATACCACTTTCAGTGTATCTTCTCATCTTGGATTAAAATGTTTAGTTTAAATATTGCATTTTATGATCAACAGACAATTGGACAAAATGCTTTCCAAAACTGCAGTGTTTTCAAAAGATGGGCCTTGATAAATAATAAGGCAGAGGAAATGTACCTGATGATTTTAATGTAATCAAAATGATTTTTTAATTGCATAATTCACAAGGTGAAATTCCTTTTTTGGCCGATTGGTGAAGTCACAGTATAACAATAATAATGCGTAACAACTATAGGAATACATTCTGCATAGTTGTACTGTATATCATGCATTTTAATCAACTTTTTTTTAAGTTAAGGACACGCTGAAGGAATAACTCTTGTAACTCTTCATCCACAATGTTTTTATTTGGACAAAATTTGCATTGGTATGACTTAATGGTAAAGAGAAATATTTTGTATGTTGAATTCAGATATACTCAGACCCACAAAAGACATGTATCATGCACAAAGAAAAAAAAAAAAGTAGGAATAAAATGGAGCTTCAGTCACTTTCATTTTTGATTGATTTCCATCCAGAAAACGTCTGCCTGTTCTTCTGAACCTGAAGCTGAAAATCACAAAAAGTTAGTCATTTAGTAAGAGGCCTTTTTAAAAGATATTACTCACTTTTTTACATCATACAAAATTAAACATGACCTGTTTTAATTAGTGCAATTTAGAGTTGACCTGAAAATTCTGTTAAAATTCATTGTAGGTGAAAAGTAAATCGTTTATTATGGAAGCAAGGGCTCAACTTTTTTTTTTTTTTTTTTTTTTAAAACCTCCATTGTTGTTTTGCCGGATGACACTAAATGACATCTGTTCTTTTATAAGCATTCATTAATGCTCTAACAGTGTCATGTCATAATTATGATTGTCTTATGACAGTCTTATGGCGCCACCGTCAATTTAAGTGTCACCAAAATACCAAAACTAGCAATTAAAAAACAACTGGAACAGTAACTGTAGAAACAATTAGCACAGACCATGGATTTTGATTGCCATTTACATCTGCAGTGCTGCAATGCATACTAGGAAGTGTGTTTGATGTCAACAGTGTTGACAGCAGGTGGCAGCAGAGGTTGACTGTCTCCCCCAAGGGAGCAGCAATGGCCAAATAAAGCTTCTTGAAGAAATGAAGCTTTGCAGCTAATTGCTTCAAAGCTTCATGGTGGTTCATTTGGTCTTATGAAAGTCATATGATGCCGCTGTCAAATAAAGTGTTACCGGTTAATATCTTTTGGAGTAAATATCCCATAATACAGTGAGGTCAGCAGAAATTTATAGTCCAGTGCAGCTTATCTATGAACAAATGTCGTTTACATGTCAAATTTGGTGGCTTATAGTCAGGTGTGCCTTTTGGTCCAAAAATTACAGTAAATGATGACTTTTACTGTTTGTTTTTAATTCTATTAATGGCCAGGCTCCTTCTTATTTGTCGGAGATTTTATCCCTCCCTAACCTTGGCAGGGCTCTTCTTCAGGGGCCTCTTAACGCTAAACTCTTACGCCCTGAAATCCGCGCCATCACAAATCTTACCCTTTTTAAATTGCGGTTAAAGACCCACTTTTTGAGACTCGCCTGGCCTACAAACTAGGGTAACCTGGTTTTATTTCTTAAGGGTTATAATGTTTCCAGATTTTATCTGTTTTATTTGCTGTTATGACTTTTATTGCGATGTGTTTTTTTCTCTTCAATGTCATTGTATAATACTTTCCTGCCTTTTTGTAAAGGGCTATAGAAATTAATTTAATTTGATAATATTAAAAATAGGATCAACATTGGCACACAGTGTGTGAACCAGACTTTATATCTATTACTTTTTATATATTAGAACAAACAAAAAAATAAACACTGAAAGCTGATTTTTAAAAGTAATGGAAATTATCAGAGCTGCCAAAATGTTTTCATACCACTGTATTTGCTTTCGTTTTTTTGTTTGTTTTTTTGACAATGATGACCTCACATTGAATCAGTTCTTTTGTCCAAACAAAAACATTTTTACTAGGGCTGTCAAACGATTAAAATTTTTAATCGAGTTAATTACAGCTTAAAAATTAATTAATCGTAATTAATCGCAATTAATCGCAATTCAAACCATCTATAACATATGCCATATTTTTCTGTAAATTATATATATATTCTGTAAAATAAATTGTTGGAATGGAAAGATAAGACACAAGATGGATATATACATTCAACATACGGTACATAGGGACTGTAGTGGGCATTTCACTCTACTGTCATTTAAATCTGTCTATGCTGTCCTCACTCCGAAGCGTCTACTTTTTCCACAGCTAGACAGCTAGTGAACGACGCCTTAATAATCAGACTTCTTTCTTTTTCATCTGATTTATTAATAAAATGGTCTCAAACTATTGTCCTCTTTAGACCATCGTAAAACTACAAAAAAAAGTACACAAGCATTGCATTAGCAACAACGTTAGCTTAGCACGCTATACAGGTTCACTAAACAAACAAAAAGCGTCTCATACAAAAAATATAACATTTCGCTTACTAACATAATATGTACATTCTTTACAACAACCATACTTACGGACAAATCTTGTCCAAGGATCATATAAGCACAACATTACAACGTAGGCGTCAGCCCGAGACGTCGTGCAGCCATATTGAACTGGCAAGAAAACAATAAACCATGTCGCAAAGCGACCACAAGAGTTCGCTGTTAGACAGCACAAAAAGCCTTGCTGTAAAACTTACCAAAAGGCAGAATATTGTCTGAGCGGGACATGTGCGTTAATTGCGTCAATTATTTTAACGTGATTAATTTTAAAAAATTAATTACCGCCCGTTAACGCAATAATTTTGACAGCCCTGATTTTTACCTTTGCTCCTTCTAGTATGTGTGGCTCTTTCTGCAGTACATTGTTTAGTCCCTCCTCCGAGTTGAATCCAACCCAACCGAATCCTCTGTGGAAGCCAGTTTCTTTATCCTGTCAAAGCACAGAACGTCCAACACTCTAAAATACAGGAAGACGATCTAACTAACAATGAGGTGTTACAAAGAAGACTCCTCTATGGAACTACTTACAAATGGGAGTCGGCACCATTTGACTTGTCCAAATTGTCCAAAGTACTCCCTCATCTCCTCTGGAAAACAAGCCATTCCGTACATCATAATCATCAATCAATAAATCGGGACTATGATGCCTTCATAAAGTGTCGAAATCATGGTAAATACTACTTGTTGAGTCGACAATTGCATGTGAATGCCCAGGAGAACTCTGATTTTATTAAAGGGTCCCCCCAGGATTGATAAATCTAAATTCAAGACTTTTAAGACCTTTTTTAATCCCATTTCAACTGAAAATTAACACTTTTCTCGCACCCATTATTTAGATAATATTGAATCATATTTTAAAAAATAAAGCACTGAACATCAAATTTAACCTCAATTACTAAGTGTGTTTGACAAAAGAATGCATTTACTGAAGATACTATTAAAACACATTTAAATATAAGGTCTTTCAGATTTTTTTCCTCAGGATAAAATGGATTTTACACTATTTTTGTAAAGCAACTTCAGAAATTACATTTGCAATACAACAGGTTTCCCTTTTAAGAGGACCTAGTCAAGGTGGTAGGTTGGTGATTGTCAAGTTGTTCACCTTAACTGGTGATTGTCAAATTGGTCACCTTAACTGTAAAGTGCTTGGGAAAATCTTGCAATTGGCAGTGAAAGTTTAAAAAACAGCCACTAAATGGCAGTAGTTTACCATTAAATACCACAAAATAAAAAAGCTACACATGACCATTTCCCTTGGTAATTGTTTTTTTCTAATCACATTACAAGAAGTATAAAAAACACATGTTAATCCTTTTTTAGCTATTGAAGACATTTCTTTTAATCAGATAGAGAAAATCCATACTCTTATTCAATCAAGAAAAAACATTTAAATATACCAGGAGGTGTTTTACTATCACCTACATTATAATTTGCCTATCACCATGCCATGTTATTCAGATCAACGTTACCCCGCACCCGTTCCAATAATAGTGTCAACAGTGTTGTGTATCTGAGGGTGATGGTGGATCTACGACTCCGGTTTATCCATGCTAAGGCTAGTGCACCTGCCAATACCCCATTGAACATGGCTAACTCTTAAGTTAAAACTACGAAATTCACATTCATTCGAAAGGCAAACCGTGCAGAAATACATTATTGCATCTAACACATTTTAATTGGAGAAATTGGCAACTTACTTTGAAATGTTAAGCAGGTCCACTGCCTTTGCATGACCCATAAACTGCGACCCAAAGTATCTGGATGCGACTTGGTCGCCGATCCAATACCTCACATGCTGGTCCAACTGTTTGAACTTGGTTGTCTTGTTTAGGCTTTCGTCGAACATAACAACTAAGGCATCTGAGCAGTTCCTTACGTTAGCACACAGTACTGTGCGATTGCCTGCTGTTGTGATGTTGATGCTAATGATGCTAACAGCGCACACGCATGAGGTGCATTATGATTTGTAGTGCAGTGCATCGTAAAAATTCTATGCGTCATCTTCGTTATGGATTAAAAAAAAAAAAAAAAAAAAAACTTTGTCACGGATATAATTTAGGTTGCACTGAGATGTTCTTCAAAATTAAAACCACGGTGAAAAAATTCCAGACTTACGACAGCTAATTTAATACTTTTAATACCTTTTATAATGGAAAACTAAATTCAATGCTTTTTTAATACTTTTAATAACCCGCGGGTACCCTGTATTATGATACTAGGGCAGGGGTCTTCAAACCGGTCCTCGAGGGCCACTGTGGGTCCTGGTTTTTATTCATACCAATCAAGCACAGACCTTTTAACCAATGTGGTTTCTACTAAAACAAGCAGCACCTGACTGCAATCAACTGATTACACTTATAAAAGACCAGATTGGTGTTTTATAAGTGTGTGGTTTTGTTTTGTTGGAGTGAAATCCTGCACCCACTCCGGCCCTATGTGGAATAGTTTGGAGACCACTGTACTAGGGTTTCCGATATGGGATGACTTTTTACTTTTCAAAATGGCGGCGCGCAAACAAGAGGTTGTGAAAGTTTTTAAAGAAGATTTAACAACAATTTTCACGTTTTTCTTTCTTTTTTTTTTTTTATGATAAGACGTAGTGTACACATTCATTACCTTTTTTTAAATTTATTTATTTATTTTTTATTAACCAAGTGTTTGATAAAAAATGTTCAGTTACAAACAAAAACATTGCATTTTGATGCATTCTCTTCTTGTTGTAGTAGATGAATTAATATGCCTGGGGGGGGGGCAGTTTTGCCCAATCAACAAACAGAAATGAAGCCTGCATCTGCCATGTTTTTGTTGTTGTTTGTTTGTTGCTACATGTGAACATGGCGTAGTCGTAATGACCAATTGGCCAGTGGTGTTCTCTCACCGATGCTCTGGTTCCATACCGCCCCAACAGAACACTCCGATCTCAGAATGCAGGTCTACTGGTAGTTCCCAGGGTTTCTAAAAGTACTGTCGGAGCTAGAGCCTTTAGCCACCAAGCCCCTGTTTTATGGAATCAGCTTCCAACTAGTATTAAAGAAGCAGTCTGCACATTTAAGATTAGATTAAAAACGTTCCTATTCGACAAAGCTTATGGTTAGTAGAGGTGTGCAAAATTTCCGATTCTTAAATTATTCGCGATTCGGCCGTGGAAGATTCGAGAACGATTCACAAACATCCAAATTCCGATTATTGAAATATGCGAAGTAAAGCGGAAGTACACAACACTCAGCGCGCCACGCGGTCTTCGGGACGGAACGGAGCGAGAGTAGCTAAACATCATGCTTCCCATTACCCGGCCCCTCGGGTAATGCCAATGCTCAACTCACGGCTCTAGCTCAACTCATGCAACGAGATAAAAAAACACAACAACATACCTGACTGCTGCCGAAAAGCTGCTACAAGTACATCTATATAATGTTACGGTGGATATCATTTATATAGGACTAGAGGCAATATAGATTTGGTAGTGTTAGCAGCACATCTACAAAAAGCTAGATGCGGGCGTTATAAACGGCCGCCATCTTAAGGCAGTACACTTCCCTGCAAGGCTGTTGTAGCGAACCTTCCAAGCAAACCTAATTAACTTTTTATCTAAAATACTCCTAAATCGGTAAAATATTGACTTGAATCTATCTTTAAAATAGTTTTAAAACTTTCACATGTCGAAAGTAGACAAAAGGGAAATTATGGAATAACAGGAGCAATTTTAACAAATTTAACGGTTGATTCACAACATTAAATTAATTGAATGTAGTTTAAAGCTGCTGATACAGAATGGGGAGTGGAGTTTTTTATTTAATGTTATTTTTGTATATTTGTTTACAGCTATATGTTAACTTGATACTGAAATAGTAGTGTGGTTTAGCATGAGAGTATTTTTGAACAATTTTGGAACTAATGTACAAAACATAAAAAAAAAAAAAAAGAGAAAAAAAAAGGGGGGTTGCATCAATAATCGTTTTATAATTGAATCGGAGCCTCTGAATCGTAATCGTAATCGAATCGTTAGGTGCCCAGAGATTCCCAGCTCTAATGGTTAGGCTAGTTGAAGTCGGAGTAGACTCACAGTTTAGTCTAAGCTGCACTAGAAGCTATAATGCTGGGGGAAGTACAGCCGCTGAGTTCTATCTCCTTTTCTTACTCTACCTACCACTTGTCTTACTTTATTTCTATTTTCCAATGTTAATATCTAGTTGTCTAGTCTCTTCATCACTAGTCACCCGGTGTCCCCTTTCCCCCCTCCCCTCTGGGGAGGGGCTATTTTACAGCTGCAGCCTCCTGACTGTCCGGACCCCTGGCTGGATAGACGTCCTCGCTGCTTCCCCTCGCTGCTTCCCCCGTCTCATCTGGCTAGATGGACCTCTTCTTGCTCCTTTATTCCACTGTATTTTTACGGACTGTAACTTCGCTTGCTAATTCCCACTAGCAGTTCTGGGGTTCCTGTCTATCCGTCCTGGGAGTGGATCTCTCCTGACTGTGGTACTCCCCGAGGTTTCTCATTTTTCTCCCAATTGACTCTGGAGTTTTTGGAGTTTTTCCTTGCCGGCATGGAGGGTCTTAAGGATAGGGGATACCCAGGACTTGAACTGTATCTATTCATTTTTGTTGCTTCATTTCTGTAAAGCCCTTTGAGACATTGTTGTTGTGATTTAGGGCTATACAAATAAAATTGAATTGAATTGGTGAGCATCGTTTTTCCCAGAGACTTGAAGGCAGCATCAAGCACAGCATGATAAGGACACGTTCAATAAAAGCTCAGAGGGTTGTGTCATCTTCAATAAATATGTTTATTTGGCCGGTGGATACTTTTAACCGTCATTTAAAAATTGATACAATACAATTACATTTTAGTACTCCTCCGAAAAATGAGTATGTTAACTTGCAGAGGGCCCATTAGACACGTAGGGATTTTCAACATTTAGTAGAAAAACACACTTGAAAACGACACGTTTAAGAAATTATACATCTAAATAAATCATCAACTTACTGCTAGCGACTGTCCATGGAAGCTTCGAAACGAACACCTCGAACACTTTCTTAGCGGGCGCCGCCATGTTTCGATCTGACACTTGACACCTCTGACATAGGAAGCAATATTCAACTTCCGCTTTTTAATTTAATTTTTAATTGAAAAGAAATTAAGCACATAATTATCACATACAGAATTCTAAAGCAATTTTATGAAACTATTTATAACTTAACTATTTAAATTTCTTCACTCGTCACTTGATAAAATCTCAGTTATGGATATGGGAGTCCTGGATAATACCGCTTCTCTACCAGCTGATGGCAGTGATACACGAGGTTTTGACGTAAGAGAAGAAGAAGTGAAAAACCAAAACATGGCCAAGATGGCGGCGTCCGTGGTGGAGACTGGAGAGGATGCGTTCAGAAAAATATTCAAGTTGTACAAGCGCAAAAACCCTCCGCCGGATTTTGGCGATGTTATTGATTTTTCCAAATGCGTGACGAATGATAAGGTATTTTTGATATTTTATTCTAAACAACGTAATTTGTTGAGCCTTTAAGAAATTCTAATCTGAAGAAAAGAATACTTTGTGGTCTAAATGCATCATATTAAATACTTTATTTATTTTCAAATAATAATATTTATTTTTATACACTATTATGAGCGTAAACTTGTAAAAGTCATTGCGAATATCTGCTTTTGTAGTGATGTGTCTGCTATAAATTGTGATTATTACATTTCCAATAGAGAGCAGGGTTTATGTGTATCATTAAAAGTCATTAAATAGATTATGTCAAAATTCAGGCCCTAAAAAGCATTAAACTAAATATTCAAGGCAATAAATATTATGTAAAGTTGACGGTTAAAGAAACTTCTTTTTTTCCATAATTTATTCGAGTTAATATCCTTTTAAAATTATATCGGATAATATCGACATCGGTTTTTCATTATTTTTCTTGGGCCAATATGCAGGTTGGCTTCAAATCATTATAGATGACATCTGCCTTTGTTTAAGGGCTGGTCACAGCTTAGGACAGCAGTAATGCTTATTGACCATTAGATGTCTGCAAACTAAGATGCTTGGGGTTTGTTATGTAAACAGACCATTTGCATTCATGGTCCAAAAATTAAATGAACAATAATTACATTACGTACCTCAATCACTGTACTGAAGCTATGTGCCTTTGTTGTCATTTTGAGCTAGAAGCGGTGAGTGAGCCATATGTGACATGGCAGTGCCTTATTGGCTATATGCACTTGCACTTGATACAAAAAAACTAATGTTTGTACTATTTTGATTACAACAATAAATTTAGTGATGCAATATAGGCACTTTTTCAGTTGAAGTTGAAGAATTGGCTTCCTTTATTCACCTCTGACGGAGGTACACTGGATTTAACAATACACACGACTCAAGACAATCCAACTCTTGCGTAAATATTATTGATTCAGTAACACAACCTGAGTGTAGCAGTGAACTCCCTGTCTCTCTGTCTTTCTCGCTCTAATCACTGGCGCACACGCCCGCAGCCTCTCATTACTCACAAAGAAGGACCCAAACGGGTCTGCTCTTAGCTGCCGGCCAAAATTGATTATTGTTGCAGCTTTAGTACGGTCCCTTGTTTGAAAGTGACTCAGGAGTATCCAGGAAGCTAGGTTCTTCCCAACAACATTTTTTTAAATACGACTTTGTCTGATCTATACTGCTCACAAAAAATAATGGAACTAAGTAGGAGTGTTAACCTCTTGGTACCTCACGATACGATACGATTTGCGATACAAAGCGCACGGTAACGATGATTTGACGATATGACGATACAGCGATTATCGATACATTGGTCAGTAAATCATTCTAGAATATTCTACAAACAACCAATAAACAGAAAAACAAGCTTCTGCTATGAATTGGAATGAGTTTATCACTAGTAGACGTCCAATCCATTTGAACTGGGAGGGTTCGCTGCCATCCCTCCCACTTCAAACGAATTGAACGTCTATGGTCGTCAGTGGCAGCCAATGCCAGGCACTGATGTAATTTTGGGCTATTTAAGGTCATGTACTTGTTGATTTTCTGTTACTTCCTGTTGATTTTGGGGTATTTTACGGGTCACTTCCTGTTTATTTTGAGTTAAAGAACAGAAAGTGAGCTGGGAATCACCCAAATGAATAGGCAGTGACTCAAACTCAACAGGAAATGACCTGTAAATGCCCTAAAAATCGAACAGAAAGACTGTGAATGCTCTGGTTTTGAATGAACAAACGTTCCCAGTCTAAATGGATTGGGCGCCGTGCACCGTCAATGCAGCCTTAGAGTTAACTGAGACACTATAATAGTGGAAAATTTTGGTAGCAACTTGTTGGTTCCTTTTTTTTTTTTAGACATTGACACCTTTTTAAAACGAAATCTCGATTCTTGGCAGAAGCATATTGATAACCTTTTGAGATACAAAGTATTACGATATATCACCATTTCAACAAAGTTAAATTAAAGGAACAAAGTGTTCCTTTAATTTTTGTGAGCAGTATATTTTGTTTTGCAAACTTCTCTTCTTCCTTGTACTTTATACATGAAGAAATGTTGGTGAGGGCAAGCAGTGATTTTACATGTACGTATACTAAATGTAGCAGATAGTTCCAGTGAAACTAGAGCCAGCTGTGGTGAGTGATGGAGATGCTGCCAAGGTTGGACTACATCCTGTCAAAGACTGGAGAGCGTACAACTTGCAGGGCTACCCAGGTAAATGGATCAAGATTCTTACTCCAACCTCAAGATCATGACAATACTGAACGGCTAGCTCAGACTTTGGTATTATTTATTAGTGATCAATTAAAAAAAAAAAAAAGAATTCATATATATATTATTAGGACTATACGGTATAATGTATCACATGAAACATGAATTATATAATTATTATATATTAATACAATTTTATTATTTATGCTCATTTTGCTTTTGCATAAATTGTGTGTTTTCCAGGGTTCATATTCATCACAAACCCGTTTCTTAGCGGCTCGCAGCCCTTCTGGATTCGACAGTGTTTGAAGATTTACCCTCAGAAGCCAAATGTCTGCAACCTAGACATGCACATGTCTCCCACTGATACTCAGGATATCTGGGCCAAGAGTTTACACAACCTCAGGTGGGGCGAGTGTACATAACTGTCTCTCAGTGTACAAAAACCAAAGCGAGATGTCTGCAGAGTCCAGCGTTGTTTTTGGCAGCCCGTTTAATTTTCGTATTTGTTTTAGTCTTTTGGACTATAATATCATTCTTATTCCTATTTTGTTCATCTCAAAATGTGTTTGTCTTCGTTTAGTTTTTGTTGACAAAAACTCAAGACTGATTTCAACAAGTTTTAGTAGACGTTTACTAAAAATATTTTAATCTGTAAGATTTAAAAAAAAAAAAAAAAAAAAAAAAATTTGCTCCAAAAATAGATGAATAGATAAAGGTTTCCAAATATTTTGATAGATCGATGAGCACATATTGTAGCGTCTACAAGGACAACGACAACAATACACGCTCAGCAGGAAAACCGTACATTATTTTTAATTAACTATACCCACCTGTGCGTCACGAACTATGCACAAAAACAAAGACGTTTGAGAGTTTAAGAGAACGCTCGCCGTTAGCATTAGTCTAATGCGAATGCTATGCTATGCTAATCAGTGTTGTTAATCTTCCTTTCATAAAGTAATTAATAACAGTTGCAAATTACTTCTACCAAAAAGTAACTGAGTTAGTAACTCAGTTACCTCAATGTAACAGTAATTAGTTACTTGGAAAAGTACCTGGTTTTACTTTTCATGTTTTACACGTTATTACATGATCCATTCTATAACGTCTTTCACATCAAATATGTTTACATTAATTGCACAAAAACATTGGTCACACTATGTGAAGTTTTTTGTGAATCAACCGTTAAAGTTGTTAAAATTGCTCCCGTTATTGCATTAGTTCCCTTCTGTCTACTTTCGACATGTGAAAGTTTTAAAACTGTTTCATCATTTAAAGACAGATTCAAGTCAAGATTTTGCCGAATTAGGAGTATTTTAGATAAAAAGTTACTTAGGTTCACTAGGAAGGTCCTCTACAACAGAGCCTTCCTGAGAAGTCGACTGCTTTAATATGGCGGCTGTTTACTAATGCCACCAAATCAGTCATTTCGCATCTAGTTCTATATTCATGTGATATCTACCGTAGCATCATGTGGGCGTAGTTTGTAGGCTGTCGATGTCGGCTGCAGTCAGGTATTATTGGAACCACCTAGCATCGCGTTTGCAACGGCGTCGCAACTCCCTTTCCTCCTGCCCACTCCCGCTTTGCTTTCTCCTTGTCTCAGACATTACTCGCGTCATTCAACCAAAGTAGTAACGCATGCCTTTACATCCTCAGTAACGGTAACGGCGTTACAAAGACGAGAAAAGTAATTAATTAGATTATTCACTACTGAAAAAAAATAACGCCATTATACTCTAACTTCGTTATTAACAACACTGATGCCAATGCTACCAGTCTGTGAAAATCACTTAGCACAGACCTTAAAGGCTCTAGCAACTTTGCATATTCTCCCTGGCCAAGATAAGAAAACAAATCTTACCTGTTTGCAAGCCTGCATGGAGACTGGAGAAGACACACAGGTTAATTGAGGGGGGGGGGGGCACAGCACGTCACATGAGTGACACATCCAGACACTGCTACGATGCAGGCACATGTGACACATTTGATGTGACACATCAAATGTCACACATTGTCAACATGTGACGGAAACTACTGCACATTTTCATATCGTACTCGTCAGACAAAAGCTGGCATTCATCTCGTTATGTTTTTGTCTCCCAAAACACGTTTTTAGCTCGTTATCGTTTCATCATCGTCATGAAAAAAGCATTCATAGACAAAATATTTTCGTGAAACAACACTGCTGCAGATAGACCTTACCTTAATGCAGGGATGAGACCTCTTATTTTAGCTTTGAAGGTTGTTTGTTGCTCTTTTTTCCCCCAACTTTTACGGGCTGACAATCGACTTTTAAAATGGGAACATCTCAGCTCAACCATTGAGAACCGTGTTCCAAGTATTTCCAAAAAACATGTTTCTTTAATATCTATTGAAATATTTAGGGCCATTTAATAAATATTGAAGTGCATATCTTACATATTTTCCCTTTAACAACAAACCCTTTTTGCGTGTCACCCAAATAAGGAAATAGGTACAGAAACAAGTTCTATCTTCATTCAAGCGAATTAGCCGTTCTTGTAGATTATAATGTTATAGTACATCACTGTAATAAATATCCATTTAATCATTTTTGAAAACATTTTTGAATTCTCTTTAGTTGTCCTTCTGTTGGAAAAAGAGAGCCTAGAACCCTGTTAGAGAGGCTGCGCTGGGTCACCTTGGGCTATCATTACAACTGGAATAGCAAGGTAACAGGTTTTGACAGATTCCTCTTTAAGTCTTTATTACTGTGATTTCGTGCAATTCTTTTAGAAAAGGTATTTGCTCTGTCTCAAATTCAAACTCTTTTTGAATGGTTTCCACACTTTGATGTTTTAAAAATTGTAAAGCGAGATGAAGACATTTTTTGGGAAAGCTGACTTATGGTAATTAGGATCAACTTCACCTAAGCCCAGGGGTGAAAGCGGCTACAATTTCTTGCCGCAACAACCCCCCTGACATAAAGGTTGCCACAGAGCCAGATTTTTTGTTTTTGGTGCGGGGCGGTTCAATTCTCCTTAAACAGGGGTGGGCAAACCGGTTTTAAGGGGCGCAGTGGGTCCTGGTCTTTGTTACAACTGATCAAGCACATGCAGTTTCACCAATAATAGGTCCAGGGAAACAAGATGCACCTGATTGCAATCAACTGATTGCACTTGTTTGACACCAGATTGGTGAAGAGGTTTCCTATTGATAGGTTTCAACAAAAACCCGCACCCACTGCGGCCCTTTGTGGAATAGTTTGCCCACCCCTGTCCTAAAGCCACCGAAACGCAGATAAAAACTGCTTTTAGCACAGTTGTACCTAGGGATATCCCAATCCGATCACGTGATCGGGACATGAATGCTCTGGTTTCAGTGCCGTTGACGGCATTAGACATCCAATCCAGTCAAAATGAATTGGATTTCACGCTCTGTTGACTGCAGCCAGTGAGCAAACGTAGACATTATTCTAATGGAAGATTTTGTTTGCCACTTATTGGTTCCTTTTCTATCTTTTTTTTTTTTTTAAACAGTGACACCTTTTAAAAATGATAGACAGTGGTACCTCGACATACGATCGCTTCGACATACGATCTTTTCGATATCCAACGTAAATTTTAACTCACCATTTGTTTCTACATCCGACGAAATGTTTAAAATACGACGATTTATGACAGCGTCGCAATTTTATCGTTTTTCCGCAAGACACACACATGGCGGATTTTCATGTGAGAGAAATCAACATGATTCCAAGAATGTTAAAGCAGGTGGCGAAAAAAAGAAAAAACGTGAGGCTTAACAATGGAAAAATGTGAGCGTGGGGTGCACGTCCATGAACTGCTTGACAATACTCCTCCGACCTCCGTTTGCCAGTTTTTATAGGTAAAGGTGACAACCATCGCCAAAGAGATCACTAGCTTTGTCAGGTTTTTAATCATTTATTTCAGAACTTGTTAAAAAAAAACACGCCAACAGCCCGCAACAATAGGACGTTAAAGTGCCTGTGACACGAAAAAGTATGTTTATTTCATAATACACGCGGTATTTTATGCTCCTGAATGAAATGGACCGCTTGGATGTGTGTGGAAGCGATCGCTGCATTTATTTAGTTTTTTTAATACCGCGCCATGAAAATGAGTGACTTCCGGCAACAGTCTCGAGTTGAGAAAGAGGGCGCTGTGACGTGTACGGTAGAAGGAGTCCCCTTCACTATACAGTCGTACTGTTGCATGAGAAGGACTAATGATTCAGCTGATTTTGCGGATTAATACGTTTATTTTTCGCATCACGCCAGCCAAACGGCTGCAGAAAACTCTTGCTGTACGAGGGAGAAACGTGTGCGCCTTTTTGGGGTTTCAAAAGGTTCCCAGTACTAATACAAAGTAAACACTACAAACTCTCTTTAAATAAAGGACTACTTACATTTGATCATTGATAGGCATGTAAAAACTCTCCTCATGCACATTAGCTGCACGTTAGCTGCACAACAATTGCAGCCGCCCTCCGGGGAACGAGCTGTAAAATTGGTCTCCGCCGGGTGGTTTGCTGGTTGGCAAAGACAATTGACAACCCAGTCGTCATGTGAAATGTTCCGGGCAAGTTATGTGTGATTTTCCGCTTCGAAGACTTTGAAACATACATTCTCCGAAGCCGGAGAAGGGAAATGACAGAAGCCCGATTTAGGTGTCATAAAATATCGTTCGGGAGGTGCGACAGTAAAGGTGAAGTCGACAGTTTTGACCATTATGGAGTAATTTTGCCATGTCGTCCTGAATAAGTGCATTTTTATTATTTCATATTCCATTTAGCACATGACTGTTATTTGTCATGACCATGCCATTTATTTCGCAATTGGGGAAAAATACTTGTATAAAAAGAATATCCTGTAAAAATATTGAAGTAGAGAGAGAGAAACAATGACTTTTGCAGCTCTCTTCGTTGCGTTTTCCTCGTTGTGAATAATTCCCCTCAACGGTCTGACTGGTCCTTCTCAAGCCATTTATTTAGCAATTGGGGAAAATACTTGGATAAAAAGATTATCCTGTAAAAATATTGAAGTAGAGAGACAGAAACAATGACATTTTGCGGCTATCTTCGTCGTGTTTACCTCGTACTGAATAATTCCCCTTCAATGGGCTGAATAGTAAAACCGATGAGCCCATTCTCCCGCTGACGTCATCCACCTGTTGGGGACGCTAGAGCCCTATAATGGTAGGCGTGGCTAACCGGTAGATAAAAGACTAATTTCTCGTAATCTGCGCTCTGCTAAATTGTTGTATATAGTCGAATCATCTCAAAATATGATTCTAATTCACATAATAATCCTATTTAAGACTTTTTTTCTAATGTCGTATGCACTTTAAAAGTGAAAGGAATATCTCAACTCCACTCTCTCACTCTGCCGTCAGCCCCACGGTGCGTTCAGGTACACCACACAAAATACTACTGCCGCATTAGAACCCGATTTGTTACATTATTACAGGTATTATTATTATTACTATTATTATTTCGATTTTTATTTATAATATTATATATAAAATTATGATAAATTATAATATTTAATATTTATTATAATAAATTATAATAAATATAATTTCGACTTACAAACAAGGTCCTGGAACGAATTTACTTCGTATGTAGAGGTACGACTGTATTGATTTTTGGCGGGAGCATATCAATAACCTTTTGGGTTACAAAGTATCGCGTTATATCACCTTTTCAATATATAGTCACATCCGTACTTGAGAAGGGGAGCAATACGCTCAAGAGTAACCACCATAATACTGAAACCACATTTATGGTCAATGTGTAAAATGTTTCGTTGTTGCTTTTTCATAGACCTACTCTGCAAATCACCACACTCCATTTCCAGCTGAGCTCCACATCTTGTCTGGCCAAATAGCAACTGCTTGCGGCTTCCCGGGTTTCAATGCAGAGGCTGGGATCCTGAACTACTACAGGTCGGATTCCTCTTTAGGAATCCATGTGGATGAATCTGAATTAGATCATAGCCGACCGTTGCTGTCTTTCAGGTATGTGGATAGAGTTAACTGAAAGTACTATCGTATTTATATATGTGCACAGAGGTGGATAGTGTAGCCAAAAACTTTACTCAAATAAGAGTAGCGTTCTTCCAAATAATTAATAATGAGTCAAGTTAAAGTAAAAGTAGTCATCCCAAAAATTTACTCAAGTACAAGTCGCAACAGTTTACAATGTCAGTTTTTTTTTTTTTTTAAACAACGTAAAAAAAAATTATCATCACAACGTAATCTATACGAACTGTTATTATTGCACTGTACTAAAACATATTACATGACCATATTAGGCAAAAAAAATAAATAAATAAATAAAGTCATTGAATTCCGACTCTAAAATATATAGAAATGAAACCTGTCCAAAGAGCTTGAGTGCCCTCTAATAGAAAAAAATATTTCCTACAGTTAAATAAAACGATCATATGTCCTGCTTTCCGTGGTCAATCGGTCCCAAATAAAAACTGGGAGAGAGGTTGAAACACACACTTTTCGATTATGGCTGAAACAACTAATCGATTAAACCTATTAAAACCGATAAATACATTTTAAAGTTGCCAACGAATTTGATACTCGATTTTTGCCAACAGTTATGAGCAGTCCTGTTTGGGTCCTTGTTTGTGTGTAATGTGAGGCTGCCTGTGAGAGTGCTAGTAATTACAGCAGGAGAGAGGGAGTTCACTGCTGAATCAATAATACTGTATTCCAAAGTGTTGAGTTGGATTGCCTTTTGTGTTGTTAGATCCAATGTGCCTTGGTCAGACGTGAGTAAATGAAGCCAATTGAATTGTTTGTATTCTTTGTTGATGAGATGTTACTATATAGCACGGAGCGCTAAGCTAGTTTGCGATTATGCTAGTTAAGTGTCCATTTGTATTGTGTTTTGGAGATGCACATTAGCACTTGTTATTGTTAGATAGTAAAGTTGTCTCATTTCATTAAGACACCACATACATAATCCCATTCACATAACAGCCTAGAGCCTCCTTTCAACTCAAACTCCCATTCAAACTGTAAATTGTCATACAAATGAGTGTGGTTTGAAATTTGATTTGGTTTGTATTTAGGAACAACTGTTTATTAAGACGACTGATTCATTACAGTCTGCCTCCTTCTTATTCAATTTTGTTGTTAAGTTTGTTTAAAGGGAATAAATGAGTCATTGACACAATTTTTATCAGCGCTTTACCCACAAGGAAAAAAATCAGCGGCACTGTTTTATTATTTGAATGAACAGGGCTTTTGTCTGATTTGTGCACTGAGAAATTCTTATGTTTTATACTCAGAACCTTTATTAAAAGTTATATGTACTTAAAACAGTACAATTGTAGACTCCAGGTAAGTCAGGAAGCTGAAATAAAAAAAATTTTGAAGGTAATACTCATCCATTTTGCCTTTATTGTTACTTACAACATGCCTAAAACAACGAGTTAAATTGTGAATGTTTTTTTTTTTTTTTTTTTTTTTTTTTTTTTTTGATTTATTTATTTCGAGCAATAACAACAAAAAACAAAAAACAACAAGTATGGAAAAAATAAAATACAATAAAATAAAAATTAAACAGTCATGATGAATGTAACAAAAATTATAACAATACATACACGTGTAGCTCGAAAAGGAGTGGGAAGAAGCCGAGCTTTTTTGAGTCCCACCCCCATTTCACTCCAAAAATTCCATAGGAATGCAGTCACTTCCCTACAACAGCTGTACTAATCATAATGGTTACATTGATAATAATAATAATAATAATAGTTGCAGTAATCATAATAACACCAATATATACACATTATATATGTGTATATATATATATATATATATATATATATATATACATATATACACATACATACATGTACATACACATCACTAATAATACATGAGTAACTATTACATATGTACAAAATATTATACATAAAACATGTAATATTTCTGCATACACCCAAGACTATTAAAGACCTCTTTCTGTATATCGTGACCAGACCTGATGTTTATACAGCAATTTGAATTTCTGAATACTTTGACATTGCTTATAATGTAATCCCAAACTGTTCCAGAGTTTTACCCCACATACAGACACGCAGAATCCTTTAAGAGTAGTACGAAATTTTGGTTGTGAAAAGTTGGCAAATCTTCTCAGATTATGAGATTGCTGTTGCACTGTAAAAAGACATTGTAAATTGAGGGGTAATAACTTATGAAATGCTTTAAATAAAAATATTGATGTGTTGTATTTCACAAGATCATTAAATTTCAACAGTTTTGATTGAGTAAATAAATCATGAGTGTGATCTAAAAAACCCACTTTATGTATAATCCGAATTGCTCGCTTCTGTAATGTAATTAATGGATATAATGCACTTTGGTAAGTGTTCCCCCATACTTCGACACAATATGAAAAGTATGGGAGTACCAAAGTGCAGTATAAAATCCGAAGTGCATTTACATCAAGGTATTGTTTTGCTTTATTTATGATTGACAGGCATTTGGAGATTTTGTTTTTCGTGTATCCGATATGGGGTCTCCATGACAGCTTGTTATCAATTATAACGCCGAGAAATTTAGCTTCATTTACATTTTCAATTGGTAGACCTTCAATTATTATTTTCAACTCAGAATTAGCTATTTGATTACCAAATAACATTGCCTTTGTTTTCTTAATATTTAGGGATAATTTATTTATATCCATCCACTTCTTTATGGCTTTTAGTTCCTTATTAACAGTAGTTACTAGCTCGCTGTAATTATCACTACTATAGAATATGTTGGTGTCGTCAGCAAATAAGATAAGTTTTAATGCATTGGATACGTGGAAGATATCGTTCATATACACAATGAAAAGTTTTGGTCCCAACACAGACCCTTGAGGGACACCACAGCTAATGTGAAGTGTGCCAGATATGTTCTCGTCCATCTTAACATATTGTACCCTTTCTGATAAATAGCTTTTCACCCAGTCCCCAGCCACACCTCTAATTCCATATTTTTCCAACTTATTTAGTAGAATTGAATGATTTATTGTATCAAACGCCTTTTTAAGGTCAATAAAAACACCGATGGCATGTTTTTTCTTGTCTATAGCAGTCGTGATTTCTTCAAATGCATCAATTATTGCCATTGATGTCGTTCTATTGGTTCTGAAACCATATTGTCCTTCATGTATTATCTGATGTTTGTCAAGAAACTTTTCAAGTCTGGAATTGAAGAGTTTCTCCAAAATTTTTGAAAACTGGGGCAGCAGAGAAATTGGTCTGTAATTGGAAAAACAATGCTTGTCATCATCTTTGAATAATGGGATTACTTTGGCAATTTTCATCTTTGCCGGAAAACAACCAGATTGGAATGATAAATTGAATATGTATGTTAGGGGTTTTGCAATGTTTAAAATAACTCTTTTAACCAAATTCATATTGATATCATGGCAGTCAGTAGAAATCTTACTTTTACATTTAAGTACAGTGTTTATCACTTCCTGTTCATTTGTTGCTGAAAGAAAAATAGAGCATGGATTATGCGTAATATTTGAGAAGTGTTTGTCAGAACCTGGGTCAGGAATATCAGCAGCCAAATTTGGGCCAACATTTACAAAAAAATTATTGAATTTAGTCACTATTTCGTTCATTTCATAATTCTCTCCACTTTTATCTAAAAAATAGTTGGGATATGTAGACTTTGGTGGTCCATGTTTAATCAAACTGTTCAGTATGTTCCAAGTTCCCTTCATGTTATTTTTATATTCGTACAATTTGTTTTTGTAATACAACTGTTTGCTCCTTCTTATAACATCAGTTAATTTGTTCTTATATTTCTTATAACGTTCTTCAGCTTCTATTGTTTTGAATTTGATAAACAATTTATAGAGTTTGTTTTTCTTTTTACAAGCGCTCTTTATTCCTTTTGTAAGCCAAGGGCTTTTTATACATTTTTTCTTAATACAACATTCACTTAATGGACAATGCTTGTTTTGCAATGAAGTGAATATATCCAAAAAATTGTTGTAGGCAATGTTCACCTCTGATTTGTTATATATACTGCGCCCCAGTTTTGACTTGCTAAACTAGTATTCAAGGAATTAATAGTTTCTTCCGTTACTATACGTTTAATCACAGTTTTTAAAGGATCTTTGGTTTTTTAAAAACTACAATCATACAGGGAAAAGACAGGCAGATGGTCAGTAATGTCGCAAATAAATAGGCCACTGGTAATTTGATTTTCCATAATGTTTGTAAAAATATTATCAATTATTGTGGCACTATGTGATGTTACTCTGGTAGGTTTTGTAATTGTTGGGTATAAACTCAAACTGTACATCGTATCAAGGAAGTCATCAATGCCTTTTTGTTTCATGGGATTTAACAAATCAATGTTAAAATCACCACAAATAAATAATGTTTTGTGATTCAGAGTAGAAAACAATGTATCCATCCATTCATTAAAAGTTTCTATATTCGAACCTGGCATCCGATATATGCACGATATAATGATATTCTTTTTTTTATCATTTATAATCTCTACAGATAAACATTCAATTACTCCATCAATTGCTAACGTCATATTTGCTAGGACAGTAAATTTAATGGATTTATGAATATATAGGCCCACCCCACCCCCTACTTTATTTGCTCTGTTCATATAAACTAACTCATAATCATCAAGAAAAAAATGTATACCCTTCTCCATATTGAACCAAGTTTCGGAAATAGCTATGATCTTGAAAGGTTGGGAAAAAGTATTCAAATATTGCTTGATAGATTCAAAATTAGCATACATACTTCTGCTATTAAAGTGTATGATTGACAGTTTGTTCTCAGATTTTACACTGTTCCTGTACTGTTCTTGGGTGAAATAATTACAGCTTTTAACTATAGAAGAAAAGAAATTCTTATCCGGGTCTCTTTCAACCTCTACTTCATTCATAGTGTCCACATATCTTTTCACAGTTTCCAGTTCCATTTGTCCATGCTGTAGAATTTTTTTTAACCATATCCATGTCCTTAATTGCTATCTGTTCGTTTGGAGTGTTTAACATTGAATCAAGGATTCTAGAAGGACATACATAACTAATTCAGATTGGTGACATTATACGAAAATACCTGTATAATATCTGGTGAGCTGTTTCACCCTTATTGACCCACTATTGCACTCCTTCATACTTGTTCAGTTCTTCAATGTTTCTAATAACTAGTATTTTAGCATTTTCGGGTGGGCCATTAAGTTTGATATATACTTTACAGTTCATAACCCAAGTATTCTGAATTTTGTTTTGCTTCCTTAAGATTCTTGCTTTTTTGGCGATATCAGCATTTCTTTTGATTAGATGGTCATTTAGATAGACATTAGTACCTTTGAGCTTTTTTCCTTGTTTCATCAGAGCTACTTTGTTCTTCCTGTTTGTGAATCTCATGATCACTGCTGATAGATTGTTCACCTTTCATGGGAAGAGGATGGCACGCTTCAATCGAATTGGTATCCACGTGTATGTTTCTTGATGCAAGGAAAGCCATCACCTGCTGTTCTGCAGAGCTGCTGTCCGAGTCACTTATTTGCACCTCTTGTCTTGTTCCCATTGTTGTCGCCTGAGCATATGAACGCGGTTGAAGCTTTAATCCAGTCACAATGACATCATTCGCTCTCGAGTGTTGCTCCAGATCTTCGAGCTTTCTTTCCAGCTCCGCCACCTTTTTGTCTCTTTCCACAAGCCGCGCACGTAGATCGGCGACCTCTTTTACAAGATTCAGAATCATATCTTGCTTTATTTTAATGTTGTTCACGTCCTGCGAGAGAAACTCCAGTGTTCTTTTTATCTCCTCCGAGTCTTCTACGATTGGGTTTTTTTTTCGGTCCCATTTCCTGGCCTTTTTTCCGCCACTTTTTTTTTATGGTCCGTCTGATTCCTTACAACGCTTTTTAAGTTTAGCGTTTCATAAGTTTAGCGTGTATGGTATCCGCCGTCTTGCTGCTAGCATAGTTTGCACGCCAATCTCGCTCGGGGGACCGCACGGGCCGATCAGAGTTGACAGCACCACAATCCTTTTACCGCTCACCGAACGCTCAATCTAAAGATGAGCCAGATGAGCAACCAAAGTTCTTTGTAATTCAAAAAGAAAATGTGGCAGTCTTCAGTCGTCGTTTTGCTGAGATTCACACAACGATGTAATTGTAATTGTAAAGTCACATTTATCCAATTAATCGATGAATTGTTTTATTAATAGTCCAATTAATCGATTATGAAAATAATCGCTAGTTGCAGCCCTACTTTCGAGGAATGTTGATGCTAGTGCTCTGTGTCATTTTTTACGGCGCTTTAAAGACACTACGTGATTGAATAGGACGGCGTGAACATAGGACTTCTGATTGCAAGCTTGCTGTGGTTGTGTGAAAGTATTGTTACATCCGATGGATATAACTGAGTCATATGATCATTGTTGCGACGTCGCATTACTGAAACTGGTAGAGATACTGTGCTGGCAAAAATAAAGTAAAATCTAATGGGTAGAATAAAGAAGAAAAATATAAGGACTCTAGTGTAGCCCAAAGTAGCAACTTAATAGTTTTTCTTCTTCACAAATCTACTCAAGTAAAAGTAAAAAATATGGCATGGTAAAAGTACTCTTAGAAGCACATTTTTCTCCGAAAGTTACTCAAGTAAATGTAATGGAGTAAATGTAACGCTTTACTACCCACCTCTATACATGCAGTGTTTGTGTGTTTTTGTGCTAGTACAGTAAACAAACTAAACATAAATGTTTTGATCAGTTTTGGCCAGTCAGCAGTCTTCCTCCTTGGCGGCACGCAAAGACAGGACGCTCCCACCGCCATGTACATGCACAGCGGGGATCTGATGGTCATGTCTGGACAGAGCCGCCTTCTTTATCACGCAGTGCCTCGCATTGTCCAGGCACACCAGGAAGTGGCAGGTCTTGGGACTGATCGATGCAGTTTGCAGGGCAGTGCTGTGGTGGAGCAGGTATCGGAAGAGGACTGGGCTGTATGCTCCAGGTACATTCATAGTTCTAGGATTAACATCACTGTAAGACAGGTACTCGGTCAAGGGCAGAGCTTCCCAGAAACACCTCCTGTTCCTGGCAACAAAGAGGAGGACCAAGCAGAAGAAGACTGTTCGAAAAGAAGACGTAAAAGTGACTCATTTATGACTGAAGAGACCTGATATAGACTTTGCAAGGACATTTATTTATATTGTTTACAAAAAGTGTCCTTTTTGTAAACTTTCCAAGGCTCAAAATAAGAACGAGGTCATAGGTTTTGAGAGTTTTCAGCATTCAGTTGAATAAGTAAGAGTGGTAATACTTTTTTTCACAATAGTATTATAAGACTGTCATAATTATGACATGTCACATGACAGCGACTAATTCCCTTTATGTCCAGTCTGCATCTTTTTAATCCATTCAAAAGTGAGATAATTTGCCGGATGACACTTAATGACATCTGTCATTCATTAACGCTCATGACAGTGTCAGTTCATAATTATGATGGTCATATAACAGTGCTATGACGCCAAGGGTGTATTATTTAAATTAAACAGGATTATTTAATATTTGTCAAAGAAGCAAAAAAAAAAGCTTAATTCTGCTGCTGTGGGAAAAAATATTCTGTGACATGGTTTTCATGAGTTTAGATCACACTGAATACATTTAAAGAATTATTTTGTGATATTTCAAAGAACCAGGTGACTATATTTTGTGAGATTCAGTATGTAAAACAATATATCATAAAACTATGAAAATAAACATTTCTATTGCAAATCGGGGACTATTTGGCTTTTCGTGGATCCACATTCTTCACAAATCAATTGTATCATAGTAATACTATCTGCATCATCCGGTTACTGTTGTTTCGTTGGGTATGGTGTAGGTCTGTGGTCAGTCATAAATTCACCAACTATCACGGTGCTGGAAGGTGTACCCACAAGTTTTTAAGACACTAGCCACGTTTACATGGAGCCAAATATTCCAATTACAATCGGTTTAGATGTTCAAACCGAATAAATGTGTTCCATATAAACACCTCATTCGGAATGAACAGGCCCAAACCGAATGGAATTTCATTCCGATTCACAGGGGTGGAATATTCCTTTTCCCAAACCGATTAGAAGTGGATAATGGAAACCCGGCTATCCTTGTTTTACTGGACCTCACAGCAGCATTCGATACAGTTGACCATTCAGTCCTTGTATCTCGTTTAGAACATTTCATAGGTATCCGTGGTAACGCTTTAAAATGGTTTAAATCGTATTTACAACATAGAACATTCTCGGTAATGATTGGGGAATTTTCCTCCTCACAATCTTCTCTGTCTTGCGGGGTACCGCAAGGCTCTATTTTAGGGCCTGTTCTTTTTGCGCTTTATCTCCTACCTCTAGGATCAATTATAAAAAAACATAATATCACTTTTCATTTTTATGCTGATGACCTGCAGCTTTATCTGCCCCTGAGACCTAACAAAAAAACTGCTCTTGCTAAATTGATGGAGTGCATATCTGATGTGAAGCAGTGGCTTGCACAAAACTTTTTACACCTTAACGAGAGCAAAACTGAATTTATTACTTTTGGCACACCTTCCATGATGAAAGCCCTTGAGCCCAACTCTGGTGCTCCGGCTGACATTTTTAAGACGCACGTTAAAAATCTCGGAGTGATATTCGATAGCAGGCTTAACTTTGAAAAGCAGATTAGTTCTGTTGTAAGAGCAAGTTTTTTCCAGCTCCGTCTCTTAGCCAAAGTGAAGCCTTTTCTTAGTCGCCACGACCTTGAAAAAGCAATTCACGCTTTTATAAGTTCAAGGCTGGACTACTGCAATGCACTTTATGTTGGCCTACCCAAGTCCTCGATTTCTCGGCTGCAACTTGTTCAAAATGCTGCTGCTCGATTTTTAACAGGTACACCTAGACGTGAGCATATTACCCCCATGCTATCATCACTCCACTGGCTTCCAGTCCATTTTAGAATTGATTTCAAACTTTTACTGTTTGTTTTTAATTCTATTTATGGCCAGGCTCCATCATATCTATCGGAAATTTTAACTTTTCGTAACTCTGGCAGAACTCTTCGCTCGACCGGCCAGCTTTTTTTAGATGTTCCGAGGTCAAAACTTAAACAGTGGGGAGACCGATCCTTTGCAGTTGCTGCCCCCAGGCTGTGGAACAGCCTTCCCTCCGAAATCCGCACCACCACGGATGTAGGTCTTTTTAAGTCTCGGCTAAAAACGCACCTTTTTAGACTCGCCTTTTACAAAGATTAGGATAGCCTGGTTTTATTAGCTTAAGGACTTTTTTTTAAATGTTTTTCGATTTTATCGGTTTTATTGTTTTACTTGCTGGACTTTTATTGTGATGCGCTCTTTGTTTTACTTTATTTTTTAAATGTCATTGTATAATATTTTCCTGCCTTTTATTTATCTTGAGCCATGTTTTGTTGTAAAGCACTTTGAGGGCCTTTCGGGTTTTTGTAAAGGGCTATATAAATACATTTGATTGATTGATTGATTGATTGATTGAGAAGTAAAATTATATCATGTAAACAGGGAAGCGGAATGGTGTCTGGTTGCGTTCTTTCTGCACATGCTCCGTACTGACGCGGTGACGTCACTTGGTGACGTAAGTAACGTCACTTGCAACATGGCTTCCAAGCACACGCACAGCGCACCTAATTGGAGTCCGGCGGAAAGTTTATATCCATGAATCCCTCCACCAGCCCACACAGCTTTTTAAATGAACAGCATGTCATTCTGAAGTTTTGTTTCCACTCGAAAAGTTAAAACAGCAGCTGATCTAACGATCGATCTCCATGTTTTGCAACGTGAGGCTTTGTTTTGATAAATCTGCGCATGTCAGACGGCAGTTGTCAAACGTTCTTTCGGAATAAAGGCAGACACATGTAAACGCTGGACCGGAATAGATGAAGTGACATGTAAACAGCTGATCTGAAATTTCCATTCGGAATGATTTGAATCGGTATGAATAAAAGTCAGCATGTAAACGTGGCTACTGACACTTATGCTCACCTAGCAAGGGCATAGGTTTGCATCAGGAGGGTAGGAACATAACACTAGCAACTTTTCAGGATGCTGAAATTGTCCCCACCAACTTTTAAGCAACCTTATTTGGCATTATATAATGAGTTGAGATTTATAGGTTAATTTAGATTGTCTTCCCATATGTTGTAAGTATAGAATTGACCCTACCATTATTAAGTGAATTATTTTCAGACTTACATTTACCCCTTTTCACTTGCTGAATGTACTGGTCCATTTCCCCCCACCCTCCTTAAACACACGTTTGATTGGCTAACGAATTGACCCCCCCCCCCCCCCCCGCCCCCTACCACACGCACTAACAGCCCGAGAGAGAAATGCAACATGTTGACAACATGCCGCCCCCTTCGAAGAGGAGGGAAATTATACCACACCAATAGTTTTGCTACTGAAAGTCCGACCTGCATCAGAGTTAGCATAACATTAAACTGTGTGAATTTGCTAACCTGCAAAGCTCGAGTAGGAAGTAGTATGTGTTTTCTACAAGAAATGGAGTCAACAGAGATTAACCCTTCTCCCCAATTTTCATTTTTATTTTATTTATGTGGTCTCAAAGTGCCTTTGACAGCATTAAAAAAAATCTTAAATATCATTATACTGTATGTGAATTAGAATCTTATTTTGAGACGATTCAACTATGTACAACAATTTCGCAAAGCGCAGATGACGAGAAATTAGTCTTTTAATCTGCCGTGTAGCCCCGTCTGGCATTATAGCGCTCTAGTGCCCCCAGCTGGAGGATGACGTCGGCAGGGTGAGCTTGACTTGTTCTGCTCACGAAAGGGAAGCTAAATTCCTTTGTTAAATCTGGCAAGCGCCACAATACATCTTAAGCAAATACTCATTTTGTATTTTTAAAAACTGAACACAGTCTGAGGGATCAAATAGGCGCATGCTGCTCCGGAGCCGTGGGTTGACGGCCGGCTGCTGGTGTCTGTGTTTAGAGAGCGGCCACATCTACTATTCTAAGAAAATGTATGCTCCTCTAAAATTAGGGCTTTTATTAATTTATTCACTTTAAAACAATCTGCCATTAGTTCACATGTATAGTGCATAAATCCTTTTGAATTAATTTTAATTAGGGTTTTCTCTGGGGAAAAAAATCGTATTTGCAGAGTTGGAATGTAACGAAGTAGAAGTACTTCGTTACTGTACTAAAATACATTTTTGTGTATTCGTCACTTTACTTGAGTACAAATATAAAGTGGTACTTTTTACTTCACTACTTTTCAAATTGTCGTCTGCGTTACATGCCACTTGTGTTTGTTTTTCATTGTGAATTGATAGTTTCGTTTTCATGCCTCCGGCGCAGTCGATGAGCCCCGTGCAACTTTACCATAACTGAGCACTAGAGGCAGCAACACTTATATAGGCAAGATTAGGCAGGTGAACAAAATATTGACCAATAAAAACCACCCCACTCTTGTACAGTAGGTGGCAGTATACACCTGATAGTTGCTTGCAATCTGCCATTAAGCTAAGTTTTGGAGTTCTGAGCTTGTTAAGCTGCTGTTTACAGTGCAGTCAATTTTATTGCTTATTTTTTTCCATTCTGCACAGTTTTAAATAAAATTTAGCCGTCAATGAATTTTCTGGTTCTTTGAATATTGACTCGGGTCACCCTAAGTATATACATAGTATATACGTATATTACATTTTTGCATTGGGCGAAAATCCTTTTTACTTGTGAAGTAAATTTTAACGCAAGTACTTTTGTAATTTTTTTCTTGAATATTTTTTTTTATATATTTGTACTTTTACTTAAGTAATTTTTTGCACCTGTATCTGTGCTTTTACTTAAGTAAAAAAAAAAATCAGTACTTCATCCTCCACCGCACATTTGTACTAAAAGCTCAAATGTTTTTGTCAGATATAACGTTTACTTTTTATATGACACTATATGCCGCTTAGAATCAGAATTATCGCTAGTGTTTTTCCTTTTCCCCCTTTCACATTACATTGGTTTTCCAAACTACAGTATGTAGTGATGTTTAAAGATATACAAATCTCGTCCTTTTTTATCTTGCATAAACGATCAGAAACATCAATATTCTACACCCACCAATTCTGATTTGGCGATAATATTGATTCATTAGTAAACTGCAATATAAATTTATTTTAAGACAACCATATACAGTACATTGATCATTATGCAGATAAATTCTATGTAGCAAGGGCGTAGGTTTGAGTAGGGACAGTAGGCACATAACACTACCAACTTTTCAGGATAATCACATTGTCCCCACCAACTTTTAAGCAACATTATTTGCATTATATAAAGAGTTCAGTTATATTATATAGGTAATGTGGAGATTATTTTTTTTGAGAAATAGCCACCGAGAGGCTTAGAAGGCTCTGAGTTTCTTGACTCGTTGAATCATTCAACATAAACTGAACGTGAAGTTTAAGGTGTTTAATCCAACTCAAAATTCAAACAATACTTCTTGTGGTTTCTAATCAGATAAACAGAACAAAACAATAACGTGCAGCAGTGAAACAACGGTCAACAGAAACCATGCCTTGAGCCAGCTAACCTCCTCACTCTGTGTGTTCAACTGACTTGGCTCCTTCTGACAGCCTAATTTGAAGTAGGCATAACAGCTGAAATGTGTCAAAGGCTGATTACCTAAAACCACGCCCACACCTACCAATTAGAACCCAAAGTAGACAGTCAAATACTAAGCAAAGGAAGATAACCAGGCTCCTAAACAAAAGAAATAGTTTAACATTATCAAATAAACACTAATAGACATTATGGCTCATACAATTAATTTAGATTGTCTTCCTATATGTTGTAATGATAGAACAGACCCTACCATTATTAAGTAAATTATTTTCATTATATTCAGCATATGCAGAGTTCAGGGGGGGCCTGGTGGCTGAAAAGTATCATTGCATGTAATTGACTTTCCTATATACAGTGGTACCTCTACATACGAATTTAATTCGTTCCAGGACCTTGTTTGTAAGTCGAAATGGTCGTATGTCGAGCGGGATTTTCCCATAGGAATACATTATAATTCCATTAATTCGTTCCAAAGCCTAAAAACATACACTAAATTCTTAATAAATACTGCTGGCACTGTTACAAATGGCAATTAAACATAGAAAAACAAATAAGTTATAAATAAATAAGTCAGAATAATATAATAAGAAGAAGAATAATTAATAATTATTCCTGCCAGGGGTTCCCAACCTATTCCACTAAGGCACACTGTGGGTGCAGGATTTCATTCTTACCAAACAAGATGACAACACTTTTTCCCCAATCTGGTGTTTTACAAGTGCAATCAGTTGATTGCAGTCAGGTGTGGCTTGTTTTAGCAGAAGCCTCATTGGTTCAACTGTCTCTGCTGGATCGGCTGGAACAAAAACCAGGACCCACAGTGTGCCTTGAGGACTGGGTTGAAAACCCCTAACGAATTGGATTCTAATATGGCGGACACTTTTTACTGTCCCTGAACGCACCGCGAAGCTGACGTCATAGTGAGATAGGTCGGTGCGGTAGAGATAATACTTTCGTTTTCTTGAGAGCAGTCAACTGCTTAAGACAATGGGCGTTTTGTGTTGGATAAGTTCTTAAATAAATGATAAAAACGTGACGAAGCTGGCGATTTCCTTGGCAATGTTACCACAATAATAATTGTCACCTTAACTTATAAATAGTGGCGAACGGTGGTCGGAAGAGGACCATGGAGCTGTATTGTTGAGCCAGTTCAGGGACGCGCACCCCAAGCTCATATTTTTCTATAACTTGCATCTTCATTTCAAAGGTAAGCATTACTTTTTTCCTTGTTCCTCCAACTGTATCAACCTTTTTTGAAAACTGTGTTGATTTCTCACACAAGAAAATCCACCGTGCGTTCGTTTGCAGTGCTGTCATGTCGTCGTATTTCGAGCAACTCGTCGGATGTAGAAACAAATGGCGGCTCAAATTTTACGTCGGATGTCGAAAAGATCGTGTGTCGAAGTGATCGTATGTAGAGGTACCACTGTATATGAGTTGTAAAAGCAATAAAGCAAACAACAAAAATGAACGAAATGAACAAAAAAAGATATTTTTATAATGGGTCAAAATTATTTTTCGAACAGATCATGTGACTAGCACCTTGGTCATTTGCTTTGCATATTATTTAAAAAAAAATCGAGGAGGGCAATTTTATTTTTCAAATGATTTTTTTCTCAGTTAGAATTTTTTTTTTTTAATTTATTGAAGCAACTTTTTGGGGGAATTGAATGATTTAGACACAAATGTCTTACCCATAATATGCCCCAAACACAAAAAGGATTGCTAAAATAAAAGACAACTTTTTGAATTAAAAATTGTGTTCAAATGCAAATATTTGAGTCTCAAATATTTTTTTGCATTCAAAAACTTTTTGAAAAAAAAAAATCATTTCTGATTGAAGTGATTTTTCATTTGAAAATATAGATGTTTTTTTGTTTAAAGCAACTTATTTGAATAATAAAGACACAAATGTCCTAGCCAAAATGTCGCCCGAACGCAAAACAACATTACTTCAATCAAAAAAGTTGCTTCAATTAAAAAAAAAAAGACTTCAATTAAAAAAAAAAATTCAAAGAAAAATAGCTTACAACTGCATTTTTTTTTAGTTTCTATTTTATTTTTGCATTCAAACACATTTTTTTTGATTGAATAATGAAGACACAAATCTACCTCCATATGGCTCCACCCAAGGGATACAATTTTCTATTGGGGTAACTACATTGGCATGACACCGGCGGGCGTACCTTATTCAACGGATGATCTTGGCGAAAAGTATAGCTGTTGTAAGCAGCCTGATTTAGAATTCCCCTCAAGAATGATGGGAAACAATAAACGGTCATCTTCATCTCATTATTATAACTATTCTTCTAAGTTAATTTTATTGCTGTCACTGCGTTTTGGGGTCTTCAACATGTTGTGCCCCCCTTCGGCCCAAAAGTTAAACTCTGCCTGTGATATTCAGACTTTCATTTATCTCTTGTCACTCGCTAAATTTGCCCCCCAAACGAATGTCCCTCCACAAAGATACACACAGCTCAACAGATTCATGTCGACAACATGCCGTCTCCTCCGCCCCCTTCGGGGCGAAGGGATTTTGGATTTTTTTTTCGGGCCAGCAGCAGCTACTGTAAACTATGTAAAAAGACGTCAATGTTGTAGAAGTGGGGGAAATACCACTAATTTGTCTACTGAAAGTCCGACCTGCATCAGAGTTAGCAGAACATTAAACTTGGTAACCTGCAAAACTACTGCGGTCAAACCAGCCTCCACAAGGAACAACGAAGTCAAGCTAGCTGTCCCTTATTTGGATCATTGTTTGCATTATGTGCATTACGGTAATATAGTCCCTACCAATGTTGAGACCAAACCTACGCCCTAGCTATGTGATGACCTGTCATATTTTGCGCGGAGATCAACCTGTTCCGTTCATGTGAACGAGTAAGTGAATAATCGACAATCCATTGCTTTGCTCTGGACTCTATCATTCCAGACCAAAGTAATCGCCTCCAGTGTTATGATGAGGGACTTCCTGGTCAGCAGTACCCTCATAGGAAAAAATAATACGTGATGTTTCATGTCACAATGGTCGTGTCATGATATCATTGCGATTTTAATATTTTTTAAAACCAAAGATAAGGTCCTCCCAGTAAAACTCGTCAAAACAATCATACGTCGGGTGGCTAGTGACCTAGCGTCAGCGATTATTGTGTATTAGCAATGTCCGCTTCTGCTGGATGCTCCCCGGCGGGCCACAACGCGGCCCTCGGCCCCGGTATGTCAATGTTTCGCTGGCTAGAAGTGCTCGAAAAGGAGTTTGACAAAGCCTTCGTGGACGTGGATCTGCTGCTTGGAGAAATAGACCCTGACCAAGTGGACATTACGTACGAGGGTCGGCAGAAAATGACCAGCCTTAGCTCTTGTTTTGCTCAGCTGTGCCACAAATCTCAGACTGTTTTCCAACTTAACCACAAATTAGAGGTAAGTAACTGGATCGCCACGCTGTTATACTGTATAAAACGAAAATACCTCAAAGATATCGTGATGTGAATGGAATTTGTTCCAAATTGCTCATGTTAACGCTACAAAAAAATTCACACCTGGAAATAAAGCAAAGTAAATGACTGAACTTACTTCCATAATGACACAGAGAATGTTTTGGGAAAAACACAAAGACGAGTTTAAATTTCGTAATTAATGGGCAACTCTGTTTTACAGTGAAAACCAAATAAGTTGTGACCCAAGACATGCCTTCCATCCCTTAAAATCAAAACTTTTTTCTGTGAGGGCCACATAACTTTTCCCTTCTCTGATGAGGGGCCGGGGTCAGTTTGTAACAGAAAAGGTGTGACGATTGCAGGAGTGCCTAAATGTAAAAATTTATTGTTTTTCAGAAAGCCACAATCAAATAACTCTTTCTGGATTCTTCACGGAAGAAAAGTAAATAAAATGAAAATAATAATAACATAATATAATATAATAAATAATAACAACACTATTAATTAGATAGATAATAACCAAATAAACCTCTCTGAGTTCTTCACAGAAAAAAGCCAGCAAATAAATAACACTATTTTCGTCAAACCCTTTCTTTTATCCCAGGCAATAGTAGGTGGTTTTATTTACCTGATATGTTTCGGCGGGAACTTCCGCCTTCGTCAGAGGGTCACTGATGTTGGTGTGACGCGTCTTTATCAGCTGATGGATGAAGGCGTGACTCACCTGTCAGAATGACAGGCTAGTCACACCCTCTGCTGCCCATTCACTCTTCCAAGATGCTGTTCCAGGTTGTAGAGAGCATGTATGCCCCCTCGTCCCTGTTGATGGTCCTCGGGCCCCGCTTGCGGATCTTAATGGCCTCCCTGATCCAGCGCTGATGTTTGTTTTCTTCGGTGCGGATGACTCTGGCCTACGACCTGGAACAGCATCTTGGAAGAGTGAATGGACGCAGAGGGCGTGACTCGCCTGTCATTCTGACAGGTGAGTCACGCCTTTATCCATCAGCTGATAAAGACGCGTCACACCAACATCAGTGACCCTCTGACGAAGGCGGAAGTTCCCGCCGAAACATGTCAGGTAAATAAAACCACCTACTATTGCCTGGGATTAAAGAAAGGGTTTGACAAATATATAAGTGTAGGCAAAAGGAACTCTATACAACAAATAACACTATTGAAAAAAAAAAAAAAAATTGTTCAGGGGGCCGGACTAAATGTGGAGGGCCGTAGTTTGGGGACCCCTGCTTAAACTACTCAAGCGTTCTTAATTCTTCAGATACTCCCATGAAACGTTCATATAATGTTTATTGAAGCCTCATCTGCATATTCCAATAGTAATGTTAGTGATACGTCTTTAGTTTGGCTCTAATGAACCCTTTATGTCCCCGAATTGTTGCATGAAACCTTGTAATTGTGTAGGTCTTTGACATGAGCATACTACATACCCCCAGCAAAAAGTATGGAATCACCAGTCTCGGACGAGCACTCACTCAGACATTTTATTATGTAGAACAAACTCTGATAAAAACCTTGAAAAAATAATGAATTAGTTCAAAAGTGCAACTCCTTGGCATTCAGAAACACTAAAAGAATTGAATAAAAAACATGGTGGTGGGCAGTAAATGTTACTTTTATAGAGCAAGTGCAGGGAAATAAATATAAAATCACTCCATTCTGAGGAAAAATATATGGAATCACTCCATTTTGAGTCGAAAATACTGACACACCCAGTCAATTTCCTTTCCTTAATTGGGCCCCTGCCTCAGATTAGATCTGCTCGTTAGTCAGCAGTTAAGAACAGTGCAGTTATCACACCATGGAGGGCTGCTGGACTAAGCGGATTCTAAAGAATCATGGCTCCAACAAGAGAGATGTCTCTTGAGACCAAGTTGAGGATTATTAAACTTATTGAAGAAGGTAACGCTACACGTATGGTTGCCAAAGATGTGGGCTGTTCACAGTCAGCTGTATCAAAAATCTGGACCAAGTACAAACAACATGGCAAGGTTGTTAAAGTTAAGTGTACTGATAGACCGAGGAAGACATCCGAACATCACGACAAACAACTAAAGGCCATATGTCTTGAAAACAAGATGGACAACAAGACAAATGAAGAAGAAAGCGGAGGAAGCTGGAGTCAAGGTATGTGACAGAACTGCGCAAAATCGCCTAAGGGAAAAGGGATTTTCATACAGGAAAGCTAAAACGAAACCATCTTTACACTTAAACAGAAAAGAACAAGACTGCAATGGGCTAAGAAGAGGCAATCATGGACTGTGAATGACTGGATGAAGGTTATTTTCAGTGATGAGTCAAGAATCTGCATTGGACAAGGTGATGCTGGAACGTTTGTTTGGTGCCGTTCCAGTGAGATTTACAAAGATGACTGCCTGAAGAAAACATCAAAATTCTCTCAGTCCTTGATGATATGGGGCTGCATGTAAGGCAAAGGCACTGGGGAAATGGCTGTGGTTGAATCTTCAATAAATGCACAAGTTTACATTGAAATTTAAGACAGCTTTCTTATCCCTTCATTTGAAAATATGTTTGGGGATAATGAAATCATTTTCCAAGATGACAATGCATCATGCTACAGAGCTAAAACTGTTAAAGCATTCCTTGGAGAAAGACCCATCCAGGAAATGTGATGGCCAGCAAATAGCCCAGATCTTAACCCTATTGAAAAAAATGGTCCACAGCTAGGCTCCGACCTGTAAGGATGATCTGGCAACTGCAGTCGAAGAGAGTTGGCACCAAATTGATGAAGAATACTCATCAAGTCTATGCGCCAGAGACTGCAAGCTGTCATAAGAGCCAGAGGTGGTGCAACTAAATACTCGAGATGTGTTTTGATTGTTATTTATTTGTTTGTTTCTCATGATTCCATATATTTTTCCTCAGAATGGAGTGATTCTATATTTATTTCCTTGCACTTGCTCTATAAAAGTAACATTTACCGACCACCACAATGTTCCACAATGTTTTTTATTCATTTCTTTTAGTGTTTCTGAATGCCAATGAGTTGCACTTTTGAACTAATTCTTTTTTTTTTTTTCAAGCTTTTAAAGTTTGTTCTACATAACAAAATGTCTGAGTGAGTGCTCGTCCGAGACTGGTGATTCCATTTTTTTTTGCCAGGGGTTGTACATCCTTTTTCAAACGTTTTGAGATACTCATTCAACTGAATGGTTAAGTCTCAAAACTGCGGGTATAGAACCTTCAAATGCAAAAAACAGCCCCTAATCATTTTATCAAATGAACTAAATTACATACATTCCTCATTGAATGTCAATTATTAACATAGACAATGGGGTTGCAACTAACGATTATTTTTATAATCCATTAATTGGACTATTAATTAAACCATTACCAATTAAACCAATGTATTTTTTCAATAATCTTCACAATTTGACTTAAAGTTGTTTTAGGCATGTAGTAAGTAACAATGAAGGCAAAATGGTTAAATATTTCCTTCAAAAATACTTTTTTTTTTTTTTTACAGCTTTCTGACTTAACTGTAGTCTGCAACCATACAATTTTAAGTAGATTAAACCTGTTAAAGTTTTTAATTAATAATAAAAAATAAAAAAAACCAGAGTACATTTCTGACTCAAAACAATGATGCAACAGTGTTATATTACTAATGGGTTCTGTCTTTTGGTGGAGAAAGTTGGTCAGGGGTAAAATGACTCAACATCTTATTTAGACATTAGAGTAATCTTTCTACTGTACTTGTCACCCAGCATACAGAACATTTTTTAGTGGACAACTCTATCCGTCCTTCTAGGCCCAGCTGTTGGATCTTCGCTCTGAGCTAACTGAAGCCAAGGCAGAGCGGGCCGTTGTTGAAAGAGAAGTCCATGACCAGTTACTGCAGCTTCACGCGCTCCAGCTGCAGCTCCACGACAAGCAAGGGCAAGCTCCAGACTCCGACTCCATCAAAGACAGACTTGTAAGTAGCTGGAAGAAAACGTTTGTCTCGACTGGAAAAGCACTTTCACACCCATCACAAGATTACCTGACATTTTTTCCATTTGACTATAATTCATAAGAACCTGTCTGGGTGTCCGTCTGGCTTTATTCCCAGACTATAAATCGCTGAGAGGGTGCATCTTGGCAAAGAAGAATCAGTTTTTTTTCCAGACATTGCAGGGCTCCAGACTAACATTTTTTTCTAGGAGCACAGTAGACCCTAACTTAAGATTTAAGGGCTGCAAGCAGAAGATTCAGGGGCGTACACTGTAAACCAGCATTCAAAGTTTTCCTCTAATTTTCACAGGTTAACAGTTAAATACTTTCATAATAAACACATAAAACTACAAACTTACAAATTTACATTTTAATTCTCTATTAGTTTTGACTGGGGTTGCTTGTATCGATTATTTTAGTAATCGATTAATCTATCATCAAGTTAGTTCAAATAATCGAGTAATCTGATTAGGAACATTTAATGTGTTGCAGAATAAATTTTAAGAGATGTGAAACAAAAGCTTGCCAAAAATTTGAACTTTCAACAGCGCATTAAATGTCAATACAAAATTCCCGAGTGTTTCTTAAAGCTATACAAAATTGCACTCTCATTTAAAAATAATTTAAAATAGCCTCAAATGTTATAAATAATAAATAAATAACGACCTAAGTACAACAAAAGAACACTTAGCTAACTTGTATAGCAAAAGTCTGCTAGTTTAAATGTTAAAACAATGCAATGTTAGTTCTTTATACATGTGATATCTACCGTCGCATTATGTGGGTGTAGTTTGTAGTAGAGTTTAAATTGGGCCTAAAAAATCCAGCCCAACCCGACACGGCCCGCGGGTATTTAAACCCGACCCAGCCCTGGCCCGATCAATTAACTTGATTTGCCCGAAAAAAACCGAAATTATATGTTTTGTTTGTGAGGAGGTAATGCAGGGATGAGATGGGTGGTTGCGTTTTGTGTGATCACATTTTTGACTATGCCTGTGCATAATGATAACAAATTAAAGCCTGTCTTTTGTAACGAATTCTCCCAAGGAAACAAGAATGTAAGTTGGATATTCAATAAACATTTATATCTTTTATATTTTTGTGTCTGTTCTATCAGGCCTATAGTATAGTGGATTTGACATTTATTTTAATCTCCTCGAGTTGGCAGAAAAAAAACACAAGTTTTCTCAATGTTTAAATAGTCTACATATTTTTATGATTATTATAAATGCATTTACACAACTAAATAACGCCGGAAAGGTTTGTTAAATATATTTCCCTCATATCTTTCTATATGAGAGCAAATTCGTTTACATTCAGCGAAGCTGAGACAGGTTTCTGTATAACA
This sequence comes from Corythoichthys intestinalis, assembly GCF_030265065.1. Lineage (NCBI taxonomy): Eukaryota > Metazoa > Chordata > Actinopteri > Syngnathiformes > Syngnathidae > Corythoichthys > Corythoichthys intestinalis. Next base: position 37,821,657 of record NC_080413.1, read on the forward strand.
ACTTCAATAATTAATTTGAAGCCTTTCCATACCCCACTCTTACCGCAGTGCATGTTTTTCTTTTCACTTCCCCCGTCTTTAGTTTGTTTTTCACTTCTTGCTGCTTCATATCGAAAAGGAAATACCAGGATGCGGACTCGTGGAGGGCGCCAGGGCAGGAGGGGAAGATTAAAAAGAGGGCAGGGCCACGGCGTTCACGTGCGCAGGCATGTACAGCGCCTTCTTTGTTTTATCCAAATTATTTATTTTATAACAAGTATTCCTTAGTTTAAAATCCATACATCGTTTTTAGTATCAATATATGAATATATATTTATTTTTAAAAAGTTAGCAAGAGGGAAGTCTGGCCTGATCCGAAAGTAAATAATTGACATTTTGGGCCCGAACCGGCCCGAAATTCGGGTCGAGTTCGGGTCCGGGCTCAAGATCTAAGATCTAGTTTGTAGCGGCTGTCGGCTGCAGTCAGGTATTACTGTTTTATTATCTACTGGCATGAGTTAAGCCAGAGCCGTAAGTTGAGCATGATGTTTACTCTCGGTCCGTTCCTCATTACGTCGCAAAGACCACGCCGACTGTTTTGTTCCGCTTTGGTTGGCATATTTCAATAATCGGAATTTGGATGTTTGTGAATCGTTCTGGAATCTCCCACTGCCGAATCGCGAATAATCTAAGAATCGGAAATTTCGCGCACCTCTAGCGCTATAACTTCTTTGTGTGTAAAACCTGTTGTGTTATATTGTTTGCTATATTTTTGGGCTGTCAAACGATTAAAAATTTTAATCGAGTTAATTACAGCTTAAAAATTAATTAATCATAAATAATCGCAATTCAAACCATCTATAAAATATGCCATATTTTTCTGTAAATTATTGTTGGAATGGAAAGATAAGACACAAGACGGATATATACATACTTTACATAAGTACTGTATTTGTTTATTATAACAATAACTCAACAAGATGGCATTAACATTATTAACATTCTGTTAGATAGTAAGATGATAGAAAGACTTGTAGCTCTTAAAGGGATCCTATATTTTTAAGACAAATAATTCTTAAAAGATGAATGTTACTATGAGTTATAATAATTTGATATTGAAACCCCTATTAATGTTTTTGTTGTAATAAGGTTTGTAAAATTATTTTAAGTGATAGGTCGCCATTCTTGTTACGTCGCAGTGCTTGACGTCACCGGTCCTGTTGCCGAAATTCCAGCGTGTCACTCGTTAGCTTTCCCAACATGTCGTCAGTTCTACCCTTCCTATTTGAACCAGATCTGAAAAGTGAAGAGCAGGACAGCACTGTCGGTCGTTCACAAGACGAGCTTCAGGGAAAATTGCGTGCAGCAAATACCTGATAAAACAAAAGTTGGCCAAAACTGGTGATGCGAGAGAGGCCTGTGGGGAACTCCGGTTGGGAGCGAGAGTGTATGCTGTCTGGTTTTATTAGCAGATATTCAAGCTAAGCATATTGCGTTTTCAAACTTATCCCAATATAATTATGTAGATTGTTAGCATCCAGAGCTGTCGTGTGCTTTACATACAGTACAGGCCAAAGAGCACACCTTGTGTAATCCATGTCTTGTCCATTGTAACGCGTGGTAGCTAGGATACGTGTATAAAAGTACCAAAAAGGGGAGAAGCTTCCACTTATGCACATTTATTCACAAAAAATAATATTTCCACCTTGACCACTCTTCACTCGAGAGCTCAGCAGTACGCAAACACGCGTTCCCTGACAAGCTCCAACATTGTTGTAAGGTCCACGTCAGAGTCACTGTCGTCACTGTAGCGTGCCATAGTGCTTTAATTATTTAGTATGATTTGGGGAAAACTCCCACGAAGAATAGTCAACAAAAAAGATAGCAATAGTAATCCAAATCTGCGTTTTTTTACTCACTCGAAGATCCAGGAATTAGACCAATCACATGGCAATGTTGCAGCCGCGATCAGGCCGTCGATTCCACAAAATAGACTGATCCGAAAAGCCGCTGTGGGACCGACGAATCAAAAAAATGGACAGATCCGGAATCAAAAAAATGGACAGATCCGAAACCAATATTGCAGACGCGGTGGGACCGTCGGATCCAGAAAATAGACAGATCCCTTACTTGACTGAAGATCCAGGAAGAATGTTCGGGCGCCAGTTGTAACGCGTGGTGGGTAGGATACGTGCATACAGGGACCAAAAAGGGGGAGAAGCTTCCACTTATGCATATTTATTCTCTAAAAATAATAATTCCACCTTGACCACTCACTTCACTCCCCTTGTTTCCATTTGACTGGAAATTGCATCCAAAAGCAGCACATCGTGGCATTTTACTTCGTGAGTTTAGGCAGCAATAAGCAATTGTTGAACACGCTACACATTTGGAAAGATCCCAATGACGTCATCACTGCGAGCCCGCAAACCATGGCGCAAAGTAACGTTCAAAATATGGACTAAATATCATAAAATATTGCCATTGATTAAACATTTTATGTGTTTCTAACAACATATTTTAGTACAAGAGAACAATTGTGGTTTATTAGAGCCTGCATGTATTTAAGTTAGAGGATCGCTTTAAAAGATAAATGTTAGTACAAGTTATAGAAATTTTATATTAAAACCCCTCTTAATGTTTTCGTTTTAATAAAATTTGTAAAATTTTCAATCAAAAAATAAACTAGTAGCCCGCCATTGTTGATGTCAATAATTGCACAATGCTCATGGGTCGCACCCAAGCGCCAGCAGAGGGTGACAAAACTCCAAAAAACACAAGTAACAAGTGGAAATTACACTGTGCTGTCATTTTAATCTGTTTGAGCGGGGCATGTGCGTTAATTGCGTCAAATATTTTAACATGATTAGTTTAAAAAATTAATTACCGCCCGTTAACGCAATAATTTTGACAGCCGTACTATATTTATAACTGTGACAAAAGCAATTACGGCAAGAAATTCTATCTACTTTGACCCCTGCTTACATGTACTTTTACTCCAAGTACGTTTACTTTTACGCACATGTACTTGCGCATACTTGTAATACAAGTACTAGATTGTAATCCTATATTCTTTTAATATCCGTTCGTCCGTCCGTCTGTCCATCCATCCATTCATTCATTCACTTTGCTTAGTTTTTCCGCTTCAAGATTCAGTTCATTCATAAATGCAGAATTATAAGGATCAAGTAATTTTTCCACCATTTCGGTTAAATTTTTGTTTTCTTTTTCAGAGTTTAGTTGAGTTTTTGTATGAAGAGCGCATTTACAGCGCATAAGTGCAGCCGTGTTGTTGCACCTAGTAACCGAAGGTGAAGAAGAGGGAGGGTAGGATAGATAGGGATGTGGTAGGGTAAGATGTGTGCGTGAGCAATGCTAGGAACTTAAGCGTCGACGGTGGCTTGTGCGCGGCGAGCTTTAACACTAAAAGTCCTGGGTTTTTTGGGCGATAAAGACCAGAAAGGCGTCAAATGACTCTGATACCAAACTGACTACTTGACTTTGTCAAACCATAGACCACTCAAACAAGCAATAAAGCATACAACCCCCCTACACACTCCTGTATAGTCGCTGCCTAGTTGTGAAGGGGGTGTTTCACTCTGGATAGCTGCAATTAGCATCTTGAATATTTGCAAATTCAGGGCTCCCTTTGCTTTGTCAAACACGGAGGAACACGGAGCTGGCCTGTCACCTTGTCAAACACGGAGGAACACTGAGCTGGCCAGTCACAGTGTTCTACAATATGATTGACATGGCAGCACTGAATGCATATGTGTTGTATAAGGCATGCACCGGAAGGCAAGAGAAACGGGTAGACTTCTTGGTGGATCTTGCAAAGGAATTGGCTCACTTTCATGTGGGTGCAAAGAAGGCGCAGAAGGAAAAATTGCTGCAGCAACAACCTCCAACACCTGGCCCCGGGAAAAAAGTGTAGTGTCATATGTCACCACATAAAAAAATGTTGTGGTTTTTATCACACTGTCCCCTTGTACTGTAACTGGAACTGCAGCTTCTGGAAGATGTAAAAAGGTTGTCCGCCCGATTGCCTGCCTGAGCGGTCCACTGTCCGACAAGCAACAAGTATTTTTTCCATCTGGACAAGCCTATTTGGAAGAGGGAGAGAAAATGACCTCTAAAGATGTTCATTGCCTCATACAGTTTACACACACATACAATATATGTGCGACGTACTGTAAGTATGACCGCAGTATGGTTCCAAGGAAGTTTTTTAAAAAAAAAAAAATAAATAAATAAATAAAAAATTAAAAAACTGACTAGTATGTTCCATTTGGTTTACACAGAGGATAAAACTGGAAGAGTTGAAGGGACAAGTAAACACTTAAAAAGAAAAGTCACATCCTGTCATTAGTTTGGTCTATTTTATGGTGGCTTTTTAACCACAAGCCGCCGGCTTCAGTAGTGTGCAAGGTTCTGAACTTATGAAAATCGTCTCGAGTATGACTGTGTATCTGTATACGTGAGTTTGAGTGTATAACGTTTCCTCTAGGATTTTTTTCAGCAACGAGGGGCGAAATAATTGAGTAAATTTTTAATTATTTGAAATCTGTTTTATTTACCACTTATCAAAATATAGTATTGTTGAACTTTGAATCAAACAGTCATTCATCAATTTGCATTGGTATCAGCAAGTCGCTATGTTTGGCAATATTATGCTCAGTTGTGGATGGAAATAAACGTCACAATAACCCACTCAAACAATGCCAACCAACATTACATAACTGAATATGGAAGTCAGGTGAGTTGACACCTTGTGTATGCTGTCTGTTGATGACATAGTAAAGTAACCTGAGTTTCAACATTTTAGCAAGTTTCAGCTCTATCACTATATCATGCCATCCAGCCGCAGCATGCACAGGGAGTTTGCTAACCTATCATCCAGTTTTCGTCATGTGATGTTCGTAATGTTTTCGAGTCCTCAGTACACCAATTTTGCATTTGTGCAGGAGAGTCCGCTGCACTCCGGCTCACGGAGTTGCTTGCAACCGTGTTGCAGCAAAGTAATGTTTTCTTCTGAAGAGTTTGCAGCAACGTAATGTTTTCTTCTTAAGAGTTTTAAATGTAAATGTAATGTGTTCTGTTCCCAAGATGGTGTACTGTATGTAGGGGACCGATTATTCATTACTGCTACATATGAATGTACCACAGTACAGGAACAGTTTATTTCCCTTCATTCTCCTTTTTTGGTTTTGTTTTAGATTTCATTATACAGTGCTGTTTTTTTTTTTTTTTAATTACTCAAGGTAAAAAATAATCTTAGTTCTTTTTCTCAGAGGCTTGAACAGGCTAATCGTATTTCCATTCTTTTCAGTAAGAAGTGTTTTTAAAAGAGGATTAAGGTGACCTGTGTTAAGAACGCGTGTTGTCAAGAATTCAGCTTCTAAGTCAAGGTCCCATTGTACTGAGCTGTGGTGAAAATTGTACTGAACAGCAGGCCACTTGGTTCACCCTTAGCTGTTTGTTCTGTCAACTCTACAATAATAGTAGCGCAAGCAGTGTTTGTTCAATACACACTCAATTGACATGTGAATGCGAATGGTTGTCAGTCATTATAGCTGTGCTGCGACTTGCTCGCCACCAGTCAGGGTGTAGGCCGTCCACCTTTTGGTTGATCTCAGACAGATAAACTCCTGCACTATGTGATGCTGAATAAGATGTTAGATGTTTTTCTACGACAATTTATGAAAGTGAAAAAAAAAAACAGTTCAAACATAAAGTCCGGTCCGGGTTTTCCAGCACACCGATTTACATAATCCATTCCAGTTTTTGCTTCGGTTTCCCTAAAATCCGGTCCGCATTTTATGGCACACCTTAAACACACTACATTTACATTACCGTCTCCCAATTTACCGAGAGACTTTATCGGTAAAAATGTCAGCTGTGTGGGATCATTTCACCTAAAAGGACGACAAAGACGAAGAGGCAGAGTGCAACATTTGCCACGATAAAGTCAAGCGTACTGGTCAAGCTGTAAGAAGTTTTAATACAACCAACCTAATCAAGCATTTAGCGAAATACCACCACAAACAATATGAGGAGTATGTTAAGAAAACCGAAGACAAAAAGAAAGGTCCTACGCAACTAACACTGGAAGAAACTTTTGCTATGTGTGACAAACTGGCACTCGACAGTCCCAAACCCCAGGGAATAACAAGAGTCATTGCCGAAGAATTCATTCTGGATGACGAGCCATTATCTCTCGTGAATAAAGACGCACCATCCAACACTTAGAACCACGGTACAACATGCCCAGCCGTCATTACATCCTTGAACGATTCGGCCATGGAAGATTCGAGAACGATTCACAAACATCCAAATTCCGATTATTGAAATATGTCAAGTAAAGCAGAACTAATACACAGCGCGGTCTTCGGGACGCAATGAGAAACTGATCGCATTGCGTCCCGAAAGTAAACATAATGCTTGTCATAGACCCGGGTAATGCCAATGCTCAACTCACGGCTTTAGATTAACTCATGCCGCTGGATAAAAAACACAAGAATACCTGACTGCTGCTGACAGCGGCTACAAACTACGTCAACGTCGTTTTACTGGAGATAATAGATATCATATGTATATAGAACTAGATGCAAAACGACAGACTCGACTGCGTTAGCAACATTGAAGTATTGAAAACCAGATGCGTTAGTAAACAGCCGCCATCTTAAAGCAGAAGACTTCCCTAGTAGGCTGTTGTGAACCTTCCAAGCAAACCTAATTCACTTTTTATCTAAAATACTTCTAAATCGGCAAAATCTTGACTTGAATCTATCTTCAAAACAGTTTTAAAACTTTCACATGTCGAAAGTAGACAGAAGGAAAATTATGGAAAAACGGGAGCAATTTTAACAACTTTAACAGTTGATTCGCATAATTACATGAATTGAATGTAGTTTAAAGCTGCTGATACAGAATGGGGACTTGAGTATTTTATTTAGTGTTTTAAAATGTTAACTTGATACTGAAATAGTCATTTATTTAAACCTGAGAGGCTTTTTATACAATTTTTGTAACTAATGCACGAAACATTAAAAGCATCTAATAGCTTGGGGGATTTGGGGGATTTTCCACTGAGGTTGTTGGTGTGTTTAGCTTTTTTAAGGCAGTTTACAATATTATTTGCACGTTTTACTGACTGACTATGCCATTTCTGTTTGTTATTTATAATGTTTTGTGTTTGTCACTGAATAAACAGGTCATTTTCTTGTTACCAACCGTTGTGTGTTATTCAAACTCACCTAATTCAGCTGGCTAGTTGTTATCAAGAGTACTAAAACCTTTTTCAACATGAGTCTGACAACTAAGTAAGGAGGCTAAATAACTTTAAACTTTAACACATGCTCAGATAGGTCGGTATCGGCCAGTATCGGATCGGAAGTGCAAAACAATATCGGTATCGGATCGGAAGTGCAAAAACCTGGATCAAGACATCCCTAGCTCAAATCTTATCTAATTCAACTGGATCTTTGCTGTAGTCATATTTTTTCTAGGGCTGTCAAATGATTCAAATTTTTAATCGAGTTAATTTGCTTAAAAATTAATTAATCATAATTAATCGCAATTCAAACCATCTATAAAATATGCCATATTTTTCTATAGATTATTGTTGGAATGAAAAGATAAGACACAAGACTGATATATACATTCAACATACTGTAGATGAGTACTGTATTTGTTTATAATAACAATAAATCAACAAGATGGCATTAACATTATTAACATTCTGTTAACGCGATCCATGGATAGAAAGACTTGTAGTTCTTAAAAGATAAATGTTAGTACAAATTTTAGAAATTTTATATTACAACCCCTCTTAATGTTTTGTTTTAATAAAATTTGTAAAATTTTCAATCAAAAAATAAACTAGTAGGTCGCCATTGTTGATGTCAATAATTACACAATTCTCATGGTCATAGAATCAGTCGCGCCCAAGCGCCAGCAGAGGGCGACAAAACTCTTAAAAAACACAAGTAACAAGTGCACATGACCCTGTGCTGTCATTTTAATCTGTTTGAGCGGGGCATGTGCGTTAATTGCGTCAAATATTTTAACGCGATTAATTAAAAAAATTAATTACCGCCCGAATGTTTTCATTTTATTATCTTCTTTGAGGGGATCAATGCCATTGCTTATGAACTCATCTTTCTCCGAATCCATTTCCCCTCTTTCTCAAGACTCCTCATCAGACTCAGCATTATTTACTGCTTGTACTCGCCTCCTACAGACTGGATGGTCTTCTCCTGGTTTTCCACACCTTCTTCTACCCCTGCCTTGTCGTTGTTATGCCATATTTCCAATATGATTGTGATAAAAATGGATTATGCCAGCAGAGAGAGGATATAAAACTTAGTGGATGCAAGATGGTGACCACTGACACAAACTTGGACTGGATTTTTTCCAGTCGCCTCGGGAAAACTAATTTAGTTATGATGCGACAATGCTTCCATCTGGTGTTGAATGAAATATCTACTACTCATATCTACTAGCCAAAAATTGCGCCTCTATAATGAGTACAGCAGACGTTTTGGCCCACAGAAATCAAGGGGACGCCGGCGTCCCCGATTGTACAGCGCGGAGTGTATAGGGTTAAAGGGCTAATTTCTAATGCAAAACTTTAAGTAGAATTTGCATGAGGCGAGTTTTTTAGCATTCAACAATTCTACCTCCCAAGCCCGAAAGTGTGAGGTCATTCTCAGCGAAAGTAGCAATTTAGGATTACTATTTGAACCTAGGCGTCAAATAACAATGATTTACTCGGCACTGTAGATGGTGGTGATGATGCAGATTGGAAAGATGCAGAGGAAAGAAAGAGTGATGGGCTTAGCCCATAGAACGAAGGAAATTTTGGAGCATCTCCCTTTACAGTGCAGGACAAGTAAACATCTCAAAAGAGACTTGCAAGAATAAAAGTATAAAATCTAAATAAATTGAAAATATGGATGAGGTAGTCCCATGTTCAGGCAGTGCAAATAATTAAAGTGAAGTAGTAGCAGTTGACAGTAAAGGCATTGAATATTGCACATAGTAAGTATTGCACGTATTGTATTGCATGTATATGAATATTGGACATTGGGTGATGTGGTGTTACATATGGCTGTTCAGTGTGGAGATGGCTTTAGCAAAGAACTGTTCCTCAGTCTGTTTGTTCTTGCTTTTAAACACCTAAAGCGTCTCCCAGAAGGGAGCAGATCAAACAGCTGGAAACCAGGATGTGAGCTGTCTTTGAGGATGTTTAGACCTCTGCTGAGGCACTTGGAGGTGTAGATGTCAATCAGGGAGGGGAGAGGACAGTGCTGCCTTGACTGTCTTCTGAAGCCTCTCCCTGTCTGCAGCAGTGCAGCTCCCATACCAGGTGGAAATGCAGTATGTTGGCAGGCTCTCAATGGATGAGTGGTAGAAGGCCAGCAGCAGCTTCCTATCCAGCTTGTTATTCCTGAGGACATGCAGGAAATGCAGACACTGCTGCGCTTTCTTTATGATAGCTGTTATGTTTGCTGTGCATGAGAGGTCATCTGAGATCTGGTAGTTAGTAGTAGTTAGAGGAGGCCGATAGCCGATTTATGGAGCCGATATTAATTTGCAGTGACAGCGTAAAATTGATGTAAAAAAATAAATAATGCAAACACTGAACTTGATTGAAATGCCTAAAGCTTGTTTATTGAATCACAAAAATAGAAAATAAACTCCGGAAGTCCCTGAATTTCCTGGACTTTCCTAGAATTTCCTAGAAGGTTAAATAAATAGCTCTCTGGATTTTTTCCACAGAAAAGAAAGCCCTGGTACCCTCATCTAAGTATCCTTGAGCAAAATACTAAACCCCACGTTGCTCCTGGTGCTGCGTCACCAGTAGGTAGAAGAGGATATAGTGTGAAGCACTTTGAGGGACTTAAAAAGGTGGAAAGGGGCAATACAAGTGTAACTCCATTTACCATTACCATTTAACTAATCAGAGGACGGCGTCAATACTAGTGCAGGAGACAGCAGGCTCAGGCATCTGAGCCGCAATAACCTAGTTTTCAATTGATTTTTTAATATCGGCCGGTCGGATTAAGAAAAAGACCGATATAAGTCAAATTTCCAAATATCGGAGCCGATAATTAGAGTGGCATTGTATTGGATTGTTTTTAACGTGTTTGTATTTAGTTTTATTGATTTGGGTGGATACACTGCCCTGTACAGTGGGGCAAATAAGTATTTAGTCAACCACTAATTGTGCAAGTTCTCCCACTTGCAAATATTAGAGAGGCCTGTAATTGTCAACATGGGTAAACCTCAACCATGAGAGTCAGAATGTGGAAAAAAAACAGAACATCACGTTGTTTGATTTTTAAAGAATTTATTTGCAAATCATGGTGGAAATTAAGTATTTGGTCTATACTAGGGTTGTTCCGATCATGTGTTTTTGCTCCCGATCCGATCCCGATCGTTTTAGTTTGAGTATCTGCCGATCCCGATATTTCCTGATCCGATTGCTTTTTTTGGCTCCTGATTCAATTCCGATCATTCCCGATAATTTTTCCCGATCATATACATTTTGGCAATGCATTAAGAAAAAAATGAATAAAACTCGGACGAATATATACATTCAACATACAGTACATAAGTACTGTATTTGTTTATTATGACAATAAATCCTCAACATGGCATTTACATTATTAACATTCTTTCTGTGAGAGGGATCCTCGGATAGAAAGACTTGGGACTTTGTGTATTGTGACTAAATACTGCCATCTAGTGTATTTGTTGAGCTTTCAGTTCAGATACTGCAGCATGCCCCAAGGCATGATGGGAAAGTGGAACCATGATGGGAAGTAAAACCATGACTGTGAGTCATGCTAACAATGGATATACCATCTGTGCTTTGGGAAATAATGTGTTATGGTGTAAAGACAATGAGTTATTTCCACCTTGGCTCCCCACATTGCTTCCCATGACACTTCTATTTACAGGGAGAGACTTTGCAAGGTTATAATCAAATGAGAGACGGTTTCAAAGGTTGCCAAATTTCACTATACTCAATTAATGCTGATGTTTGTCTCTCTTTGTAGGCAAAATGGCGTCACAACAGATTGAGTGCGAAAACAAATGAAAGGGTCGTATAGCGCAAACATTAACAGATTTAAATACTTTACCGTGACTCATTTACCAATCAAGTAAAAGCTGCCGTTTTCGGGATATTTATGATAACCCTACGCTAAGCCTGAACAAAAGACTCTGGATGAGTGTAACATATTATGTCTGTAACGTTAAATACAATTAGAAAACGATTTAATTAAAATATATATAGTTTAAAAAAAGGCATGGCCGATATTTTTTTGCCGATTCCGATACTTTGAAAATGACGTGATCGGACCCGATCGATCGGCCTCACGATCGATCAGGACATCTCTAGTCTATACCAAATGTTCATCTCAATACTTTGTTATGTACCCTTTGTTGGCAATAACGGAGGCCAAACGTTTTCTTTAACTCTTCACAAGCTTTTCACACACTGTTGCTGGTATTTTGGCCCATACCTTCAAGCAGATCTCCTCTAGAGCAGTGATGTTTTGGGGCTGTCGTTGGGCAACACGGACTTTCAACTCCCTCCTCACCCTGTGGCATCAAAATGATAACAAGAACGGGGAGTAAAAATCCCAGAACCACACGGGGGGGCCTGGTGAATGACCTACAGAGAGCTGGGCCCACAGTAACAAAGGCTACTATCAGTAACAGAATTCGCCGCCAGGGACTCAAATCCTGCACTGCCAGACGTGTCCCCCTGCTGAAGAAAGTACACGTCCAGGCCCATCTGCGGTTCGCTAGAGAGCATTTGGATGATCCAGAAGAGGACTGGGAGAATGTGTTACGGTCAGATGAAACCAAAATAAAACTTTTTGGTAGAAACACAGGTTCTCTTGTTTGGAGGAAAGAGAATACTGAATTGCACCATACCCACTGTGAAGCATGGGGGTGGAAACATCTTGCTTTGGGGCTGTTTTTCTGCAAAGGGACCAGGACGACTGATCTGTGTAAAGCAAAGAATGAATGGGGCCATGTATTGAGAGATTTTGAATGAAAATCTCCTTCCATCAGCAAGGGCATTGAAGATGAGACGTGGCCGGGTCTTTCAGCATGATAATGACCCTAAACATACAGCCAGGGCAACAAAGGAGTGGCTTCGTAAGAAGCATTTCAAGGTCCTGGAGTGGCCTAGCCAGTCTCCAGGTCTTAACCCCATAGAAAATCTGTGGAGGGAGTTGAAAGATCGTGTTGCCCAACGGCAGCCCCAAAACATCACTGCTCTAGAGGAGATCTGCATGGAGGAATGGGCCAAAATACCAGCAACAATGTGTGAAAAGCTTGTGAAGAGTTACAGAAAACATTTGGCCTCCGTTATTGCCAACAAAGGGCACATAACAAAGTATTGAGATTAACTTTTGGTATTGACCAAATACTTATTTTCCACCATGATTTGCAAATAAATTTTTTAAAAATCAAGCAATGTGATTTTCTGTTTTTTTTTTCCACATTCTGTCTCTCATGGTTGAGGTTTACCCATGTTGACAATTACAGGCCTCTCTAATCAGATTCAGATTCAGAATATTTATTGTCATTGTTACAAAAAGCACAACGAAACTTTGCAAGTAGGACAACTTGCACAATTGGTTGTTGACTAAATACGTATTTGCCCCACTGTAGTTGAAACAGTGAATATGATATAACTCAATTTACTTGGCTGGATCCAGCTGCTCCCTGTTAAGACTAGAGGTGTGCATCGGCACTGCCCTCACGATTCGATTCGATTACGATTCAGAGGGTCACGATTCGGTTCGATTCGGCAATGCATCGTGATGCCTTAAAGCCTGGAATGCATTAAAATTCTAAAGCAATGCATATTTTTCGTGAATCATGAGGCAACACAAGCGGTCAGACATTAAACAACTTTTTATTGGCTCTTGTGTCACTCCTGGTTGAAGTCCAATGAAAATACTTTCATATATATATATATATTTAAAAATAAAAAAAAAAAAACTGATCACAGCATTTAATTAGTGCTTTGAATGAGACCAGGCCTTTCTCTTTTTTTTTTTTTTACACACAGTAGCAGCCTTTCACACAGTGCAACATCTGAACTCCTGTGCAAAATCAGTAATTACAGTCACTGTATTTTAGTCACAGCGACCTATCAATAAAAATATTCAAGTAAATATGAAAGAAAACGACAAAGAAAATATTGTAGTGCAGCAGCATCTTTATCGCAATATCAATCCAGGGATCAGTTCAGTTGCAAACAAAACATCAACTAAATTGCAATGTAAAACAACAGTAAAATGTTGGCCTAGCCCACTATGTATAACAATAAAAAATAATGAATTAAAATGAAGTGCAGCAGCATTTTAGCAGCCATAACAATCTGTTTCAACATGAGGAAATATCAGTTTTTTGCAATTGAGAGAGCAGAGAGACAGTAGAGGTTAGATCGGACCTACAAAATCCAACCCGACCCCACACGGCCCGCTGGTATTGAAGCCCGACCCGGCTTGGAGTGACGCGGGAAGAAAAAAAAAACGCAGCAGCAGCAATTTATTTTCATTTCTTCGAGTTGGCAGAAAAAAGCAAGTTTTCTTAGTGTTTAAATAGTCTACATATTTTTATGATCATTATAAAATCATTTACACAACGAAATAACGCTGGGAAAGTTTAATATTTAAAAAAAAAAAAACATGCGATTTTGCAGACACACAGAGGAGAAGATTCAAAAGGATCACATTTGTGTTGCCTTTGTGTGCATAAATAAAAGTGTCTTTCGTAATGAATGGCAAGCGCCACAGCGGTGGAGAAGAAGAAAAAGCGGGCGGTGCCACTGCGTTCATGTGCGTCCACAAGCAAATGCACAATACAGAGAGCCTGCTCTCGGTTTTATCCCATGTTTTTTTTTTTTTTTTTTTAAATAATTTATTAGTCCGGCGCAGCGGCCCGACCCGACCCGAACCTGAATGCTTAACATTTTGGGCACGACCCAACCCGTTCGGGTTCGGGCACAAGATCTAACCTCTAAGAGATAGGACATAACATAACAATGGCTGAAGCGGAGAAAGAAGGAGCGATAAAGATTATTGATGCACCTAAGACATTGAAAGCAGACATCTGGAGACATTTTGGCTTCTATGAGGTTGGTGGGAAACTTGACCAGAGTTAGGCATTGTGTAAAAAATGAAACATGAGAATAATAATTCAAATGGGGAAACCAAATCCGCTGCATCACCGGAATTGCACAGGGAAGATTTTTGAACGTACGTCTATATTTTAAAATGCGCTGAATCGAATCTGCTTGTTGCCCGCATCGAATCGAATCGTCCATGCCCCGCATCGGGATTCTTCGCCGCATCGATTATTGTTGACACCACTAGTTAAGACCACCAAAAAATTTGTAAGTTTTTTTTTTTTTTGATGGTTTATGCATTCGTAATTGAGTTTAAAGGTATATTAAGCAGTTTTATTGTGGGATTATAAATTTGAACGATTAGTTAAGACCATTGTAAAAACTAGCTAGCTGACTTTTGCGATGCAGGTTAGCTAATTGTTATTTTGTTGTCCTTCGATCCTTATTTATAAACTTTTTTATATCGTTTGAGGCTAAGCTTTTTCATTTATTTTGAAATGCATGTATTGCTCTTGTGAAATGAAAGTGCAATTCTGCATACTTTGAAATTACACTCTGGAATTTTATTTTGTATTCGCATTTAATGCTCCTTTGAAAAGGCAAACTTAGCAAGCCTCTGTTTTACATCTCCTAAATTTATTCTGCAACGCATTAAATGTTCTAAATTGGATGACTCAGTTATTCGAACAAACTAATTGATAAATTAATTGATTACTTAAATAATTGATATCTGCAGCCCTAATCTCTATAATCGTTATTGTGGGCCTTATATCGCGAATTGTGTCGTATCGTAAGGGTGCCCTTAGGTTCCCACCCCTAGTTTCCTATCGGGTTCTTTATTACAGCTACATCTTGTGTCATTCTTTGATTGGGCTTCAAGCACTCTTTTATCTTGTCTTGTCCTTTCTTTTTCTTCTACATTGATCTGATCAATAGAGCAGCAATCAAAGTATTAAAAGTGTTAACTGAATCCTGACACTTGATATGATTCTTCTTCTAATCTGTGATTTCTTCTTCTTCTGCCTCTTTTCCACTAAAGCCAGCACCAACACTGGAACAGATGGTAAGTTTGTACTGCATGCGTTTATTAGTACACAGTGTGCACAATTAATGGGCAAGTTGTATTTTTTAGATTATGATAGTATTTTTATTGTACAATAACAGTGCTTTTGGTAAATCGAAACTGTTAAAACAACTTCAAACCTGAACATTAAAGGTGTAAAAGTGAAGGTTCTGTATGTACGTTGTTATAAGACAACAATTAGCGTGTAGAATTACCGTATTTTACAATAAGGCGCGCCTTCAATGAGTAGCCTATTTTAAAACTGTTCATATGTAGGGCACACCGAATTATAAGGCGCAGCAGTAGTAGTAGTAATACTAGTAGTAGTGGTTGGGGTTGTGTTATACATACGCTAGATGGTGCTGCGCTAAAGGAAATGTCATGCTATGATTAACCAATATTGGTCCATATACAGTAAGGAAAAAAAGTATTTTGAACACCCTGCGATTTTGTTCTCCCACTTAGAAATGATGGGCGGATTTGAAATTTTTATGGTAGGTGCTTGTCCACTGTGATCGACAATGTTAAAAAAAAAATCCCGAAATCACGGTGTATAAATTTCTCACAATTAATTTGTATTATACTGCTGCAAATATCTAATTGAACACCTGAGAAAATCAATGTTAATATTTGGTACAGTAGCCTTTGATTACAATTATAGAGGTCAAACGTTTCAAATACCTTTTCACCAAGTTTGCATAGACTGCAACAGGGATTTTGCACCACTGCTCCACACAGATCTTCTCTAGATCAATCAGGTTTCTGGGGCTGTCACTGAGAAACACGGAGTTTGAGCTTACTTCAAAGGTTTTCTATTGGGTTTGGGTCTGGAGACTGGCTAGGCCCCTCCAGAACCTTGATATGTTTTTTACGAAGCCACTCCTTGGTAATTTTGGCTGTTTGCTTTAGGCCATTGTCATGTTGGAAGATAGAGTCACAACCCATTTTCAATGTTTTAACTGAGGGAAGGTGGTTATTCCCCAAAATCTCACAATACATGGCCCAAGTCATCCTCTCCTTAACACAGTGCAGTCGTCAAGTCCCATGTGCGGAAAAACACCCCCAAAGCATGATGCTCCCACCCCCGTGCTTCACAGAGGGATGGTGTTCTTGGGATGCTACTCATCATTCTTCTTCCTTTAAACACTATGAGTGGAATTAAGACCAAAAAGTTCAATTTTAATCTCATATGACCACATGGCTTTCTCCCATGACTCCTCTGGATCATCTAAATCGGGTGCCCAGTCCCGGTCCTCGAGAGCCCCTATCCAGCTTGTTTTCCATGTCTGTCTCCCTCTAACACACCTGAATCGACTAATCAGGATCGTTATCAGGCTGCTGCAGAGCTTGCTGATGAGCTGATCATTTGATTCAGGTGTGTTAAAGGAGGGAGACACGGAAAACAAGCTGGATAGGGGCTCTTGAGGACTGGGATTGGGCACCCCTGATCTAAATGGTCACTGGCAAACTTAAAACGGGCCAGGACATGTGCGGTTACCTTCCATTCATGATTTTAAACCATGACGTTTTGGTGCATTACGAACAGTAACCTTGGAAATGGTGGTCCCAGCTCCTTTCGAGTCATTGGCAAGCTCCTCCGGTGTAGTTCTTGGCTGATTCCCCACCATTCTTAGGATCATTGAGACCCTTCCAGGTAGATCTTGCATGGAGCCCCAGTCCAAGGGAGATTGACAGTCATGTTTGGCTTCTTCCATTTTCTAATAGTTGCTCCAACAGTGGATCTTATATCACCAAGCTGCTTGGCAACTGCCCCGTAACCTTTTCCAGCCTTGTAGAGGTCTACAATTCTGTCTTTGGACAGCTATTTGGTCTTCACCATGTTAGAACTTGGAGTCTTGCTGGTTGTATGGGGTGGACAGGTGTTTATATCCAGCTAACCGCCTAGAACTTGACTCGAAAAGTCTACCTCCACTCCATTTATTTGTTGTACTTTTTAAAGGCGACTAACAGGTCTTCGAGGCTCACAATTATAGCTAATAGATAGGTGTTCAAATACCTATTTGCAGCAGTATTAACATTGCTCATGATCCTGCATCCTCAGTAGGGTGTCAAAGCACTTTGAGTACCTTGAAGGTAAAAAAAAGTGCTAAATAAGAGTTAAAATAATTAACCATATTCTGCAAATTCCCATTTCAGGTTTACTTTCAAGTGAAGAAGAGAGCCATTAGTTTTTGATGCATGTGATGGCGCAACGTGTTGCGTAAAAAACCCAATTGTTTTTTGAAGATGCAGACCTTTTTTTAAACTTCCAGGTATTTAAACATACCTGCCCCATGTCAATACCCCACTGCCACTGTGCTAGCATCTTAGTGGAGCTCTGTGTTTATTACTGATACAACCACTGTACCCATCTGGTTCATCAGTCTTATCTCACTCGTCCACAAAACCTTGGAAAATCTGTCTTCAGATATTTCCTGGCCCATTTTTGACATTTCAGCTTGTACGTCTTGCTCAGAGTAGTGATGGGTCTTACTGTGTCGAGAAATTTAGTTGAGCGCGTATCAATGCATGTGTTCATTAAGGTTAGTGACGTCACTGATGACGTTCAAAGACTTGGTGGATCAGGAGGTTGCCCGTATGTAAGTACGGTAATGGAGACGCTCGTACTTTGTGGGTTTGTGTTGGTGATCTGATTTGTGGGTACAACTGCTATTCTTCTATGGAACCTGCGAGATAGAACATTTTCTCCCATGTGGGAACATTTTGTGCCGATGAATGGATGCAAACAGGTGCATTCCATGCGAAAAATTGAGGGTGTCCGGTTTGGTGGCATCAGGATTGCATCTCTGCTCTTTGCAGATGATGTGGTGCTGTTGGCTTCATCAAGCCGTGAGCTCGAACTTTCACCGGAGCGGTTGGCAGCTGAGTGTGAAGCAGTCGGGATGAAGATCAGCGCCTCCAAATCCAAGACCATGGTCCTCAGTCGGAAAAGGGTGGCGTGCCCTCTCCAGGTTGGGGATTAGATCCTGCTGCAACTGAAGGAGTTTAAGTATCTTGGGGTCTTGTTCACGAGTCATGGAAGGAGGGCGAATCGGTGCAGCGTCTGCAGTTATGTGGACTCTGCACTGGTCCACCATGGTGAAGTTTGGCTCAGCTCTTGATTTACCAGTCGATCTACGTTCTTACTCTCACCTAGGATCAGGATACTGTCGTGAACAAGAGATCCCGGATCCAAGCGGCTGAAATGAGTTTGCTCCGCAGGGTGTCCGGGCTCTCCCTTAGAGATATTGTGAGAAGCTTGGTCATCTGTGAGTGACTGTGTCGAGCCGCGACCCCTCCGCATTGAGAGGAGCCAGTTGAGGTGGATAGGGCATCTGGTCCGGATGCCTCCTGGATGCCTCCCAGGAGAGGTGTTCCAGGCATATCCCACCGGAGGGAGACCCGGGGACGACCCAGGACACGCTGAAGAGAGAGTTTCTGGCCTGGGAACACCTTGGTATCCCAGATCTAGAGGAGTTGGTTGAAGTTGCTGGGGAGAAGGAATTCTGGGCTTCCTTGCTAAAGCTGCTGCCTCCGCGACCCTACCTCGGAGTAACCAATAGATAATGGATGGATGGATGGATGGATCCATACTTCATCAACTGATGGTGTTTTTATTTATGTCAGCAGTGATTCCCATGCACCAAGAGGGCTCAAAAACAGTTTAAATGTCAGCAAATGTTTTGACCAGCAGGGAGATGGTGTGCACATGAAGCCTCAAGAAATGAACCTTTTCTTAAACCAGTGGGAGGGAAACTGTCAAGAACTCATGAGGATTTATTTGCCTGTCACTAGTTCCGAGGTGGTTGTGTTTCAGCCCTTTTCTATGGCAACACTGGTAACCATATATGCCATATATATACCATATTATGGCAACCAATAATGGGTTCCTGGCTTCTTCATATTTGATTCTTCTCAAATCTTTTAATTTGCGCCTTTCTCAACATGCTTCTTGCGACACTGTTGACTATTTGCAACAAAGTGTTTGAGGGTTCTGGTTCATGCTCACATTATCTGGATATTTTAAGCGTGCTAAATCCCTGTGAAACTATTTTTTAAAAACTTTTACTATACAAATCTTGATATGGGGTGTTGATTTCCTTATGCTACACCCTCTCTTGTTACACAAATACACTTCATCCGAGATGCATTACAGTAGAATTCTTTAAAAGAGATCATATGGTCAAAAGATTTACTTGCCTAATAATAGTGCACACAGTATAGTAGTAGTAGTAAGAGTAATAATAGTAGTCATAGTATATATATATAATATATGCTATATTGCGAAATGTGTTATGCATTCA
Organism: Corythoichthys intestinalis; assembly: GCF_030265065.1. NCBI lineage: Eukaryota > Metazoa > Chordata > Actinopteri > Syngnathiformes > Syngnathidae > Corythoichthys > Corythoichthys intestinalis. Next base: position 37,841,167 of record NC_080413.1, read on the forward strand.
ATGCACATGCCCTTTCAAGAAAATACAAATCAACATTGTCAGCATACTATTCGATTTTCTGTCATGTTGAATACAATGATTTAATGATTCAATACAAGATCTTGGTAAAAATAAATTAACACAACAATGGATGGAAACCTATCCCAGCTAACTATGGGCTGGAGGCAGGGTACACCCAAAACTTGTTGCCAGCCAATCATAGGGAAAATAACTTCTTATACTCACAGTCACATCGATGGAGAATTAGGAGTGTCCAATCATGCATGTTTTTGGGATGTGGGAGGAAATGTGAGTACCCAGAGAAAACCCTCGCAGGGAGAACATGCAAACTTCACACAGGAAGGATTGAACCTGAAATTTCAGAACTGTGAGGCAGATGTGTTAACCACTTCACCAGCGTTCCGTCAATTACTTGATATTAACACAGGAACAAATTGGACTGTTTGTGTTCTGTTTTTGGATGACATATATTGTTTTGCTTTAACATTGCAGGAAGAGCAATTCCCAACATGCAATGCAGCTGTTTGTGAAAGTTATTCACAATGTATATTGTTTTTTTGTCCGTAGCTAGGTCTTACCTAATGTAGTACTTGTGTTGAGCTCACCCACTTCATAATTTAAAAATTGTCAGTCACTGTTTTAATTCCGAATCGCAAGTTTATATTTGGTGGTGTAGTGCTGGATTCTCCGCTTTTGAAGCATGCAGTTTTGGTTCAATTCCCATCTCATATAACTGTTTTTTTTTTTCAAATAAGAACATGGCTACACCAATTTAGAGTGCATTCCAGTCAGTGCTAAAAGATTGTTGCTTAATAAATGACAATCGTAGCAATAGAGGGGATTTATGCCGATGGTGTGTGTGTGTGTGTGTGTGCACATATACAGTGTATCACAAAAGTGAGTACACCCCTCGCATTTCTACAGATATTTAAGTTTTATCTTTTCATGGGACAACACTGACAAAATGACGCTTTGACACAATGAAATGTAGTCTGTGTGCAGCTTATATAATAAAGCTAGTTTATTTCCTCCTCAAAATAACTCAAAATATAGCCATTAATATCTAATCCCCTGGCAACAAAAGTGAGTACACTCCATAGAAACTGCGTACATCCCTAAATGTCGAAATTGAGTACTGCTTGTCATTTTCCCTCCAAAATGTCCGGTGACTTGTTACAGGAGTGCTGTCAGCATTGCTGCAGAGATTGAAGAGGTGGGGGGGTCAGCCTTTTAGTGCTCAGACCATACGTCGCACTCTATATCGAATTGGTGTGCATGGCTGTCACCCCAGTAGGAAGCCTCTTCTGAAGACGGTACACAAGAAAGCCCGCCCATCTCATCAGACCATAGGACATGGTTCCAGTAGTCATTGTGCCTTGTTGACATGTCTTCAGCAAACTGTTTGCTGGCCTTCTTCTGTACAGTCTTCAGAAGAGGCTTCCTCCTGGGTTGACAGCCATGCACACCAATTTGATGTAGAGTGCGGCGTATGGTCTGAGCACTAACAGGCTGACCCGCCCACCTCTTCAATCTCTGCAGCAATGCTGACAGCACTCCTGTAACAAGTCACATGACATTTTGGAAGGAAAATGACAAGCAGTACTCAATTTCGACATTTAGGGATGTACGTAGTTTCTATGGAGTCTACTCACTTTTGTTGCCAGGGGTTTAGATATTAATGGCTATATTTTGAGTTATTTTGAGGGGGAAATAAATTAGCTCTGTTATATAAGCTGCACACAGACTACTTTTCATTGTGTCAAAGCGTCATTTTGTCAGTGTTGTCCCATGAAAAGATATACTTAAATATCTGCAGAAATGCAAGGGCTGAACTCACTTTTCTGATACACTGCATATACAGTATATACATATATACATATATATATATATGTTTTGGCAAGATACTGTATATCATTATCTCTGCACTAGGTAAAGGGAAGCCCTTGATTATGGAAGAACAAATGTTCCTTTCTGTTTTCTGTGCTTCATCATGAAAAATGTTTTACTCATGTATGTGTTTGCCTCAGATTTCTTTTATTTGTCTGCGTGTTTCTTATATGTGATCTGGGCTTTTTAGCAACAAGAGCTGGAGGCCAGCAAGAAGGGGAAATTGGCAGAGGCAAGACTTGAGGCTGACGTGAGACTTTATAAGAAAGAAAATGAAGCTCTTCGTCGACACATGGCGGTTCTACAGGCTGAGGTGTACGGTGCTCGACTGGCTGCAAAATATTTGGACAAAGAACTTGCTGGCCGGTAAGGAATAGAACTACAATAATGTTGCAGTACATGAATTATACATCTTAACTATTGTGCATATAGAGATGCACGACAAGTGTGCCTGAAATAAAAAAAATTAAATTAAAATATGCTGGCTTTTGCAATTTCACATAAATAGTCACAAAGTAAGGTGTTAAGAGGGAGGGGACATTCATGTGAATGCCACTCCTGCTTCAATTGAAAGCTTTGCATGGGTTAAAGTTTTCTGTTGTAATGACGCAAATCCATCAGCGAGGGGTGCTGGTGGGCCTTAATGGAGGAGAGAAGGGGCTTATGATTAGTTTTACAAGCATTAGTGATTTTGACAGTTGTTTTTGAATCCTGTCTTGTCATGTTTTTTTTGTACGATAGGTTAGTTGTGTGGTTACAGCACTCTGCTAGGTTTTAGCTTCTAATTTCTCGTCATTTATTAGGCTCCATTGTAGGGCTGGGCGATATGGCCTTAAGTACGTATTAGAGCAGGGCGGTAAACCGAAAATTTACCGTTACCGAAATTCTTCACGATGACCGACGTAATTTTGACCATGTCGGTAAATTCGGTAATTTAATAAAAGAAGAAAATACTGTATAGTCTTTTCATCCCGCTTTGACTCTGTGTTGTTCGGCTATGTTCATTCCCCTTTAAGAAACCAGACAGTGTGCTTACATTGGGAGTCACATGGTTTTCAGGAAGCCAATCAAACAGAAGCCCGGTAGGCTAACGCTAGCTGCTAACGCTACAAGTAAACGGGATGAAGTCGGGCTTAAGTTAGCTTCGCCAAACTTTCACCCGACATTAAGTAAACTCTTGACAGGTTCCAGATAGGGATGGAAAAACCGAGGCTTTCTGAAACAATGAACCACTTTTAAGACAATTGCCCTAAATTGAATCACTGTTTGACACACTGCAAGAGCCCCATCTACTGGATAAACAGTGCACGTTTCTTTTTAAAAGTAAAGTTGACAAATTGCCTCGGCATTACATATCTTCAATTGAATTACCGGTAAGTGGATGTCGTCTATTTCAACCAGGAGATCGTGTCGTCATTAAGTGTGATTCACACAATTAAAGTTGACCTCTTTAAGCCTGTGTCATTGCTTTTGTCTGTGAAGATGTGTTCAAAGCAGTATTTGTAATACACGACAATGCTAGTCTTGTAAGTGGCTCGTCCTAGATGACAGGGAGTAACTATGTATTGTTTATTTTTTGTAAAAATTACAGTACAGTAAGCACAGTGCTTGGGAACAGGAATATTATTTATTGCATACTGTAAGGATTTCCAAAATCATAAGATGTAAATAATTGAGCTGAATAAAAGAAAGGAAAGGTTTGTGAAACATTTTATTTTTTAATTAAGTATAATTTCTGGGGGGCGGGTGGATGTGTCGTATTTGTATCTATTCTAAATATCTAAACGTATGCCACTATCTAGTGTATAACAATGCGGAATGAATTTAATGAAATTCAAGAGATGATATTTTTCAAGTCATACAAGCTGTTATAAATGTTCACACAAGAATTCTTATTGTTTACAAGATTTTTTTAATACTTAATGTTTAGACTGCATGTGCAATTGTTAAATTGAAAGCTGGTAAATAAATTTAACGAGAAACTGTTAATTTGTATTCCATGCATTGATTCAAATTTTCAAATTATATAACAGTTTGCTTGGGCGAATTTATCGTCATTTATCGTTATCGAGGTAAATCTGCTCAATTTATCGTGATACGTACTTAAGGCCATATCGCCCAGCCCTAGTACGTATCACGATAAATTGAGCAGATTTACCTCGATAACTATAAATGACAATAAAGTCGACCAAGCGGACTGTTATATAATTTGAAAATCTGAATCGATGCATGAAATGTGAATTAACCGTTTTTCGTTGATTTATTTACCAGCTTTCAATTTAACAATTGTACATGCATAAAAAGAAAAAATATATGCTCCAGACGCATAAGTGCATAATTATAGCTTAGACTGAAATATGTACTGTACATGACGGAAAAAGTGCAATGCTGTCCTAATTTTAGGAGCGTCATTTGTGCAAAGAATAGAATATGAGTTTTTAAAAATCATTCTATAAATACCATTTTTTTAAATACATGGACCCCCCCACACAGAAATAACCACATTAAAGCTATATTGCTCTTATGCCAATGAAACATTTAAGATTTTATGATGGTAGTAATGACATAGATTTAAGTAAGCACATACAGAAAAAAAAAGCTGTGGCCATATTATATGCTTCACTGTTGGATTATACTTTATGCTGAATGCTTTACCATCGTAAAAGCTATCAGAGAAATCGCTCACACACAGACATACCAAATAACGCAACATACTGATTGCTAGATCCAGTCTGCTCAATCCGCTCATTAGTTCAGCTGTTTCGACAAGGTTAGAGCCGCTATCCGACTCCATCACGTTCATTTGTAGCGTTAGCCGCTAGCGTTAGCCTGTGGCCTGGCTACTAGTAAAAAGCACAGAAGGCACCCTCTCCTAAAATCGTGAGAACCAGGGAGGACAGTGGGTGAAAGCCTGTCTGGATGCCGCCAAGAGTCTACTTAATGTCGAGTGAAAGTTTTGGCGAAGCTCCCTTAAGCCCGACTCCATCACGTTTTCTTGTAGCGTTAGCCTACCGGGCTTCTGTTTGTTTGATTTCCTGATAGCCACGTGACTTCATACGTAAGCACACTGACTGCTTTCTTAAAAGGGAATGAACATAGCCGAACAACACAGAGTCAAAGTGGGATGGAAAGACTATATTTTTGTGTTTTATTAAATTACCGAATTTACCGACATGGTCAAAATTACGTCAGTCATCGTGAAGAGTTTCGGTACCAGTAAATTTTCGGTATACCGCCCGGGAAAAAATGCTTTGAATCAAATTTCGCTACTTTGAGGATTTAATTAGAGTGACGTTAAAATGGTTTGTTTTGAAAGTGTTGCATTTAATTTTATTGATTCGGGTGTATACACTGTCCTCTAGTGCGGTGGTCCCCAACCTTTTTTGCAACTCGGAGCGGTGCGGTGTGGGCCTTTTTTTCACGACCGGCAATATGTGGCAGAAAATGACAGTAAATATAAAATAACACGACGGGGCTAAAAATGAATATTAAGTGCAGGAAAAATGTCACTAACCATACGCTGAATCAACCTTTTTTTAACAGAGGTCGCAAGCATAATGAGGTTTTTTGGCTTTAGCAATACAGTTCGCCATGTGGTATGATGCGTTCAGTGCATTCGCTTTTGTTTCCTCGTTTTCTAGTTTTTAGCCACATATTCTGTACAATTGACTTTGTTGTAGGCTCATCTTCTGGCTCAGCAGGTGGCCTTTTCCCCATAAAGAAGCTGCCGAAAGACGTTGCCGCCCGAGACACACAACCAACAGCAGCTAAAGTTACTGTTTATATTGACTGGCGCTAGGCTGCTATAGGGGTGCAAACACACCAGTAATTGCAGCTGACAACAAGATGGTGACCTACACAAAGCTTTACTTGGATTAGTCTATAGAGTAGACAGGGATATTGATGTATCAGGCCACAGTCACTGGCCAGATTGCGGTCGTTAACAAATGATTTATTATAGCAAATGCGCCACAGACCGGTACCAATCCGCGGCTTGGTGGTTGGGGATCACTGCTTTAGTGGCAACATTTGTTTATGCATTCGTTATTTAGTTTTGAAGTATATTTAGCAGTTTTTTATGGGAATATGTGTTTGAATAATTTGTTATGAGCATTGTAAAAAAATAAATAAATAAAAAAAAAAAAAACATTTTATAGCATTTACGGTAAGCTAGCGGACTTTTGCTATCCAAGTCAGCCAATTGTTCTTTTGTTATACGTTCATTCTCATTTATTATTATAATTTTTTTTTTTTTAAGATCAGGTATTGTCATTTATTGTTAAATGCATTTATTGCTCATGTGAAATGAAAGTGCAATTCTGCATCGTTTGAAAAAAAACGCTTGGGAATTTTATTTTGTATTGGCATTTAATGCTCTTTTGAAAGTGCAATCTTAGCAAGCCTTTGGTACACATTAAATGTTCCTAATCCAATTACTCGATTATTCAAACTAATTGATAGATTAATCGATTACCTAAATAATCGATAGCTGCAGCACTGATTTCAAGAGACACAATTGTGCTGCTACACCACTTTTTCTTGTTCATAACTGCATGAGGTATTGAAGTATTGTATGGTTATTGAAATACAGTTTCACTGAAAACATTAAACAGTCAGTGAAAACAGGTTAATTTACCTTAACTGTGCACCTCGAATACAACCTAGACAATATTACACCGCCACCCCATGTTTAGTTCCAGCGATGTTGAACAAATCAAACAAACAAAAAAAAACAGGAAAAGTTTCAGTCATGATTTTTTTTTTCAATAGAATCCATGTCGAACCTGTATTTATTTTTTCCTGCAACATGAAAAAAAAACAAAGTCTTTTTTTCCCCCCTAGAGTGCAGCAAATTCAGTTACTGGGCCGTGACATGAAAGGGCCGGCACACGACAAGCTGTGGAACCAACTTGAAGCAGAGATACACCTTCACCGCCACAAGACCGTTATCAGGGCATGCAAGGGGCGCAATGATCCGAAGAAACCGCTTCCCTCCCCTGTTGGGCATGTAGGTTGCAATGTAAAACCTTGTTCTGACATACTCCCCTCTGAGTAATTTTGCTGAATTTCATTTGATTGCTGTCGTAGGATCCAGACTTGCTGAAGAAAACCCAGGGAGTAGGACCTATCAGGAAGGTTTCACTCATCAAAGAAGACCATGAGGGTCTTGGTATCTCCATCACGGTGAGCGCACAAAACCACAAAGAAAATGCATTAAATGCACTTTGACTCCCAGCTCAAATGCATAGGATGTCTATTGCCAGCAATGGCAGCCAATTAATTAATCAGGATTTCCCCTACACATTAACTATTTTGGCGCACCGCCACACCAAAATAAAAGCCGCCACGCCGTGAAAAAGAAATGTTAAAAAAAAAAAAAAGAAATTAATTAAGGCCGTTTTAAACTAGCGTCAGCCTAGTGTGTAGGTTTCAGCAGCAACCTATTTGTAATCAGCTCCGCATTTTACGTACATGAACTGTAGCTGAGAGCTACGACATTAGCCTGGGTGATGAAATGCTTCAATTCAATTCCTTTATTGTCATTGCTCAAATAGATCGTTGTTATGGTTCTTTTTGGGAAACAAAATGTGAAAAAAACAATTGTCATGATATGACACAATTATTTTGCCGTGGCACGACATGGTGAGGCAGTCCGACTCCGATGTAGCCCACCACCGCAGCTTCAAAAAATCCTAGGGGAAACCCTGCTAATGTATACCTTTAGTTGGTTTAGTTTTATGTCATTCCTAAATAAATGTTTTCTTCACCGAAACCGAAAAGTTAATCACTCAGTAGCGTGCATTTCTCTTGACACAGTGCGCACAACTACAGTACATGGTGCATTCAAGAGCCATGCTGAGAAAAGTGCCAATGTTTCCTTATATCAGTTTTTCTCAATTGCTTTGGTACGTTTCTCAGATAATTGAAATTTTGTGTCATTGAACATGTCATTGCTGTCAGAATGATAAGTCCTTGTTTCATTGTGTACAGACAAGACAGTCAAATTGCTTAGTCTTGCTCTCAATTGAACTGTTACTCTGGTGGAAGGCTCTGATGCTAAAGATAGATGGTGTACGTTAATTTTGATGAAAATTGCAAGTTACACCTTTGTGAGTGGGAGATTGATATCAAGAGACTGGACAAGAGTCAGTTTACACTTTTACTGTTTTTACAACCTTTACAGACCATGTTGTCATTGCAATACAGAAAGCAAAAGACAGCTCTGAGTATTGCAAAGAAATATAAAAGCAAAATTAGAAATGTGAACATAAGACAATCAGTACAACTAAACTTCAAATGCGGTCAGCATTGTTCACCCATTCTTTCTACACATCTTGATGCTACTCTGTTTGGCCACAAATTTTCATCCACGTCACAATGGATGCCCCCTCTTGCTATACAGCGTGGAGAGGATCTTCTTGAATGCCTTACCCAGCCTCTGCAGGCATTTGCTGTGATCTCACTGCATGCTGCATTCATGGCATCCAGGAGTGCCATCTGATTGTGAGGCTTGCGATTAGACATGTGCCGGTTACCGGTTTCACGGTTTACCGTGGTGTCAAAACGTCGCGGTTTCAAAACCACTAAAATTTTCCGTCATACCTTAGTACGGTATTTGCTATTTTTCATGTGGCAAAATGCAGCCGAAGTGGCTTGGCGCAGCAGCGCTCACCCCTTCCCGTTTGTTGCCGTGTGTCAGTGAAGCTATTCTGCTAAACAGCCAGCAAACCCAAAAACAAACACAAGGCGTACTTTTCTTCAATTTATTGAGCTCTCAAATCGTGGTGAAATATACAAAATGAATACATTTAAAACGTTGTACAGTTGTATTTTTCCATGTGTGAGTAGGTTCAACAGGTTAGCAGTAGCAGTGTAGCACCATGAAAAAGTTCGCTAAAAACAAAACACACATTTTCCTTTCAAATTCAACATTCAAACTAACTAAAACTTACAAAGACGAATGTTAGCCTAGGCTTAGCTGGGAGACCAGCTTCGTCGAGGTTTTAAGTCTCACAGCCGCTGAGTGAGAAACAACCTTGAATGAAGGGGGATAAAAAAAAAAAAAGATAGCGTCAAAGATCTCTAATTGCAAAAAGAGGTCTCACTCCAAATGTTTTTTTTTTTTTTTTTTTTTTTTAGATGAAACCTTTCCTCGACAATATTTACATTTTAACTAACTTATAAAGCTAACTTATAAATTTTTAACTAACTTATTAACTAATGAATTCTTTATGCTCTTTTTCACACAAAGGCATGACATCATGTAGACTAGAGTTGACACAGTGGCTGAAAATGGCGAAACTTCACTTGAGCTTCCCCACCTCAAAACAAGTAATACAGAATATATATCTTTTTAATATTATTTAGAAGTGTTTTTACTTTTTTTTTTTTTTTTTATAACAATTATTTATTTTTTGTTTATTTATTTTCACATTATATTTATGTTCCAATTTGCAAATATGTTCTGGGGGAAAAAATCCTGTTCAGTGGAAATTTTTTTTTTTTTTTTCTCTTTTAAACCCATACATCTCAAAATTTTGGAGCAATAACTGCAATACCGCGATACCGGGAAACCGCAGTATTTTTGCTCACGGTTATCGCACCGTCAAAATCTCATACCGGCACATGCCTACTTGCGATACACTTGCCATCTCCATGTAGAGAAAAATTCTTCTATGGGATTGAGGACTTGGGAGTATAGTGTTAGGAGCTCCATTACCATTCTGTTGTGGGTTGCAAACCATTCCCTGATCATGTTGGCGTGGTGGAAACTCAAATTGCCCCAAACTATTACAAATTTTGGCAGGTTGAAATAATTATGTAAAATAAGTAATGAAAATGCTCAAAAAATAAGCACACACATGTTGACATATTCTGACAATATGTTCATCCATTTTGCATGCAAAGGCTCATGCAATGAAGTAATGACTAGATGTTGTGTGGTAAGACCCATGATAATCCATTTTGACCATCATGGCAGATGCAACTGATAATGTAGGAAACGGCAGAGAATTGTACAAAATCATTTGCATGAATGCACAAAAACAACTGCAACTTGCTCAAAGGAATGAGAAACTGCTTTTTTGATGTGCACTAGTAATGCGATATTGTGAGGATTCAACAAGTAGTTTTTAGAATTGCAAGTCTGATAAGAGAAATGTACCAAAGCAATTAAGAAAAACTGTAAAAGGGGCAGGCTCATTTTCAGGTGATATTTTTGTATTTAACTAGAGCTGTCCCGACTAGTCGACATAGTCGACGTCATCGATGACGTAAATCCGTCGACGAGCACAACATCCCGTCAACGGTTAATGAAGGGTTAAAAAAATATATGCGTGGAAAGTTCAGAATGTTGGATGCTCTGTATGTAAGCGGGGAAAGCGGCACAAAGCCAAAAAAAGCGCACCAGATTGTCCAAAACATTGATTTGTTTCAAAGAAACAAAGAAGGGTACACTCTTCTGTCCTGTCTCTTCAATGCCAAGCTTGGTTGCACGTCGGCCGTGAATAAACACCTCAAGCGCCGACACCCAGTTTGTAAAAAATTTTTTTGTTTTTTCAGTTTTTGTACACCAGAGGATGCTGTCGCCTTACTAAATAATAATGTTTCATTGACAATGGGCCTATAAGTGCTATTAGTATTGTTCTTAATGCTAACTGAAAGGTTTATTTCATGTTATGGTTTATTTTATGGTATAGAAAATTATATAAGGTTAAACGGTCATAAATATATACAGTATATACAGTGATTGCACTCAAGGGAGAGATTGTCAATGATAAGGTAATAAATTATGGTAAAGGCAATTCATATAGGCAATTCATTGATATATAAATAAGGTTTAAAAGGAAAAAGGTGAAAAGTTTTTGTTAATTTCTAATTGTGTTGTTTTATTTTTGTGCACCGTCGCTCTTACGGTGTGATTACATCAAGGATGGAATAAAAGTTGTAAACCATCAGTTTAAGAGACCATCTTTTCAATTGGGATGCTACACTAGTTAATTCTATCAGCATTTGAACTCATTGTTTATTTGTGATTTATTATTGTTATTTACGTGTTTATTTGTACTTTAATCAATAATTGAAGTGTTCCCATATGTTTTTTGTGAATTGATAAGCGCCACAAAAATTTCATTGCTAAATTAGTAAACAAAAAAACCAAAAACATTTTTTTTAAATTATTAGATTAGTCGACTAATCGTAAAAATAGTCGGCTGACTAATCGGGAGAAAATTAGTCGTTTGGGACAGCCCGATATCTAACACACACACAAGGCACACCACATTATTGGGCGCGTGAAAACATATGCTAGAATGCACGCTGGCATACGTGTTAGCATATGCGCTAGCATGCGCGCTAGTGTATTTAAAAAAAAATGGCAGTGGGAACAAAAAGAATTTAACACCTACACACTCATTCATGTTTCCGGGGAGAGTTGGAACGGGGCCGTAGAGTCCCGGGCCGGTTCCCCCTTGATTTTAATGCATCATACACCGGCGACATGGGGCGGCTGGTGTCTGTTTGGGTGCGGGGAAGTGACAGTTGCCTTCCCGTTGGAGACCCTGCCATTCCCACACTCTCTTTCATCGCACCACATACATTACACTTCACAGGGAGGCTTCGGCGAGTGGCGGTGGGATATGCGGTTGGAAAGAACTTCATGCGGCGGTCCCACTGCCCACAGCCGGGCTCTCCTATTTAAATGCATACACTGCACTACCTTCCCCACGCAGTCCCATCATGGTACTGGGTAATGGCTACCAGTCGGGGTCCTAGCAGCCACAGTAATGAGGCGGTAGGTGGATCCCACACTTTTTCCCTATGGCGTGGCTCCCAGGGTGTGGCCTCCTCTTCATCTGGGCAGCCTATGGTCAGGGCTATGGTCCTTTGCTGCCCCAGGGTGGCTTGTCAGCGCTTTCCAGCTTCCGCCTTCCCCTCTCTTTTCTGCCCGGGTATCCTCCTTGGACTCCGGTGCGGGTCGCTGACTGTGTGCTGGTGGGTCGGCGGGGTGCCGCCCACTCGAGGTGGGGACCCTGTCCTGCACTGTGCCTAATGGGCCGTGGGGATCCTGCAGTGTACTGTGTCGGTCGTGGGGTTTTGGCGGTGGCTGGTGGGCCGGGTGGCCTGGTTGGTCCTGGAGGGCAGTGGCGCGACCCGTCATCCCTTCCCTGAAAGCTGGGTAGTTGGGGTGCCGAAGGTACGAGGGACCACCCTGGATCCCGGGGGATGACGGCAGCCCCCTTGCTGCGAGCGGAGGGATGGGCTGCGCTGGCTCATCACCTGGGGCGGCCCCGCGCAGCATTTCCACTTGTCTGCAGGACTATCGCATGTCTTATGTGATTCACGCATGACTGGTTGCAATTAGACACTCAAGTTGAGAAATTATCAGTGCCAGGATTAGTGATCGGGCAGCATACAATAGGATGTCAACATATCCACACTTACAAGTGGTTGACCTAATACTGGGTTCTGCACCTCTCATTGCTGATTTGTGTAAGCTCCACCCCACCTAATAATATCTCTTTCTAACTTCCCCCCTTATCTTTTTCTTTTCGGTCATCAGGCCCCCCCACATGGTGTCAACCAGAAATACAATTAGCTAACGATAGCACTACTTTATTCATAGCTAGTGTAGGCCAGGGGTATCCAACTCCGGTCCTCGAGAGCCCCTATCCAGCTTGTTTTCCATGTCTATCTCCTCCAACACACCTGAATCAAATGATCAGCTCATCAGCAAGCTCTGCAGGAGCCTCAACTGAAAAAGTGACGGAAAATTAACAGGATATGAAGTGGAAGCATTAAATTTGACTTGGGTGCAAGACTCCAGATCAAGAAATTTTGAACATGTAGGGCTAACTGAGTTTTTTATACTCAGGGAGGAAAGGAGCACGGTGTTCCAATTCTCATCTCCGAGATCCACCCGAGCCAGCCTGCGGACCGGTGCGGTGGCTTGCATGTCGGTGACGCCATCTTGGCTGTCAACAGCATCAATCTGCGGGATGCCAAACACAAGGAGGCTGTCACCATTCTCTCGCAACAAGTATTTAAACCACATGCGGGGAACACTTGTTTCCTCGAAGCTCTTACGTGTGTTTCTCGTCCATGTCAGTCAGGACAGATCGAGTTTGAAGTCGTCTACGTGGCTCCCGAGGTGGACAGCGACGATGAGAATGTGGAGTATGAAGACGACAACGGGCATCGCTACAGACTCTACCTGGATGAACTGGAGGAGAATGGTACAGCGCCACCTAGTGGTAACTCGACAGCAGCGTCAATAATGGGTATGTTCACAATCACAGATACACCGATTAGAGCTGCAACGATTAATCGATTAATTTGAGTAATTCAATTAGAAAAAAAAATTGCAACTTCAATGATTGTTTTACGATGGAATGGCTGTCGGGTTATGTACATATAGAAGAACCACTCAGTGAGATTTTTTTATTTAACCTGTCGTGTTTTGTTGATTAGACAAAGAGAATAGGAATCTTCAGTGTCCTTTTTGTCTGAACAGTTTTAATGTCGGAGTCTGATATACTCCAGTTGTGGTTGTTCATTATGTTTTATTTATTAACTCACCCGTAAACTTCACTATCAGTTCATGGGAAACGGGGCGCGGGGCTGCTCCGTAGGAGGCCCGTTTTCAAAAACTTAAAATTAGAATATTTTCAAAACCAAAGCCGCGAGCAACCTAAAACCAAAACAGGCACCTCTCTTCTGCACATATGAGTCTCCATGAGCAGTGGCATCAAAAAATTAATTCTTCCCAAATAAAATTATTTTTTTTATAGAACAAAACTTAAAATGGCTATAAAATTCTCAGATTTTACGGTAGATGCACAAAAATCACCAAATGCAGAGATCATCATCTACGTACAGTGGGGCAAATAAGTATTTAGTCAACCACCAATTGTGCAAGTTCTCCTACTTGAAAAGATTAGAGGCCTGTAATTGTCAACATGGGTAAACCTCAACCATGAGAGACAGAACGTGGGGGAAAAAAACAGAAAATCACATTGTTTGATTTTTAAAGAATTTATTTCCAAATTAGAGTGGAAAATAAGTATTTGGGCACCTACAAGCAAGCAAGATTTCTGGCTGTCAAAGAGGTCTAACTACTTCTAACGAGGTCTATCGAGGCTCCACTTGTTACCTGTATTAATGGCACCTGTTTTAACTCATTATCGGTATAAAAGACACCTGTCCACAATCTCAGTCAGTCACACTCCAAACTCCACTATGGCCAAGACCAAAGAGCTGCCGAAGGTAGGGTTGGGCATCGTTTGAAATTGAACGATTCCGATTCCACGTTTCGATTTCGGTTCTGAACGATTCTGGATAAAGATTCTTTTAAGAGGCAGGGTTAAAAAAAATGCAGCGTAAAAAAAGGAGCATAGTTTATATTAAAGTCTTCTCGATGATTTTTTTTTTAGATGAACTTCTCACAGGGCTTATTTTAACTTGTATATAAATATCAGTCTGTAAACTCGAGCAAATTTTTTCCGCTTGGCGGTCAGGGCATCGAAACAAGGAATCGAAATTTAAAAATTCGAACGATTCCGGGAGCATCGGCGTGTTAGAACCGGTTGCCATCGATGCTCGATGCCCAACCCTAGTCGAAGGACACTAGAGATAAAATTGTAGACCTGCACCTGGCTGGGAAGACTGAATCTGCAATAGGTAAAACGCTTGGTGTAAAGAACTGTGGGAGCAATTATTAGAAAATGGAAGACATACAAGACCACTGATAATCCTTAAATAACCCTTGATCTGGGCCTCCATGCAAGATCTCACCCCGTGGCGTCCAAATTATAACAAAAATGGTGACCAAAAATCCCAGAACCACACGGGAGGACCTAGTGAATGACCTACAGAGAGCTGGGACCACAGTAACAAAGACTACTATCAGTAACACAATGCACCGCCAGGGAATCAAATCCTGCACTAACAGACGTGTCCCCCTGCTGAAGAAAGTACACATCCAGGCCCGTCTGCGGTTCGCTAGCGAGCATTTGGATGATCCAGAAGAGGACTGGGAGAATGTGTTATGGTCAGATGAAACTAAAATAGAACTTTTTGGTAGAAACACAGGTTCTCGTGTTTGGAGGAGAAAGAATACTGAATTGCATCCGAAGAACACCATACCCACTGTGAAGCATGGGGGTGGAAACATCATGCTTTGAGGCTGCTTTTCTGCAAAGGGACCAGGGCGACTAATCTGTGGAAAGGAAAGAATGAATGGGGCCGTGTATCAAGAGATTTTGTGTGAAAATCTCCTTCCATCAGCAAGGGCATTGAAGATGAGATGTGGCTGGGTCTTTCAGCATGACAGTGATCCCAAACACACAGCCAGGGCAACAAAGGAGTGGCTTCGTAAGAAGCATTTCAAGGTCTTGGAGTGGCCTAGCCAGTCTCATGATCTCAACCCCATAAAAAAATCTGTGGAGGGAGTTGATGAAAGTGTGTTGCCCAACGACAACCCCAAAACATCACTGCTCTAGAGGAGATCTGCATGGAGGAATGGGCCAAAATACCAGCAACAGTGTGTGAAAAGCTTGTGAAGAGTTATAGAAAACGTTTGGCTTCCATTATTGCCAACCAAGGGTACATAACAAAGTATTGAGATGAACTTTTGGTATTGACCAAATACTTATTTTCCACCATGATTTGCAAATAAATTCTTTAAAAATCAAACAATGTGATTTTCTGGGGGGGGGTTCCACATTCTGTCTCTCATGGTTGAGGTTTACCCATGTTGACAATTACAGGCCTCTCTAAGATTTTCAAGTGGGAGACAATTGCACAATTAAGGGTTGACTAAATACTTATTTGCCTCACCATATATTTTCAGCATCAATAGCAATATTTAAAATATAAGTTTTGCCCGAAATAACGACTTCAATTATTTTTATTTAGTGCAATTTTGATTAGTTTTCAACAGCTAATAAATGACTCAATTTTCACATCAGAAACCTAATACCTAAAGAAAGCATACAGAGCCATCTTAATTGTACTCAAACAAAAGCAAATTTTGTATTTTTCTATATACAATCACAATTTATTTAGGTTGAATTCCGATGTCACTCTTCCCTCAGTATGTCTTGCCGGCTATCTGGCCCTCGTCGTTTTTAGATTGAAATGTTATATAAATTTTAACATGTAAAACACAGAATTTTGGTGCCAAAATGTCTCCCTATTCTACAATAAATCATAAACAGTTCAGAAACAGTCAGCGGGTGATTTTGTTTTGTGATTTTGTGTTGTACACAGCAGGTGTGGAGAATATGTCGCTGAACAACGGGACAGCAAACGGAGACACCAGACTGGCCAACGAAACCCCGTCAGAGGAAACTCCCTCCAACCCTCTCAGCTCCTCTTAAACCCACTCAGCTGCTCCAGTCAAGGAGTTTTTTTTTGTGCAAATCTATTTTCCGGTCCTCAATCAAGTCTGTGCAAGCGGACGTAGTTTGTTTTCCCTTCTTTTCTATTGATGTTCCTACGCGTTGTTTTCGAGTGGGCTGGTGGCGATCATTCGGCGGTTGGCGAGAGGATCGACTCTTTGTCGTGAGCTCTGTTACAGTCTGCAAGTTTTGTACCCAATTTGCTGGCATGTATAGCAGTGGCTTAACATATGTGCAAATAGCAATGGAGATCTGCAGTGATGTTCGAAGGGCGAATGAGAACTTTATGCATGTCGTCCCAAACTAACAGAAAAAGCACGGTAAATGGAAAGGTTGTTTGTTAACAATAATAATTATTTATCTAAACCCTTTCATGAAGGAAACACCAAGTACTTTTGAGTCCCTCCAAAAACAGTACGTTAGTTTTAGAAGGTTTTAAATGGCAAACCTTGAAAGTGGGAAACGTTCTGAGCATTACCTGACATTTTAATGATGTGTTGTCACGTTATTTCCACTGTATGTACATTTTTTTCTAGTTATTTTATTGTAATAGACTCGGACTCACTGAATATCACAGACATGGAAATCGCAGAAAGACCTTTGTGTGCTTCTCCCGCTTGAAAGTGGAAATCTTAGTAAACCAAAACTTGCTGACCTTAACACGTTTACATGATGTTGTTTTGCTTTTATCTGGTTCCTATTGTTTGTACTGAAGCTTTTCACTCTTATGCCTCTTTGTTAGTAAATGTATTCCAAGCAATTTATCCTGCCTTTAAATAAAGTTGCGCTCTATCTTGATCTGTTATTAATTTGATTTTTTTCCTTTTTTTTTTTTTTTTTTTTTGCTGGGTAGAGCAGTGCCATCACTAGACCTAATACAATACTGGGGCACTGGTGAGCGAACCACTTTTTTTTTTTTTTTTAGCAATTACACTGCTGGCACCCCTGCAATTCTGTCAAATAATGCTCAATTTCTCCCAGAAAATGATTGCAATTACAAATGCTTTGGTACTCATATCTTCATTTATTTTGCTTGCAACGAAAAAACAAAAGAGAATGGGGACAAGAAATAATCATCATTTTACACAAAACTCCCAAAAAATGGGCCGGACAAAACTATTGGCACCCTCAGCTTAATACTTGGTCGCACAACCTTTAGACAAAATAACTGCGAACAACCGCTTCCGGTATCCATCAATGAGTTTCTTACAATGCTCTCCTGGAATTTTTGACCATTCTTCTTTGGCCAACTGCTCCAAGTCTCAGATTTGAATGGTGCCTTCTCCAAACTGCTATTTTCAGATCCCTCCACAGCTGTTCCATGGGATTCAGGTCTGGACTCATTGCTGGCCACTTTAGAAGTCTCCAGTGCTTTCTCCCAAACCGTTTTCTTGTGCTTTTTGAAGTGTGTTTTGGGTCATTGTCCTGCTGGAAGACTCATGACCTCTAAGGGAGACCCAGCTTTCTCACTCTGGGCCCTACATTATGCTGCAAAATGTGTTGGTAGTCTACAGATTTCATAATACCATGCACACGGTCAAGCAGTCCAGTGCCAGAGGTAGCAAAGCAACCCCAAAACATCAGGGAACCTCCGCCATGTTTGACTGGGGACCGTGTTCTTTTCTTTGAAGGCCTCGTTTTTTTCCCTGTAAATCTATGTTGTGGCCTTTTCCCCAAAAGCTATACATCTATCTCATCTGACCAGAGAACGTTCTTCCAAAACGTTTTTGGCTCTCTCAGGTAGGTTTTGTCAAACTCCAGCCTGGCTTTTATATGTCTCTGGGTCAGAAATTGGGTCTTCCTGGGTATCATACCAAAGAGTACCTTTTCATGCAGACGCCGACAAGTAGTACGGGTTGACGCTGTTGTACCCTTGGACTGCAGGACAGCTTGAACTTGTTTGGATGTTAGTTGAGGTTCTTTATCCACCATTCACACAATCTTTCGTTAAACTCTCGTCAATTTTTCATTTACATCCACATATAGGGAGGTTAGCCACAGTGCCATGGGCTTTACACATATTGATGACTGCGCACGGTAGACATTCACAACATTCAGGTCTTTGGAGAAGAACTTGTAGCCTTAAAATTGCCCATGCTTTCTTACAATTTTGCTTCTCAAGTTCTCAGACAGTTCTTTGATCTTCTTTTCTCCATGCTCAATGTGGTACAAGGACACAGGACAAGTTGAGTCAACTTTAAAACATTTTAACTTACTGCAAGTCTGATTTAGTTATTGCCACCACCTGTTATGTGCCACAGATAAGTAACAGGTGCTGTTAATTACACAAATTAGAGAACCATCACATGATTTTTCAAAGGGTGCCAATACTTTTGTCGGGCCCATTTTTGGAGTTTTGTGTAAAATGATCATTCAACCCCCCACCCCCACCCCCACCCATTCTCTTTTATGTTTTTTCATTGCAATTAAAATAAATGAAGCTATTACTAACAAAGCATTCTTAATTGCAATCATTTTTGAGGAGAAATTGAGCGTCAACTGACAGAATTGCAGGGGTGCCAATACTTTTGGCTAGCAGTATATATATCATAAAAAGTCAGAAATAATGCTTTAAGCTGCCTTAATTTTGCAAGTATAAGCCGCTACTTTTTTCCCTCATTTTGAATCCTGCGGTTCATAGTCCAGTGCGGCTTACTTGTTGATTTATTTGGGTTAATAGATAACACTTTATTTGACAATGGCATCAGAAGGCCGCCATAAGACCATCATAATTACGACACTATTATGGGCATTAATGAATGCTTTTGACAGATGTCATAAAGAGTCATCCGGTAAATTATGTCACTAACTCCATTTATGTCCAGCTCGGATCGTTTACATTCATTCAAAAGGGAGATCATTTGCCGGAACAACAATGAAACAACTGGAACAGTAACTGAAGAAATAATTAGCACAGAACATGAATTTTGATTGTTATTTACATCTGTAGCACTGCAATGCATGCTAGGAGGCATGTTGGACGACAACAGTGTTGACAGCAGGTGGCAGCAAAGGTTGACTGTCTCCTCCGAGGGAGCAGTGATGACCAAATGAAGATTCTTGAAGCAATGAAGCTTTGCAGTCAAAGTTTCATGGTGGTTCATTTGGTCTTATGATGCCACTGTCAAATAAAGTGTTACCGGTTAATATCTTTTGTTGTAAATATCCCATAATACAGTGAGGACAGCTATGGCTTTTAGTCCAGTGCGGCTTATCTATGTACAAATACTGTTTTCGTGTCAAATTTGGTGGGTGGCAGCTTATATAGTCAGGTGTGCCTTATAGTGCGAAAATTGTATACATAGACTTCATAATATATTGACAGAGTGCAGAGCTGTCCGGGTGGAAACACAGACAAAGAGCTTTTTACGGTGAAAATTATTGTGAATAAATCCTTAAATCCCTGAATTCTTTATACATATGGACATAAAACATTCGTAATCCTTCGTTAAAACCATAAAAAAAAGGGCAGTTAGCATTCATTTTACGTAAATATGTCGAATGTGCTGCATGTCTTTGAGCCACTGTAGTGCCGCCTTATCACCACAAAGAGTTTTTTCCGTTGAAAATTCTTATGAATAAATATTTAAATCCCTGAATTCTTTATAGATATGGATGTAAAACAGTCTTGGTTCTTTGTTAAAAGAACAAAATACCGGGCATGTAGCATTTATTTTACGTAAATATGTCGAATGTGCTGCTAGTCTTTAAGCCACTGTAGCGCCACCTTATCACTACAAAGAGATAAAATTCTTGACAATTCTTGTGAATAAATGCTTAAAACCCGGAATTCTTCATATATATGGAGGTAAAGCAGTCTCGATTCTTGGTCAAAAAGCAGAAGCGTATTTTAAGGTGGGGACAAGGGGGGCCAGGCCCCCCCTGGTGGCCGAAAGGTGTCATTACATGAAATTGACTTTCCTATGTACTGTATATCAGGTATGTCCAAAGTCCGGCCCGGGGGCCAAATGCGGCCCGTGATCTAATTTCATCCAGCCCCCAGCCTCTGTCCTAAAATCAATAACGTCTGGCCCGCACACAGACTTAATAAGTTGGTCAGCAGTACTGCTACCAGCATATGAAGTAGCTTACACACTAAATGCTACTCATCATTTACCCACTAAAAGGCAGCAGCAGTCGAAGCAACATTACTTCCAATTTTCTAAAATGACGACAATCAACAAAAAAAAAAAGAAAGTTGACTGTAACGGCCGACGCTTCAAGGATAGGTGGAAATTGGACTATTTCTTCACTAAAATACGCAACAACTGTGTCCGCCTCATTTGCAAAGAGACAGTCACTGTTTTTAAAGAGTTCAATGTGAGGCGATATTACCAAACAAGACACGCTGACATGTACGACAAGATTACAGGGAAGATACGTTGTGTGAAATTGAAGCAACTTCAAGCTAGTTTATTTCACAGTAGTATTTCGCAAGAGCCCGAGAGTCGAAAGAGAACGCCACAAAGGCTACTTGTGAGATTGTTGAAATTATTAATTAAATAATAAAAATAATAATAATAAAGCAAATGTGACGCACAGAATGGCTTGCTAAACTTTGCTTAAATATATTGTTCTTATGGCTGTCAAACGATTAAATTTTTTTAATCGAGTTAATCACAGCTTAAAAATTAATTAATCGTAATTAATCGCAATTCAAACCATCTATAAAATATGCCATATTTTTCTATAAATTATTGTTGTAATGGAAAGATAAGACACAAGACGAATATATACATTCAACATACTGTACATAAGTACTGTATTTGTTTATTATAACAATAAATCAACAAGATGGCATTAACATTATTAACATTCTGTTAAAGCGATGCATGGATAGAAAGACTTGTAGTTCTTAAAAGATAAATGTTAGTACAAGTCATAGAAATTTTATATTAAAACCCCTCTTAATGTTTTCGTTTTAATAAAGTTTGTAAAATTATCAATCAAAAAATAAATTAGTAGCTTGCCATTGTTGATGTCAATAATAATTATGGTGCTGAAACCCATAAAATCAGTCGCACCCAAGCGCCAGCAGAGGGCGGAAAAACACCAAAAAACACAAGTAACAAGTGAAAATGACACTTTGCTGTCATTTTAATCTGTTTGAGCGGGGCATGTGCGTTAAATGCGTCATATATTTTAACGTGATTAATTTTTAAAAATTAATGAACGCCCGTTAACGTGATGATTTTGACAGCCCTAATTGTTCTACGTAAAAAACGTCAGCCATGGTCGGCCCCCCAAATTTTTATGACACCAAATCTGGCCCCCTTTGCGAAAAGTTTGGACACTCCTGCTGTATATAAAGGTTTTAAAGCAATAAAACTGCAATAAAAATGAATGAAATGAACAAAAAATATATTTTTATAATGGCGTCAAAATCATTTTTTGAACAGATCACGTGAATAGCACCTTAGACGGTCATTTGCTTTGCATATAATTTTCAAAAAAAATAAAAAATGAGGGGAGTGCAATTTTATTTTTTAAATGATTTTTTTCTTTGATTGAAAAGATTTTTTTTTTTTTTGATTGAAGCAACTTTTTATGGGATTGAATGATTTAGACACAAATGTCCTACCCATAATATGGCCCAAACCCAAAAAGGATTTCTTCAATGAAATAAAACGTTTTCAATGAAAAATTAAGTTTTCAATTCAAATGCAAATTTTTCAATCTCAAATATTTTTTTGCATTCAAAAACGTTTTCTATGACTGACTTTTTTTTCATTTTTTGATTGAAGTGTTTTTTCTTTTTTAAAATATATATTTTTTTATGAATAAGACAAAAACGTCCTAGCCAAAATGTGGCCCAAACACAAATCAACATTACTTCAATCAAAAAAGTTGCTTCAATCCCCCCAAAAATTAAATCAAGGAAAAATAACTTTCACGTGCGTTCTTTTGCGTTTCAAATTTATTTTTGCATTCAAAGTTTTTTTTTTTTTTGATTGAAGCGACTTTTTTTTTGAAAATATATATTTTAATTGAAGCAACTTTTTGGGGATTGAATAATAAAGACACAAATCTACCTCCATATGGCTCCGCCCAGGGGATACAATTTTTGACGGGGGTAACTACATTGGCACAACACCGGCAGGCATACCATATTCAATGGTTGACGATCTTGGCGAAAAGGATTGACTAAGCAGCCGGATTTAGAATTCCCCTCAAGAATGATGGGAAACAAAAAAACGCTCATTGTCAATTTATTATTATAAATATTCTTGTCAGTTAATTTTATTGCTGACACTGCATTTCAGGGTCATCAACATGTTGTGCCCCCCCTGCCCGAAAAGTCAAACTCGGCCTAAGTTCAAAAGCAAAAAAAAAAACGTGCAGTTAGCATTTATTTTACAAAAATATTGCGAACTATGATGCCAATGCCGTAGTGGCTAATTTTTCCCATTGATTTTTTTTCA
Organism: Corythoichthys intestinalis; assembly: GCF_030265065.1. NCBI lineage: Eukaryota > Metazoa > Chordata > Actinopteri > Syngnathiformes > Syngnathidae > Corythoichthys > Corythoichthys intestinalis. The sequence goes on from NC_080413.1 coordinate 37,863,875, forward strand.
CGCTTCAAAATGCATGCATGGTACAAAAAATATAATATTTACCTTGAATCCTTGAACAAATCACTCCTGAGCCAATCTTTCCTGTTTGTATGCGGTATAGCTTTCGTACTTTTTCAACCTAAATCCGGCGTTGGATCGCTGCATGTTTTTTAACTGTGACCGACTTAGATAGACTGAAGCAGAGTGTGGGAGGGCCCCCTACTTGAAGGCGTGGCGCAGTGTCTGGGGAATATGTCCCGTCAATATCATTATGAAGTCTATCGTATACATTATCAAACCAAAATAAGTTTCCGTAAAAAAGTTTTTTTTTGTTTGTTTGTTTTTTAGCCATCAATATTCAAAATCAAAATTGGGACATCACTAGTTGATAGTCCATTAACCTCTGATCATGCTCATCAACTTCCATCTCTCCTTCACCTCTTTCTACACTTTGCTGATGTACTTTGTCTGGATAGAAATGGGGATATAGCCCTGTAACGGTTATGCAATTAATCAGTGTTTCTCAACTGGTAGGTTGTGACCTAAAAGAGGTTTATGTTGCCTTGAGGTGGGTTACATACTGTAGCTTACCTCTCTCATTCCTCCTTGCTGCAAGCAAATAACTTTTTAATATCCATTAGCTAGAGCAATGCCAATAGAAATAAAAGCCAAATAGAAAAAAAAAAAAAAAAAAAAATACATCTTGTTCCAGATTACAGGGACTGCAGTAACAAATAAAATGCTTGTAAAAAGCTGGAAATTATGATGAGTACACATACAAAATTGTTAGAGGTTATATATCAAACATAGGCAATTCATACATTCTATTCATTCTGGTTAAGTAAACAAATAGCAACAAATAGCATCAGTATTGATACAGTTCAAATACCACATATATAAACACAATATTAGACAAAGCTCTTGAGTAATATGGAGGTAAATTTGTGTCTTTATTATTCAATCCATAATATGGAGGTAGATTTGTGTCTTTATTATTCAATCAAAAAAAGTTGCTTCGGTCAAAATATGTATTTTCAAACAAACAGTCACTTTAATCAAAAAATAATGTGTAGGACATTGGTGTCTAAATTGTTCAATCCCCCAAAAAGTTGCTTCAGTCAAAAAAAAATTTTTCAATCAAAGAAAAAATCGTATCCAAAAATGTTTTGTTTTTTAAATTGAAAATATTATTTTCATTTAAACTTTTTTTTTTTTTTGAAGTGCAAAAAGTTTTTAACACCGTTAACACCACCACCAGTGCTGTGATCATTTAGTGGTTAGTATTCTGCATTGTGACCTTAGGAACTCCGGCTCACGGCACCTCTGACTTCCCCTAGCTTTTGAGAAGATTCTAACTGACTAAATGTTCACCTCATTTTAAGTGTGGCACACATTCACTCAAAGCTTGAGATTAGGGCTAGTGGTGAAATGGATGAAGCTCCTGATGACAGATCACGAGCTTCTAGGTTTGACTCCTGGCTAGCCTGTCAGTTGTTTTCGGCTGTAGCAGCCTGGCCTTGGCTAACACTGTTGGACGGACATTCTGGTACAAGACAGTCCAGTTGACTGAGGGATACCAGTGCCATGATCGTATAGTGGTTACTACTCTGCATTGTGGCCGCAGGAAACCTGATTAAAGTCCGTGTCACTGCACTTCTGGATTCCCCTACATTTTAAGAAGATTCTAAATCAATTTTCTCTGCTGGTTCAACTATTTTCAACCGTGGCACACATGAACCAGTAGAGGGAAATCGGAGATTGTAGGTTTGACTCCTGGCTAGCTCGTTAGCTGTTTTGCCTGTAAAAGCTTGGTTTTCGCCAACACTGTTTGACAGAGTTTCCAGTACTAGACAATCCAGCTGAGTGAGAGAACCCAGTGCTGTGATCGAATATTGATTGGTACTCTGCCTTGTGGCCGCAGGAACCCTGTTTCAAATCCTTGTCACAGCACTTCTGGATTCCCTGACATTTTGAGAAGATTCTAACTCATATCCCTCTGCTGGTTCAACTATTTTCAACCGTGGCACACATGAACCAGCAGAGGGAAGTAAGAGATTCTAGGTTCGACTCCTGACTAGCTTGTAAGCTGTTTTGCCTGTAGAAGCTTGGCTTTGGCTATCACTGTTGGACAGACATTCCATTACTAGACAGTCCAGTTGACTAAGGAAACTCAGTGCCGTGATCGTATAGTGGTTAGTACTCTGCGTTGTGGCCGCAGGAACCCCGGTTCAAATCCGGGTCACGGCAACTTTGATTTCCCGTGACTTCTGGGAAGATTCCCAATGACTTCCCTGTGCTTGTCCAGCTCTTTTAAACAGCGGCACACACGAACCCTAGTCTGCAGCTTAGGGCGAGTGGCGCAATGGATAACGCGCCTGACAAGGTTCGACTCCTGGCTAGCTCGTCGACTGTTTTGCCTGTAGTAGCTTGGCTTTCGCCAACACTGTTTGACAGTTTCCAGGTCTCGACAGTCCAGTTGAACCCAGCGCTGTGATCCTATAGTGGTTAGTATTCTGCGTTGTGACCCTAGGAACTCCGGCTCACGGCACCTCTGAATTCCCCTAGCTTTTGAGAAGATTCTAACTGACTAAATGTTCACCTCATTTTAAGTGTGGCACACATTAACTCAAAGCTTGAGATTAGGGCTAGTGGTGCAATGGATGAAGCTCCTGACGACAGATCACGAGCTTCTAGTCTTGACTCCTGGCTAGCATGTCAGCTGTTTTGCCTGTACTCGCTTGGCTTTGGCTAACACTGTTGGACAGACGTTCCAGTACTAGACAGTCCAGTTGACTGAGAGAACCCAGTGCTGTGATCGTATCGTGGTTGTTATTCTGTGTATTGTCACGGCACCTCTGAATTCCCCTACCTTTTGAGAAAATTCGGACTTCCCTCTGCTCGGTCAACTCATTTTAAGTGTGGCACACATGAAGTCAACTCTTGAGATTAGGGCTAGTGGTGAAATGGATGAAGCTCCTGACGACAGATCACGAGCTTCTAGGTTTGACTCCTGGCTAGCTTGTCAGTTGTTTTTGGCTGTAGCAGCCTGGCCTTGGCTAACACTGTTGGACAGACATTCTGGTACAAAACAGTCCAGTTGACTGAGGGAAACCATTGCCGTGATCGTATAGTGGTTACTACTCTGCATTGTGGCCGCAGGAAACCTGTTTCAAATCCGTGTCACGGCACCTCTGGATTCCCCTACATTTTAAGAAGATTCCAAATCAATTCCCTCTGCTGGTTCAACTATTTTCAACCGTGGCACACATGAACCAGCAGAGGGAAATAGGAGATTCTAGGTTCGACTCCTGGCTAGCTTGTAAGCTGTTTTGCCTGTAGAAGCTTGGTTTTCGCCAACACTGTTTGACAGCGTTTCCAGTACTAAACAGTCCAGCTGAGTGAGAGAACCCAGTGCTGTGATCGAATAGTGATTGGTGCTCTGCCTTTCGGCCGCAGGAACCCTGTTTCAAATCCGTGTCACGGCACTTCTGGATTCCCCTACATTTTAAGAAGATTCTAAATCAATTCCCTCTGCTGGTTCAACTATTTTCAACCGTGGCACACATGAACCAGCAGAGGGAAATCGGAGATTGTAGGTTGACTCCTGGCTAGCTCGTTAGCTGTTTTGCCTGTCAAAGCTTGGTTTTCGCCAACACTGTTTGACAGAGTTTCCAGTACTAAACAGTCCAGCTGAGTGAGAGAACCCAGTGCTGTGATCGAATAGTGATTGGTACTCTGCCTTTTGGCCGCAGGAACCCTGTTTCAAATCCGTGTCACGGCACTTCTGGATTCCCTGACATTTTGAGACGTCTCTAACTCATATCCCTCTGCTGGTTCAACTATTTTCAACCGTGGCACACATGAACCAGCAGAGGGAAGTAGGAGATTCTAGGTTCGCCTCCTGGCTAGCTTGTAAGCTGTTTTGCCTGTAGAAGCTTGGCTTTGGCTATCACTGTTGGACAGACATTCCATTACTAGACAGTCCAGTTGACTGAGGCAACCCAGCGCCGTGATCGTATAGTGCAGACATGTCCAAAGTCCGGCCCGGGGGCCAAATGCGGCCCGTGGTCAAATTTCATCCGGCCCCCAGCCTCTGTCCTAAAATCAATAACGTCTGGCCCGCACACAGACTTAATAAATTGGTCAGCAGTACTGCTACCAGCATATGAAGTAGCTTACACACTAAATGCTACTCATCATTTACCCACTAAAAGGCAGCAGCACTCTAAGCAACATTACCCCATGTGACCCTTTACTCCCAATTTTCTAAAATGACGACAATCAACAACAACAAAAAGTTGACTGTGACAGCCGACGCTTCAAAGATTGGACTATTTCTTCACTAAACTATGCAACAACATTGCAACAATAACAATAAATCAACAAGATGGCATTAACATTATTACCATTCTGTTAAAGCGATCCATGGATAGAAAGACTTGTAGTTCTTAAAAGATAAATGTTAGTACAAGTCATAGAAATTTTATATTAAAACCCCTCTTAATGTTTTCTTTTTAATAAAGTTTATAAAATTTTCAATCAAAAAATAAACTAGTAGCTTGCCATTGTTGATGTCAATATTATGGTGCTGAAGCCCATAAAATCAGTCGCACCCAAGCGCCAGCAGAGAGCGGAAATACACCAAAAAACACAGGTAACAATTGGAAATGACACTTTGCTGTCATTTTAATTTGTTTGAGCGGGGAATGTGCGTTAAATGCGTCAAATAATTAACGTGATTAATTTTTTAAAAATTAATTAACGCCCGTTAACGCAATGATTTTGACAGCCCTAATTGTTCTAAGTAAAAAACGTCAGCCAAGGTCGGCCCCCCAGAATTTTACGATACCAAATCTGGCCCCCTTTGCAAAAAGTTTGGACACCCCTGGTATAGTGGTTAGTACTCTGCGTTGTGGCCGCAGGAACCCCGGTTCGAATCCGGGTCACGGCAACTCTGAATTCCCTTACGTTTTGGGAAGATTCCCAATGATTTCCCTGTGCTTGTTCAGCTCTTTTCAACAGGGGCACACACGAACCCTAGTCTGCAGCTTAGGGCTAGTGGCGCAATGGATAACGCGCCTGACTACGGATCAGGAGATTCTAGGTTCGACTCCTGGCTAGCTCCTCGACTGTTTTGCCTGTAGTAGCTTGGCTTTCGCCAACACTGCTTGACAGAGTTTCCAGGTCTCGACAGTCCAGCTCCTGACGACAGATCACGAGCTTCTAGTCTTGACTCCTGGCTAGCATGTCAGCTGTTTTGCCTGTACTCGCTTGGCTTTGGCTAACACTGTTGGACAGACGTTCCAGTACTAGACAGACCAGTTGACTGAAAGAACCCAGTGCTGTGATCGTATCATGGTTATTATTCTGTGTATTGTCACGGCACCTCTGAATTCCCCTACCTTTTGAGAAGACTCGGACTTCCTTCTGCTCGGTCAACTCATTTTAAGTTTGGCACACATGAAGTCAAATCTTGAGATTAGGGCTAGTGGTGAAATGGATGAAGCTCCTGACGCCAGATCACGAGCTTCTAGGTTTGACTCCTGGCTAGCTTGTCAGTTGTTTTCGGCTGTAGCAGCCTGGCCTTGGCTAACACTGTTGGACAGACATTCTGGTACAAGACAGTCCAGTTGACTGAGGGATACCAGTTCCGTGATCGTATAGTGGTTACTACTCTGCATTGTGGCCGCAGGAAACCTGTTTCAAATCGGTGTCACGGCACCTCTGGATTCCCCTACATTTTAAGAAGATTACAAATCAATTCCCTCTGCTGGTTCAACTATTTTCAACCGTGGCACACATGAACCAGCAGAGGGAAGTAGGAGATTCTAGGTTCGACTCCTGGCTAGCTTGTAAGCTGTTTTGCCTGTAGAAGCTTGGTTTTCGCCAACACTGTTTGACAGAGTTTCCAGTACTAAACAGTCCAGCTGAGTGAGAGAACCCAGTGCTGTGATCGAATAGTGATTGGTACTCTGCCTTTTGGCCGCAGGAACCCTGTTTCAAATCCGTGTCACGGCACTTCTGGATTCCCTGACATTTTGAGACGATTCTGACTCATATCCCTCTGCTGGTTCAACTATTTTCAACCGTGGCACACATGAACCAGCAGAGGGAAGTAGGAGATTATAGGTTCGAATCCTGGCTAGCTTGTAAGCTGTTTTGCCTGTAGAAGCTTGGCTTTGGCTATCACTGTTGGACAGACATTCCATTACTAGACAGTCCAGTTGACTGAGGCAACCCAGTGCCGTGATCGTATAGTGGTTAGTACTCTGCGTTGTGGCCGCAGGAACCCCGGTTCGAATCCGGGTCACGGCAACTTTGAATTCCCTTACGTTTTGGGAAGATTCCCAATGATTTCCCTGTGCTTGTTCAGCTCTTTTCAACAGCGGCACACACGAACCCTAGTCTGCAGCTTAGGGCTAGTGGCGCAATGGATAACGCGCCTGACTACGTCGACTGTTTTGCCTGTAGTAGCTTGGCTTTCGCCAACACTGTTTGACAGAGTTTCCAGGTCTCGACAGTCCAGCTCCTGACGACAGATCACGAGCTTCTAGTCTTGACTCCTGGCTAGCATGTCAGCTGTTTTGCCTCTACTCGCTTGGCTTTGGCTAACACTGTTGGACAGACGTTTCAGTACTAGACAGTCCAGTTGACTGAGAGAACCCAGTGCTGTGATCGTATCGTGGTTATTATTTTGTGTATTGTCACGGCACCTCTGAATTCCCCTACCTTTTGAGAAGACTCGGACTTCCCTCTGCTCGGTCAACTCATTTTAAGTGTGGCACACATTAAGTCAAATCTTGAGATTAGGGCTAGTGGTGAAATGGATGAAGCTCCTGACGACAGATCACGAGCTTCTAGGTTTGACTCCTGGCTCGCTTGTCAGTTGTTTTCGGCTGTAGCAGCCTGGCCTTGGCTAACACTGTTGGACAGACATTCTGGTACAAGACAGTCCAGTTGACTGAGGGATACCAGTTCCGTGATCGTATAGTGGTTACTACTCTGCATTGTGGCCGCAGGAAACCTGTTTCAAATCCGTGTAACGGCACCTCTGGATTCCCCTACTTTTTAAGAAGATTCTAAATCAATTCCCTCTGCTGGTTCAACTATTTTCAACCGTGGCACACATGAACCAGCAGAGGGAAATCGGAGATTGTAGGTTGACTCCTGGCTAGCTCGTTAGCTGTTTTGCCTGTCAAAGCTTGGTTTTCGCCAACACTGTTTGACAGAGTTTCCAGTATTAAACAGTCCAGCTGAGTGAGAGAACCCAGTGCTGTGATCGAATAGTGATTGGTACTCTGCCTTTTGGCCGCAGGAACCCTGTTTCAAATCCGTGTCAGGGCACTTCTGGATTCCCTGACATTTTGAGAAGATTCTAACTCATATCCCTCTGCTGGTTCAACTATTTTCAACCGTGGCACACATGAACCAGCAGAGGGAAGTAGGAGATTCTAGGTTCGACTCCTGGCTAGCTTGTAAGCTGTTTTGCCTGTAGAAGCTTGGTTTTCGCCAACACTGTTTGACAGAGTTTCCAGTACTAAACAGTCCAGTTGAGTGAGAGAACCCAGTGCTGTGATCGAATAGTGATTGGTACTCTGCCTTTCGGCCGCAGGAACCCTGTTTCAAATCCGTGTCACGGCACTTCTGGATTCCCTGACATTTTGAGACGATTCTAACTCATATCCCTCTGCTGGTTCAACTATTTTCAAACGTGGCACACATGAACCAGCAGAGGGAAGGAGGAGATTCTAGGTTCGACTCCTGGCTAGCTTGTAAGCTGTTTTGCCTGTAGAAGCTTGGCTTTGGCTATCACTGTTGGACAGACATTCCATTACTAGACAGTCCAGTTGACTGAGGCAACCCAGCGCCGTGATCGTATAGTGGTTAGTAATCTGCGTTGTGGCCGCAGGAACCCCGGTTCGAATCTGGGTCACGGCAACTCTGAATTCCCTTAGCTTTTGGGAAGATTCCCAATGATTCCCCTGTGCTTGTTCAGCTCCTTTCAACAGCGGCACACACTAACCCTAGTCTGCAGCTTAGGGCTAGTGGCGCAATGGATAACGCACCTGACTACGGATCAGGAGATTCTAGGTTCGACTCCTGGCTAGCTCGTTGACTGTTTTGCCTGTAGAAGCTTGGCTTTCGCCAACGCTGTTTGACAGAGCTTCCAGGTCTCGACAGTCCAGTTGAACCCAGCGCTGTGATCCTATAGTGGTTAGTATTCTGCGTTTTGTCCCTAGGAACTCCGGCTCACGGCACCTCTGAATTCCACTAACTTTTGAGAAAATTCTGACTAAATGTTCACCTCACTTTAAGTGTGGCACACGTTAACTCAAAGCTTGAGATTAGGGCTAGTGGTGCAATGGATGAAGCTCCTGACGACAGATCACGAGCTTCTAGTCTTGACTCCTGGCTAGCATGTCAGCTGTTTTGCCTGTACTCGCTTGGCTTTGGCTAACACTGTTGGACAGACGTTCCAGTACTAGAAAGTCCAGTTGACTGAGAGAACCCAGTGCTGTGATCGTATCGTGGTTGTTATTCTGTGTATTGTCACGGCACCTCTGAATTCCCCTACCTTTTGAGAAAATTCGGACTTCCCTCTGCTCGGTCAACTCATTTTAAGTGTGGCACACATGAAGTCAAATCTTGAGATTAGGGCTAGTGGTGAAATGGATGAAGCTCCTGACGACAGATCACAAGCTTCTAGGTTTGACTCCTGGCTAGCTTGTCAGTTGTTTTCGGCTGTAGCAGCCTGGCCTTGGCTAACGCTGTTGGACAGACATTCTGGTACAAAACAGTCCAGTTGACTGAGGGAAACCATTGCCGTGATCGTATAGTGGTTACTACTCTGCATTGTGGCCGCAGGAAACCTGTTTCAAATCCGTGTCACGGCACCTCTGGATTCCCCTACATTTTAAGAAGATTCCAAATCAATTCCCTCTGCTGGTTCAACTATTTTCAACCGTGGCACACATGAACCAGCAGAGGGAAATCGGAGATTGTAGGTTGACTCCTGGCTAGCTCGTTAGCTGTTTTGCCTGTCAAAGCTTGGTTTTCGCCATCACTGTTTGACAGAGTTTCCAGTATTAAACAGTCCAGCTGAGTGAGAGAACCCAGTGCTGTGATCGAATAGTGATTGGTACTCTGCCTTTTGGCCGCAGGAACCCTGTTTCAAATCCGTGTCAGGGCACTTCTGGATTCCCCTACATTTTAAGAAGATTCCAAATCAACTATGGTTCAACTATTTTCAACCGTGGCACACATGAACCAGCAGAGGGAAATCGGAGATTGTAGGTTGACTCCTGGCTAGCTCGTTAGCTGTTTTGCCTGTCAAAGCTTGGTTTTCGCCAACACTGTTTGACAGAGTTTCCAGTACTAAACAGTCCAGCTGAGTAAGAGAACCCAGTGCTGTGATCGAATAGTGATTGGTACTCTGCCTTTCGGCCGCAGGAACCCTGTTTCAAATCCGTGTCACGGCACTTCTGGATTCCCTGACATTTTGAGAAGATTCTAACTCATATCCCTCTGCTGGTTCAACTATTTTCAACCGTGGCACACATGAACCAGCAGAGGGAAGTAGGAGATTCTAGGTTCGACTCCTGGCTAGCTTGTAAGCTGTTTTGCCTGTAGAAGCTTGGTTTTCGCCAACACTGTTTGACAGAGTTTCCAGTACTAAACAGTCCAGTTGAGTGAGAGAACCCAGTGCTGTGATCGAATAGTGATTGGTACTCTGCCTTTCGGCCGCAGGAACCCTGTTTCAAATCCGTGTCACGGCACTTCTGGATTCCCTGACATTTTGAGACGATTCTAACTCATATCCCTCTGCTGGTTCAACTATTTTCAAACGTGGCACACATGAACCAGCAGAGGGAAGGAGGAGATTCTAGGTTCGACTCCTGGCTAGCTTGTAAGCTGTTTTGCCTGTAGAAGCTTGGCTTTGGCTATCACTGTTGGACAGACATTCCATTACTAGACAGTCCAGTTGACTGAGGCAACCCAGCGCCGTGATCGTATAGTGGTTAGTAATCTGCGTTGTGGCCGCAGGAACCCCGGTTCGAATCTGGGTCACGGCAACTCTGAATTCCCTTAGCTTTTGGGAAGATTCCCAATGATTCCCCTGTGCTTGTTCAGCTCCTTTCAACAGCGGCACACACTAACCCTAGTCTGCAGCTTAGGGCTAGTGGCGCAATGGATAACGCACCTGACTACGGATCAGGAGATTCTAGGTTCGACTCCTGGCTAGCTCGTTGACTGTTTTGCCTGTAGAAGCTTGGCTTTCGCCAACACTGTTTGACAGAGCTTCCAGGTCTCGACAGTCCAGTTGAACCCAGCGCTGTGATCCTATAGTGGTTAGTATTCTGCGTTTTGTCCCTAGGAACTCCGGCTCACGGCACCTCTGAATTCCACTAACTTTTGAGAAAATTCTGACTAAATGTTCACCTCACTTTAAGTGTGGCACACGTTAACTCAAAGCTTGAGATTAGGGCTAGTGGTGCAATGGATGAAGCTCCTGACGACAGATCACGAGCTTCTAGTCTTGACTCCTGGCTAGCATGTCAGCTGTTTTGCCTGTACTCGCTTGGCTTTGGCTAACACTGTTGGACAGACGTTCCAGTACTAGAAAGTCCAGTTGACTGAGAGAACCCAGTGCTGTGATCGTATCGTGGTTGTTATTCTGTGTATTGTCACGGCACCTCTGAATTCCCCTACCTTTTGAGAAAATTCGGACTTCCCTCTGCTCGGTCAACTCATTTTAAGTGTGGCACACATGAAGTCAAATCTTGAGATTAGGGCTAGTGGTGAAATGGATGAAGCTCCTGACGACAGATCACAAGCTTCTAGGTTTGACTCCTGGCTAGCTTGTCAGTTGTTTTCGGCTGTAGCAGCCTGGCCTTGGCTAACGCTGTTGGACAGACATTCTGGTACAAAACAGTCCAGTTGACTGAGGGAAACCAGTTCCGTGATCGTATAGTGGTTACTACTCTGCATTGTGGCCGCAGGAAACCTGTTTCAAATCCGTGTCACGGCACCTCTGGATTCCCCTACATTTTAAGAAGATTCCAAATCAATTCCCTCTGCTGGTTCAACTATTTTCAACCGTGGCACACATGAACCAGCAGAGGGAAATCGGAGATTGTAGGTTGACTCCTGGCTAGCTCGTTAGCTGTTTTGCCTGTCAAAGCTTGGTTTTCGCCATCACTGTTTGACAGAGTTTCCAGTATTAAACAGTCCAGCTGAGTGAGAGAACCCAGTGCTGTGATCGAATAGTGATTGGTACTCTGCCTTTTGGCCGCAGGAACCCTGTTTCAAATCCGTGTCAGGGCACTTCTGGATTCCCCTACATTTTAAGAAGATTCCAAATCAATTCCCTCTGCTGGTTCAACCATTTTCAACCGTGGCACACATGAACCAGCAGAGGGAAATCGGAGATTGTAGGTTGACTCCTGGCAAGCTCATTAGCTGTTTTGCCTGTCAAAGCTTGGTTTTCGCCAACACTGTTTGACAGAGTTTCCAGTACTAAACAGTCCAGCTGAGTAAGAGAACCCAGTGCTGTGATCGAATAGTGATTGGTACTCTGCCTTTCGGCCGCAGGAACCCTGTTTCAAATCCGTGTCACGGCACTTCTGGATTCCCTGACATTTTGAGAAGATTCTAACTCATATCCCTCTGCTGGTTCAACTATTTTCAACCGTGGCACACATGAACCAGCAGAGGGAAGTAGGAGATTCTACGTTCGACTCCTGGCTGGCCTGTAAGATGTTTTGCCTGTAGAAGCTTGCCTTTGGCTATCACTGTTGGACAGACATTCTGGTACAAGACAGTCCAGTTGACTGAGGGATACCAGTGCCGTGATCGTATAGTGGTTACTACTCTGCATTGTGGCCGCAGGAAACCTGTTTCAAATCGGTGTCACGGCACCTCTGGATTCCCCTACATTTTAAGAAGATTCCAAATCAATTCCCTCTGCTGGTTCAACTATTTTCAACCGTGGCACACATGAACCAGCAGAGGGAAATAGGAGATTCTAGGTTCGACTCCTGGCTAGCTTGTAAGCTGTTTTGCCTGTAGAAGCTTGGTTTTCACCAACACTGTTTGACAGCGTTTCCAGTACTAAACAGTCCAGCTGAGTGAGAGAACCCAGTGCTGTGATCGAATAGTGATTGGTACTCTGCCTTTCGGCCGCAGGAAACCTGTTTCAAATCGATGTCACGGCACCTCTGGATTCCCCTACATTTTAAGAAGATTCCAAACCAATTCCCTCTGCTGGTTCAACTATTTTCAACCGTGGCACACATGAACCAGCAGAGGGAAATAGGAGATTCTAGGTTCGACTCCTGGCTAGCTTGTAAGCTGTTTTGCCTGTAGAAGCTTGGTTTGCGCCAACACTGTTTGACAGAGTTTCCAGGTCTCGACAGTCCAGCACCTGACGACAGATCACGAGCTTCTAGTCTTGACTCCTGGCTAGCATGTCAGCTGTTTTGCCTGTACTCGCTTGGCTTTGGCTAACACTGTTGGACAGACGTTCCAGTACTAGACAGTCCAGTTGACTGAAAGAACCCAGTGCTGTGATCGTATCGTGGTTATTATTCTGTGTATTGTCATGGCACCTCTGAATTCCCCTACCTTTTGAGAAGACTCGGACTTCCTTCTGCTCGGTCAACTCATTTTAAGTTTGGCACACATGAAGTCAAATCTTGAGATTAGGGCTAGTGGTGAAATGGATGAAGCTCCTGACGCCAGATCACGAGCTTCTAGGTTTGACTCCTGGCTAGCTTGTCAGTTGTTTTCGGCTGTAGCAGCCTGGCCTTGGCTAACACTGTTGGACAGACATTCTGGTACAAGACAGTCCAGTTGACTGAGGGATACCAGTTCCATGATGGTATAGTGGTTACTACTCTGCATTGTGGCCGCAGGAACCCCGGTTGGAATCCGGGTCACGGCAACTCTGAATTCCCTTACCTTTTGTGAAGATTCCCAATGATTTTCCTGTGCTTGTTCAGCTCTTTTCAACAGCGGCACACACGAACCCTAGTCTGCAGCCTAGGGCGAGTGGCGCAATGGATAACGCGCCTGACTACGGATCAGGAGATTCTAGGTTCGACTCCCGACTGTTTTGCCTGTAGTAGCTTGGCTTTCGCCAACACTGTTTGACAGAGCTTCCAGGTCTCGACAGTCCAGTTGAACCCAGCGCTGTGATCCTATAGTGGTTAGTATTCTGCGTTGTGACCGTAGGAACTCCGGCTCACGGCACCTCTGAATTCCCCTAGCTTCTGAGAAGATTCTAACTGACTAAATGTTCACCTCATTTTAAGTGTGGCACACATTAACTCAAAGCTTGAGATTAGGGCTAGTGGTGCAATGGATGAAGCTCCTGACGACAGATCCCGAGCTTCTAGTCTTGACTCCAGGCTAGCATGTCAGCTGTTTTGCCTGTACTCGCTTGGCTTTGGCTAACACTGTTGGACAGACGTTCCAGTACTAGACAGTCCAGTTGACTGAGAGAACCCAGTGCTGTGATCGTATCGTGGTTATTATTCTGTGTATTGTCACGGCACCTCTGAATTCTCCTACCTTTTGAGAAGACACGGACTTCCCTCTGCTCGGTCAACTCATTTTAAGTGTGGCACACATGAGGTCAAATCTTGAGATTAGGGCTAGTGGAGAAATGGCTGAAGCTCCTGACGACAGATTACAAGCTTCTAAGTTCGACTCCTGGCTAGCTTGTCAGTTGTTTTTGGGTGTAGCAGCCTGGCCTTGGCTAACACTGTTGGACAGACATTCTGGTACAAGACAGTCCAGTTGACTGAGGGATACCAGAGCCGTGATCGTACAGTGGTTACTACTCTGCATTGTGGCCGCAGGAAACCTGTTTCAAATCCGTGTCACGGCACCTCTGGATTCCCCTACTTTTTAAGAAGATTCCAAATCAACTATGGTTCAACTATTTTCAACCGTGGCACACATGAACCAGCAGAGGGAAATCGGAGATTGTAGGTTGACTCCTGGCTAGCTCGTTAGCTGTTTTGCCTGTCAAAGCTTGGTTTTCGCCAACACTGTTTGACAGAGTTTCCAGTATTAAACAGTCCAGCTGAGTGAGAGAACCCAGTGCTGTGATCGAATAGTGATTGGTACTCTGCCTTTCGGCCGCAGGAACCCTGTTTCAAATCCGTGTCACGGCACTTCTGGATTCCCTGACATTTTGAGACGATTCTAACTCATATCCCTCTGCTGGTTCAACTATTTTCAAACGTGGCACACATGAACCAGCAGAGGGAAGGAGGAGATTCTAGGTTCGACTCCTGGCTAGCTTGTAAGCTGTTTTGCCTGTAGAAGCTTGGCTTTGGCTATCACTGTTGGACAGACATTCCATTACTAGACAGTCCAGTTGACTGAGGCAACCCAGCGCCGTGATCGTATAGTGGTTAGTAATCTGCGTTGTGGCCGCAGGAACCCCGGTTCGAATCTGGGTCACGGCAACTCTGAATTCCCTTAGCTTTTGGGAAGATTCCCAATGATTCCCCTGTGCTTGTTCAGCTCCTTTCAACAGCGGCACACACTAACCCTAGTCTGCAGCTTAGGGCTAGTGGCGCAATGGATAACGCACCTGACTACGGATCAGGAGATTCTAGGTTCGACTCCTGGCTAGCTCGTTGACTGTTTTGCCTGTAGAAGCTTGGCTTTCGCCAACGCTGTTTGACAGAGCTTCCAGGTCTCGACAGTCCAGTTGAACCCAGCGCTGTGATCCTATAGTGGTTAGTATTCTGCGTTTTGTCCCTAGGAACTCCGGCTCACGGCACCTCTGAATTCCACTAACTTTTGAGAAAATTCTGACTAAATGTTCACCTCACTTTAAGTGTGGCACACGTTAACTCAAAGCTTGAGATTAGGGCTAGTGGTGCAATGGATGAAGCTCCTGACGACAGATCACGAGCTTCTAGTCTTGACTCCTGGCTAGCATGTCAGCTGTTTTGCCTGTACTCGCTTGGCTTTGGCTAACACTGTTGGACAGACGTTCCAGTACTAGAAAGTCCAGTTGACTGAGAGAACCCAGTGCTGTGATCGTATTGTGGTTGTTATTCTGTGTATTGTCACGGCACCTCTGAATTCCCCTACCTTTTGAGAAAATTCGGACTTCCCTCTGCTCGGTCAACTCATTTTAAGTGTGGCACACATGAAGTCAAATCTTGAGATTAGGGCTAGTGGTGAAATGGATGAAGCTCCTGACGACAGATCACAAGCTTCTAGGTTTGACTCCTGGCTAGCTTGTCAGTTGTTTTCGGCTGTAGCAGCCTGGCCTTGGCTAACGCTGTTGGACAGACATTCTGGTACAAAACAGTCCAGTTGACTGAGGGAAACCATTGCCGTGATCGTATAGTGGTTACTACTCTGCATTGTGGCCGCAGGAAACCTGTTTCAAATCCGTGTCACGGCACCTCTGGATTCCCCTACATTTTAAGAAGATTCCAAATCAATTCCCTCTGCTGGTTCAACTATTTTCAACCGTGGCACACATGAACCAGCAGAGGGAAATCGGAGATTGTAGGTTGACTCCTGGCTAGCTCGTTAGCTGTTTTGCCTGTCAAAGCTTGGTTTTCGCCATCACTGTTTGACAGAGTTTCCAGTATTAAACAGTCCAGCTGAGTGAGAGAACCCAGTGCTGTGATCGAATAGTGATTGGTACTCTGCCTTTTGGCCGCAGGAACCCTGTTTCAAATCCGTGTCAGGGCACTTCTGGATTCCCCTACATTTTAAGAAGATTCCAAATCAACTATGGTTCAACTATTTTCAACCGTGGCACACATGAACCAGCAGAGGGAAATCGGAGATTGTAGGTTGACTCCTGGCTAGCTCGTTAGCTGTTTTGCCTGTCAAAGCTTGGTTTTCGCCAACACTGTTTGACAGAGTTTCCAGTACTAAACAGTCCAGCTGAGTAAGAGAACCCAGTGCTGTGATCGAATAGTGATTGGTACTCTGCCTTTCGGCCGCAGGAACCCTGTTTCAAATCCGTGTCACGGCACTTCTGGATTCCCTGACATTTTGAGAAGATTCTAACTCATATCCCTCTGTTGGTTCAACTATTTTCAACCGTGGCACACATGAACCAGCAGAGGGAAGTAGGAGATTCTAGGTTCGACTCCTGGCTAGCTTGTAAGCTGTTTTGCCTGTAGAAGCTTGGTTTTCGCCAACACTGTTTGACAGAGTTTCCAGTACTAAACAGTCCAGTTGAGTGAGAGAACCCAGTGCTGTGATCGAATAGTGATTGGTACTCTGCCTTTCGGCCGCAGGAACCCTGTTTCAAATCCGTGTCACGGCACTTCTGGATTCCCTGACATTTTGAGACGATTCTAACTCATATCCCTCTGCTGGTTCAACTATTTTCAAACGTGGCACACATGAACCAGCAGAGGGAAGGAGGAGATTCTAGGTTCGACTCCTGGCTAGCTTGTAAGCTGTTTTGCCTGTAGAAGCTTGGCTTTGGCTATCACTGTTGGACAGACATTCCATTACTAGACAGTCCAGTTGACTGAGGCAACCCAGCGCCGTGATCGTATAGTGGTTAGTAATCTGCGTTGTGGCCGCAGGAACCCCGGTTCGAATCTGGGTCACGGCAACTCTGAATTCCCTTAGCTTTTGGGAAGATTCCCAATGATTCCCCTGTGCTTGTTCAGCTCCTTTCAACAGCGGCACACACTAACCCTAGTCTGCAGCTTAGGGCTAGTGGCGCAATGGATAACGCACCTGACTACGGATCAGGAGATTCTAGGTTCGACTCCTGGCTAGCTCGTTGACTGTTTTGCCTGTAGAAGCTTGGCTTTCGCCAACGCTGTTTGACAGAGCTTCCAGGTCTCGACAGTCCAGTTGAACCCAGCGCTGTGATCCTATAGTGGTTAGTATTCTGCGTTTTGTCCCTAGGAACTCCGGCTCACGGCACCTCTGAATTCCACTAACTTTTGAGAAAATTCTGACTAAATGTTCACCTCACTTTAAGTGTGGCACACGTTAACTCAAAGCTTGAGATTAGGGCTAGTGGTGCAATGGATGAAGCTCCTGACGACAGATCACGAGCTTCTAGTCTTGACTCCTGGCTAGCATGTCAGCTGTTTTGCCTGTACTCGCTTGGCTTTGGCTAACACTGTTGGACAGACGTTCCAGTACTAGAAAGTCCAGTTGACTGAGAGAACCCAGTGCTGTGATCGTATTGTGGTTGTTATTCTGTGTATTGTCACGGCACCTCTGAATTCCCCTACCTTTTGAGAAAATTCGGACTTCCCTCTGCTCGGTCAACTCATTTTAAGTGTGGCACACATGAAGTCAAATCTTGAGATTAGGGCTAGTGGTGAAATGGATGAAGCTCCTGACGACAGATCACAAGCTTCTAGGTTTGACTCCTGGCTAGCTTGTCAGTTGTTTTCGGCTGTAGCAGCCTGGCCTTGGCTAACGCTGTTGGACAGACATTCTGGTACAAAACAGTCCAGTTGACTGAGGGAAACCATTGCCGTGATCGTATAGTGGTTACTACTCTGCATTGTGGCCGCAGGAAACCTGTTTCAAATCCGTGTCACGGCACCTCTGGATTCCCCTACATTTTAAGAAGATTCCAAATCAATTCCCTCTGCTGGTTCAACTATTTTCAACCGTGGCACACATGAACCAGCAGAGGGAAATCGGAGATTGTAGGTTGACTCCTGGCTAGCTCGTTAGCTGTTTTGCCTGTCAAAGCTTGGTTTTCGCCATCACTGTTTGACAGAGTTTCCAGTATTAAACAGTCCAGCTGAGTGAGAGAACCCAGTGCTGTGATCGAATAGTGATTGGTACTCTGCCTTTTGGCCGCAGGAACCCTGTTTCAAATCCGTGTCAGGGCACTTCTGGATTCCCCTACATTTTAAGAAGATTCCAAATCAACTATGGTTCAACTATTTTCAACCGTGGCACACATGAACCAGCAGAGGGAAATCGGAGATTGTAGGTTGACTCCTGGCTAGCTCGTTAGCTGTTTTGCCTGTCAAAGCTTGGTTTTCGCCAACACTGTTTGACAGAGTTTCCAGTACTAAACAGTCCAGCTGAGTAAGAGAACCCAGTGCTGTGATCGAATAGTGATTGGTACTCTGCCTTTCGGCCGCAGGAACCCTGTTTCAAATCCGTGTCACGGCACTTCTGGATTCCCTGACATTTTGAGAAGATTCTAACTCATATCCCTCTGCTGGTTCAACTATTTTCAACCGTGGCACACATGAACCAGCAGAGGGAAGTAGGAGATTCTAGGTTCGACTCCTGGCTAGCTTGTAAGCTGTTTTGCCTGTAGAAGCTTGGTTTTCGCCAACACTGTTTGACAGAGTTTCCAGTACTAAACAGTCCAGTTGAGTGAGAGAACCCAGTGCTGTGATCGAATAGTGATTGGTACTCTGCCTTTCGGCCGCAGGAACCCTGTTTCAAATCCGTGTCACGGCACTTCTGGATTCCCTGACATTTTGAGACGATTCTAACTCATATCCCTCTGCTGGTTCAACTATTTTCAAACGTGGCACACATGAACCAGCAGAGGGAAGGAGGAGATTCTAGGTTCGACTCCTGGCTAGCTTGTAAGCTGTTTTGCCTGTAGAAGCTTGGCTTTGGCTATCACTGTTGGACAGACATTCCATTACTAGACAGTCCAGTTGACTGAGGCAACCCAGCGCCGTGATCGTATAGTGGTTAGTAATCTGCGTTGTGGCCGCAGGAACCCCGGTTCGAATCTGGGTCACGGCAACTCTGAATTCCCTTAGCTTTTGGGAAGATTCCCAATGATTCCCCTGTGCTTGTTCAGCTCCTTTCAACAGCGGCACACACTAACCCTAGTCTGCAGCTTAGGGCTAGTGGTGCAATGGATAACGCACCTGACTACGGATCAGGAGATTCTAGGTTCGACTCCTGGCTAGCTCGTTGACTGTTTTGCCTGTAGAAGCTTGGCTTTCGCCAACACTGTTTGACAGAGCTTCCAGGTCTCGACAGTCCAGTTGAACCCAGCGCTGTGATCCTATAGTGGTTAGTATTCTGCGTTTTGTCCCTAGGAACTCCGGCTCACGGCACCTCTGAATTCCACTAACTTTTGAGAAAATTCTGACTAAATGTTCACCTCACTTTAAGTGTGGCACACGTTAACTCAAAGCTTGAGATTAGGGCTAGTGGTGCAATGGATGAAGCTCCTGACGACAGATCACGAGCTTCTAGTCTTGACTCCTGGCTAGCATGTCAGCTGTTTTGCCTGTACTCGCTTGGCTTTGGCTAACACTGTTGGACAGACGTTCCAGTACTAGAAAGTCCAGTTGACTGAGAGAACCCAGTGCTGTGATCGTATCGTGGTTGTTATTCTGTGTATTGTCACGGCACCTCTGAATTCCCCTACCTTTTGAGAAAATTCGGACTTCCCTCTGCTCGGTCAACTCATTTTAAGTGTGGCACACATGAAGTCAAATCTTGAGATTAGGGCTAGTGGTGAAATGGATGAAGCTCCTGACGACAGATCACAAGCTTCTAGGTTTGACTCCTGGCTAGCTTGTCAGTTGTTTTCGGCTGTAGCAGCCTGGCCTTGGCTAACGCTGTTGGACAGACATTCTGGTACAAAACAGTCCAGTTGACTGAGGGAAACCAGTTCCGTGATCGTATAGTGGTTACTACTCTGCATTGTGGCCGCAGGAAACCTGTTTCAAATCCGTGTCACGGCACCTCTGGATTCCCCTACATTTTAAGAAGATTCCAAATCAATTCCCTCTGCTGGTTCAACTATTTTCAACCGTGGCACACATGAACCAGCAGAGGGAAATCGGAGATTGTAGGTTGACTCCTGGCTAGCTCGTTAGCTGTTTTGCCTGTCAAAGCTTGGTTTTCGCCATCACTGTTTGACAGAGTTTCCAGTATTAAACAGTCCAGCTGAGTGAGAGAACCCAGTGCTGTGATCGAATAGTGATTGGTACTCTGCCTTTTGGCCGCAGGAACCCTGTTTCAAATCCGTGTCAGGGCACTTCTGGATTCCCCTACATTTTAAGAAGATTCCAAATCAATTCCCTCTGCTGGTTCAACCATTTTCAACCGTGGCACACATGAACCAGCAGAGGGAAATCGGAGATTGTAGGTTGACTCCTGGCAAGCTCATTAGCTGTTTTGCCTGTCAAAGCTTGGTTTTCGCCAACACTGTTTGACAGAGTTTCCAGTACTAAACAGTCCAGCTGAGTAAGAGAACCCAGTGCTGTGATCGAATAGTGATTGGTACTCTGCCTTTCGGCCGCAGGAACCCTGTTTCAAATCCGTGTCACGGCACTTCTGGATTCCCTGACATTTTGAGAAGATTCTAACTCATATCCCTCTGCTGGTTCAACTATTTTCAACCGTGGCACACATGAACCAGCAGAGGGAAGTAGGAGATTCTACGTTCGACTCCTGGCTGGCCTGTAAGATGTTTTGCCTGTAGAAGCTTGCCTTTGGCTATCACTGTTGGACAGACATTCTGGTACAAGACAGTCCAGTTGACTGAGGGATACCAGTGCCGTGATCGTATAGTGGTTACTACTCTGCATTGTGGCCGCAGGAAACCTGTTTCAAATCGGTGTCACGGCACCTCTGGATTCCCCTACATTTTAAGAAGATTCCAAATCAATTCCCTCTGCTGGTTCAACTATTTTCAACCGTGGCACACATGAACCAGCAGAGGGAAATAGGAGATTCTAGGTTCGACTCCTGGCTAGCTTGTAAGCTGTTTTGCCTGTAGAAGCTTGGTTTTCACCAACACTGTTTGACAGCGTTTCCAGTACTAAACAGTCCAGCTGAGTGAGAGAACCCAGTGCTGTGATCGAATAGTGATTGGTACTCTGCCTTTCGGCCGCAGGAAACCTGTTTCAAATCGATGTCACGGCACCTCTGGATTCCCCTACATTTTAAGAAGATTCCAAACCAATTCCCTCTGCTGGTTCAACTATTTTCAACCGTGGCACACATGAACCAGCAGAGGGAAATAGGAGATTCTAGGTTCGACTCCTGGCTAGCTTGTAAGCTGTTTTGCCTGTAGAAGCTTGGTTTGCGCCAACACTGTTTGACAGAGTTTCCAGGTCTCGACAGTCCAGCACCTGACGACAGATCACGAGCTTCTAGTCTTGACTCCTGGCTAGCATGTCAGCTGTTTTGCCTGTACTCGCTTGGCTTTGGCTAACACTGTTGGACAGACGTTCCAGTACTAGACAGTCCAGTTGACTGAAAGAACCCAGTGCTGTGATCGTATCGTGGTTATTATTCTGTGTATTGTCATGGCACCTCTGAATTCCCCTACCTTTTGAGAAGACTCGGACTTCCTTCTGCTCGGTCAACTCATTTTAAGTTTGGCACACATGAAGTCAAATCTTGAGATTAGGGCTAGTGGTGAAATGGATGAAGCTCCTGACGCCAGATCACGAGCTTCTAGGTTTGACTCCTGGCTAGCTTGTCAGTTGTTTTCGGCTGTAGCAGCCTGGCCTTGGCTAACACTGTTGGACAGACATTCTGGTACAAGACAGTCCAGTTGACTGAGGGATACCAGTTCCATGATGGTATAGTGGTTACTACTCTGCATTGTGGCCGCAGGAACCCCGGTTGGAATCCGGGTCACGGCAACTCTGAATTCCCTTACCTTTTGTGAAGATTCCCAATGATTTTCCTGTGCTTGTTCAGCTCTTTTCAACAGCGGCACACACGAACCCTAGTCTGCAGCCTAGGGCGAGTGGCGCAATGGATAACGCGCCTGACTACGGATCAGGAGATTCTAGGTTCGACTCCCGACTGTTTTGCCTGTAGTAGCTTGGCTTTCGCCAACACTGTTTGACAGAGCTTCCAGGTCTCGACAGTCCAGTTGAACCCAGCGCTGTGATCCTATAGTGGTTAGTATTCTGCGTTGTGACCATAGGAACTCCGGCTCACGGCACCTCTGAATTCCCCTAGCTTTTGAGAAGATTCTAACTGACTAAATGTTCACCTCATTTTAAGTGTGGCACACATTAACTCAAAGCTTGAGATTAGGGCTAGTGGTGCAATGGATGAAGCTCCTGACGACAGATCCCGAGCTTCTAGTCTTGACTCCAGGCTAGCATGTCAGCTGTTTTGCCTGTACTCGCTTGGCTTTGGCTAACACTGTTGGACAGACGTTCCAGTACTAGACAGTCCAGTTGACTGAGAGAACCCAGTGCTGTGATCGTATCGTGGTTATTATTCTGTGTATTGTCACGGCACCTCTGAATTCTCCTACCTTTTGAGAAGACACGGACTTCCCTCTGCTCGGTCAACTCATTTTAAGTGTGGCACACATGAGGTCAAATCTTGAGATTAGGGCTAGTGGAGAAATGGCTGAAGCTCCTGACGACAGATTACAAGCTTCTAGGTTCGACTCCTGGCTAGCTTGTCAGTTGTTTTTGGGTGTAGCAGCCTGGCCTTGGCTAACACTGTTGGACAGACATTCTGGTACAAGACAGTCCAGTTGACTGAGGGATACCAGAGCCGTGATCGTACAGTGGTTACTACTCTGCATTGTGGCCGCAGGAAACCTGTTTCAAATCCGTGTCACGGCACCTCTGGATTCCCCTACTTTTTAAGAAGATTCCAAATCAACTATGGTTCAACTATTTTCAACCGTGGCACACATGAACCAGCAGAGGGAAATCGGAGATTGTAGGTTGACTCCTGGCTAGCTCGTTAGCTGTTTTGCCTGTCAAAGCTTGGTTTTCGCCAACACTGTTTGACAGAGTTTCCAGTACTAAACAGTCCAGCTGAGTAAGAGAACCCAGTGCTGTGATCGAATAGTGATTGGTACTCTGCCTTTTGGCCGCAGGAACCCTGTTTCAAATCCGTGTCACGGCACTTCTGGATTCCCTGACATTTTGAGAAGATTCTAACTCATATCCCTCTGCTGGTTCAACTATTTTCAACCGTGGCACACATGAACCAGCAGAGGGAAGTAGGAGATTCCACGTTCGACCCCTGGCTGGCCTGTAAGATGTTTTGCCTGTAGAAGCTTGCCTTTGGCTATCACTGTTGGACAGACATTCTGGTACAAGACAGTCCACTTGACTGAGGGATACCAGTGCCGTGATCGTATAGTGGTTACTACTCTGCATTGTGGCCGCAGGAAACCTGTTTCAAATCGGTGTCACGGCACCTCTGGATTCCCCTACATTTTAAGAAGATTCCAAATCAATTCCCTCTGCTGGTTCAACTATTTTCAACCGTGGCACACATGAATTTAGCAGAGGGAAATAGGAGATTCTAGGTTCGACTCCTGGCTTGCTTGTAAGCTGTTTTGCCTGTAGAAGCTTGGTTTTCGCCAACACTGTTTGACAGCGTTTCCAGTACTAAACAGTCAAGCTGAGTGAGAGAACCCAGTGCTGTGATCGAATAGTGATTGGTACTCTGCCTTTCGGCCGCAGGAACCCTGTTTCAAATCCGTGTCACGGCACTTCTGGATTCCCCTACATTTTAAGAAGATTCTAAATCAATTCCCTCTGCTGGTTCAACTATTTTCAACCGTGGCACACATGAACCAGCAGAGGGAAATCGGAGATTGTAGGTTGACTCCTGGCTAGCTCGTTAGCTGTTTTGCCTGTCAAAGCTTGGTTTTCGCCAACACTGTTTGACAGAGTTTCCAGTACTAAACAGTCCAGCTGAGTGAGAGAACCCAGTCCTGTGATCGAATAGTGATTGGTACTCTGCCTTTTGGCCGCAGGAACCCTGTTTCAAATCCGTGTCACGGCACTTCTGGATTCCCTGACATTTTGAGACGATTCTAACTCATATCCCTCTGCTGGTTCAACTATTTTCAACCGTGGCACACATGAACCAGCAGAGGGAAGTAGGAGATTCTAGGTTCGCCTCCTGGCTAGCTTGTAAGCTGTTTTGCCTGTAGAAGCTTTGCTTTGGCTATCACTGTTGGACAGACATTCCATTACTAGACAGTCCAGTTGACTGAGGCAACCCAGCGCCGTGATCGTATAGTGGTTAGTACTCTGCGTTGTGGCCGCAGGAACCCCGGTTCGAATCCGGGTCACGGCAACTCTGAATTCCCTTGCCTTTTGTGAAGATTCCCAATGATTTTCCTGTGCTTGTTCAGCTCTTTTCAACAGCAGCACACACGAACCCTAGTCTGCAGCCTAGGGCGAGTGGCGCAATGGATAACGCCCCTGACTACGGATCAGGAGATTCTAGGTTAGACTCCCGACTGTTTTGCCTGTAGTAGCTTGGCTTTCGCCAACACTGTTTGACAGAGCTTCCAGGTCTCGACAGTCCAGTTGAACCCAGCGCTGTGATCCTATAGTGGTTAGTATTCTGCGTTGTGACCGTAGGAACTCCGGCTCACGGCACCTCTGAATTCCCCTAGCTTTTGAGAAGATTCTAACTGACTAAATGTTCACCTCATTTTAAGTGTGGCACACATTAACTCAAAGCTTGAGATTAGGGCTAGTGGTGCAATGGATGAAGCTCCTGACGACAGATCACGAGCTTCTAGTCTTGACTCCTGGCTAGCATGTCAGCTGTTTTGCCTGTACTCGCTTGGCTTTGGCTAACACTGTTGGACAGACGTTCCAGTACTAGACAGTCCAGTTGACTGAGAGAACCCAGTGCTGTGATCGTATCGTGGTTATTATTCTGTGTATTGTCACGGCACCTCTGAATTCTCCTACCTTTTGAGAAGACACGGACTTCCCTCTGCTCGGTCAACTCATTTTAAGTGTGGCACACATGAAGTCAAATCTTGAGATTAGGGCTAGTGGTGAAATGGCTGAAGCTCCTGACGACAGATCACAAGCTTCTAGGTTTGACTCCTGGCTAGCTTGTCAGTAGTTTTTGGCTGTAGCAGCCTGGCCTTGGCTAACACTGTTGGACAGACATTCTGGTACAAGACAGTCCAGTTGACTGAGGCAACCCAGCGCCGTGATCGTATAGTGGTTACTACTCTGCATTGTGGCCGCAGGAAACCTGTTTCAAATCCGTGTCACGGCACCTCTGGATTCCCCTACATTTTAAGAAGATTCCAAATCAATTCCCTCTGCTGGTTCAACTATTTTCAACCGTGGCACACATGAACCAGCAGAGGGAAGTAGGAGATTCTACGTTCGACTCCTGGCTGGCCTGTAAGATGTTTTACCTGTAGAAGCTTGCCTTTGGCTATCACTGTTGGACAGACATTCTGGTACAAGACAGTCCAGTTGACTGAGGGATACCAGTGCCGTGATCGTATAGTGGTTACTACTCTGCATTGTGGCCGCAGAAAACCTGTTTCAAATCGGTGTCACGGCACCTCTGGATTCACCTACATTTTAAGAAGTTTCTAAATCAATTCCCTCTGCTGGTTCAACTATTTTCAACCGTGGCACACATGAACCAGCAGAGGGAAATCGGAGATTGTAGGTTGACTCCTGGCTAGCTCGTTAGCTGTTTTGCCTGTCAAAGCTTGGTTTTCGCCAACACTGTTTGACAGAGTTTCCAGTATTAAACAGTCCAGCTGAGTGAGAGAACCCAGTGCTGTGATCGAATAGTGATTGGTACTCTGCCTTTTGGCCGCAGGAACCCTGTTTCAAATCCGTGTCAGGGCACTTCTGGATTCCCTGACATTTTGAGAAGATTCTAACTCATATCCCTCTGCTGGTTCAACTATTTTCAACCGTGGCACACATGAACCAGCAGAGGGAAGTAGGAGATTCTAGGTTCGACTCCTGGCTAGCTTGTAAGCTGTTTTGCCTGTAGAAGCTTGGTTTTCGCCAACACTGTTTGACAGAGTTTCCAGTACTAAACAGTCCAGTTGAGTAAGAGAACCCAGTGCTGTGATCGAATAGTGATTGGTACTCTACCTTTCGGCTGCAGGAACCCTGTTTCAAATCCGTGTCAGGGCACTTCTGGATTCCCTGAAATTTTTAGAAGATTCTAACTCATATCCCTCTGCTGGTTCAACTATTTTCAACCGTGGCACACATGAACCAGCAGAGGGAAGTAGGAGATTCTAGGTTCGACTCCTGGCTGGCTTGTAAGATGTTTTGCCTGTAGAAGCTTGCCTTTGGCTATCACTGTTGGACAGACATTCTGGTACAAGACAGTCCAGTTGACTGAGGGATACCAGTGCCGTGATCGTATAGTGGTTACTACTCTGCATTGTGGCCGCAGGAAACCTGTTTCAAATCCGTGTCACGGCACCTCTGGATTCCCCTACATTTTAAGAAGATTCCAAATCAATTCCCTCTGCTGGTTCAACTATTTTCAACCGTGGCACACATGAACCAGCAGAGGGAAGTAGGAGATTCTAGGTTCGACTCCTGGCTAGCTTGTATGCTGTTTTGCCTGTAGAAGCTTGGTTTTCGCCAACACTGGTTGACAGAGTTTCCAGTACTAAACAGTCCAGCTGAGTGAGAGAACCCAGTGCTGTGATCGAATAGTGATTGGTACTCTGCCTTTCGGCCGCAGGAACCCTGTTTCAAATCCGTGTCACGGCACTTCTGGATTCCCCTACATTTTAAGAAGATTCTAAATCAATTCCCTCTGCTGGTTCAACTATTTTCAACCGTGGCACACATGAACCAGCAGAGGGAAATCGGAGATTGTAGGTTGACTCCTGGCAAGCTCATTAGCTGTTTTGCCTGTCAAAGCTTGGTTTTCGCCAACACTGTTTGACAGAGTTTCCAGTACTAAACAGTCCAGCTGAGTGAGAGAACCCAGTGCTGTGATCGAATAGTGATTGGTACTCTGCCTTTCGGCCGCAGGAACCATGTTTCAAATCCGTGTCACGGCACTTCTGGATTCCCTGACATTTTGAGAAGATTCTAACTCATATCCCTCTGCTGGTTCAACTATTTTCAACCGTGGCACACATGAACCAGCAGAGGGAAGTAGGAGATTCTACGTTCGACTCCTGGCTGGCCTGTAAGATGTTTTGCCTGTAGAAGCTTGCCTTTGGCTATCACTGTTGGACAGACATTCTGGCACAAGACAGTCCAGTTGACTGAGGGATACCAGTGCCGTGATCGTATAGTGGTTACTACTCTGCATTGTGGCCGCAGGAAACCTGTTTCAAATCGGTGTCACGGCACCTCTGGATTCCCCTACATTTTAAGAAGATTCCAAATCAATTCCCTCTGCTGGTTCAACTATTTTCAACCGTGGCACACATAAACCAGCAGAGGGAAATAGGAGATTCTAGGTTCGACTCCTGGCTAGCTTGTAAGCTGTTTTGCCTGTAGAAGCTTGGTTTTCGCCAACACGGTTTGACAGCGTTTCCAGTACTAAACAGTCCAGCTGAGTGAGAGAACCCAGTGCTGTGATCGAATAGTGATTGGTACTCTGCCTTTCGGCCGCAGGAACCCTGTTTCAAATCCGTGTCACGGCACTTCTGGATTCCCCTACATTTTAAGAAGATTCTAAATCAATTCCCTCTGCTGGTTCAACTATTTTCAACCGTGGCACACATGAACCAGCAGAGGGAAATCGGAGATTGTAGGTTGACTCCTGGCTAGCTCGTTAGCTGTTTTGCCTGTAGAAGCTTGGCTTTGGCTATCACTGTTGAACAGACATTCCATTACTAGACAGTCCATTGACCAAGGAAAGCCAGCGCCGTGATCGTATAGTGGTTAGTACTCTGCGTTGTGGCCGCAGGAACCCCGGCTCGAATCCGGGTCACGGGAACTCTGAATTCCCTTACGTTTTGGGAAGATTCCCAATGATTTCCCTGTGCTTGTTCAGCTCTTTTCAACAGGGGCACACACGAACCCTAGTCTGCAGCTTAGGGCTAGTGGCGCAATGGATAACGCGCCTGACTACGTCGACTGTTTTGCCTGTAGTAGCTTGGCTTTCGCCAACACTGTTTGACAGAGTTTCCAGGTCTCGACAGTCCAGCTCCTGACGACAGATCACGAGCTTCTAGTCTTGACTCCTGGCTAGCATGTCAGCTGTTTTGCCTCTACTCGCTTGGCTTTGGCTAACACTGTTGGACAGACGTTTCAGTACTAGACAGTCCAGTTGACTGAGAGAACCCAGTGCTGTGATCGTATCGTGGTTATTATTTTGTGTATTGTCACGGCACCTCTGAATTCCCCTACCTTTTGAGAAGACTCGGACTTCCCTCTGCTTGGTCAACTCATTTTAAGTGTGGCACACATTAAGTCAAATCTTGAGATTAGGGCTAGTGGTGAAATGGATGAAGCTCCTGACGACAGATCACGAGCTTCTAGGTTTGACTCCTGGCTCGCTTGTCAGTTGTTTTCGGCTGTAGCAGCCTGGCCTTGGCTAACACTGTTGGACAGACATTCTGGTACAAGACAGTCCAGTTGACTGAGGGATACCAGTTCCGTGATCGTATAGTGGTTACTACTCTGCATTGTGGCCGCAGGAAACCTGTTTCAAATCCGTGTAACGGCACCTCTGGATTCCCCTACTTTTTAAGAAGATTCTAAATCAATTCCCTCTGCTGGTTCAACTATTTTCAACCGTGGCACACATGAACCAGCAGAGGGAAATCGGAGATTGTAGGTTGACTCCTGGCTAGCTCGTTAGCTGTTTTGCCTGTCAAAGCTTGGTTTTCGCCAACACTGTTTGACAGAGTTTCCAGTATTAAACAGTCCAGCTGAGTGAGAGAACCCAGTGCTGTGATCGAATAGTGATTGGTACTCTGCCTTTTGGCCGCAGGAACCCTGTTTCAAATCCGTGTCAGGGCACTTCTGGATTCCCTGACATTTTGAGAAGATTCTAACTCATATCCCTCTGCTGGTTCAACTAATTTCAACCGTGGCACACATGAACCAGCAGCGGGAAGTAGGAGATTCTACGTTCGACTCCTGGCTGGCCTGTAAGATGTTTTGCCTGTAGAAGCTTGCCTTTGGCTATCACTGTTGGACAGACATTCTGGCACAAGACAGTCCAGTTGACTGAGGGATACCAGTGCCGTGATCGTATAGTGGTTACTACTCTGCATTGTGGCCGCAGGAAACCTGTTTCAAATCGGTGTCACGGCACCTCTGGATTCCCCTACATTTTAAGAAGATTCCAAATCAATTCCCTCTGCTGGTTCAACTATTTTCAACCGTGGCACACATGAACCAGCAGAGGGAAATAGGAGATTCTAGGTTCGACTCCTGGCTAGCTTGTAAGCTGTTTTGCCTGTAGAAGCTTGGTTTTCTCCAACACTGTTTGACAGCGTTTCCAGTACTAAACAGTCCAGCTGAGTGAGAGAACCCAGTGCTGTGATCGAATAGTGATTGGTACTCTGCCTTTCGGCCGCAGGAACCCTGTTTCAAATCCGTGTCACGGCACTTCTGGATTCCCCTACATTTTAAGAAGATTCTAAATCAATTCCCTCTGCTGGTTCAACTATTTTCAACCGTGGCACACATGAACCAGCAGAGGGAAATCGGAGATTGTAGGTTGACTCCTGGCTAGCTCGTTAGCTGTTTTGCCTGTCAAAGCTTGGTTTTCGCCAACACTGTTTGACAGAGTTTCCAGTACTAAACAGTCCAGCTGAGTGAGAGAACCCAGTGCTGTGATCGAATAGTGATTGGTACTCTGCCTTTTGGCCGCAGGAACCCTGTTTAAAATCCGTGTCAGGGCACCTCTGAATTCCCTTACGTTTTGGGAAGATTCCCAATGATTTCCCTGTGCTTGTTCAGCTCTTTTCAACAGGGGCACACACGAACCCTAGTCTGCAGCTTAGGGCTAGTGGCGCAATGGATAACGCGCCTGACTACGGATCAGGAGATTCTAGGTTCGACTCCTGGCTAGCTCGTCGACTGTTTTGCCTGTAGTAGCTTGGCTTTCGCCAACACTGTTTGACAGAGTTTCCAGGTCTCGACAGTCCAGCACCTGACGACAGATCACGAGCTTCTAGTCTTGACTCCTGGCTAGCATGTCAGCTGTTTTGCCTGTACTCGCTTGGCTTTGTCTAACACTGTTGGACAGACGTTCCAGTACTAGACAGTCCAGTTGACTGAAAGAACCCAGTGCTGTGATCGTATCGTGGTTATTATTCTGTGTATTGTCACGGCACCTCTGAATTCCCCTACCTTTTGAGAAGACTCGGACTTCCTTCTGCTCGGTCAACTCATTTTAAGTTTGGCACACATGAAGTCAAATCTTGAGATTAGGGCTAGTGGTGAAATGGATGAAGCTCCTGACGCCAGATCACGAGCTTCTAGGTTTGACTCCTGGCTAGCTTGTCAGTTGTTTTCGGCTGTAGCAGCCTGGCCTTGGCTAACACTGTTGGACAGACATTCTGGTACAAGACAGTCCAGTTGACTGAGGGATACCAGTTCCGTGATCGTATAGTGGTTACTACTCTGCATTAGTGTTGTATCGGTCGCGAACGATTCGTTCTTTTTGAACGAATTGTTTGGGTGAACGAGACCGAACTAATCACCATCTGCACTGATTCGTTCTATGAAGTTGGTGGCGCTTGTTCGCTGCGTGGGAGGGCGTTGAGCAAGCGGCAGCGTCTTCTGACATCGCACACGACCAATCAGACGCCAGCCTCATCGCGGGCAGGGGAGGGAGCGGAAACAGAATCATGGCGTATGTCACTCATTTCCACGTGTGGCCAATAAGCAGCCAGCGTGCAGGCAGGGGGGAAAGACTGAGTTTTGTCACTTCCCGTTCAGTGATTCGGTCCTCCGGTTCCTGACCTAGCTTGCTGCTAACTTGACTTTCCAGTAATGACTATGCGGTGAACGAGTCATAAAATGAAAGGAAACGACTTTGTCACATATTTGTTAACGTGGAGCCTATCAAATGCTGCTCAAAAAGACAAAAACACCACACAAATCTAGCGAGCATGGTTTAGTGTTCTACTTTTCTCAACAGACTCGGGACTGTGCCTATGACGATATACTATCAAATTTACAGTAATTTAAAACACGCGTAGCTACGAGGCAAGCAAAACCTGAGCTGCGGTCGCGTGACGGCAGTGAAGCGGGCAGAGAACTGTCACTATATGGAGGCTTCATGGCAGCGATATGTACCTCATATGTGCACAGAAAAAAAATATTTAGTATGATCACCATAATACTGATTTGCAATGAAACTGTATATACATGTCAATTTTTTCCGAGTGGTTTTTTTTTTTTTTTTTTTTTTCGTGTCAGAGGGTGTCGGTTGGTTTGACAAATTATGTCAATCCGTCCATCATGTGCTACTCAAGCGCCCCAAAAACAAAGCGCGCGGACACGGGAGATGTCGCAATATGTCTACATTTTTCTTAACAGACTAATGAGAGTAGAAAGGCGAAATCATAAAGCAAACAATTATTTCTCGTCAGCATTTGACGATCTGAGATGCGGGGACGACAGGGGAGCTGACCGGATTATTTTATTTATTAATACCAGTGCAAAAATTCAAAACGATCATCTTAATAATAAAAAACAAAAATACAACAGAGCGAGAGGTTAATATGATGTGTTGGCCGTTCCATAATTAGAAATTAAACTTTCGATTTATTTTTGTTTTCGTGACAGCAGGCATGCCGCGTTGGCTGTTAGCAGCAGCATTGTATATGTGAGCAAGATCATGCTAAAGAAAGTCCGTGCGCCCCCGACCCCAACCCCCCGCTCCCCCCACAAAAGGAAAATGTTTAACCGTGTCCTCAATCGAAATGCAAGCACGAGCCATGACTTTGATCCCATTAAACTAGGACAGACGACGCGGAAGTTCTCCCTCGCTTTTGCAGCAGCGGGAGGGAGACGAGGCTGTCTCTGAGAGCAGAATGATATCGCCTGTCATTCATTTCTGAAACTACGACGAGTGGTCAATGTGCAAGAGAGGGAGGGACCAAGCAATGTCACTTCCCGTTCAGTTATACTGCGAAGCGGTCTTTGGGGATTCGTTCGGCAACGTCACTTCCCGTTCACTAACCGAACGATTCATTTGGGTGGGGAGGGAGATGAGGGGGGCGAACGATTCGTTGAACGATTCGTTTGAACGAATCGTTTTACTGAACGAACCGGAATGGATTCGTTTACTCAAGTGAACGACAGATCCCGTCACTACTCTGCATTGTGGCCGCAGGAAACCTGTTTCAAATCCGTGTCACTGCACCTCTGGATTCACCTACATTTTAAGAAGATTCTAAATCAATTCCCTCTGCTGGTTCAACTATTTTCAACCGTGGCACACATGAACCAGCAGAGGGAAATCGGAGATTGTAGGTTGACTCCTGGCTAGCTCGTTAGCTGTTTTGCCTGTCAAAGCTTGGTTTTCGCCAACACTGTTTGACAGAGTTTCCAGTACTAAACAGTCCAGCTGAGTGAGAGAACCCAGTTCTGTGATCGAATAGTGATTGGTACTCTGCCTTTTGGCCGCAGGAACCCTGTTTCAAATCCGGGTCACGTCACTTCTGGATTCCCTGACATTTTGAGACGATTCTAACTCATATCCCTCTGCTGGTTCAACTATTTTCAACCGTGGCACACATGAACCAGCAGAGGGAAGTAGGAGATTCTAAGTTCGACTCCTGGCTAGCTTGTAAGCTGTTTTGCCTGTAGAAGCTTGGCTTTGGCTATCACTGTTGAACAGACATTCCATTACTAGACAGTCCAGTTGACCAAGGAAAGCCAGCGCCGTGATCGTATAGTGGTTAGTACTCTGCGTTGTGGCCGCAGGAACCCCGGTTCGAATCCGGGTCACGGCAACTCTGAATTCCCTTACCTTTTGTGAAGATTCCCAATGATTTTCCTGTGCTTGTTCAGCTCTTTTCAACAGCGGCACACACGAACCCTAGTCTGCAGCCTAGGGCGAGTGGCGCAATGGATAACGCGCCTGACTACGGATCAGGAGATTCTAGGTTCGACTCCCGACTGTTTTGCCTGTAGTAGCTTGGCTTTCGCCAACACTGTTTGACAGAGCTTCCAGGTCTCGACAGTCCAGTTGAACCCAGCGCTGTGATCCTATAGTGCAGGGGTTCCCAACCTATTCCACTAAGGCACACTGTGGGTGCAGGATTTCATTCTTACCAAACAAGATGACAACACTTTTTCCCCAATCTGGTGTTTTACAAGTGCAATCAGTTGATTGCAGTCAGGTGTGGCTTGTTTTAGCAGAAGCCTCATTGGTTCAACTGTCTCTGCTGGATCGGCTGGAACAAAAACCAGGACCCACAGTGTGCCTTGAGGACTGGGTTGAAAACCCCTGCTATAGTGGTTAGTATTCTGCGTTGTGACCGTAGGAACTCCGGCTCACGGCACCTCTGAATTCCCCTAGCTTTTGAGAAGATTCTAACTGACTAAATGTTCACCTCATTTTAACTGTGGCACACATTAACTCAAAGCTTGAGATTAGGGCTAGTGGTGCAATGGATGAAGCTCCTGACGACAGATCACGAGCTTCTAGTCTTGACTCCTGGCTAGCATGTCAGCTGTTTTGCCTGTACTCGCTTGGCTTTGGCTAACACTGTTGGACAGACGTTCCAGTACTAGACAGTCCAGTTGACTGAGAGAACCCAGTGCTGTGATCGTATCGTGGTTATTATTCTGTGTATTGTCACGGCACCTCTGAATTCTCCTACCTTTTGAGAAGACACGGACTTCCCTCTGCTCGGTCAACTCATTTTAAGTGTGGCACACATGAAGTCAAATCTTGAGATTAGGGCTAGTGGTGAAATGGCTGAAGCTCCTGACGACAGATCACGAGCTTCTAGGTTTGACTCCTGGCTAGCTTGTCAGTTGTTTTTGGCTGTAGCAGCCTGGCCTTGGCTAACACTGTTGGACAGACATTCTGGTACAAGACAGTCCAGTTGACTGAGGGATACCAGAGCCGTGATCGTACAGTGGTTACTACTCTGCATTGTGGCCGCAGGAAACCTGTTTCAAATCCGTGTCACGGCACCTCTGGATTCCCCTACTTTTTAAGAAGATTCCAAATCAATTCCCTCTGCTGGTTCAACTATTTTCAACCGTGGCACACATGAACCAGCAGAGGGAAATCAGAGATTGTAGGTTGACTCCTGGCTAGCTCGTTAGCTGTTTTGCCTGTCAAAGCTTGGTTTTCGCCAACACTGTTTGACAGAGTTTCCAGTATTAAACAGTCCAGCTGAGTGAGAGAACCCAGTGCTGTGATCGAATACTGATTGGTACTCTGCCTTTTGGCCGCAGGAACCCTGTTTCAAATCCGTGTCAGGGCACTTCTGGATTACCTGACATTTTGAGAAGATTCTAACTTATATCCCTCTGCTGGTTCAACTATTTTCAACCGTGGCACACATGAACCAGCAGAGGGAAATCGGAGATTGTAGGTTGACTCCTGGCAAGCTCATTAGCTGTTTTGCCTGTCAAAGCTTGGTTTTCGCCAACACTGTTTGACAGAGTTTCCAGTACTAAACAGTCAAGCTGAGTGAGAGAACCCAGTGCTGTGATCGAATAGTGATTGGTACTCTGCCTTTCGGCCGCAGGAACCCTGTTTCAAATCCGTGTCACGGCACTTCTAAATTCCCTGACATTTTGAGAAGATTCTAACTCATATCCCTCTGCTGGTTCAACTATTTTCAACCGTGGCACACATGAACCAGCAGAGGGAAATCGGAGATTGTAGGTTGACTCCTGGCTAGCTCGTTAGCTGTTTTGCCTGTCAAAGCTTGGTTTTCGCCAACACTGTTTGACAGAGTTTCCAGTACTAAACAGTCCAGCTGAGTGAGAGAACCCAGTGCTGTGATCGAATAGTGATTGGTACTCTGCCTTTTGGCCGCAGGAACCCTGTTTCAAATCCGTGTCACGGCACTTCTGGATTCCCTGACATTTTGAGACGATTCTAACTCATATCCCTCTGCTGGTTCAACTATTTTCAACCGTGGCACACATGAACCAGCAGAGGGAAGTAGGAGATTCTAGGTTCGCCTCCTGGCTAGCTTGTAAGCTGTTTTGCCTGTAGAAGCTTGCCTTTGGCTATCACTGTTGGACAGACATTCTGGTACAAGACAGTCCAGTTGACTGAGGGATACCAGTGCCGTGATCGTATAGTGGTTACTACTCTGCATTGTGGCCGCAGGAAACCTGTTTCAAATCGGTGTCACGGCACCTCTGGATTCCCCTACATTTTAAGAAGACTCCAAATCAATTCCCTCTGCTGGTTCAACTATTTTCAACCGTGGCACACATGAACCAGCAGAGGGAAATAGGAGATTCTAGGTTCGACTCTTGGCTAGCTTGTAAGCTGTTTTGCCTGTAGAAGCTTGGTTTTCGCCAACACTGTTTGACAGCGTTTCCAGTACTAAACAGTCCAGCTGAGTGAGAGAACCCAGTCCTGTGATAGAATAGTGATTGGTACTCTGCCTTTCGGCCGCAGGAACCCTGTTTCAAATCCGTGTCACGGCACCTCTGGATTCCCCTACATTTTGAGAAGATTCTAACTCATATCCCTCTGCTGGTTCAACTATTTTCAACCGTGGCACACATGAACCAGCAGAGGGAAATCGGAGATTGTAGGTTGACTCCTGGCTAGCTCGTTAGCTGTTTTGCCTGTCAAAGCTTGGTTTTCGCCAACACTGTTTGACAGAGTTTCCAGTACTAAACAGTCCAGCTGAGTGAGAGAACCCAGTGCTGTGATCGAATAGTGATTGGTACTCTGCCTTTTGGCCGCAGGAACCCTGTTTCAAATCCGTGTCACGGCACTTCTGGATTCCCTGACATTTTGAGACGATTCTAACTCATATCCCTCTGCTGGTTCAACTATTTTCAACCGTGGCACACATGAACCAGCAGAGGGAAGTAGGAGATTCTAGGTTCGCCTCCTGGCTAGCTTGTAAGCTGTTTTGCCTGTAGAAGCTTGCCTTTGGCTATCACTGTTGGACAGACATTCTGGTACAAGACAGTCCAGTTGACTGAGGGATACCAGTGCCGTGATCGTATAGTGGTTACTACTCTGCATTGTGGCCGCAGGAAACCTGTTTCAAATCGGTGTCACGGCACCTCTGGATTCCCCTACATTTTAAGAAGATTCCAAATCAATTCCCTCTGCTGGTTCAACTATTTTCAACCGTGGCACACATGAACCAGCAGAGGGAAATAGGAGATTCTAGGTTCGACTCTTGGCTAGCTTGTAAGCTGTTTTGCCTGTAGAAGCTTGGTTTTCGCCAACACTGTTTGACAGCGTTTCCAGTACTAAACAGTCCAGCTGAGTGAGAGAACCCAGTCCTGTGATAGAATAGTGATTGGTACTCTGCCTTTCGGCCGCAGGAACCCTGTTTCAAATCCGTGTCACGGCACCTCTGGATTCCCCTACATTTTGAGAAGATTCTAACTCATATCCCTCTGCTGGTTCAACTATTTTCAACCGTGGCACACATGAACCAGCAGAGGGAAGTAGGAGATTCTAGGTTCTACTCCTGGCTAGCTTGTAAGCTGTTTTGCCTGTAGAAGCTTGGTTTTCGCCAACACTGTTTGACAGAGTTTCCAGTACTAAACAGTCCAGCTGAGTGAGAGAACCCAGTGCTGTGATCGAATAGTGATTGGTACTCTGCCTTTTGGCCGCAGGAACCCTGTTTCAAATCCGGGTCACGGCACTTCTGGATTCCCTGACATTTTGAGACGATTCTAACTCATATCCCTCTGCTGGTTCAACTATTTTCAACCGTGGCACACATGAACCAGCAGAGGGAAGTAGGAGATTCTAGGTTCGACTCCTGGCTAGCTCGTCGACTGTTTTGCCTGTAGTAGCTTGGCTTTCGCCAACACTGTTTGACAGAGTTTCCAGGTCTCGACAGTCCAGCACCTGACGACAGATCACGAGCTTCTAGTCTTGACTCCTGGCTAGCATGTCAGCTGTTTTGCCTGTACTCGCTTGGCTTTGGCTATCACTGTTGAACAGACATTCCATTACTAGACAGTCCAGTTGACCAAGGAAAGCCAGCGCCGTGATCGTATAGTGGTTAGTACTCTGCGTTGTGGCCGCAGGAACCCCGGCTCGAATCCGGGTCACGGCAACTCTGAATTCCCTTACCTTTTGTGAAGATTCCCAATGATTTTCCTGTGCTCGTTCAGCTCTTTTCAACAGCGGCACACACGAACCCTAGTCTGCAGCCTAGGGCGAGTGGCGTAATGGATAACGCGCCTGACTACGGATGTAGTAGCTTGGCTTTCGCCAACACTGTTTGACAGAGCTTCCAGGTCTCGACAGTCCAGTTGAACCCAGCGCTGTGATCCTATAGTGGTTAGTATTCTGCGTTGTGACCGTAGGAACTCCGGCTCACGGCACCTCTGAATTCCCCTAGCTTTTGAGAAGATTCTAACTGACTAAATGTTCACCTCATTTTAAGTGTGGCACACATTAACTCAAAGCTTGAGATTAGGGCTAGTGGTGCAATGGATGAAGCTCCTGACGACAGATCACGAGCTTCTAGTCTTGACTCCTGGCTAGCATGTCAGCTGTTTTGCCTGTACTCGCTTGGCTTTGGCTAACACTGTTGGACAGACGTTCCAGTACTAGACAGTCCAGTTGACTGAGAGAACCCAGTGCTGTGATCGTATCGTGGTTATTATTCTGTGTATTGTCACGGCACCTCTGAATTCTCCTACCTTTTGAGAAGACACGGACTTCCCTCTGCTCGGTCAACTCATTTTAAGTGTGGCACACATGAAGTCAAATCTTGAGATTAGGGCTAGTGGTGAAATGGCTGAAGCTCCTGACGACAGATCACGAGCTTCTAGGTTTGACTCCTGGCTAGCTTGTCAGTTGTTTTTGGCTGTAGCAGCCTGGCCTTGGCTAACACTGTTGGACAGACATTCTGGTACAAGACAGTCCAGTTGACTGAGGGATACCAGAGCCGTGATCGTACAGTGGTTACTACTCTGCATTGTGGCCGCAGGAAACCTGTTTCAAATCCGTGTCACGGCACCTCTGGATTCCCCTACTTTTTAAGAAGATTCCAAATCAATTCCCTCTGCTGGTTCAACTATTTTCAACCGTGGCACACATGAACCAGCAGAGGGAAATCAGAGATTGTAGGTTGACTCCTGGCTAGCTCGTTAGCTGTTTTGCCTGTCAAAGCTTGGTTTTCGCCAACACTGTTTGACAGAGTTTCCAGTATTAAACAGTCCAGCTGAGTGAGAGAACCCAGTGCTGTGATCGAATACTGATTGGTACTCTGCCTTTTGGCCGCAGGAACCCTGTTTCAAATCCGTGTCAGGGCACTTCTGGATTACCTGACATTTTGAGAAGATTCTAACTTATATCCCTCTGCTGGTTCAACTATTTTCAACCGTGGCACACATGAACCAGCAGAGGGAAATCGGAGATTGTAGGTTGACTCCTGGCAAGCTCATTAGCTGTTTTGCCTGTCAAAGCTTGGTTTTCGCCAACACTGTTTGACAGAGTTTCCAGTACTAAACAGTCAAGCTGAGTGAGAGAACCCAGTGCTGTGATCGAATAGTGATTGGTACTCTGCCTTTCGGCCGCAGGAACCCTGTTTCAAATCCGTGTCACGGCACTTCTGGATTCCCTGACATTTTGAGAAGATTCTAACTCATATCCCTCTGCTGGTTCAACTATTTTCAACCGTGGCACACATGAACCAGCAGAGGGAAGTAGGAGATTCTACGTTCGACTCCTGGCTGGCCTGTAAGATGTTTTGCCTGTAGAAGCTTGCCTTTGGCTATCAACGTTGGACAGACATTCTGGTACAAGACAGTCCAGTTGACTGAGGGATACCAGTGCCGTGATCGTATAGTGGTTACTACTCTGCATTGTGGCCGCAGGAAACCTGTTTCAAATCGGTGTCACGGCACCTCTGGATTCCCCTACATTTTAAGAAGATTCCAAATCAATTCCCTCTGCTGGTTAAACTATTTTCAACCGTGGCACACATGAACCAGCAGAGGGAAATAGGAGATTCTAGGTTCGACTCTTGGCTAGATTGTAAGCTGTTTTGCCTGTAGAAGCTTGGTTTTCGCCAACACTGTTTGACAGCGTTTCCAGTACTAAACAGTCCAGCTGAGTGAGAGAACCCAGTACTGTGATAGAATAGTGATTGGTACTCTGCCTTTCGGCCGCAGGAACCCTGTTTCAAATCCGTGTCACGGCACCTCTGGATTCCCCTACATTTTAAGAAGATTCCAATTCAATTCCCTCTGCTGGTTCAACTATTTTCAACCGTGGCACACATGAACCAGCAGAGGGAAATCGGAGATTGTAGGTTGACTCCTGGCAAGCTCATTAGCTGTTTTGCCTGTCAAAGCTTGGTTTTCGCCAACACTGTTTGACAGAGTTTCCAGTACTAAACAGTCCAGCTGAGTGAGAGAACCCAGTCCTGTGATCGAATAGTGATTGGTACTCTGCCTTTCGGCCACAGGAACCCTGTTTCAAATCCGTGTCACGGCACTTCTGGATTCCCTGACATTTTGAGAAGATTCTAACTCATATCCCTCTGCTGGTTCAACTATTTTCAACCGTGGCACACATGAACCAGCAGAGGGAAGTAGGAGATTCTACGTTCGACTCCTGGCTGGCCTGTAAGATGTTTTACCTGTAGAAGCTTGCCTTTGGCTATCACTGTTGGACAGACATTCTGGTACAAGACAGTCCAGTTGACTGAGGGATACCAGTGCCGTGATCGTATAGTGGTTACTACTCTGCATTGTGGCCGCAGAAAACCTGTTTCAAATCGGTGTCACGGCACCTCTGGATTCCCCTACATTTTAAGAAGATTCCAAATCAATTCCCTCTGCTGGTTAAACTATTTTCAACCGTGGCACACATGAACCAGCAGAGGGAAATAGGAGATTCTAGGTTCGACTCTTGGCTAGATTGTAAGCTGTTTTGCCTGTAGAAGCTTGGTTTTCGCCAACACTGTTTGACAGCGTTTCCAGTACTAAACAGTCCAGCTGAGTGAGAGAACCCAGTACTGTGATAGAATAGTGATTGGTACTCTGCCTTTCGGCCGCAGGAACCCTGTTTCAAATCCGTGTCACGGCACCTCTGGATTCCCCTACATTTTAAGAAGATTCCAATTCAATTCCCTCTGCTGGTTCAACTATTTTCAACCGTGGCACACATGAACCAGCAGAGGGAAATCGGAGATTGTAGGTTGACTCCTGGCAAGCTCATTAGCTGTTTTGCCTGTCAAAGCTTGGTTTTCGCCAACACTGTTTGACAGAGTTTCCAGTACTAAACAGTCCAGCTGAGTGAGAGAACCCAGTCCTGTGATCGAATAGTGATTGGTACTCTGCCTTTCGGCCGCAGGAACCCTGTTTCAAATCCGTGTCACGGCACTTCTGGATTCCCCTACATTTTAAGAAGATTCCAAATCAATTCCCTCTGCTGGTTCAACTATTTTCAACCGTGGCACACATGAACCAGCAGAGGGAAATCGGAGATTGCAGGTTGACTCCTGGCTAGCTCGTTAGTTGTTTTGCCTGTCAAAGCTTGGTTTTCGCCAACACTGTTTGACAGAGTTTCCAGTATTAAACAGTCCAGCTGAGTGAGAGAACCCAGTGCTGTGATCGAATAGTGATTGGTACTCTGCCTTTTGGCCGCAGGAACC
This sequence comes from Corythoichthys intestinalis, assembly GCF_030265065.1. NCBI lineage: Eukaryota > Metazoa > Chordata > Actinopteri > Syngnathiformes > Syngnathidae > Corythoichthys > Corythoichthys intestinalis. The sequence continues at coordinate 37,904,334 of NC_080413.1, forward strand.
CTGTTTCAAATCCGTGTCAGGGCACTTCTGGATTCCCTGACATTTTGAGAAGATTCTAACTCATATCACTCTGCTGGTTCAACTATTTTCAACCGTGGCACACATGAACCAGCAGAGGGAAGTAGGAGATTCTAGGTTCGACTCCTGGCTAGCTTGTAAGCTGTTTTGCCTGTAGAAGCTTGGTTTTCGCCAACACTGTTTGACAGTTTCCAGTACTAAACAGTCCAGTTGAGTAAGAGAACCCAGTGCTGTGATCGAATAGTGATTGGTACTCTACCTTTCGGCCGCAGGAACTCTGTTTCAAATCCGTGTCAGGGCACTTCTGGATTCCCTGACATTTTTAGAAGATTCTAACTCATATCCCTCTGCTGGTTCAACTATTTTCAACCGTGGCACACATGAACCAGCAGAGGGAAGTAGGAGATTCTAGGTTCGACTCCTGGCTGGCTTGTAACATGTTTTGCCTGTAGAAGCTTGCCTTTGGCTATCACTGTTGGACAGACATTCTGGTACAAGACAGTCCAGTTGACTGAGGGATACCAGTGCCGTGATCGTATAGTGGTTACTACTCTGCATTGTGGCCGCAGGAAACCTGTTTCAAATCGGTGTCACGGCACCTCTGGATTCCCCTACATTTTAAGAAGATTCCAAATCAATTCCCTCTGCTGGTTAAACTATTTCAACCGTGGCACACATGAACCAGCAGAGGGAAATAGGAGATTCTAGGTTCGACTCTTGGCTAGCTTGTAAGCTGTTTTGCCTGTAGAAGCTTGGTTTTCGCCAACACTGTTTGACAGCGTTTCCAGTACTAAACAGTCCAGCTGAGTGAGAGAACCCAGTGCTGTGATAGAATAGTGATTGGTACTCTGCCTTTCGGCCGCAGGAACTCTGTTTCAAATCCGTGTCACGGCACCTCTGGATTCCCCTACATTTTAAGAAGATTCCAATTCAATTCCCTCTGCTGGTTCAACTATTTTCAACCGTGGCACACATGAACCAGCAGAGGGAAATCGGAGATTGTAGGTTGACTCCTGGCAAGCTCATTAGCTGTTTTGCCTGTCAAAGCTTGGTTCTCGCCAACACTGTTTGACAGAGTTTCCAGTACTAAACAGTCCAGCTGAGTGAGAGAACCCAGTCCTGTGATCGAATAGTGATTGGTACTCTGCCTTTCGGCCGCAGGAACCCTGTTTCAAATCCGTGTCACGGCACTTCTGGATTCCCTGACATTTTGAGAAGATTCTAACTCATATCCCTCTGCTGGTTCAACTATTTTCAACCGTGGCACACATGAACCAGCAGAGGGAAGTAGGAGATTCTACGTTCGACTCCTGGCTGGCCTGTAAGATGTTTTACCTGTAGAAGCTTGCCTTTGGCTATCACTGTTGGACAGACATTCTGGTACAAGACAGTCCAGTTGACTGAGGGATACCAGTGCCGTGATCGTATAGTGGTTACTACTCTGCATTGTGGCCGCAGAAAACCTTTTTCAAATCGGTGTCACGGCACCTCTGGATTCCCCTACATTTTAAGAAGATTCCAAATCAAATCCCTCTGCTGGTTCAACTATTTTCAACCGTGGCACACATGAACAAGCAGAGGGAAATCGGAGATTGCAGGTTGACTCCTGGCTAGCTCGTTAGCTGTTTTGCCTGTCAAAGCTTGGTTTTCGCCAACACTGTTTGACAGAGTTTCCAGTATTAAAAAGTCCAGCTGAGTGAGAGAACCCAGTGCTGTGATCGAATAGTGATTGGTACTCTGCCTTTTGGCCGCAGGAACCCTGTTTCAAATCCGTGTCAGGGCACTTCTGGATTCCCTGACATTTTGAGAAGATTCTAACTCATATCACTCTGCTGGTTCAACTATTTTCAACCGTGGCACACATGAACCAGCAGAGGGAAGTAGGAGATTCTAGGTTCGACTCCTGGCTAGCTTGTAAGCTGTTTTGCCTGTAGAAGCTTGGTTTTCGCCAACACTGTTTGACAGTTTCCAGTACTAAACAGTCCAGTTGAGTAAGAGAACCCAGTGCTGTGATCGAATAGTGATTGGTACTCTACCTTTCGGCTGCAGGAACTCTGTTTCAAATCCGTGTCAGGGCACTTCTGGATTCCCTGACATTTTTAGAAGATTCTAACTCATATCCCTCTGCTGGTTCAACTATTTTCAACCGTGGCACACATGAACCAGCAGAGGGAAGTAGGAGATTCTAGGTTCGACTCCTGGCTGGCTTGTAAGATGTTTTGCCTGTAGAAGCTTGCCTTTGGCTATCACTGTTGGACAGACATTCTGGTACAAGACAGTCCAGTTGACTGAGGGATACCAGTGCCGTGATCGTATAGTGGTTACTACTCTGCATTGTGGCCGCAGGAAACCTGTTTCAAATCCGTGTCACGGCACCTCTGGATTCCCCTACATTTTAAGAAGATTCCAAATCAATTCCCTCTGCTGGTTCAACTATTTTCAACCGTGGCACACATGAACCAGCAGAGGGAAGTAGGAGATTCTAGGTTCGACTCCTGGCTAGCTTGTAAGCTGTTTTGCCTGTAGAAGCTTGGTTTTCGCCAACACTGGTTGACAGAGTTTCCAGTACTAAACAGTCCAGCTGAGTGAGAGAACCCAGTGCTGTGATCGAATAGTGATTGGTACTCTGCCTTTCGGCCGCAGGAACCCTGTTTCAAATCCGTGTCACGGCACTTCTGGATTCCCCTACATTTTAAGAAGATTCTAAATCAATTCCCTCTGCTGGTTCAACTATTTTCAACCGTGGCACACATGAACCAGCAGAGGGAAATCGGAGATTGTAGGTTGACTCCTGGCAAGCTCATTAGCTGTTTTGCCTGTCAAAGCTTGGTTTTCGCCAACACTGTTTGACAGAGTTTCCAGTACTAAACAGTCCAGCTGAGTGAGAGAACCCAGTGCTGTGATCGAATAGTGATTGGTACTCTGCCTTTCGGCCGCAGGAACCCTGTTTCAAATCCGTGTCACGGCACTTCTGGATTCCCTGACATTTTGAGAAGATTCTAATTCATATCCCTCTGCTGGTTCAACTATTTTCAACCGTGGCACACATGAACCAGCAGCGGGAAGTAGGAGATTCTACGTTCGACTCCTGGCTGGCCTGTAAGATGTTTTGCTTGTAGAAGCTTGCCTTTGGCTATCACTGTTGGACAGACATTCTGGCACAAGACAGTCCAGTTGACTGAGGGATACCAGTGCCGTGATCGTATAGTGGTTACTACTCTGCATTGTGGCCGCAGGAAACCTGTTTCAAATCGGTGTCACGGCACCTCTGGATTCCCCTACATTTTAAGAAGATTCCAAATCAATTCCCTCTGCTGGTTCAACTATTTTCAACCGTGGCACACATGAACCAGCAGAGGGAAATAGGAGATTCTAGGTTCGACTCCTGGCTAGCTTGTAAGCTGTTTTGCCTGTAGAAGCTTGGTTTTCTCCAACACTGTTTGACAGCGTTTCCAGTACTAAACAGTCCAGCTGAGTGAGAGAACCCAGTGCTGTGATCGAATAGTGATTGGTACTCTGCCTTTCGGCCGCAGGAACCCTGTTTCAAATCCGTGTCACGGCACTTCTGGATTCCCCTACATTTTAAGAAGATTCTAAATCAATTCCCTCTGCTGGTTCAACTATTTTCAACCGTGGCACACATGAACCAGCAGAGGGAAATCGGAGATTGTAGGTTGACTCCTGGCTAGCTCGTTAGCTGTTTTGCCTGTCAAAGCTTGGTTTTCGCCAACACTGTTTGACAGAGTTTCCAGTACTAAACAGTCCAGCTGAGTGAGAGAACCCAGTGCTGTGATCGAATAGTGATTGGTACTCTGCCTTTTGGCCGCAGGAACCCTGTTTCAAATCCGTGTCACGGCACTTCTGGATTCCCAGACATTTTGAGACGATTCTAACTCATATCCCTCTGCTGGTTCAACTATTTTCAACCGTGGCACACATGAACCAGCAGAGGGAAGTAGGAGATTCTAGGTTCGCCTCCTGGCTAGCTTGTAAGCTGTTTTGCCTGTAGAAGCTTGGCTTTGGCTATCACTGTTGGACAGACATTCCATTACTAGACAGTCCAGTTGACTGAGGCAACCCAGCGCCGTGATCGTATAGTGGTTAGTACTCTGCGTTGTGGCCGCAGGAACCCCGGCTCGAATCCGGGTCACGGGAACTCTGAATTCCCTTACCTTTTGTGAAGATTCCCAATGATTTTCCTGTGCTTGTTCAGCTCTTTTCAACAGCGGCACACACGAACCCTAGTCTGCAGCCTAGGGCGAGTGGCGCAATGGATAAAGCGCCTGACTACGGATCAGGAGATTCTAGGTTCGACTCCTGACTGTTTTGCCTGTAGTAGCTTGGCTTTCGCCAACACTGTTTGACAGAGCTTCCAGGTCTCGACAGTCCAGTTGAACCAAGCGCTGTGATCTTATAGTGGTCAGTATTCTGCGTTGTGACCGTAGGAACTCCGGCTCACGGCACCTCTGAATTCCCCTAGCTTTTGAGAAGATTCTAACTGACTAAATGTTCACCTCATTTTAAGTGTGGCACACATTAACTCAAAGCTTGAGATTAGGGCTAGTGGTGCAATGGATGAAGCTCCTGACGACAGATCACGAGCTTCTAGTCCTGACTCCTGGCTAGCATGTCAGCTGTTCTGCCTGTACTCGCTTGGCTTTGGCTAACACTGTTGGACAGACATTCCAGTACTAGACAGTCCAGTTGACTCAGAGAACCCAGTGCTGTGATCGTATCGTGGTTATTATTCTGTGTATTGTCACGGCACCTCTGAATTCCCCTACCTTTTGAGAAGATTCGGACTTCCCTCTGCTTGTTCAACTCATTTTAAGTGTGGCACACATGAAGTCAAAACTTGAGATTAGGGCTAGTGGTGAAATGGATGAAGCTCCTGAGGACAGATGACGAGCTTCTAGGTTTGACTCCTGGCTAGCTTGTCAGTTGTTTTCGGCTGTAGCAGCCTGGCTTTGGCTAACACTGTTGGACAGACATTCTGGTACAAGACAGTCCAGTTGACTGAGGGATACCAGTGCCGTGATCATATAGTGGTTACTACTCTGCATTGTGGCCGCAGGAAACCTGTTTAAAATCCGTGTCACGGCACCTCTGGATTCCCCTACATTTTAAGAAGATTCTAAATCAATTCTCTCTGCTGGTTCAACTATTTTCAACCGTGGCACACATGAAGCAGCAGAGGGAAATCGGAGATTGTAGGTTTGACTCCTGGCTAGCTCGTTAGCTGTTTTGCCTGTAAAAGGTTGGTTTTCGCCAACACTGTTTGACAGAGTTTCCAGTACTAGACAGTCCAGCTGAGTGAGAGAACCCAGTGCTGTGATCGAATAGTGATTGGTACTCTGCCTTGTGGCCACAGGAACCCTGTTTCAAATCCATGTCACGGCACTTCTGGATTCCCTGACATTTTGAGAAGATTCTAACTCATACCTCTCTGCTGGTTCAACTATTTTCAACCGTGGCACACATGAACCAGCAGAGGGAAGTAGGAAATTCTAGGTTCGACTCCTGACTAGCTTGTAAGCTGTTTTGCCTGTAGAAGCTTGGCTTTGGCTAGCACTGTTGGACAGACATTCCATTACTAGACAGTCCAGTTGACTGAGGCAACCCAGCGCCGTGATCGTATAGTGGTTAGTACTCTGCGTTGTGGCCGCAGGAACCCTGGTTCGAATCCGGGTCACGGCAACTCTGAACTCCCTCATGTTTTGGGAAGATTCCCAATGATTTCCCTGTGCTTGTTCATCTCTTTTCAACAGCGGCACACACGAACCCTAGTCAGCAGCTTAGGGCTAGTGGCGCAATGGATAACGCGCCTGACTACGGATCAGGAGATTCTAGGTTCGACTCCTGGCTAGCTCGTCGACTGTTTTGCCTGTAGTAGCTTGGCTTTCGCCAACACTGTTTGACAGTTTCCAGGTCTCGACAGTCCAGCTCCTGACGACAGATCACGAGCTTCTAGTCTTGACTCCTGGCGAGCATGTCAGCTGTTTTGCCTGTACTCGCTTGGCTTTGGCTAACACTGTTGGACAGACGTTCCAGTACTAGACAGTCCAGTTGACTGAAAGAACCCAGTGCTGTGATCGTATCGTGGTTATTATTCTGTGTATTGTCACGGCACCTCTGAATTCCCCTACCTTTTGAGAAGACTCGGACTTCCTTCTGCTCGGTCAACTCATTTTAAGTGTGGCACACATGAAGTCAAATCTTGAGAATAGGGCTAGTGGTGAAATGGATGAAGCTCCTGACGCCAGATCACGAGCTTCTAGGTTTGACTCCTGGCTAGCTTGTCAGTTGTTTTCGGCTGGAGCAGCCTGGCCTTGGCTAACACTGTTGGACAGACATTCTGGTACAACACAGTCCAGTTGACTGAGGGATACCAGTTCCGTGATCGTATAGTGTTTACTACTCTGCATTGTGGCCGCAGGAAACCTGTTTCAAATCCGTGTCACGGCACCTCTGGATTCACCTACATTTTAAGAAGATTCTAAATCAATTCCCTCTGCTGGTTCAACTATTTTCAACCGTGGCACACATGAACCAGCAGAGGGAAATCGGAGATTGTAGGTTGACTCCTGGCTAGCTCGTTAGCTGTTTTGCCTGTCAAAGCTTGGTTTTCGCCAACACTGTTTGACAGTTTCCAGGTCTCGACAGTCCAGCTCCTGACGACAGATCACGAGCTTCTAGTCTTGACTCCTGGCGAGCATGTCAGCTGTTTTGCCTGTACTCGCTTGGCTTTGGCTAACACTGTTGGACAGACGTTCCAGTACTAGACAGTCCAGTTGACTGAAAGAACCCAGTGCTGTGATCGTATCGTGGTTATTATTCTGTGTATTGTCACGGCACCTCTGAATTCCCCTACCTTTTGAGAAGACTCGGACTTCCTTCTGCTCGGTCAACTCATTTTAAGTGTGGCACACATGAAGTCAAATCTTGAGAACAGGGCTAGTGGTGAAATGGATGAAGCTCCTGACGCCAGATCACGAGCTTCTAGGTTTGACTCCTGGCTAGCTTGTCAGTTGTTTTCGGCTGGAGCAGCCTGGCCTTGGCTAACACTGTTGGACAGACATTCTGGTACAAGACAGTCCAGTTGACTGAGGGATACCAGTTCCGTGATCGTATAGTGTTTACTACTCTGCATTGTGGCCGCAGGAAACCTGTTTCAAATCCGTGTCACGGCACCTCTGGATTCACCTACATTTTAAGAAGATTCTAAATCAATTCCCTCTGCTGGTTCAACTATTTTCAACCGTGGCACACATGAACCAGCAGAGGGAAATCGGAGATTGTAGGTTGACTCCTGGCTAGCTCGTTAGCTGTTTTGCCTGTCAAAGCTTGGTTTTCGCCAACACTGTTTGACAGAGTTTCCAGTACTAAACAGTCCAGCTGAGTGAGAGAACCCAGTGCTGTGATCGAATAGTGATTGGTACTCTGCCTTTTGGCCGCAGGAACCCTGTTTCAAATCCGGGTCACGTCACTTCTGGATTCCCTGACATTTTGAGACGATGGTAACTCATATCCCTCTGCTGGTTCAACTATTTTCAACCGTGGCACACATGAACCAGCAGAGGGAAGTAGGAGATTCTAGGTTCGACTCCTGGCTAGCTTGTAAGCTGTTTTGCCTGTAGAAGCTTGGCTTTGGCTATCACTGTTGAACAGACATTCCATTACTAGACAGTCCAGTTGACTAAGGAAAGCCAGCGCCGTGATCGTATAGTGGTTAGTACTCTGCGTTGTGGCCGCAGGAACCCCGGTTCGAATCTGGGTCACGGCAACTCTGAATTCCCTTACCTTTTGTGAAGATTCCCAATGATTTTCCTGTGCTTGTTCAGCTCTTTTCAACAGCGGCACACACGAACCCTAGTCTGCAGCCTAGGGCGAGTGGCGCAATGGGTAAAGCGCCTGACTACGGATCAGGAGATTCTAGGTTCGCCTCCTGACTGTTTTGCCTGTAGTAGCTTGGCTTTCGCCAACACTGTTTGACAGAGCTTCCAGGTCTCGACAGTCCAGTTGAACCAAGCGCTGTGATCTTATAGTGGTCAGTATTCTGCGTTGTGACCGTAGGAACTCCGGCTCACGGCACCTCTGAATTCCCCTAGCTTTTGAGAAGATTCTAACTGACTAAATGTTCACCTCATTTTAAGTGTGGCACACATTAACTCAAAGCTTGAGATTAGGGCTAGTGGTGCAATGGATGAAGCTCCTGACGACAGATCACGAGCTTCTAGTCCTGACTCCTGGCTAGCATGTCAGCTGTTCTGCCTGTACTCGCTTGGCTTTGGCTAACACTGTTGGACAGACATTCCAGTACTAGACAGTCCAGTTGACTCAGAGAACCCAGTGCTGTGATCGTATCGTGGTTATTATTCTGTGTATTGTCACGGCACCTCTGAATTCCCCTACCTTTTGAGAAGATTCGGACTTCCCTCTGCTTGTTCAACTCATTTTAAGTGTGGCACACATGAAGTCAAAACTTGAGATTAGGGCTAGTGGTGAAATGGATGAAGCTCCTGAGGACAGATGACGAGCTTCTAGGTTTGACTCCTGGCTAGCTTGTCAGTTGTTTTCGGCTGTAGCAGCCTGGCTTTGGCTAACACTGTTGGACAGACATTCTGGTACAAGACAGTCCAGTTGACTGAGGGATACCAGTGCCGTGATCATATAGTGGTTACTACTCTGCATTGTGGCCGCAGGAAACCTGTTTAAAATCCGTGTCACGGCACCTCTGGATTCCCCTACATTTTAAGAAGATTCTAAATCAATTCTCTCTGCTGGTTCAACTATTTTCAACCGTGGCACACATGAAGCAGCAGAGGGAAATCGGAGATTGTAGGTTTGACTCCTGGCTAGCTCGTTAGCTGTTTTGCCTGTAAAAGGTTGGTTTTCGCCAACACTGTTTGACAGAGTTTCCAGTACTAGACAGTCCAGCTGAGTGAGAGAACCCAGTGCTGTGATCGAATAGTGATTGGTACTCTGCCTTGTGGCCACAGGAACCCTGTTTCAAATCCATGTCACGGCACTTCTGGATTCCCTGACATTTTGAGAAGATTCTAACTCATACCTCTCTGCTGGTTCAACTATTTTCAACCGTGGCACACATGAACCAGCAGAGGGAAGTAGGAAATTCTAGGTTCGACTCCTGACTAGCTTGTAAGCTGTTTTGCCTGTAGAAGCTTGGCTTTGGCTAGCACTGTTGGACAGACATTCCATTACTAGACAGTCCAGTTGACTCAGGAAACCCAGTCCCGTGATCGTATAGTGGTTAGTGCTCTGCGTTGTGGCCGCAGGAAACCAGGTTCGAATCTGAGTCACGGCAACTCTGATTTACTCTTAAATTTTGGGAAGATTCCCAATGACTTCCGCGTGCTTGTTCAGCTATTTTCAACAGCGGCACACACGAACCCTAGTCTGCAGCTTAGGGCTAGTGGCGCAATGGATAACGTGCCTGACTACAGATCAGGAGATTCTAGGTTCGACTCCTGGCTAGTTCGTCGACTGTTTTGCCTCTAGTAGCTTGGCTTTAGCCAACACTGTTTGACAGAGTTTCCAGGTCTGGACAGTCCAGTTGAACCAAGCGCTGTGATGCTATAGTGGTTAGTATTCTGCGTTGTGCCCGTAGGAACTCCGGCTCACGGCACCTCTGAATTCCCCTAGCTTTTGAGAAGATTCTAACGGACTAAATGTTCACCTCATTTTAAGTGTGGCACACATTAACTCAAAGCTTGAGATTAGGGCTAGTGGTGCAATGGATGAAGCTCCTGACGACAGATCACGAGCTTCTAGTCCTGACTCCTGGCTAGCATGTCAGCTGTTTTGCCTGTACTCGCTTGGCTTTGGCTAACACTGTTGGACAGACGTTCCAGTACTAGACAGTCCAGTTGACTGAGACAACCCAGTGCCGTGATCGTTTCGTGGTTAGTACTCTGCGTTGTGGCCGCAGGAACCCCGGTTCGAATCCGGGTCACGGCAACTCTGAATTCCCTTACCTTTTGGGAAGATTCCCAACTATTTCCCTGTGCTTGTTCAGCTCTTTTCAACACACACACAGGAATTTGGCTTTCGCCAACACTGTTTGACAGAGTTTCCAGGTCTCGACAGTCCAGTTGAACCCAGCGCTGTGATCCTATAGTGGTTAGTATTCTGCGTTGTGACCCTAGGAACTCCGGCTCACGGCACCTCTGAATTCCCCTAGCTTTTGAGAAGATTCTAACTGACTAAATGTTCACCTCATTTTAAGTGTGGCACACATTAACTCAAAACTTGAGATTAGGGCTAGTGGTGCAATGGATGAAGCTCCTGACGAAAGATCACGCGCTTCTACGTTTGACTCCTGGCTAGCATGTCAGCTGTTTTACCTGTACTCGCTTGCTTTGGCTAACACTGTTGGACAGACATTCCAGTACTAGACAGTCCAGTTGACTGAGAGAACCCAGTGCTGTGATCGTATCGTGGTTAGTATTCTGTGTATTGTCACAGCACCTCTGAATTCCCCTACCTTTTGAGAAGATTCGGACTTCCCTCTGCTTGTTCAACTCATTTTAAGTGTGGCACACATGAAGTCAAAACTTGAGATTAGGGCTAGTGGTGAAATGGATGAAGCTCCTGAGGACAGATGACGAGCTTCTAGGTTTGACTCCTGGCTAGCTTGTCAGTTGTTTTCGGCTGTAGCAGCCTGGCTTTGGCTAACACTGTTGGACAGACATTCTGGTACAAGACAGTCCAGTTGACTGAGGGATACCAGTGCCGTGATCATATTGTGGTTACTACTCTGCATTGTGGCCGCAGGAAACCTGTTTAAAATCCGTGTCACGGCACCTCTGGATTCCCCTACATTTTAAGAAGATTCTAAATCAATTCTCTCTGCTGGTTCAACTATTTTCAACCGTGGCACACATGAACCAGCAGAGGGAAATCGGAGATTGTAGGTTTGACTCCTGGCTAGCTCGTTAGCTGTTTTGCCTGTAAAAGCTTGGTTTTCGCCAACACTGTTTGACAGAGTTTCCAGTACTAGACAGTCCAGCTGAGTGAGAGAACCCAGTGCTGTGATCGAATAGTGATTGGTACTCTGCCTTGTGGCCACAGGAACCCTGTTTCAAATCCATGTCACGGCACTTCTGGATTCCCTGACATTTTGAGAAGATTCTAACTCATACCTCTCTGCTGGTTCAACTATTTTCAACCGTGGCACACATGAACCAGCAGAGGGAAGTAGGAAATTCTAGGTTCGACTCCTGACTAGCTTGTAAGCTGTTTTGCCTGTAGAGGCTTGGCTTTGGCTAGCACTGTTGGACAGACATTCCATTACTTGACAGTTCAATTGACTGAGGAAACCCAGTGCTGTGATCGTATCGTGGTTAGTACTCTGTGTTGTGGTCGCAGGAACCCCGGTTCGAATCTGGGTCACGGCAACTCTGATTTCCCTGAACTTTTGGGAAAATTCTCAATGACTTCCCCGTGCTTGTTCAGCTCTTTTCAACAGCGGCACACACGAACCCTAGTCTGCAGCTTAGGGCTAGTGGCGCAATGGATAACGCGCCTGACTACGGATCAGGAGATTCTAGGTTCGACTCCTGGCTAGCTTGTCGACCGTTTTGCCTGTAGTAGCTTAGCTTTCGCCAACACTGTTTGACAGAGTTTCCAGGTCTCGACAGTCCAGTTGAACCCAGCGCTGTGATCCTATAGTGGTTAGTATTCTGCGTTGTGACCGTAGGAACTCTGGCTCACGGTACCTCTGAATTCCCCTAGCTTTTGAGAAGATTCTAACTGACTAAATGTTGACCTAATTTTAAGTGTTGCACACATTAACTCAAAGCTTGAGATTAGGGCTAGTGGTGCAATGGATGAAGCTCCTGACGACAGATCACGAGCTTCTAGTCTTGACTCCTGGCTAGCATGTCAGCTGTTTTGCCTGTATTCGCTTGGCTTTGGCTAACACTGTTGGACAGACGTTCCAGTACTAGACAGTCCAGTTGACTGAGACAACCCAGTGCTGTGATCGTATAGTGGTTAGTACTCTGTGTTGTGGCCGCAGGAACCCCGGTTCGAATCCGGGTCACGGCAACTCTGAATTCCCTTACCTTTTGGGAAGATTCCCAATGATTTCCCTGTGCTTGTTCACCTCTTTTCAACACACACACAGTAGCTTGGCTTTCGCCAACACTGTTTGACAGAGTTTCCAGGTCTCGACAGTCCAGTTGAACCCAGCGCTGTGATCCTATAGTGGTTAGTATTCTGCGTTGTGACCGTAGGAACTCTGGCTCACGGTACCTCTGAATTCCCCTTGCTTTTGAGAAGATTCTAACTGACTAAATGTTGACCTAATTTTAATTGTGGCACACATTAACTCAAAGCTTGAGATTAGGGCTAGTGGTGCAATGGATGAAGCTCCTGACGACAGATCACGAGCTTCTAGTCTTGACTCCTGGCTAGCATGTCAGCTGTTTTGCCTGTATTCGCTTGGCTTTGGCTAACACTGTTGGACAGACGTTCCAGTACTAGACAGTCCAGTTAACTGAGACAACCCTGTGCCGTGATCGTATAGTGGTTAGTACTCTGCGTTGTGGCTGCAGGAACCCCGGTTCGAATCCGGGTCACGGCAACTCTGAATTCCCTTACCTTTTGGGAAGATTCCCAATGATTTCCCTGTGTTTGTTCAGCTCTTTTCAACACACACACAGTAGCTTGGCTTTCGCCAACACTGTTTGACAGAGTTTCCAGGTCTCGACAGTCCAGTTGAACCCAGCGCTGTGATCCTATAGTGGTCAGTATTCTGCGTTGTGACCGTAGGAACTCCGGCTCACGGCACCTCTGAATTCCCCTAGCTTTTGAGAAGATTCTAACTGACTAAATGTTCACCTCATTTTAAGTGTGGCACACATTAACTCAAAATTTGAGATTAGGGCTAGTGGTGCAATGGAAGAAGCTCCTGACGACAGATCACGAGCTTCTAGTCTTGACTCCTGGCTAGCATGTCAGCTGTTTTGCCTGTATTCGCTTGGCTTTGGCTAACACTGTTGGACAGACGTTCCAGTACTAGACAGTCCAGTTGACTGAGAGAACCCAGTGCTGTGATCGTATCGTGGTTAGTATTCTGTGTATTGTCACTGCACCTCTGAATTCCCCTAGCTTTTGAGAAGATTCTAACTGACTAAATGTTCACCTCATTTTAAGTGTGGCACACATTAACTCAAAACTTGAGATTAGGGCTAGTGGTGCAATGGATGAAGCTCCTGACGAAAGATCACGCGCTTCTACGTTTGACTCCTGGCTAGCATGTCAGCTGTTTTACCTGTACTCGCTTGGCTTTGGCTAACACTGTTGGACAGACATTCCAGTACTAGACAGTCCAGTTGACTGAGAGAACCCAGTGCTGTGATCGTATCGTGGTTAGTATTCTGTGTATTGTCACGGCACCTCTGAATTCCCCTACCTTTTGAGAAGATTCGGACTTCCCTCTGCTTGTTCAACTCATTTTAAGTGTGGCACACATGAAGTCAAAACTTGAGATTAGGGCTAGTGGTAAAATGGATGACGCTCCAGAGGACAGATGACGAGCTTCTACGTTTGACTCCTGACTAGCTTGTCAGTTGTTTTCGGCTCTAGCAGCCTGGCTTTGGCTAACACTGTTGGACAGACATTCCATTACTAGACAGTCCAGTTGACTGAGGGATACCAGTGCCGTGATCATATAGCGGTTACTACTCTGCATTGTGGCCGCAGGAAACCTGTTTAAAATCCGTGTCACGGCACCTCTGGATTCTCCTACATTTTAAGAAGATTCTAAATCAATTCCCTCTGCTGGTTCAACTATTTTCAACCGTGGCACACATGAACCAGCAGAGGGAAATCGGAGATTGTAGGTTTGACTCCTGGCTAGCTCGTTAGCTGTTTTGCCTGTAAAAGGTTGGTTTTCGCCAACACTGTTTGACAGAGTTTCCAGTACTAGACAGTCCAGCTGAGTGAGAGAACCCAGTGCTGTGAATGAATAGTGATTGGTACTCTGCCTTTTGGCCGCAGGAACCCTGTTTCAAATCCGTGTCACGGCACTTCTGGATTCCCTGACATTTTGAGAAGATTCTAACTCATATCCCTCTGCTGGTTCAACTATTTTCAACCGTGGCACACATGAACCAGCAGAGGGAAGTAGGAAATTCTAGGTTCGACTCCTGACTAGCTTGTAAGCTGTTTTGCCTGTAGAAGCTTGGCTTTGGCTATCACTGTTGGACAGACATTCCATTACTAGACAGTCCAGTTGAGTGAGGAAACCCAGTGCCGGGATCGTATAGTGGTTAGTACTCTGCGTTGTGGCCGCAGGAACCCAGGTTCAAATAATGGTCACGGCAACTCTGATTTCCCTTACCTTTTGGGAAGATTCCCAATGACTTCCCCGTGCTTGTTCAGCTCTTTTCAACAGCGGCACACACGAACCTTAGTCTGCAGCTTAGGGCTAGTGGCCGCACCTTGCGCCGATTGGCCTGCCCACGTATACCTAACGTATCCTAAAGTAATCCTAACATATCATAACGTTTCCTAATGCATGTCCGATATATCCGAATGTTTTTCATAACTAAAGCTAACACTTCCGCGGGGGAAAGGCATAAGTGCCAATCGAGAGAGCGGATGGAGCGAGCGGGTCGACGTAGCACAGCCAATCACGAGTAAATGCGAAGATGACCGGCGAGTGTGTCATAGTCAGCGCAGCCAGTCACGAGCGAGTGCTGAAGAATAGCGCCAAGCAAGTCCAAGTCTGCGCAGCCAATCACGAGCGTGGCCCCATTGGAGAAGAGCAGCATACTTTCACCGTTGTCGAAGCACTTTACCTGGAGACACTTTTTGTGTTTTTTCTTCATTGTCCTCCAACGACATCCCCGACGTAAAACGCAGAAAGTCAATAAACAAGTAAGCAAATTTGCCAATATTTTTGCTTGTGCTTTGCATGAAATGTACAGGTTTTCAAACATATTAGCAATCCTGGCTCAAACATCATCGTTAGCCGTGGATAGACGTCCAATCCATTTTGACTGATAGTGGGGTGGGGAGGCAAGTAAAAATAATTAGCGCCGTCAATGGCACTGAAGCAGTCATTTAAGCCTGCGCATTTACAGCCACTCCTCTCACTCGAAATAAATTGGACGTCTACCTAGTCAATTGCAGCAAATGGGTTAAATAACGTTTTCTTTGACCTTTTGTTTTCTTTATGAACCCTGCTGCTTTGAATATTAAATTTTTTCATCTCTTTCACCATTGGCCCACTTTCAAGTGCAGCTGATTTTGAGAAGCTCCAGATACATAAGCACAAACTGGTAAACACACAGCAACTAACACTATGGTTATGTAGCTTGAAGGTAGGACATGTGTAAAATGTAAACTTAGGAGCATGTTCTTTTTCCGTCCTTCCTTTAAAGTAAAAACTTAAACTAAAAATATTATTATTATTATTAAGTACAAACCCGCTTTTGAGTAAATTGTCGAATCCCTGTTTATAATGTTGGACTGATCAATTGATTAATCTTCATGAATTGCATTTATATTAAGATTATTAATGCATCAATATTATTTCTTTATGGTCAGCGTTTTTTATATTTCTGTTTTGTCTGCAGGAATGACAAAGACTGGAAAGCCAGATTCCTATTGGGCAGGAATAATGTCCCTTTATTCCAAAGGAAAACATCGGTTTTCCACAGGCCAAAGGCCAGGAAGCAAGAGATGGAGGGCTGTCCTGCAACGGATCGAATTATGTCCCTTGACACCTGCTTTTAACCAGGCTGCAAAAAAAATTAATATATTTGGGAGACCAATAGCATGTAATTGTGGATATCATCTTGAGGTAAGCCTGTACAGAAAAATGCAGTCACGTTGTTGGTTGTGCGCTTGTTGTACACCAATGTTAATATTATCCTTGCTATTATTTCTGTAGTGTCAGTCTGAAGTTAAAATGTCTCCACAGTCAGGGCAAACCCCCATGGCCTCACCAAACCAGGATGCTGAGACCAGTTCAGCTGCGCAGACACAAGCCGTCCAAACTGATGGCGATCAACAAAGATCATCTGTGCAGACAGGGCTCAAATACATGGCCTCTTCCCAGGTGCCATGTATAGTTAATTCCCAGCCCATAGCGACAGAATCGGCTAAAAAGCTGGATATATTAACATGCGGCCTGTGTGACAAGACTAGAGTTTACTCTTCATCTGTCAGACTATCATGTCAAGGAGAGTTGTGAGCAGTGCGGTGTTCAAGTGTGGGCGGCACTAGGACTGGCTGAACACATTGAAACCTTTCACACAGTTTTAAGTGATGCACCATGTCCAGCGCCACTGGCATCTCTTGCCCCACAGGCAGCTCAAGCACAGCCTGCGTCTTCAGCACCTCAAGCACTTCAAGCACAGTCTGCATCTTCAGCACCACAGGCAGCTCAAGCACAGCCTGCATCTTCAGCACCACGAGCACCTCAAGCACAGCCTGCATCTTCAGCACCACGGGCACCTCAAGCACAGCCTGCGTCTTCAGCACCACAAGCACCTCAAGCACAGCCTGCATCTTCAGCACCACGGGCACCTCAAGCACAGCCTGCGTCTTCAGCACCACAAGCACCTCAAGCACAGCCTGCGTCTTCAGCACCTGGGAGAACATCTATTGTACTGCAGCCTCCTCGTGTTGATTGGGTACACTTTCTTCCCGAGCAGTTCCGCAGAGTAATTAAACCTGGTGACCTAGAGTGGATTGCACAGTGTCTTTATGATCGAACGGGCCAGTACAAGCAAGACTTCTCAGCTAATTGGTTCCATCCTCCAGCTCCCCCAAAACCAACCACATTACCTCCAGATCCACAGAGTTACTTCCGACAAAGAATGTTCCTATGGGCTCCCATGAGAATGTGGGGCATCCCGCTAAGGTGCCCGAGCTGTAAAGGCATGATGCAGCACTCTGGCATCTATACAAGGGTAAGGGAAGTAATTGATGTGGATACCCGGTACTATCTGGTGGGAGGTGACTACCCCCGCTGCAGAAATGCCAAATGTAAAACCCCTCTATGTCCATGGAGCCCTGAGATTCTTGAACAACTGCATGCTTCCCATAGAAACAAATTCCCAGCAGTACTCACAGCTCACCATGCTCTGGACAAGAAATGCATGACCTTGTTGAAGCCAAGAAATGTGGGAAACAGCTCCAGCTATCTCCACCAGGCACTACAGGAGCTTCACAGCGAGGACTGGGCACCGCGTGCAACTGACTATCTTGCTGACTGTGAACTTCACAGGAAATCGGTGCTTACTCAGTCCTCAGCTTTTTATGCTGACCCACCACCCTTTTGCCCACTGCCACTAGCCCAGTGGTTTGAGACTGCCCATGCAGTTGAGATTCAGAGCCATGAAAGGGAGATGAGGGCTATGATTACGTCCACATATGGTCGCATCCTGAAGCTGGACTCAACCAAGAGGGTATGAATTGAGGCTATATAAATATAAGTTTACAATTATACGATATATTATGATCTCGTTGACTTACACTGTACTTAAGACATGCATGGGCACAATGTCTGAGGATCATGACGATGATGAGGTGAGTGCAAATTGCTTGTTTTTTTTCTTTAAAATAAATTACAATTCAGTTTAATTTACCGTTCTTTTATCTTGCAGTTCTCTGATAACATATGTGTTGTGGACAGCAATTGTAAGGTAACTATAGCATATCATTAAAATCCTAGATATATTTGGTTTGCTTTGCACCAGCTGTTTTTTTTTCTTTAACATTAAACAAGTTTTTTTTTTCTTTTTAAATTTCAGGTGGTTTGCCCAATCTGCACGAAAGAATTCCCAGAAGACGAGATTACAGTCCATGCGAGCGTATGTGGAGAGAGGTAATCGGCTTTGTCCGGCTGGTTGTATAATTACCATTCCCATAGACTAAGGTCCGTATATACGTAGTCTAAATGACCTTAAGAACGTCTGTATACTAGAGCTGGGAATCTTTGGGCACCTAACGATTCGATTACGATTCAGAGGCTCCGATTCGATTATAAAACGATTATTGATGCGCCCCCCTCTTTTTTTTTTTTTTTTTTATGTTTTGTACATTAGTTCCAAAATTGTTCAAAAATACTCTCAGGCTAAACCAAACTACTATTATAGTATCAAGTTAACATATAGCAGTAAAAAAATATACAAGAATAACAGTAAATAAAAAAACTCCAGTCCCCATTCTGTTTCAGCAGCTTTAAACTACATTCAATTAATTCAATGTTGTGACTCAACCGTTAAAGTTGTTAAAATTGCTCCCGTTATTCCATAATTTCCCTTTTGTCTACTTTCGATATGTGAAAGTTTGAAAACTATTTTAAAGATAGATTCAAGTCAATATTTTACCGATTTAGGAGTATTTTAGATAAAAAGTTAATTAGGTTCGCTTGGAAGGTTACTGACGCCTGCATTTAGCTTTTTGTAGATGTGCTGCTAACGCTACCGAATCATTATTGCATCTAGTCCTATATAAATGATATCTACTGTAACATTATGTGGATGTACTTTGTAGCAGCTTTCGGCAGCAGTCAGGTATGTTGTTGTGTTTTTTTATCTCGTGGCATGAGTTGAGCTAGAGCCGTGAGTTGAGCATTGGCATTACCCGAGGGGCCGGGTAATGAGAAGCATGATGTTTAGTTACTCTCGCTTTGTTCCTCATTGCGTCCCGAAGACCGCGCGGCGCGTTGAGTGTGTTGTACTTCCGCTTTACTTCGCATATTTCGATAATCGGAATTTGGATGTTTGGGAATCGTTGTCGAATCTTCCACGGCTGAATCGCGAATAATCTAAGAATCGGAAATTTTGCACACCTCTACTGTATACTGTATGTACAGTGTCCAGTGTTTGAGACTGTTTCATGTGCAGGTTCGAATGCACGCTGTCTTCAGAGAAATGTCCAAGTACAAGTGCTCAACCTCAAGAGTCCAAACCAAAAAGGTAAGATGTATTAAGATGTCCTTTGCATGTGTTTATTTTTTGTAAACACGTTTTGTACCAACATTTACACTGTAAACATGTTTTCACCTGCACAAGAGCTAGCCATCACATACTTTCAAACTATTTTATTGTATACAAACTTTGTTGGAGTATTTGGAAGTGTAATAACATTTCCTCTCTTGTCCTCTTAAGTGAGGAGGATGTGCTGCTCCTTCTTGCACAACAAATTGACACCACAACAGAATTTAAACTGTGCGTGGACCGAGAAGACCTTCTGGACAGGGCTATTATCCAATGGAAAAGGAAGAAAGCTGCATCTCCTACCAGTGCTCTTAAGGTGGTCTATATAGGAGAGGCCGGTATTGATACAGGAGCACTCAGAAAAGAGTTTCTGACTGGTAGGTTGGTCATGTAAACAACAAAGATAACCAATTGATCATCAAAATCCATGTGACGCTCTTTTGCTTAAGAAATGATTTCAGGTATTGAAAATAGATTTTTCGAAGGAGCTGAGAACCAGGGAAAAAATCCCAAATACTCTGTAACTGATCTTGATAATGAGAATTTCAGGTTGGTAGCACTTCTTACCAATTGGTGTGTGTGTTTTATTTTTTTTTTGTAAGACTTTTTCTACCTTCCACACAGAACTATTGGTGAAATAATGGCAGTCAGTCTTGCTCAAGGTGGCCCACCTCCTGCTTTTTTGAATGAGTGGTGCTACAACTTCCTCTGCCTGGGAGAGATTGATTTTCACTCTTTGTCTAAGGATGATGTGGCTGATTCAGAGTCCTGTGTACTCATCAGCAGGGTGAGTGCTCTTAGGCATTGTTCAATAATAAAAAAAATTCTAATATACATACCTATTGTATTATTTGCATCATCTCTACATCTACATTGCACATTTCAGGTCCAAGATTCCACAGATGTCCAGTCTCTAATGACTTATGCTGATGAAATTATCAACTGCGGCTACACCAGCCAGATCAAACTGGACAGCAGGGAGAGGATCATTCGGTAAGTGTTTTAAGACAGTACTAACGTCATTTAATTTTAATAAAATTACCTTCTTACATTTCTCATTGGGATATCTCTCTCTCTGTGTGTGTGTGTGTGTATATACAGTACTGTGCAAAAGGTTTAGGCAGGACAGCCTAATCCCACATTCCTGTCTTGCCTGATAAAAGGAGACATTTTAAAATAAAATATAACTTTGACCATGAATGCGGGGAAAGGCTTGGAGACCACTTGGTGTGTTACCCAATTGTGAGTGCATGCACTCAGACTGTGACTTTTCCGATACAGCATCTTGGCACATACACGGAATTCAGAAGAATTATGAGTGAAGCGTTGCGATATGGTGGTGGATTCCACAGAGTGTAACAGGTTTAGCTATACACGGAAAAAAAACCCACAGGTTTTAAAGTTTTGTTATACATTTATTTGTTAATTTCACAGTTCTCAGAAATTTTGAATTCTATTGGCTGGAAATGTCTGTCAAAAAGTTTACTATAAGCAGCTAATGTTTCTAATAATGTTCATGTTCTAATGTCAGACATCTTGTGTAAATACTGTATGTAAAAGTCACGACCATGTGAGTGAGAATGTTCCAGAGGATCAAGAGTTCTCCGAAGTTCCTCCATGACTTCCATCCATTGGGCATGCGATGTCAGGAACGACAACAGCTCCATTTGAGTCCTGTTGCAGTAGGGCACTTTCCCAGTCAATGTCTGGGTCTTGAATTTCCTACAAGATCCAGAAAGACAAATGACTAAAGACTGTTATAAAAATATTGCACTGTTTTTTGTATTTTGTTTAAAAAATCCTGTTTCATTAGTCTGTTTATACTTAATATAGAAATTAAAACTGGTTATTGAACTGTTGCCAATGATCTTGTTCCTCTCATTCACTGCAACTAACAAAGGCATTACGGTTTGTTGGTGAAAATTGTCTGTGCCATCTAAACAAATCATAACCAGGTCAGACATAACCATATACACTATCACCTTGCCATACTTATGTGAAATAATTTTAATGATGTACCTCAAGTCTTTTCCCTTCATCTAGATGTTGATGTCCGAGACACCACAGCTGTTCTGGAGTGAGACCTCCTTCTGTCCTTAAAGAATGGTTATTCCACCCTCTTACGAAGGTGTCAAGGGCCGCCTGGACAAAGATGTAGTGCACACCAAATAGGTGTACCACATCAGAAATGTCAAGCAGGCCATCTTCCTCCAAAGAGTGTAGCACATCATGGTACTTGCTGGTGACCGCAACCCAGACGTCACGCCAAAGTCGCTCAATTCTAGAAAGAAATTTTAATTGGTCAACTTCAATTTATACTGCAATTTATGCTTTTATTGACCAATAATACAGCAACAACTACAATAATTAGGCATTCAAAATCTGCAATATTTATTTTAAAAAAAACAAAAACCTCTGATTGTATACACTCTTTCCAGAGATAAAGCTTGCTCTTCCTGTTCCCCTTGTAGAAAACATGTAGTATGCAATGTCCACATTTTCAACACCTTGATCCCCTCTGACCCTAAAATGAAAACATATTTTAACGACAATACATTTAATGATCCAACAAGGGTTGCATTAACTTAAGACATCAAATGAGGGTTATTTTTGCTAGTAAATGATTTTTTAAAAATATGACATCTAAAACAACCATTTATCTATGTGTTTTGGCAGAATACCTGGATGGTAAGCCATGAACCTGGGTTGATCTAATAAAGAATGCGAATGCTGTTGCTGCTTTGTTATTTGTTGCAGCATTCAAGTACATGATCTGCAATTTAAACACAAAACTGCATCTTTCAGCTGTTCCATCAGACTTATGGTTTACATCTTATAGTATTATATCATAAAACGATATACAAGTAGATCAGACATCTTTACACAAAGATGTACACTCAAACTAATTTGATCTGAAATACCTATACATACAGCTGCATGAATGATTAAACTTTGCAAGCAGGTGTTTGTTAATAGGGACCACATGCAACTTAAATTTGAAAGTAGCTACAAAAATATTTTTTTTTGTGTGCTTTCTGCAAAGCAATATGTAAGATATTTTTAAAGCATCTGTATTAGTTTGCTTAGATATTTAAGGCATTTGTTATTTGCTCACCTAAGATGCCTTGTACTTTATAATACAGATTTCTACTGGCAACTGCAATTTTTCTGTAAATAGCTTTGCTGCAAGCCTTACAAAGATGTTACTGTTCACCTAGAATGTTTGGTGTTAAACTTGGTGTTAAACTTATATAGCGCTTTTCCACCTTTCAAGGCGCTCAAAGCGCATTATTTTATATCTCAAAATAATGAGTAACAGACATATATCGTAACATTGACTTTTCATTAAATAATAATACGTCTGATATATTTATTCCACACAGTTAAATTGTCTTCTTAAAATTACACCCACACCTGTTCCCTCAAATATTCTAGAATCTATAAAAATGCAAATATTTCATTTCGGGTAAAAAAAAAAAAAAAAAAGGCAGTAGCCTACTGTTTCACATACATCATTCTGCACAGTTAAACTCAAGCATGTGTCTCGGGGAGCAAGGATAAATGAATTACCTTCCTTGAATAACCATCTACTCCACCAAAGACCACAATATTGTACCTGTTGAAGTAGGGAAAAAGACAATGTAACTACGACTGTTCTTATGATATGCCCCATACTTCAAACATTCAGTATGTAGCTATTTCCATTAACAGGCTATTTTACCTTATGAGTTTGTGATTTGTGTCGATGTGAACCAGAGAGAGAGGGCCTCAAACAGCATAACTTCTTCTCACAACACACCCTAGTTTTAAGAACCGTGAGAAGATCCCTGCTGCATCAACACGATGCATGGAGGCCATCATTCTCCACCACTGGATGCGGTGCCCCATTGAAACCAAATGGCCTTGAACCATTCGATAACCAGCATTTGGCATCTGACCTTTAATACCTGAAATAATGCCATCAAGCTCTGTGTCGGTCATTGTGCTGTATGATCCTTTTATAGATAAGCCAAATGACTGCATTCTTCTGTAAACAGTCCTACTCGAAACACCAAGGCATTTTGCAATGCAGGAGACCGGTAGATGTGTGTCCAGCAGACTTGTTATTTTTTCTCTCTCTATTACAATTTTTGGGTGACCAGGACCTGGACCAATTTCCAGTTGCTGTTCCACAATGGGTGCAGAGCTGACATTCGTTTCCCACTGAACAGCATGATGGAGGTTCTGTAGAGCTTCTGTAATTTCCGATAAACCGCCTATCTGTTCAGAGAATGATTCAAAAAGAATGAGGTGATGGCGAGTCAAGAACTCTAAATAATCCAAGTTAAGTGGTTGCTGGTTGATGGCAGACTGCAGTTTGGTAAGAAGTCCTTCCATCAACTGCTGTCTCAACAAGTTCTGTTGAACAGAAAGAACTCAGGTAATGAAGGAACATGATTATGCAGTCATATAGATATGCTGGTGGAAACAGTAAAAATGTCATCTGCACTCATCAGCCAAGTGTGGTAAGGTAATCACTGAAATAATTTGTTTTCAGTTCACAAGTGTGTCAAAGCATGACAGGACTACTTTGCCACATTTTTACTATTTACTTTGTCCACCTCTGTAACATCAGACATGACAAATGGAAGCTTGTAACGTTACACTTACAGTACCCCTTCTAGCATCATTGATGACTTGCAGCAAGTGCTTGAAAACCTTTTTCTTAGAGTTCAATAAATGCCAAACTATTCAGAGATGATTATGACTTAAGAGATGCATACCTACAAATCATATTTGACTGCAACACTAGAACATTTAAATCTTACATGAAGATAATCAAGACTGTTTTCTTTAATTTTGTTTATTTGTTTACTGGCAGAGAGAAATGTCCGACAACACTAAAGTACCTTCCTCAACCGTTATTTGTGGAAATAGAATGAATACTTGCCTAATCAAGATGTGAAACTATCTTGACATGAATTATTAGTTACTACTTGACATTACATTAACTAGAGGTAGCTAACGGCTAGTTTGCAACAATGGTTAAAAACTAACGTAAAAACAACTTTACAAATGTTTATAACACAGTTTGTTTAAAAAAAAAAAAAAAAAAAGGGAAGCACAAAGTAACGTTACTTACATGTGGCGGTTGTTGTTGTCGTTGCTGTTCGCCTGACGTTATTTCCCTTAACGGTTCCCAAAACAGAAAGGATTAAGTCTTCGTCAGTCACAGCAGGATGCTACCGTCTTAAAATATGAGGAAACCTAGATAAGGCAGGTCTAATATTACATCACTAAAGTACACGAGACAGTAATTAGGATAATAAATAGTGTCGTACGTTGTTTCAACGAAGTCGCCGTTCTCCCGTTGAAGTCAGTCACCTTTGCTTTTTCCGGGCGATTGCAACAAGTGATCTAATTGGAGGGCCAGTATACTTCCACCAGCTCTCTGATTGGTTGGCTTCGTGACACGTTGGTAACGCGTTTGCTCAACTCAGCGCGCAGAGAAAAAAAACGGCGAGCACTGGAATCGAGATACGGAGCGAGAGCAGGACGGGGGAACGTATGGAGATAGAATAGTGCCAAAAGAAGTGAGGTTGTAAAATGAAAATTATACCTGTAAAATGACCAATTTTAACTAAAAAACACTTGTATTTCCAAATTTTGCGTTGTGTAATGAAGGGGAAACGATATCGTCATCGCACACACCATATAACTGTTTGCATTAGTCTAACACATATATAGTCTAACACATACATATGGTACAGGTTTTCGTAGGCACCGTCTAACTGTTTGCATTAGGCTAACACACGTAATATAATTAATCAGGAAATGTGTATCATTTTCATATTTACGGTAGGACTACACTACTAATATAAAATAAATAGCACACCATAGTTTAAGGAGAAGAAATAAAGATACACAATGCCGTCTTATCACAAGAGTGACGCACATACTCGGGGAATCTGCTCTCAGCAAACTCCAAGGACAAAGCGCTTTGTCCTAAAACAAGCACCACCAGCCCGGACAGCAAAGTTGATAGCGGGCGTCCCAATCCGCGCACGAACCTAAACCGCCCAAAACCGGCCACAGCGGGGGCGGCCCCAAAGCAACGCCCAGAAACGCCTTCGACGAGACCCGCGTCAGCAAAGACTTCAAAAAGACTGGACACTGAGATAAGACGGATTTTCTTCTGCTCGGAAACATGTAGCCTTGTTTTGGATCCAGAATTGTCCCTCCGTCGTCTGTTTTTGCCTTGTCTTTGACCATTGTCGACGAATAAATTGTCAACCTGTTTTCGGCGAGTGTTCTTCAAGCTTTTGAAACATGGAGTCAGTGTGCAAAGGGTTAACACAGGAACGCGCGGAGTTTAGCTTCCTCCTGGCCTGGCTCCGCTCGGGGACGTCGAGTGGCGGAGCACATTTCCGTTCTGTTGCCGGCCTCCCCGTGCGGTTTGGGCTGGGAGGACTAAATTCCTTCAGTTGGTGACCCTGACGTGATGGTTTGACGACGTGATAGGCCCAGACGACGGAGGGGATGGACGAACGGCTGCGGAAGAGTCAACTGGAGCCCTTTTAGGTGCACCGCTAAAAGCCGAAAAGGTAAAAAGACGTTTTGTCATAATTTAAGGCGGGTGAAAGTTGGCTTGAAGCGACCTTCGACCATTTTGTGTTTTGTCTAACTGTGATTTGTGCATTCGGTTGAAGGAATAAGGGGAAACAAGTGTAGTGTAACATCAGTCTTCATTAGTCTTAGCACTAGAGGGGTAGATTCAGAAAGAGTGCAACATATACGCCATGCGTCGCGTAGTTTAGGCTGGGCGAAGAAAAAAAAAAAAAAAAAAAAAAAGAAAAAACAGGACAAGCTTAGGTTATTAGGAAGCGGTGTCCCCGGAGCCTCATTAAATTGCGAGAAACTTAACAACACAAAAGAGGTTGTGAGCCGCTGCCTGCGCCTGTCGCGCGCACTTGCGCGCGCACGTCTATGTGCGCTCGCAACCGCGCGACCCTCTCCATTCCTTTCCTACATACTAAAATACTATAATTATATCACAAATACTAAATAAAATGCTAAAATAAATATAGAAGAGGATCCTGCTAAAATAAAAAATAAAAGAACAATAATTTAGAAAATACTAAAAAAAAAAAAAAAAAAAAAAACACTCTAAGACTAAAAACTAAAAAACCATTAGCCAGTTACTGGCTACTCATTCCTAAATATTAAATAAAAGAACAATAATTTAGAAAATACTTAAACACCAATCTTCCGTGAACACCAGACCCCCACCCCTTTATCAACTTCACCCTCCCCACTCGCGCTTCCCAACCACAGGTTGGGACACAGCGTTTCCCTCCCGCTCAGGCTGGTTGGCTCCTAGACAACAGGTTGTTGTTTCCCGATTTGATGTGGTGGGACATACGTAATATATACATGCGCATGTATGCATATACATACAAAGATATGTGTATGGGATAGATATGGGCATGTATATTTGAGTATAGAGTAGATGCGACGACCCACTTTTTAAGTTAGATGAGGGGTCTGTTACGCGCAATATGTGTATGCATTTATATGTATATTTAGAGGTATACATATAAATTTGGATAGACATATACTTGTCCTGAAGGTTGTGGTGGTTTGGCTGGCGGGCAGCGTCAGGCCGGGCCAAAGCCACCGGGACTGGAACGTAGCGGTTCCGCACCTCAGGGCTGACGAGTCGGAGGTTTGAGAGCTGGGTTGTGGAGGCCCTAGGAAGTGGTCCCCCCTTAAAAAAGAATAAAGGTATTAAGCCCGCTGTTGGAAGTGACGCCCAACAGCAAAGAGGGCCTCGCTGCTTGCGGTAAGCAGAACAATAAACATGGCCATGAACACATTCGCCCAGCGGAGATTTAGGTCAGGGACCCGTGACAAATGGCTATATGAATGCGCTAAGGAGGGCTGTGAGGGTACAGGGAAGAAATTAGACGAGTTGTTGTGTCGTGTAGTCTCTTGTTAAAGTAAGTGGACGTTTTGTTTTGCTTAGTGTTGTTCGAAATGAAGCCGAAAAAATAGGAAGCGCCCCTGTTAACGTTCTGGGAGACAGCCGTTGGCATGGCGCCTGGAGTTGGGCTATCTGATTAGAAAAGAACACTGTGTTCAAAATAAGGAGGGCGGGCCGTCGGTGGCCCCTATTTGCAACATGGGGTCCTCGACGGCATCCGCTGGGTTGTTTGCCAAAATTGATTATAAGGGGAGGCTAGAATTGAAGCTGGGAATTTTCCAGTCCTTGTTTAACATTTTAAGATAAAATTGAGAGCCAAAAAAGGGACAATATGTAAAAAATTATAAAAAATCAGTAGATCTGATTAGAAAAGGAACACAGTGTTCAAAATGAGGTGCGCGGGCCGATGGGCGGGAGGCCCCTCTTGCTCTTGTTCAGGCCAAGCAGAGCAAGGAGGGCTGAAGTCCCTGGATGTTTGGTAAAGTTATAGATTTAAAAAAAAAAAAAAAAAAAAAAAAAAAAAAAAGCTTTTTCTAACAAGAAGATTTTTACTCACAAAAGAATGTAGAGAAACAAAAGAATATTAAAGTGATGCGTTCAACCACGAACTTACAATTATTAGAATAACAAACATGCAAACCGAACCAGCAAAGAACACCTTAAAATTAGTAACGGGGAATTGATATCATGGCTCGCTTCTAGTATGACGAATAGTTTGAAATGTAATTTTTAGGGGATTCAAGCATGATGAATATGGGGAAAGTGTCACTTTTGGATCACATGTTGATAGAATTGGCTGTCGTGAATTCAGCTGGGATCCAAAGAACAACAGGATAACTTTATTGATTTTAGTTTTGATATAAGAAGACAATTAAAATTGAACTAATTTTTGCTGTTATGAAAATAGAGTAGGAAATAAGTGGCCAACTTTGTCGAGACAGGCCATGACCAAAGTTAATTGACAAATTATCAAATAGGGGGCCACAATAAAACATGTAACAATGCAATATAAGAATTGTAAATATTTGAGCTAATTGACATTCATAACACCCCTTAAAGTAACTAGAACATCTTTGAGAAAAAAAAAAAAAAAAGCAAATGGTTCTTTCATAACACTTATCACGATTCCAAATTTACATCGGAGATAACGTTCCCAGAATGAGATAAATAGTAAGTCTTATTAGTTTTTATTTTTATCTTAACTTGGATATTTTCTTTTCATTGTTGACACTTGAAGGAAATAATTTCATTTAGTATATTTTCTTTTCCTTTTGCACTTTCGTAAAACTGATTTTGGAGTTATTTTGTAGTTCCGTTTAATTTGGAGTCTATAGAAGCTAATTTAAGTTTGAGATGCCTTGCCTAAAGGGTTAAAGTTTAGGAAAGAGCAAAGTTTTAAAGTGGGTCATCTCAAGCTCAAGTCTCTGGTTGTTTTGGTAAAACAATAGATAAGACAGTCCTTCCCTAGCCACTATTGACTCCCGGAAGAATGCGGAGGGAGAATCTCCTATATGTGTTAATTTTGATATACGGGACAATGTAAAAGTGGATTTAGGTTTTTAAAAAGACTTGAAAATGCCAGATTTCACTAAAATATAATCTTTTGGGTCACCTGCGGATAGAATTGGGCTATCCTTGCAAAAAAGAAATCAAGAAATGAATAAAATAAAATAGAAAAGGGGAATAAGACATTTTCACCAATTTCATGATCTGGGATGAAAAGACAAGACCAATG
This sequence comes from Corythoichthys intestinalis, assembly GCF_030265065.1. NCBI lineage: Eukaryota > Metazoa > Chordata > Actinopteri > Syngnathiformes > Syngnathidae > Corythoichthys > Corythoichthys intestinalis. Next base: position 37,933,033 of record NC_080413.1, read on the forward strand.
TAGGTAAATTTTGTGCTTTGAAATTATAGGGGAAATTAGCAACCAATTTTTTAAGAGAAAGACCACAGTAGGAATCGAATTAACAAATTACATAAGAGGGGAGGAATTAAATTTGAGAACGTAAACAAACACGGGCATCGTGCCAAATGCAATTTATTATGCTGGGGAAGTTGCTTATGTTAAAAGTTAAGAATAATACTCGAACGATACAACGATAATGAGACAGAATCTAGAGATGAGTTAATTTAATTTCAGAATACCTTTCCAAGTCTACTGCCTATAAATACAATTTCCCCAGTATAAGACAATTTTTATGTTTTCATTTTGGATTTTTGTTCTTGATCTTTTGATGAATTACTCTCATGTGATATTTTTCCATTCCTTTGGACACCTTTATGGAACAGATTTTTATTTTTAAGGACTTGAATAATATTTAAAAAAAACAAACAAAAAAGGAGGAGTGGAGAAAGTGTTGTTTAGTTCCATGTCTGTGCTAACTGTATTTTTCATATTTTTTTAGAATTTTTTCTAAAAATTCTATTCATCTATTTCTATTCTTTTCCATTTTTTATAAAAAGTCAAACTGGTTGACTTGCATTTATTCTATTGATCCTATTCACTGGTTTGTTATTTTGCAATTATTTTCGGGGGACCTAATTGTTTCACAAAAGGGGAGAAAGATACATATTTTGAATGACATAAGGAACAAAGGAAAAGGCATCACTTTCCAAGACATAAATATTTTAATTATTGCTGAGTGGCTTTGTTTGGGATCTGAATTGGACATGAGGGGTTTGTAAACTGGAAATAATAAGACATATAAATGTTTTTGTGTTGATTGTTGCAATGGGAACCATTGAACAGTTTAAACGTGTAGTAGACAACCACACACCGTAGAAATGAATGTACAACTCCCATCCTTTGACAAAATGATTCCTTGTGACTAGGGTTGTTGACGATCAATATTATTAAGCTTATTGGTAAAAAAAAAAAAAAAAAAAAAAAAAAAAAAAGGAGTTAGAATCTCAAATGATGGCATTTAGACCACCATAGGGGATAGTTTTTGATTTGGTCTAGATAATTGGGGTATCACACAAGCTGATGTAACTTGGGAATGATAACATGTACTGGGTATTCATAATGCACTTTGAGTAGTAGCTATGAGTGATATAGCCATGCTTACAATTGCAATTGTGGGCATGGCTAGAGGGGGTTAAGTGGGCCAAGATAACACCAACATTATTACTGAAAGTTAATATGGATGCGGACAACTGTAAATTTTTATTGACCTGTACAGTCTGTTCAACTCTAAACATACAGTTCTTAGGCCCAACAAACAGTAAATTATTATAAACATAATACTATTCATAATCTCACTTAGCTTTAATAGCACGACATATTTTAGGAGCACGCAGAGGCCATTACAACGATCTAAAGTTTTCCCTGACCACATTGTTTCCCAAAAGATTTCAAGGTTTAAGGATAATAATCTGCCACATCACATGTTGGAGTTTTGAGACTGGTGCGGTTGGGACGTTTCAGGTGGTAAGGTTACAAATAGGCCCAGTTATGATAAGTAAGTATGACAAATTGTCTATTCTTAAGTTTATCCTTATTTCTGTTTATCGATCCCCTGAAACACCAGATGTGTATGTTGACAGGATGGGAGGACATTCGCCCTGAACGCTAGCAGGGCTGGGACTAGGTGTGACAAGCGGAGCCATCGCACCGGCACACGGACCACCGGTTGCGCGGGTGGGAGAAGGGATCGCCAATGGTTGGAGGATCAAAGGTTTGATTCCAGACCCCACCTATTCCCTCAGGGCTGTGACCGCGGTACCGCACGAGCCGTGAGCTGGTGGCTGTGTGAGAACAGGTGCTCACAAAATAATGGTTCATCGCCAAGGGACAGCCGTCACGACTGTCCCCACGGTTTTATACTCACCCCAGCTGACGATGCTGTGTTTCGTCGGGGTGAGTGTTTTCCGGTCTTTTTGAATTTGAGAAAGTATTTAAATGTTAGAGAGATTACCGTGCCTCAGACGTCTCGACAAGCATTAGGAAAAAAACTAAAACATGTGAGTACGTGGCATATTTTAAGTACACCACATAGTCCCAGATGTATTTGATTAAGATTCTTTACTTTTATTATTTTATTTTCACTTTCTAATGATTAACTTTCCTGTAGGTACCGCATTATATTTTAGACACCTTAAGCTCATTGTTTGTGTTCTACACAAAGGCAAAGTCGTTCTATGCTTTAATTAGGGAGTGTTTTAAAATATGTTGGAGGCTCTGTATTCCTTTGAGTTGAACAGATTACAGCTACACTAGGATCCACTAGGGTGGGGGGCAACCATGACGGATCCGGACTGGGAGAAAATAAACAAATTCCCATACGACCCATGTCCTAGGAAGCGACAATTGATTATGGAAATAAATAGGTTTAGCGTCATGGTCCCTGTCGCTATAGTGCTCTCGTTTATTTGTTCTTTGTAATATTATTTTTCGCTAAAAGGTTTGGATTTTATTTCCTTTTTTCCCTTTTATTGATTTCACATGCGGATGTTGCTGTTAGAAATGTGGTGTGGAAAGGTGCCCCTGGCGTTGTTGATAAGTGGTGGGAATACACATTGTTTATGTAGTGGGGTTTATTTTTTCCGTCACATTTTTTCGATCTTTTGCAGTCACATTTGGGTTTTGTAATTCCTCGACACATGTCATATCACTGGATTGTTTTACATCTCCACAATCACCATAGATTCATTTTCGTTCTTGGGATTTTTGTTCAAAGACTACTATTTTTTCGTTAGGTTCTAAATCATAGTACTCGGTAGATTTGTGCCATTTTTAAGTCCCAGTTTTATTCTTTAGCCTTTAGCCATATTTGTCATTTGGGGTGGAGAATATAACTTTTATTATTTTTATATACTTTTGATTAGGATATTTATTCATTTTTTGGTCAATGGGGCGGAATAAAGTTTTTCTTTAATTGGGGTGGAATAAAGTTTGCCTACAGGCGTCTGTGTCCATCATTTTCAACAACTGGTAAGGGGTGAAGACGTTTATTTCGAGTTTCGAGTTCATGGTGTCCAAGTTTTTCTGTATGGCAACATTCCGCTTTTGTACAGTACCGCTTTTTCACCATTCTCTAGTCAATGGGGGAATGTTTTTGCTGTGTTATGTTTTTAGATGTAGTAGTTTGCCAGTGCTGTTCTTTTTCTTCATTTAAAAGCTGTTCTGAGATGTTTGACACACTGTTGCATTCCTTTTTCTTCAGGGCTGCGCACTGTTCCCTCTTACTACAGGTGGTGGTTGACCCTAACGTTACGGAAGTGAAAAGAGGGGCACTTAAATTTTCATTTACTGGACCAAAATTTAACTCAGTACGGTTCTCACTTTTCCTGATTTAAAGGTTGTTATTCAATGGACCAAATTTAGCTTAGTGTGTCTCTCATTTTTCTTAACTAAAGATTAACTTTATTTTTATTTATTTTAATTTAATTTAATTTAATTTAACTGAATGTATATCTCATTTTTCCTGGCGACAGGAATAACTTGATGGGTAGCCCGTCTATTTGATCATGAAAAATCGGTCTCAATGCACCTGTACAAAGAGGGCACTGTGAGCTGATGCCTATAGCCACGGGACCGAAGACAACCAAGGATTAACCCTTTGAGGCGGTATCATATTGTTTTAAAGAGTACTTAACAGGAGTCCTGAGGGGGACAAATTTCGCACATCCCTGTTTAAACTGTTCATCAATTGCTACATTTCTTCCACCACTTGACAAAGCTAAGTTCTAAGGCCACATCCATGTTTTTTCGATCCCCTGTCGGGGCTCGAGAGGGGGAATGAAGGGGAAACGATATCGTCATCGCACACACCATATAACTGTTTGCATTAGTCTAACACATATATAGTCTAACACATACATATGGTACAGGTTTTCGTAGGCACCGTCTAACTGTTTGCATTAGGCTAACACACGTAATATAATTAATCAGGAAATGTGTATCATTTTCATATTTACGGTAGGACTACACTACTAATATAAAATAAATAGCACACCATAGTTTAAGGAGAAGAAATAAAGATACACAATGCCGTCTTATCACAAGAGTGACGCACATACTCGGGGAATCTGCTCTCAGCAAACTCCAAGGACAAAGCGCTTTGTCCTAAAACAAGCACCACCAGCCCGGACAGCAAAGTTGATAGCGGGCGTCCCAATCCGCGCACGAACCTAAACCGCCCAAAACCGGCCACAGCGGGGGCGGCCCCAAAGCAACGCCCAGAAACGCCTTCGACGAGACCCGCGTCAGCAAAGACTTCAAAAAGACTGGACACTGAGATAAGACGGATTTTCTTCTGCTCGGAAACATGTAGCCTTGTTTTGGATCCAGAATTGTCCCTCCGTCGTCTGTTTTTGCCTTGTCTTTGACCATTGTCGACGAATAAATTGTCAACCTGTTTTCGGCGAGTGTTCTTCAAGCTTTTGAAACATGGAGTCAGTGTGCAAAGGGTTAACACAGGAACGCGCGGAGTTTAGCTTCCTCCTGGCCTGGCTCCGCTCGGGGGCGTCGAGTGGCGGAGCACATTTCCGTTCTGTTGCCGGCCTCCCCGTGCGGTTTGGGCTGGGAGGACTAAATTCCTTCAGTAATAAACATGAAAAAAAACACGATGTAAAAAATAAATTCTACAAGTGTTTTTTTTCCAATTACAAGTGATTTTTTTTGTTCTACAGGTTTTTTTTTCTTCACTACGGGTTAAAAATTAGCAATTACAAGTGCACAAGTTTTGTCACATTCTTGTCGAGTTTTATGAGCCAAAAAAGATACTCGTAACCTAGTTTTAAAATAAAAACATACCTGTAAAATGACTAATTTTAACTTGTAAAACAAACAAAAAAAACAACTTGTATTTCCAAATTTTGCGTTGTGACATAAACATGAAAAAAACACAATGTAAAAAATAAATTCTACAAGTGTTTTTTTTCCAATTACAAGTGATTTTTTTGTTCTACGGGTGTTTTTTCTTAGCTACGGGTTAAAAATTACCAATTACAAGTACACAAGTTTTTTTGTCACATTCTTGTCGAGTTTTATGAGCCAAAAAAGATACTCGTAACCTAGTTTTAAAATAAAAACATACCTGTAAAATGACTAATTTTAACTTGTAAAACAAAAAAACAACAACTTGTATTTCCAAAATTTGCGTTGTGAGATAAACATGAAAAAAACACAATGTAAAAAATAAATTCTACAAGTGTTTTTTTTCCAATTACAAGTGATTTTTTTGTTCTACAGGTGTTTTTTCATCACTACGGGTTAAAAATTACCAATTACAAGTGCACAAGTTTTGTCACAGTCTTGTCGAGTTTTATGGGCCAAAAAAAGATACTCGTAACCTAGTCTTAAAATAAAAACATACCTGTACATTTGACTAATTTTAACTTGTATGACAAAAAAACAACAACTTGTATTTCCAAATTTTGCGTTGTGAAATAAACATGAAAAAAACACAATATAAAAAAAATTCTACAAGTGTTTTTTTTCCATTTACAAGTGATTTTTTTTTGTTCTACAGGTGTTTTTTCTTTGCTTACAACCTCGCAAGTTTTGTCTCCCCCTTGTCGCGTTTTCAGAGACAAAAGTCACTTGTAACCAAAGATGAAAAAATCTACTTGTACATCGAAATAATCTGTTGTAAAAAAACAAACACAAAAATATCATTCCAAGTCGTGGTCAAAAGAAGACGTTAAGAACACAATCTAGTGAATAGTTCTTCGGGTGTTTTTTCTTTAATGATCTACAAGTGTTTTCTACGGAGCCCCTAAGGCAGTACTTCTCAAATAGTGGGGCGCAATGCCAGGGGGGGCGCATGTGACCTCGGGGAACATGTTTTATGTGGTTTTTTTTTTTGCCGTACTGGAATAAAGTGTACTTGCACATCCACTCAGTAGGTGGCAGTGGCGCTCTCATTTTCAGAATGCGCGCAGTATTTTTGAACTAAGGAAGAGCACTCAGCACACACAGACAACAGATGTGCCACCGCCGTTTTCGAAAGCCGTTTTCCGACCGGACTCACTCACGCAGCGACCCACTGTCTTGTCCGGTTCTCACGTCGCCGCCCGAGAAGTGCCATTTTCGGCTTGGGATCGTCACGACGACTGCCCTCACCTACGGTTCTACCTCGGCCGCCGTGAATGCGCTTTTTTCGTGCCGTTTGCCTTTTAGCTTTGACTTTTAATACAGTGGGTGATGATGAAAGACCACTGTTTACTGTGTCTAAAAATAATTATAGCAGACAGCAAGAAGCCAAATCAATTAAGACGCCACTTAAAGACATTAGACCCCAATCTCATTGTTAAGCCGCTTGATTTTTTCAGTGAAAACGTGCCGAATATTGCCAACAATCGTCCTGCTTTGTCAGTGTTATATCAGTAAGCCAGTGAGCATTGTTAGCATGTTAATTGAAAAATAACTCCACATCATTGCAAAGGAGGTAAATACTGTGAGCAGCAAAAATAAAAACTGTCCTGTCCAAGGACACCCCCCCCCCCCCCTTTTATTCAGATTTGTTTTTTCGGTCAAATTTTTTGGCACATTGTCCTCATGAGTGAATGTTTCTAATCAATTTTAATTTGGTATTGTTTACTGATTTTATTACATTTTATTTTTCTGTATCAAATGGTCAAAAATGTACCTTGAGTGTATTTTTTAGTTTGGATGTGAATTTTTTTTTTTTAATTCAGGCAAATTGATGCACATCAAGTCTTCTCTGTTACAAACAAAACAATGTTTATAATAAAGTTATACTTTATTATAAGTTGATCTATGTTACTTTTTAGAATTAGAAAAAATTAGAAAAAAAGGACACAATGTTAGGCAGATGCGTATTTATAATAGTAATTTTATAGACAAATAATACTATTTACAGTGGCGGCAGAGAGTTTGGGGGGGCGCGAAACATTTACGTCTTCCTTGGGGGGGCGTGACAGAAAATAATTGAGAAGCACTGCCCTAAGGTACGACGGAGGATTAGGGCCAAATCAAGGAGAGAGAAAAAAAAAAAAAAAAAAGGACGACGAGATTAAAACCGTACTGGTACTACAAGACTAAACTCATTACATAGCATAACCGCTACGCACATTACGTACATGTACCGTAGCTGAGCGCTACGACGATGCATCAATATAAAGCAATCTATTGATTATAATTTTATGTAGATGAGCCAAAAGATAATGTGTTTCTTTATTTATGAAGCAAATTATAAAATATAGGCTCAGGAAAAGCACAATATCACACCAATACGCTATGACGTCACTTACGGCGTACGTAACGTTATATTGAATTGGAACAACAGCGTGCATCTCGAGAGCGGTGGTGATTCTGTACTACTGGATTCTGTTTCAAAAAGACGTTTTGGTGCATTGCCATCAAATTACAATCAGTATAAAGAGTCATACACGTCAAGGTAGGGTAACTTGTTATTTTAAGTACTTGATATAATGTCCGTTGTAATCACACACAAAGCTTTCACTTCATTAAGTTTTCACCGTCAATGGCAGCCACTGAGAAAATACTGTGAAAGGGCCAAACGTACGTTTTGCTCTATGTATTTATATTAAAAGGTAATAATTTATGTATCGTGAATCTTCACTATTCTTATATATGGTGTATATCCATTTTTCATAGTTCTTCCCGAGCGCTTACATGTTTTGCATTTTCTCATTTTTGTCTCCCGAGTTCACTGAAATCATTTTCTTGTTTGTTCAATTCCACCGATCCAAGATGGCAAAGAACTTGTTGGAAATTGTGACTTTCCTGAGACGTCGGGGTGTATCAGAGGAAACAATCAATTGGATTGAACAGCAAAAGGTATTTCTTTTGTTTTTTTTTTTACCTTTTCATCAGTCAGTTCATGTCATTTGTAAATAACAATGTTTCAATATGCATTTGTTTCTACTATTTCTCCGTCTCTTGTTACTTTTCTCATCTGCCTCTCCTCCTATACACTTTCCTCTTACCATCCCCATCTTCTCACCTGCTTCTCTACTTCACTTCTCATACAGTATCTCACAAAAGTGAGTGCACCCCTCGCATTTCTGTAGTATATAACTGTCTTTTCATGGGACAACGCTGAAGATATGGCTTTTTCAAAAGGTGAAAACGAGTCGGTGTACATCTAATAATACAGTGTAAATGTATTCTCTCAAAATACAGCCATTAATGTTTAAACCACTGGCAACAAAAGTGAGTACACCCTAAGTGAAAAATCCCCAAATCAGTACGCCTTTTTCCCTCCCCAGCATAACGTGAATCATTAGTGTTACGATATCTTAGGTGAAAATACTGTAGGGAGCAAGAGTGTTAAATGTGGTATTACTGCTCCTCTCTCGTTCAACATTAATGGCTGTATTCAGAGACAGATCTTCAGTTTCGTGGGATACTGTACCTTCTCTTTTCCTACAAATTTCCTCCTCCTTTCTCCTCATTTCCCGCTGAGCATTATAGTTACCTAGAAGTGATGTATACTAGGGCTGAACGATATTGGAAAAAACTGACATTTCGACTCTATAGGGGTTTACGATGTATGTTGTGATATTGAAACGAAAAGAATTTTCACCAAAGGACTTGCATAGCTCTGTCTGGGAAGACTTTGGTTGACTCACTATGACAACACTGTATTCATATGATACCGTTAAATCCAGGCTAAGGTGGTTCATCTGTGAATGATGAAGATTGCTGTAAATAAAAGGAATCCAGGAGGACATGTCTCTGCACTATTGCTGCTTTTATGATGCAAAACAAAAATATACATGTCCAAAAAAATAATAATAATTAAATAAAACAATCACACGTCCTGCGATGGGACAATTGCGCTTGCGCACATTGCAATGGTGATGTTCAAACGATATATTGTGCAGGCCTAATGTATAGCCATTTTAACTAAAATTAAGAAATGAAAATTGGGAAATTTGGAACGCTCTTGGAATCAGTGGACTTAATAGTGTTATGAAATGGAATTCTGGATGAAAGTTATGTTGTCTTTTTTTTCTTTATTATGATGATGTGTCTGTCTTATTTTCAGATTGACAGCGAGGTCATCCTACTAATGGAAGATGCTCAACTGGCGAATTATCTCCCATCATATGGAGACAGGATTGCTCTCTTTAACTTTTGCAAGCACCAACCACAGTCATCAAAGCGAAAGCAGGGACTATTTGAAAAGCTAAGTGAGAAGCTCAAACTTAGAAAGGAAAACCGTACAGAGAGTGAGGAAGCAAACACCTCCAATAAAACAAAAAGACCTAAACCAAAAACAAGAAAGATTGAAATTGGGTGGATTCACACTGAAGGCCAACTGACCAAACAAATCCGAACAAAACAAGGCGGAGGGACAAGAAAGATTTCAATTCAAAGTGAGGAAGGTTATAGTGAGATACTAAAACAAGGAAAGTCACTTTTCTTTCCAGATGGCGTATCAACAAAAGGTCCCGAATGCAATTTTGTTTTTGACGTTTGGGATTTCAAGCATAATCCTTTTCCTAAGGATTTCTCCATTGAACAGGTATATGAACTTGTTAAACTCCCAATTCTACGCTTTTACATCACAACATATCCCAAATCAGAGCCAACAGAAGATTCTGATGTAACAGAAGAATCAGACAGAGACCTGATGATTGCTGATGAGCCAGACATTGGACTGTCAATAGACATAACTGATGAAGTATATTTGACAGAAATGTCCCATGACTCCCTTCCAGATGTGTTAATTGTTTCCAGTGAAACCGTCACAGAAACTTCAGCAACAGAAAACTGTGAGAGTTCAAGCCAAGAAAATAGAACCCGTGTCATTGGTGATCCTCTGGCTTTCCCTACAAATACCAACTATGGGGCTCTGGAAGATGACCCTGAAATCATATTTGGTGCAGCTCAAACAGTGAGTGATGGCACACTTAGTGACACACTGATCTATGAGCCAGATGAGCTACCTCAAGGCCCTCTTGATGTTCCTGACATGTGCTTGTTCTTGCACCATACGAACAGCTTCAATGAAATGATTGGGACATTTTCAGACCCTGAAATTTTGGGTAAAAAATTAAAAATCAGACGTCTACTACCTGACAATTCTGTTGAGATGGGTAGTGGTTCAGGTGTAGTCAGAGATGTATTCTCTAGCTTCTGGGCAGAATTTTATGAACGCTGTACTCTTGGAACAACTTGGAAAGTTCCCTTTGTCCGGCATGATTTCAGTGCTGCTACATGGAAATCAATCGGGAGAATTCTTCTAAAGGGATTTCAGGACTGTCAATACTTGCCAATAAAACTTGCCCCTCCTTTCCTTGAGGAAATTTTTTTGGGATCCGTTTACAGTGACCTGGAGACGAGTTTTCTTAATTTTGTGGGCTCACAAGACCGAGATGTCCTCAGGCATGCTATGCATGAATTTAGCGCTGTTGATGAAGATGACCTTCTAGAAGTGCTTGATACTTATGAATGTAGAAAGAGGGTCACTGCTTCTTCTCTTTCAGAAATCTTGAAAGAAATATCTCACAAGGAACTGGTGCAGAAACCAATGTTTGTCATTGACTGTTGGAGGGAGATCATTCAGCCGCATATCCATTTAAACTGTGGGGAGCTGACCAAAATGTACAGTGACCTCAAACCAACCCCAAAGAAAGTGGTAGAGACATTAAACTTTCCGACAGATATGACACAAAAGCAGTCGGAAGTGGCACATCATCTGAAAAGATATGTCAGGGAACTTAATGAGGAAAAGCTTGGGAGATTTTTGAGGTTCTGTACAGGCTCTGATTTGTTGGTAACTGGTGTTATTCAAATTGAGTTTGTTGTTCAAACTACTTTCACCAGAAGGCCTATTGGACGAACATGTAGTATGATCTTGCAACTGCCTGACATCTATGATCATTTCCCTGACTTCCGCGGCGAGTTCAATTCCATCCTCGAGAGCAACGTCAGGGTAATGGATATTGCGTAGTCGCTATTTTGGCGACATGTTGCTGTCAGATTTCTTTCAGTTTTAAAAAGTCAAACTGTTCTTTTCAAAACCATTCACTGAAGGGAATACTGTATTCACAGAAAGATAAGATTCAGCAACACAATTGTTCAATACCAACGTTTACAGTTTTACTATGTTAAATGTACAGTTGTCTGTTACAGCACCATATTTACAGAGATGACAGTTTTACTGTTACATGTATACAGTATATATCACATTACGATGTTATGTACGATGTTATGTAACTATGTTACAGTTACAGCACCATACTTACAGAGGTGACAGTTTTACTGTTACATGTATCCAGTATATATCACATTACGATGTTATGTACGATGTTATGTAACTATGTTACAGTTACGGTACCATCTTTACAGAGATGACAGTTTTACGGTTACATGTATACAGTATATATCACGTGACGATGTTATGTAACTATCTTACAGTTAATCTTCTTTAAAGAAGACCAGTATTACAATGCTACATGTAAACAGTATATGTAACTGTGTTACAAATCATTCTTATTATTTACAATTTACCATTATTTACCATGTTATATGTATATTTATGTAACATTGACTTGGTAATGTAACTGTTTAACAGGTAATTATGCTATTTACAGATAACGTGAATCATTGCTTTAAATTTCACTGCTTCTTTCTTGAGGACCTTGGCTGAGTGAACATTTCAAAGGGTCGCTCGCATGTGTTTGTTTTTTTCCACAAGTTCCATTTACTTTATATGTTCAATAAAAGGTTGTGAATATGTCTACATTTAACTGTGGAACATCCATAAAGCATAGAGGACTGTCATTTCCAATATTTCCACACTTTATATATGTTCGACTATTTCATTCCTTAGTCGTGAATAGAGTTCTACTGCAGCATATGAATCTGATGGAGCATTCCAGCCATTTTCCTCCATAAGGAGAGTGCAAAGCTCAAAAACCGTCTCATCGCAGGGATATGGCCCTTTCGGAGTGCAATCCTCCTTGCAAACAGCTATTTCCTCTGCAAGGACAGGCTGCAGTTTGTCGTCTGCTGCATACAGCCGTGCCATGGTGAACATGAGGATGGGCCGTCCTCCAGGCGTCCCATGGGCAGATCTTGGTCGTATTTGGTGTGTGTTCCATGTCCTTACCACTTCATCCAATTCATCCTGCATGACAATTAATATACAATTGATAATCAATCAACAGAACCACTATAAATTTCTAAAAGGATAGTGGTTTTAACAGTAGTTTTGAAAAAGTGGCCGTACGTCACATTTCGTTTTGGCAGATGTTTCAAAGTAGTTTTACAATTGATATTGGATTATTTCCATCAATTCGCCTGCTATTTATCTCTGTGTATGTTTATGATTCCTCTGTATTTCTCACTCATATTACAGTGCATAAGCAATAACTTATTATAATTTGTTGATTGAAATTGAATAGATGAACTTGAAGGATTCCTTTTTAACCTGTGTGATGGAGGTGCAACAATCAATCATTTAATAGACATCTAATCAAATGGCAAATTAATGTACAACTATTTTGATAAGTAATTATCGTGTAGCACCTTCTTCACCTTAAACTTGTCTAAATTATCAAAATTATAACATACATATAACATTTCAGTTGTAAATACCAGATTTCTTCATTTTACTTTTTTTAAGTCAAAGTAGGACATGAACAAAAATCTGCTTTTACTTTGGAAAACAACATTTTTGCCAATTTTTGGAAGTCCTTGTGTCTAAACTAGCTTCTTAATAAGGCTACAACAACTCATCATTTAAATTGATTAATAAATTATTTGCTAACAAATTTGATAATTGATACAGTTGTAGACTACAGTTAAGTCAGGAAGCTGTAATAAGATATTATTTTTGAAGGAAATAGTCATCCATTTTGTCTACATTGTTACTTACAACATGCCTGAAACAACTTCAAGGTAAAGTGGGAAGGTAATTGAAAAAAGTGACATTTATCCAATTAATCGCTCATTTGATCGTCCGATTAATTGATTACAAAAATAATCGTTGTGTGCAGCCCACCTGTGTGAAATGAACCTTTACCCTTAATATGGCAAGTGACTATTTGGGGGAATTTGAAAAAGTTAACCTCATACATTTCTGCCTTCCACATATGGACAATGCATTTTGAGTCACGTAGGCATAGTGTGTGTATGCATAGATGGGGGGAGAGCAATGGCAGCAATTTTGAAGAGTTAGATAAGTGCCTTAAGTGTATTACTACCTCATGTGAAATGTGGGTTTGCATGTTTATGAATTACCTGTATGAGGTCGAGGAAGCAGAACTGCATCAAGTTTTTGTCTAAAAAATCTCCTGTAAAATGCCCATCGTCTTTGATAGTGTGAAAAATGTCCATCCAAAACTGCACACACTGTTTACGCAGGATCCCCCACCATGACTCTATCCTTTGAATAGCCGTGCTGCATCCATAAATGAAGCTTCGTTTTCCCGCAAAAGGATCCTGGTGATTCCTCCGCAGGAACATCTGCATGTCTCTAACATGTCCATTTTCCGTACCTGGGTCGGCTCGAATTTTCTGTGGGCAGCCTGCAATGCGCGTCACTGTGTTTATGAAATAGTCCGCTATTACCTTAGGATCACTGTTGGTCTTGTATGCTTCCATCCACATTATGTGACGACTAAAACCGTCAATACTGCCATTAATCGCAATGCCATAAGGCTTCAGTTTATCGTATGAATCCATATGCCACAATGCGTTTGGCCCTTTACTGTTGTACTGGCGACGCCGCAGACGCCGTGCTCGCCGAAGCTCGACTCCTTCTGGATCAAACATCTTGATTATCATCCTTATGGTTTCCTGAGAAACTACGAAACCCCTTTGAATGGCACGTAGATGTAACCAACGATAACCTTGCAGTCGACCGCTACTAGCCAGCTCCCCTTCCACAAAGGAGGCAATTTCTTCCAAATCCGTGTGGTTCTTTCTTCTGAATAGACATAGTCGTTTGCATAGTCTTTTCAAAGTCCTTATACTGATTATAATTTGATGCAGATGAGCCAAAAGATGAAGGATTTCCTTATTTGAGAAACCTATTCTAAAATACTGTCTCACGAGATGCTCAATATTGTTCATTTTAATAGAGGCGCGTAGAGCGCGACGTAACTGCTGGGAGACTGCGGGGGTTCACCGCAGTGCTGGGAGACTAGAGCAACTTCACCGCAATGTAATTTTACGACTTTTATTCTTGGAGTAACAGTTCGACTTTTATTCTCGTAGTAATAGTATGACTTTAATTCTCCTAATAATAGTATTACTTTTATTCTCCTAATAATGGTATTACTTTTATTCTCGTAATAATAGTATGACTTTTTTTCTCATATTATTACTACGACAAAAAAGTCATATTATTTAGTTGTCCTAATGCTACTTACCTTACGTCGCTTTTACACTGTTTTGTATTGAAAGCGTCTTGTGTTTTTGAATCGGATCTACAAATAAGGAAAAGGAAATCCTTCATATTTTGGCTCATCTACATCATTATTTACAGGCTATCAACACTTTGTCGTAGCTCCCTGTAAGTAGCATTAGCCCAACGAAATAATACGACTTTTATTCTTGAAGTAACAGTACGAGAAAAATGTCACCCTATTAGTACGAGAATAGAACTCCAATTGTTACTATGAGATTAAAAGTCACACTGTTACTTCGAGAATAAAAGTCACACTGTTACTTCGAGAATAAAAGTCATACTGTTACTTCCAGAATAAAAGTCATACTGTTACTTCCACTACGAGAAATGACATGTTGCACCTCCATCACAGAGGTTAAAAAGGAATAGTTCATGTTTATAGTTGTAATCTATTCTATTTCAATAAACAAAGGAAGTTATTGCCCATGTACTGTAATAATATCAACAAAGATTGGGACAGACAGAGAGTGAGACATAAAGAGGAGGAATAATAAACATACACAGAGATATATAGCAGGCGAATTGATGGAAATAATCCAATATCATTTG
Source organism: Corythoichthys intestinalis (assembly GCF_030265065.1). Taxonomy (NCBI): domain Eukaryota; kingdom Metazoa; phylum Chordata; class Actinopteri; order Syngnathiformes; family Syngnathidae; genus Corythoichthys; species Corythoichthys intestinalis. The sequence continues at coordinate 37,948,055 of NC_080413.1, forward strand.
TAAAAATACTTTGAAACATCTGCCAAAACGAAATGTGACGTAAGGCTACTTTTTCACAACTACAGTTAAAAAAACACTATCTTTTTTAAAGTTTACAGTGGTTCTATTGATTGGTTATCAATTGTTTATTAATTGTCATGCAGGATGAATAGGATGAAGTGGTAAGGAGCTGGAACACACACCAAATACGACCAAGATCTGCCCATGGGACGCCTGGAGGACGGCCCATCCTCATGTTCAGCATGGCATGGCTGTATGCAGCAGACGACAAACTGCAGCCTGTCCATGCTAAGGAAATAGCTGTTTGCAAGGAGTATTGCACCCCGAAAGGGCCATATCTCTGCGATGAGACGGTTTTTGAGCTTTGCAGTCTCCTTATGGAGGAAAATGGCTGGAATGCTCCTTCAGATGCATATGCTGCAGTAGAACTCTATTCACGATGAAGGAATGAAATAGTCAAACATACATAAAGTGTGGAAATATTGGAAATGGCATTCCTCTATGCTTTATGGATGTACCACAGTAAAATGTAGATGTATTTACAACCTTTTATTGAACAAATAAAGTAAATAGAACTTGTGGAAAAAAACAAACAAATGCGAGCGACCCTTTGAAATGTTCACTCAGCCAAGGTCCCCAAGAAAGAAGCAGTGAAATTTTAAGCAATGATTCACATTATCTGTAAATAGCATAATTAACTGTTAAACAGTTACATTACCAAGCCAATGTTACATAAATATACATATAACATGGTATATAATGGTAAATTGTAAATAATAAGAATGATTTGTAACACAGTTACATATACTGTTTACATGTAGCATTGTAATACTGGTCTTCTTTAAAGGTTAACTGTAACATCGTACACAACATCGTAATGTGATATATACTGTACGTGTAACAGTAAAACTCATCTCTGTAAATATGGTGCAGTAGCAGACTACTGTACATTTAACGTAGTAAAACTGTAAACGTTGGTATTGAACAATTGTGTTTCTGATTATCTTTATGTGAATACAGTATTCCCTTCATGGAGTGATTTTGAAAAGAACAGTTTGAGTATTTCAGACTGAATGGAATCAGACAGCAACATCTGTCGTCAAAATATCGACTAGAAAAGTATCGAAAGAAAAGTGACTTTTCCTTGTTTTAGTATCTCACTATAACCTTCTTCACTTCGAATTGAGATCTTTCTTGTCCCTCCGCCTTGTTTTGCTCTGATTTGTTTGGTCAGTTGGCCTTCAGTGTGAATCCACCCTATTTCAAGCTTTCTTGTTTTTGGTTTAGGTCTTTTTGTTTTATTGGAGGTGATTGCTTCCTCACTCTCTGTATGGTTTTCCTTTCTAAGTTTGAGCTTCTCACTTAGCTTTTCAAATAGTCCCTGCTTTCGCTTTGATGACTGTGGTTGGTGATTGCAAAAGTTAAAGAGAGCAATCCTGTCTCCATATGATGGGAGATAATTCGCCAGTTGAGCATCTTCCATCAGTAGGATGACCTCGCTGTCAATCTGAAAATAAGACAGACACATCATCATAATAAAGAAAAAAAAGGACAACGTAACTTTCATCCAGAACTCTATTTCATAACACTATTAAGTCCACTGATTTCCAGAACGTTCCAAATTTCCCGATTTTCATTTCTCAATTTTAGTTAAAATGGCTATACATTAGGCCTGCACAATATATCGTTTGAACATCGCCATTGCAATGTGCGCAAGCACAATTGTCCCATCGCAGGACGTGTGATTGTTTTATTTCATTATTATTATTTTTTTGGACATGTATATTTTTGTTTTGCATCATAAAAGCAGCAATAGTGCAGAGACATGTCCTCCTGGATTCCTTTTATTTGCAGCAATCTTCATCATTCACAGATGAACCACCTTAGCCTGGATTTAACGGTATCATATGAATACAGTGTTGTCAAGGTGAGTCAACCAAAGTCTTCCCAAATAGAGCTATGCAAGTTCTTTGGTGAAAATTCTTTTCGTTTCAATATCACAACATACATCGTAAACCCCTATAGAGTCGAAATGTCAGTTTTTTCCAATATCGTTCAGCCCTAGTATACATCACTCCTAGGTAACTATAATGCTCAGGGGGTAATGAGGAGAAAGGAGGAGGAGATTTGTAGGAAAAGAGAAGGTACAGTATCTCACGAAACTGCAGATCTGTCTCTGAATACAGCCATTAATGTTGAACGAGAGAGGAGCAGTAATACCACATTTGACACTCTTGCTCCCTACAGTATTTTCACCTAAGATCACGTAACACTAGGGGTGTGCCATCTTAGGCACCCCACGATTCGATTCGATTACGATTCAGGACGCCACGATTCGATTTTTAATCGATTATCGCGATATCGTCTATGATCGCGGTTGTCGCGGTTATCACGATTATCGATGCATCGTGCAGCACTGATTACTAAAGCAGCCAGGCAAATTTATGTCCATTATTTATTTAAAATATCCTTATGATTCAACAGGAAAGATGGCATAATGCCCCTACAACAAAAAGCTGCCCTTAAGCTGCTTTTTTATTTATTTCGTTTTCCAAGAAAGTGCAAAATGCTTAACTATTTTAAAGGGAGTACTCATTTCTCTCAACAATGCAATGAAATTTACACTGGTGGAATGAATTCGACATTTTCTGGACACAAACAAAGTGTCTTTAGAAATAAGACTTCTTTTAACCAATATACTTTGTTTTCACAGTGTTACCTCTTGGAGTAACAGGTGGAAATCTCAACTGGTCTTGACACTGCTACACTCACACTCATTACAGCGCGCGCACTTTCTTCTCTTTCTATTTCGCATGTTTGTAGTGTTACCACTGTACTTTATCATGGTTTTACAAGTTCTGCATATGAAATACACGTTAGCGAATTAGCTCATTAGCTTAGCGCTCGGCGCTAACTATTAACATCTCAAAAACAACAACAATAAAGGCTAAACAGTACAAGAGGGTTCTTGTACTCACCTCTTATAGATGCACACGGGTCTTAGCAACACACTCAGGATATTTTTTTTAATTGAAATGCCTTAAAACTACAGCTGGTCATCTGAAAGGCAAGGAGCAACGAGCAAAGAACTATCTCTCTTCCCCTCTCGCTCTAAAAATGCGCACAAAAGCGCGACCGGCTTCTGGTCCTGCCTGCCATATACACAAATTTATTTTCCAGTCTTTTAAAAAGGAGTAAATCTATCTTCCAGTAACTGGGAGCATCCATCATAACGTTGTGTGTGCGTCCGTTAACGGTGTCCGGGCCGCAGACGTGTCTTGAATTTCGTTTCGCTACGAGCGTTGTTAGGAGTGAAAATAATCGTTTTTTAACCTTTATGAATCGTAATCGAATCGTCACGTGTCGAATCGCGATGCATGTAATAATCGATTTTTTGGAACTCCTCTACGTAACACTAATGATTAACGTTACGCTGGGGAGGGAAAAAGGTGTACTGATTTGGGGATTTTTCACTTGAGTGTACTCACTTTTGTTGCCAGTGGTTTAAACATTAATGGCTGTATTTTGAGAGAATATATTTACACTGTATTATTAGATGTACACCGACTCGTTTTCACCTTTTGAAAAAGCCATATCTTCAGTGTTGTCCCGTGAAAGGACAATTAAATACTGCAGAAATACGAGGGGTGCACTCACTTTTGTGAGATACTGTGTGAGAAGTGAAGTAGAGAAGCGGGTGAGAAGATGGGGATGGTAAGAGGAAAGTGCATATGAGGAGAGGCGGATGAGAAAAGTAACAAGAGACGGAGAAATAGTCTAAACAAATGCATATTGAAGCATTGTTATTTACAAATGACATGAACTGACTGATGAAAAGGTAAAAAAAAGTAAGAAATACCTTTTGCTGTTCAATCCAATTGTTTCCTCTGATACACTCCGACGTCTCAGGAAAGTCACAATTTCCAACAAGTTCTTTGCCATCTTGGATCAGTGGAATTGAATAAACAAGAAAATCGGGAACTCGGAAGACAAAAATGAGAAGATGCAAAACATGTAAGCGCTCGGGAAGAACTATGAAAAATTGATATACAGACACACCATGTAGAAGAATTGTGAAGATTCACGATACATAAATTATTACTTTTAATAGAAATACATCGAGCAAAACGTACGTTTGACTATTAGCTTTTAATATGAATACATAGAGCAAAACGTACATTTGGCCCTATCACAGTATTTTCTCATTGGCTGCAATTGACGGTGAAAACTTAATGAAGTGAAAGATTTGTGCGTGATTACGATGGATATTACGTCAAGTACTTAAAATAACAAGTTACCCTACCTTGGCTGGGAGCCACGACGTGTATGACTCTTTATATTGATTGTAATTTGATGCCAATGCACCAAAACGTCTTTTTGAAACAGAATCCAGAAGTACAGAATCACCACCGCTCTCGAGATGCACGTTGTTGTTCCAATTCAATATTACGTTACGTACGCCGTAAGTGACGTCATAGCGTATTGGGGTGATATTGTGCTTTTCCTGAGCCTATATTTTATAATTTGCTTCATAAATAAAGAAACACATTATTTTTTGGCTCATCTACATAAAATTATAATCAATAGATTGCTTTATATTGATGCTTCGTCGTAGCGCTCAGCTACGGTACATGTACGTAATGTGCGTAGCGGTTACGCTATGTAATGAGTTTAGTCTTGTAGTACCAGTACGGTTTTAATCTCGTCGTCCTTTTTCTTTTTTTTTTCTCTCTCCTTGATTTGGCCCTAATCCTCCGTCGTAATTATAAGTTGATCTATGTTACTTTTTAGAATTAGAAAAAATTAGAAAAAAAGGACACAATATTAGGCAGATGCGTATTTATAATAGTAATTTTATAGACAAATGATACTATTTACAGTGGCGGCAGAGAGTTTGGGGGGGCGCGAAACATTTACGTCTTCCTTGGGGGGGCGTGACAGAAAATAATTGAGAAGCACTGCCCTAAGGTGACATGGAAGAAGACAAAAAAAAAAAGACAGGAAAAAAAAATGTTGACGTTAAAAAAAAAAAAAATAGCGCCCCTAAAAGGACACGAAATATTTTTTTCTGTCAAAGCAAAAAGAAAAACAAAAACAAAAAAAAAGTCGGGGGAAAAAAAAAAAAAAAGCCCCAGAAAAAAAAAAAAAAGACCGACAACTAAATTTCGGGGTAAGCATGTGAGCCAAAATTCTGACCAATCAGAACGGCGATTGTTCAGGCGGAGGGCGGGACACACCATTGCCGACCTGCTGGCTTCTGCTTCCACTTCCATATGATGGCAGATGATAATGATGATAGAAATGGCGAAACCCCTTAGGTAAGGAGTTTACTTTGTTTTCTCTTGTGTGTCATGTACTAAAATGATTTTTCAAGCAAATGTAATCCCAATTTCAATATCAGTTGATTTTGCATTTTTAAAGAAGGGCACGAAAATCGATGTCGAGCCAGTTAGCCACAGTTAGCTATGTTGCCTTTGCATGGCCACGGACAGTAACTTGGTAAGGTCCTGGGTGACACGTACGCGAAGGATGGGAAGAAGTTGGAAAAACATTTGATAGAAAGTAGCTAACGACGACGCGTACCGTAACTAGCTAAGGTCTTTCACACACAGGTATTCTACTGTTCTTCTGCATTCATTAATCATTGCCTGCCAAGTGTATTAGTTTGCTACTCAATAATGCAACTAAAGCAAAAAAAAAAAAAAAAAAAAAAAAAAAAAAAAAAAAAAAAAAAAAATCATTGACAAAGAATAATTTCCTCCGTAAATATTAAACTTTTGTGTATAAACTGTATGACTGTCATGATTATGCACTGAATTTTGTCATGGCTGTCTTTGGATTTTTGCTTGCAACTTAACCATGTCACAATGCTCATATACAGTATTACCTCTTGTGTTATTGCTCAAATTGGTGCATTATATTTTAACAGGATCTAGATTCCGGCTTAGCTGGGACAACAAGTGAGCCAAACTCTGGAATTTTCATACCACATATTGAATGCCAATTCACGACTGCAGAACATGCTAGATTGGCTGATGCTTTGGACCCACTAACATCAAGTAATCTTGGTGCAGACATTTTTTATGACACTGTAATGCATGTACATTGAATATGTATAATTTCATTAAACGCCCTTTAAATTGGGGGAAACATGACGTACCTTTTGAACATTTTATTTCACCAACATTTTTCATTAGCAATTCTTGGAACATTTGTACTATGGAGGACCAGTGCTGCAAAAATTAAAAATTAAGGAAAAATAAAAGTGCATATGAAAACGAGAATGATTGAAACATAAGATTCAAAGATGAAATATATGGAAATGCATCAAGGTAAAAATTTTAATTTTGGTGGCTTTGGACCTCCATATTGAACAGGGAACATGTAACAAATTTACTGTTTTACCATTGTCAAATATTTTAAGAAGATCAGCACCCTAGCAAAAGCAGTCTGGTACAGGGGTGCCCAAGTCCAGTCCTCGAGAGCCCCTATCCAGCTTGTTTTTCATGTCTCCTTCCAACACACCTGACTCAAATAATCACGACTGTTATCAGGCTCCTGCAGAGCTTGCTGATGAGCTGATCATTTGATTTTGGTCTGTTAAAGGAGGGAGACATGGGAAAACAAGCTGGATAGGGGCTCTCGAGGACTGGACTTGGGCACCCCTGGTCTAGTACGACAGGTCAAACAAATTTAAAAAAAAAATAGGACCACGAGATTATCCTCTTAATATTGCAATACATGACTTCATTCTTCTAATGTTATGACTTTTTTTTCTTGTACTAATACTACGACTTAAATCTCGTAGTCGCATTTTTTCCCTCTTTTGTTTAGCTTTAATACTCAGTTATACAAAAGCAATACGCTATAATTCCAAAATAGATAATCTACTGATGCACTGCAATACTTCCAACTCTGTTTAAAGTCCTCAAGTTGAGTAGTGTAGTGACTGGGCAATCGTAGGAAAGGGAGGCGAGTTGAAGATGTGGGATGCTCTGCTTCAACTATCTCCACTTGCATATCTTCCAATGGAATCTCCCAGCCAACTGAGAATTTCACCAATTGTTCCAATGTGTCTTGAGGATCTGCGAAGGTAATGAACAAATTATATAAATTGAAACTATTTTAAGGTAACTTTTCAATTACAAGGTTACAATTAGAGATGTCTCAATCGCATATTTTTGCACCCAAGTGCGAGTTCACCTGATTTTGAATCCCCATCGCATACCTAGGCATTATCATAGACTTCACTATGAGATGGTGGAAGTCTATGGCAATATATGGGAAAAAAAATATTCTTCTTTAAATGAAACTATCCCAACATGATATATACAATGGTTGTTTTGGTAACTATCTGTATAACAAGGTATTATAATTCAGAATATTTTAATTTGCAATAGCTGATTGCCAAATGTAAAGTAAAACAAAATGGTTGCATATGTAACATAAAGCATTACATTTGTAAGATCAAAGTACTAACAGGATTTTCTTGGACGTTTATATTTTTGAATACTTATATACATATTACAATCTCTACCATGTAAAAATCTACCATGCCCTGCGTGTCTTGCTTGCTATACTTTCTCAGCACAACGCCATCTATATGAAATATGATTGCACAATGATCTATTATATTACCATTTTAAGCCAAAAAATAAAACCAAATTAGCCAATTCCGACTTGCCGTATATAAAGAAATGACGCCCCGTTCCAATAGCGTTAATGCCCTGTACTGTTCACTCATTCACAAAAAAAAATAAAAAAATCAAATTAAAACGATAACATCTCTAGTTTTCCGGAATCTATCACACGGGCGACGGTACGCGCCGTCGTTAATTGCCGTTTTTCCTGTCATGTCTTTCGAGTTCTTCCTATGCTTGTAACACCGTATCAACTCAACACTCGAAGTCAACATAGCTAACTGTGGCTAACTGGCTCGACGTCGATTTTCGTGCCCTTCTTTAAAAATGCAAAATCAACTGATATTGAAATTGGGATTACATTTGCTTGAAAAATCGTTTTAGTACATGACACACAAGAGAAAACAAAGTAAACTCCTTACCTAAGGGGTTTCGCCATTTCTATGATCATTATCATCTGCCATCATATGGAAGTGGAAGCAGAAGCCGGCAGGTCGGCAATGGTGTGTCCCGCCCTCCTCCTGAACAATCGCCGTTCTGATTGGTCAGAATTTTGGCTCACATGCTTACCCCGAAATTTAGTTGTACATGCTCAGAAAACACTTGTAGATCATTAAAGAAAAAACACCCGAAGAACTATTCACTAGATTGTGTTCTTAACGTTTTCTTTTGACCACGACTTGGAATGATATTTTTGTGTTTGTTTTTTACAACATATTATTTCGATGTACAAGTAGATTTTTTCATCTTTGGTTACAAGCGACTTTTGTCTCTGAAAACGCGACAAGGGGGAGACAAAACTCGCGAGGTTGTAAGCAAAGAAAAAACACCTGTAGAACAAAAAAAAAAATCACTTGTAAATGGAAAAAAAACACTTGTAGAATTTTTTTTATATTGTTTTTTTTCATGTTTATTTCACAACGCAAAATTTGGAAATACAAGTTTTGTTTTTGTTATACAAGTTAAAATTAGTCAAATGTACAGGTATGTTTTTATTTTAAGACTAGGTTACGAGTATCTTTTTTGGCCCATAAAACTCGACAAGAATGTGACAAAACTTGTGCACTTGTAATTGGTAATTTTTAACCCGTAGTGATGAAAAAACACCTGTAGAACAAAAAAATCACTTGTAATTGGAAAAAAAAACACTTGTAGAATTTATTTTTTACATTGTGTTTTTTTCATGTTTATTTCACAACGCAAATTTTGGAAATACAAGTTGTTTTTTTGTTTCACAAGTTAAAATTAGTCATTTTACAGGTATGTTTTTATTTTAAAACTAGGTTACGAGTATCTTTTTTGGCTCATAAAACTCGACAAGAATGTGACAAAACTTGTGTACTTGTAATTGGTCATTTTTAACCCGTAGCTAAGAAAAAACACCTGTAGAACAAAAAAATCACTTGTAATTGGAAAAAAAAACACTTGTAGAATTTATTTTTTACATTGTGTTTTTTTCATGTTTATTTCACAACGCAAAATTTGGAAATACAAGTTTTTTTTTGTTTTACAAGTTAAAATTAGTCATTTTACAGGTATGTTTTTATTTTAAAACTAGGTTACGAGTATCTTTTTTGGCTCATAAAACTCGACAAGAATGTGACAAAACTTGTGCACTTGTAATTGCTAATTTTTAACCCGTAGTGAAGAAAAAACACCTGTAGAACAAAAAAAATCACTTGTAATTGGAAAAAAAACACTTGTAGAATTAATTTTTTTACATCGTGTTTTTTTCATGTTTATTACACAACGCAAAATTTGGAAATACAAGTGTTTTTTAGTTAAAATTGATCATTTTACAGGTATAATTTTCATTTTACAACCTCACTTCTTGTGGCACTATTCTATCTCCACAGGAACGGAGCGAGAGCAGGACGGGGGAATTGAGCGGCACAGAGTAGATTTTTTTTTTTGCTCAATATTATTTTCCGTGCTCAAAATCTACGAGTGCTCGCTTAAAATCTTTAACTGCTCGGTCAATATATTTTTTTGTGCTCGAAATCTAGTTTAATGTGCTCAATATCCATTATTGCTCGCTCAGAATAGTGTCAGCAATATAACCCCATACAAATGAACCCAGATATCAACATCAAGGCTGATGGCGCAATGGATAACACGCCTGACTATGGATCAGGAGATTCTACGTTTGACACCTGGCTAGCTCGTCAGCCGTTTTGCCTGCAGTACCTTGGCTTTTGCCAACACTGTTGGACAAACATTCCAACTGTGGTCGCAGGAACCCTGGTTCCGATCTGGGTCACGGCACCTCTGCTGAAAGTTGATGAGCTTGAGCAGTGGTCTATCAACAGGGAATGTCCCAATTTTAATTTTGAATACTGATTGCTGAAAAACAAAAATCCCTTTACAGAAATGTATTTTGGTTTGATTATATGTAGTTTAAAGCGCGGTTTCTGACTTTTTAAGTGCTAAAAATTTTTTTGCACCCTTGCCATTCCTCTGCTGTTACCCAGTACTGTATCAGTCTAGTAACGCCCCTGATAGGACTTCTGACTGCATGCTTGTCTGTGATTATGTGACTTTGTTATATCTGATTGTTGATTATTGTTGCAACGTCTCATTGGTGAAGCTGGTAGAGCCACTGTGCTGGCAAAAATAAAAAGTAAAATTTATTAGGTAGAATTAAGAGGAAAATGTAAGGTCTCCAGTGTAGCGGAATAAGCGTTAGCGTTTGTTTACAAATCTACTCAAGTAAAAAATATGCCATGCTAAAAACTAATCTTAGAAGTACATTTTCCTCCAAAAGTTACACAAGTAAATGTAAGGCGTTACTGCCCGCCTCTGAGAAGTGATAAATCCAGGCCTTTAGAAAAAATAGCTTTATTTGTCATTAACAGGAGCGGAACAAAATTGTAAAATATTTCTGCTTTTAAATGGATAGGCCTATGTAAACATACATTTGCCATTTACAGTTAATCAGTAACAGTAGGTCTCCTTTTTAACCCCTTATTAAAACAACATGCATAATACAATAATATAGAAAGTTATAAATTTATCAAAACATTTTACATTTTATCTTGATACAATTTAACTGGCTTTGTTAAGCATAACACAAATAATTCTTTGTTCCTTTTGTTTCCTTTCGGCAGCATCAAAAAAGGATTAATAACATGGCTCCAAAACGATCTTTACAGACACAAATCATTGCTTTGAGGTTCTATAAGCATCTTAACATTGGAATCCTCTGGTTCTTGATTTCATTAACTGTTAATGATGCCCAATAAACATTAAGTTCACGATTCTGGACGGGCGGAATGAAATATGGAAAAGATAACGTACGGTGAGCCATGCATGTTGGTAAAATGTTGTATACAGTATTTCCTAAATATACAAAACTATACAAAAATATTTATTAGTATATTCAATGCGACCATAAAATAAGGATGACACTGACATGACCATTACCAGTTGTCACAATACTTTTTCTGTCCAGCTGCCGTAATTCTGACAAAACACATTTCAAGAAAAACACAAATATTGCGTACTGCTTCTTTAAAAATAAACAGAGAGGATTGCACACTGATTATAACAACAAATGTTAAACATATTTGTAAATTGTAAGAATATTAAAAGGATAAAGCCTTCGTTTTTAGCTTGTTATGATTATTTTGTGTAAAAACACAAACCACTCATACTTATGGTGAATGTTCCCATCATAATTTCACAGCTCTAAGGGTGCAATACCCTTAAGTCATTTTGCATAGCAGTTGTGAACCACCACAGCACCAACCCTTTTCTGTGCTGAAGTTAGTCATTGATGTTTGAGGCGAAAGCATGAAAATTCCTGGGTCAACTTCAAGCCCGCAATCTGGAAAAAAAGCAACTCAGCTGTCGACCGCACAGTGGGTGTAGCAGTCGGCGATGTTTTTCCTCAGCTCGTCGATGCCTCTCCTCAGCTGGCTGACCTCGAGCAGATTCACAGGGACGACATCTTCCTCTACGTCCTTGCACTCGCTCTCCTCTGCTGACACGTTCAATGCTGCAAAGAAACATTCAATAGGTTATTGCACAGAGACTACCAAAGACATACTTCTATTTCAGTGGTCAAATATGAAATATAAGAGTAACAATAGAATTGGAGGACAATTTAAAGGCACAATATATAAGATCAGTGGCCAAAAACTGGTACTGCGACCAGGATCAAAGTACTGAAGCGCACAAAATCCTCTACCTTTCCCTTTGGGTTGCCAAATAAAAGCTTTGCAATGGAGAATCAAGTTGCATTATTATACCAATGTTGCATTTCAATCATAAACTACAAAATGCAAGAAAATGTGTGAGTAACTGCTGTGTTGGTCGGTATACTTGTCGTGAAAGTACATGTGCTTGTACTACAAGTACACGCCAGTACACGTACACGCTAAGCCTGAACGATATATCGTTTAAACATCGCCATCGCGATGTGCGCATGCGCGATGGTCCCATCGCAAGGATGTGCGATAGTTTTTTTTGTTTTTTTCTCTGATCCACAAATCCTTGATCTGCTTCATTTGCTCGCACAGCCTCTCTCACCCTCTTTCCCAGCTCTCAGTCACTGCGGCACTTGCTTATTAAAGTTAACGATGGCTTTGATCTGGTCAAAGAAGCCAGGCAGCAATCTGTCAATCAAACTGTTTAACTTGTTAAACAGTTTCTGCAAAGGAGCGCGGGCTGGAATGAATGTGTGTGTCTGTGGGGGGAGAATGTGGAGACGTTTGAGACATATAAAATAAACGCCAGAAGTGATTATGAGGAGTTTGTAATTTGTACATGTCACTCCAAGAGTCACAGCCATGTTAGGTAAACAAAAGCATTTAATAAAGCCAAGCATTTTTCTACTACAGTACTTTATTCTTGTTTAAAAATGATTCAGTGGAACAGTTATGTTTAAAAGTGATCATAATTATTACATTTAAAGTGCCTTAAGAGCATTTATTAAAAAAGTATATATATATATATATATTAGGGCTGTCAAACGATCAAAATTTTTAATCGAGTTCATTACAGCTTAAAAATTAATTAATCGTAATTAATCGCAATTCAAACCATCTATAAAATGTGCCATATTTTTCTGTAAATTATTGTTGGAATGGAAAGATAAGACAAGATGGATATATACATTCAACATACGGTACATAAGGACTGTATTTGTTTATTATAACAATAAATCAACAAGATGGCATTAACATTATTAACATTCTGTTAAAGTGATCCATGGATAGAAAGACTTGTAGTTCTTAAAAGATGAATATTAGTACAAGTTATAGAAATGTTATAATAAAACGCCTCTTAATGTTTTCGTTTTAATAAAATTTGTAAAATTTTCAATCAAAAAATAAACTAGTAGCCCTATTCTGTCCTCAATGTGTGTGATTACACAAATTGACAGATAGCGAACATAAGTTCCAAAAAGAAATCAGACGGTGTGGCAAAGTAGCATGGGCTTTACTGAAGTCATCTCTTTTTGACAGGAGCACGTTTCTTGTATTTTTGTAAAACTGAAAATAACAAGGCAATGTGTCAATAACTTGCATAAATCACAAAATAACATAAAATGTACACACACGTGTCCATTTGAGCAGTAGCACTAGCCAATTAGCTCACAAGCATCTAACAATGTAACTGCATTTCACCATATATGTGAACAAATTCAAATACACATCATCAATAACTATCTAATGCTCATGAATATAAACAAAGGAGGAATATAACTCACAAGCGATGCATGTATGAGACACAAACAGTGTGATGGGGCTATGAGAACTGCCACTGAATACTGGATGCGGACGTTAGCTGGTCTGAATAGCACTGTCTATTAGTGTGAGTTCGTCTCGACATATAATCACGTCAGAAAAGCGCGCCGAAACCCAAATAATCAGCTGCACTGAATCACCAGCAGAGGGTGACATTACGCCACACAACATATGCAAGTCACACCCAAGCACCAGCAGAGGGCGGAAAAACTCCATAAAACACAATTAACAAGTTGGCCTTTCACTGTACTGACATTTAAATCTGTCTGAGCGGGCCTAGTGCGTTAATTGCGTCAAATATTTTAACGTGATTAATTTAAAAAATTGATTAACGCCCGTTAACGCGATAATTTTGACAGCCCTAATATATATATATATATATTTTTAATATCGTAATATAATATCGCAATATATCGCAAACCCCCCAAAAAATCGCAGCAATAGTTTTTTCCAATATCGTTCAGGCCTAGTACACGCCAGTACATGTGGTACAAGTACACGCAAGTACACGTGAACGCGGCACAAGTAGACGCAGTACACGTGTATAAGTACACAAAAGTAACCGTGGTCCAAGAAAACTCAAGTACACGTCCTGTACATGTGGTACAAATACACGAGTACGAGTACACGCGAGTACGCGTACACGCGGAAAACACATACACATGGAAAAATACAATTGTACAACGTTTGAAATGTATTCATTTTGTATATTCCACTTACCACGATTTGAGAGCTCAATAAATTGAAGAGTAAGACATAAGTACGCCTTATGTTTGGAGTATTTGTTTTTGGGTTTGCTGGCTGTCATGCCGATTGCGCCACTTTCACACACAGCAACAAACGGGAGGAGGTGAGCGCTGCTGCGCCAAGCCAATTCTGGCTGCATTTTTGACACATGAAAAATAGTGAGTACCATACTACGGTCTGACAGAAAATTTTAGTGGTTTTGAAACCGCGATGTTTTCACACCACGGTAAACCATGAAACCGGTAACCGGCATAGGGTGTAACGGTACATGTATTTGTATTGAACCGTTTCGGTACGTGGTGCTCGCTTAGGATCGGAGGCGTACAAAACGAGTTTCTGACGTAATGTAACCCTTACTTTTCGGGGCTGTGAGTTGATCGGGTTACAGATTCTTAGTGTAGATCAGGGGTCCCCAAACTTTTTCCTGTGAGGGCCACATAACCCTTTTCTTCTCTGATGAGGGGCCGGGGTCAGTTTCTAACAGAAAAAGTGTGACGATTGCAGGAGTGCCTAAATGTAAAAATGTATTGTTTTTCAGAAAGCCACAATCAAATAACCCTTTCTGGATTCTTCACGGAACCAAAGTAAATAAAATAAAAATGATATAATATAATATAGTATAATATAATATAATTAGGGCTGTCAAACGATTAAAATTTTTAAGCGAGTTAATCACAGCTTAAAAATTAATCGTAATTAATCGCAATTCAAACATCTCTAAAATATGCCTTATTTTTCTGTAAATTATTGTTGGAATGGAAAGATAAGACACAAGACGGATATATACATTCAACATACTGTACATAAGTACTGTATTTGTTTATTATAACAATAAATCAACAAGATGGCATTAACATTAATATTCTGTCAAAGCAATCCCTGGATAGAACGACTTGTAGTTCTTAAATGATAGATTTTAGTACAAATTATAGAAATTTTATGTTAAAACCCCTCTTAATGTTTTCGTTTTAATAAAATTGGTAAAATTTTAATCAAAAAAATTAACTAGTAGCTCACCATTGTTGATGTCAAGAATTACACAATGCTCATGGTGCATAAAATCAGTCGCACCCAAGCGCCAGCAGAGGGAGACAAAAAACACAAGTAACAAGTGGACATGACACTGCTGTCATTTTAATCTGTTTGAGCGGGGCATATGCGTTAATTGCATCAAATATTTTAACGTGATTAATGAAAAAAATTAATTACCGCCCGTTAACGCGATAACTTTGACAGCCCTTAATATAATATAATATAATACAATATAATATAATCAGGAGTGCACATAATTTTTTGGCCCAGGTTCTCAGAGGAGGACCTGGAGATGTGACTTGGTCCTCATTGAGCTTGAGAGCCGACCCACCTGATGCGATAAATTTATGACAAGCTTTACTTAGAGCCAATTAACTTTGATTAATTATATTAACAGTTAATGCTTGATTAACATCAACTGGCACAACAAAATTGCCATTACTTTGAAGTGAAATGTAAAGAAATAAACATAAAAGCACCAATTCAAAATAAAGGGCATTATGCGGCTCCCACATTAACTCCAAGCCTTTTTAAAAGTGGGATGTCCTCCTCATAAGACCTCATTGAACGTGTATGTTTAGCTTTGTAAAATGCGAGCAAAAACACGTTTGTCAGTGCATGTCGCTGTTCATTACCTTTATTCCGCCCTATTCCGCCACATGTCCATAGGGCGAGTGGGGTCCTGTTTGACATCAATAGTTTGCTTAATTGCCACATGCTCTCTGTTTTTTTCGTGCTTTTCAAAGTTTGGATGGCTGAAATTCTTTGACCCTACATAAAATGCGTTGCTCTAATCGGCGACATTGGGATTCTCACGGCACATTTTGTACCGCATTTCCGTGCGAGCATCATTCACTTCTAGCCATGGTACCTCCTGTAGCCACTTTTCAGCAAAAGTCCTTTTTTTCGGTAGCTCCGGTGACGTCTCTGCAAAAGCGTATGGAAGCCGTTGAGGGCCAGCGCGTTTGTCTACGTCCAGTACGCATGTGCGGACCACTTATGTGCACCCCTGAATATAATATAATATAATATAATATCATGTAATGTAATATAATATAATAATACTGTATTCATTAAATAGATAATAACCAAATAACCATTGCTCAGTTCTTCACAGAAAAAATCCAGGACATAAATAATTCTATTGGAAAAAAAAAAAAAAAAAAAATTATTATTTTTTTTTTTTAAACAATTTTTTTTTTGTTTTTTTTTTTTGGTTTTTTTGTTCAGGGGGCCGGACCAAATGTGGCTGCGGGCCGTATCCGGCCCGCGGGCCGTAGTTTGGGGACCCCTGGTGTAGATTATACAGTGGTACCTCTACATACGAATTTAATTCGTTCCAGGACCTTGTTTGTAAGTCGAAATGGTCGTATGTCGAGCAGGATTTTCCCATAGGAATACATTATAATTCCATTAATTCGTTCCAAAGCCTAAAAACATACACTAAATTCTTAATAAATACTGCTGGCACTGTTACAAATGGCAATTAAACATAGAAAAACAAATAAGTTATAAATAAATAAGTCAGAATAATATAATAATAAGAAGAATAATTAATAATTATTCCTGTAAATAATGTAACGAATTGGATTCTAATATGGCGGACACTTTTTACTGTCCCTGAACGCACCGCGAAGCTGACGTCACGGTGAGATAGGTCGGTGCGGTAGAGATAATACTTTCGTTTTCTTGAGAGCAGTCAACTGCTTAAGACAATGGGCGTTTTGTGTTGGATAAGTTCTTAAATAAATGATAAAAACGTGACGAAGCTGGCGATTTCCTTGGCAATGTTACCACAATAATAATTGTCACCTTAACTTATAAATAGTGGCGAACGGTGGTCGGAAGAGGACCATGGAGCTGTATTGTTGAGCCAGTTCAGGGACGCGCACACCAAGCTCATATTTTTCTATAACTTGCATCTAAATTTCAAAGGTAAGCATCACTTTTTTCCTTGTTTCTCCAACTGTATCAACTTTTTTTGAAAACTGTGTTGATTTCTCACACAAGAAAATCCACCGTGCGTTCGTTTGCAGTGCTGTCATGTCGTCGTATTTCGAGCAACTCGTCGGATGTAGAAACAAATGGCGGCTCAAATTTTACGTCGGATGTCGAAAAGATCGTGTGTCGAAGTGATCGTATGTAGAGGTACCACTGTATTTACTCCGTCTTCTCTACTATAATGAGGACCAATACGGTACGACAGTATAACCTAGAAACGTCAACGGCGCAACAACGTGGCCGCTGCGAGAACGCAGTGAAACGCGGGCGTTAAAGTCAATCAGCCAATGCACAGCAGTCGCAGTGTGGCCGTGTGTTAGACGCGTCCCAGAAGCGGCTCAACACGACACACGCGAAAAGAAAGGCAGAGTTTATTATTTGACGCGAGACGCGAAACTCCTGCGTCAATACTACTATCGGTAGCTAGGATTGGGCAGACCGGAAGTCACTCGTGTAAAAATACTGTGGATCCGGTCGATTTTCAAACTAATATGCAATCGTAACCCACTTTTTGAGCCCATTAGATCTCTTGAGTGGTAGATCGGGGCACAGTTGACTTGTCCTTGTTGATTTACTGCTGTCTTCTCTGCTATAAAAATAACCAACACGGCCCCGTGTTCAATACAAAACCCTCCTACCACAACAAAACAAATAGGAACTAATATTCACATAGGAACTAAAGTTATACAACATAAAATATACAATATAAATGAATACTACATCACATTTGTAAAATATAAACACATAATAAAATAAATATTAGCCCATTTAAATAAAATAGATTGAAATGAGCTAAAACACCTGTAATTAATAACAATAATACACAGATCCTGCTTACACAATTAAATTTATTAATTTCTGTGTGGCGCTTTAACTTGAGAAAATCCACCAATAACGCTTTTGAAAACTGTTCATAAGAAAAAAAAATGATTCATTGAGGGATTTTATTTGTGAAAGACATGTTAAAATCTTTGTCATTGGGATTGCTTTTCTCTTTAGCACAGGACTTCTTTTTTGTTATTTCTTTTAGAAAGAAAGCTAACCAATACGTGGGGTCTGAAAGGCAAATTGTTGTTGGATTATCTTTAAATACCCGCTACTTTTTAAGCAGAATTCTAGCTTTGTATAGACCCCTACCCACCGGCGTCACAAAATCACGTGCTCGCTGTATGGTTCCGCCCCCTTGTCCGTCATTTTGTTTCTGTATTATCAATGGTCTCAATTGATCGAGCAATTTATAATGCATTTCATGGAAGACCCGGTGCTTTCGGATGCCGTAAACTCACTTGATGCGTTGCATAAAAGGCGTTATGTGGAAAAGCTTCAGTTTATCCATTCGCCAGATCCATATTTGATGCCTAAATCGATGTTTTTCGACCCGCTGTCTCCGCCGTATTTGCCTGACATCT
This sequence comes from Corythoichthys intestinalis, assembly GCF_030265065.1. Taxonomy (NCBI): domain Eukaryota; kingdom Metazoa; phylum Chordata; class Actinopteri; order Syngnathiformes; family Syngnathidae; genus Corythoichthys; species Corythoichthys intestinalis. Next base: position 37,966,634 of record NC_080413.1, read on the forward strand.
GCTAGCTACCCTGATATGTACAACTATCTTGTCCACACAAAATCAGCCTATTCTCACGAAAGTTTGAAAAACTTTAAGAGCTTGGAGGCTTATAAATACTTCGTTGCTGGTTGGGAGAAACAGGTCCTCGTCCACGAAAATTCGGCAGGAATCTATCTTGTGCTTGGAAAGGTGAGTTACGAAATTTTCAATTGAAAATCTTTTGTTATTGCTAACATCCACTGTCAAGTCTAATGTATTTCACGTCGTTTGTCAATGGAGTTAGGGCTTTTAATGTTTATATGGTTTAGCGATAGCACTCTCACTACATACATACGTGTATGTTGTCGGCGATTAGCCTAGCAATGATCTTAATTGTGGTTGTCAGCCCAAAACCCTCTAAATATATATTAAATGCATCTTACCAGATATAAAATGACTACTACATAATCTGTGGTAATCGTTTGGAGCCCAGTTTTCTCGTCGAATTGCAGCAGCCCATCTCGCTCTCTTCTCTCCGGGTCTCTCGGAATCCGGTAGAACTTCAAGTCTCTCCGTCTTCTCCGTCTATCTTCTCTGTTATTGCAACCGACCGCCACACACGCCTTCACCATTTTGATTATTAATGTTAACGAGCAGAAAAACACGTCGTAAATAGGAGGAATGTACGTAGCCGTAACAGGTAAACATGATGTGTTGACGGACAATTGGGCGGCACCAGTCAGGAGGAAGGAGTTGTGACGTCACGTGGGTAGGGTCTATAGGCTAATGTTCTTATTGTTGAAAGCACAAAGCTGTGTAATTAACAACTAGCACATTTATATTTTGCATTTTGTTTTCTTACTGTACCGAAAATGAACCGAACCGTGACCTCAAAACCGAGGTACGTACCGAACAGAGATTTTTGTGTACCGTTACACACCTAATGTATATATATGGCGGAAAACAGACAAGGCTGAAAAAGCAATTTCTGCTCTTGCACCCCTCTTTAAAATAAACTGCTGTATTTTAAGCCAAACAAGAACTGTTGTGTTTGATAGAACAATATGTCTGCATGCTGCCATAGCAGTTTTATGGTGCATTAAGCCCCCAAAGTATTGATAATTTATCATTTTTACCCTGGAGACCCCCGTTTAGAGACACTGCGCAACCGCTTTTGTTTCAACCCAGCATTAAAAAGAAGGTAAGTAACTATCTTTATTTTTCTAAATGTCTATCATTTTTAGCTCAGAATCATTAATTGATGTCTAATATTTAGTTTAAAAAAAAAAAAAAAAAACTTTATAAAATGATTCACTCACATATATTATGTCACAATGACAAAATAATGTCTGTAAATAGGTTACGGAGATCTACCTCATAACTATCGCTTAATTGTATTTTTTTTTGTTACTGTCGCATTTTCCCCTATATTTTAGATGATAAATAGTCGATCCAAACAAAGTAAAATTGGGGGAAAAAAAGAAAAGAAAAAAAAATCTCGTCCACGCCCTGATGTCTGCGATTTCTGCATTGTGACCCTTGTTGTATTATCGTGTTTCACCCATAAAATCCCAAAAAAGTCCGGCTGTGGCCATTCACAGCTGTGTCTTTACACTCGGTGAGACATGCTACACAGAGTTTTTGGATCGAAATAAGGTAAGGTGTACTCTCTAATGCTCTCGCATCGAGTTAGCCTTTACAGGTTAAATTTTTTCTTTTTTTTTAATGCCCTCCTGTTCAAAAATTTTCTTCCCCAGAAAATTGAGATTTTAAGCTTTCAGATGATGTATCACACATGCATTTAGGACAATTATGAAGTTTGGCCAAATTGGGGGTCTCAGAGCGGAACTTCAAGTCAACCCAGTGTTTTCCGCCATATATTCTGCAGTCCATATTTCACTTAACATAAGAGTTTTGCCTCCATTTAGTAAGCAGAATAAGTGCTCACTTTTTACACACTTGTACTCACAGAGCACTCTCGCAGGTCATGAATTCACCAACTATGTAAAGTCACGGTTGTCACTCGGAAGGCGTACCTACAAGTCTTTTCACATGTGAATGGCATGACCTGCGTGAGTGTTCTGTTAACAAACACGGAAAACAGTGAGCCTGACTTAATCTACCTACTAAAGGGAAGATAATGTCAAATATTCATTTATTTAATATAAAACTGAGCCGGGATCAGAGGGTTCAAAGCGCCGCATTTCGCTCCGGAGCCGCAGGTTGCTGAGCCCTGGTTTAGACTAATTCCGAATATATATTAAAAAAAAAAAAAAAAAAAAAAAAAGACAAAAAAAGCCTTAAACATATTATTTTTAAAAATCCCTAATAAGTTCCTAAAATGTGCTTTTTCTTGTCTTACAACTCAAATGACCACATTGAATCTTAAGTTGAATTAAATTATTTTTTTATTTTTTGGGGATATTATTTGTTTTATTGCCGTCTCTGTGAGAGCCTTTATTTAAAAAAAAAAAAAAAAAAATCTTAGTACAGTATTCCAAATATTATTTGTAGAATATGTGTCCTGCAACATGTGTGCTTTTTATTACGGTAGAAGAAGCAGTTATTCAGATAATAGATGAGTTTGTTAGGGTTGAGAGTTCATACATATTTCATTTACAGTAATTGGCTTTGGAGTCATTTCTCAGGAATTAACACCTTTAGCAACATGCAAAACTGGGGTTTTGTCAAAAGTGACAGTCATATTAGTCATTAAGCGCAACTTTTGGCGTGTCCAGTTATTAATTTAGCACTGTGTCAAATTATATATGTGGAGTACGTGGCTCATTTCAGAATTGAAGGACATTTTAGGACAAGTGAAATATTTTAGTGGGTACTCCAGACTTGTATGCTTTTAAAAAAAAACATTTTCAAGCATTGTTTTCTGTTATGATTTGGTCTCAAAATACAGTTGTCAGATAATGATTTTTTAACAGATAACCCTATATTGTCCAACTCCAAAAATGCGATACCGATATCAAAACCGATACTTATATATACGCCCATTGCCTTAACATATTCATTATTTTTCAATCATTTATTAGTTCAATTAATTTTTGCACCATTAATACAAAGGTCTGCTCACGTAACAAATCTCAATAATCTTAGTTTAGAGACATTTAATGGTCAATAAGCAATGAGCTAAGCTGTGACCAGCCCTTGTACAAAGGCAGAAGGCTTTTACATTCACTTCGAAGGCAACATGCATATTGGCCCAAAACTGATAATGAAAAACCAATGTCGATATTATCTGATATTATCTTTTAAAATGCTTTCATCGACCGATATTATACACCACACTCTTGTACAGTAGGTGGCAGTATGCACCTGATAGTTGCTTGCAATGCGCTATTAAGCTAAGTTTTGGAGTTTCTTAGCTTGTTGGCTTCTGTTTACATTGCAGTCAATTTCATTCTTTTTTTTCCCTATTCTCCAAAGCTTTAGATAAAACTGAGCAGTCAATGAATTTTCTGGTTCATTCATTGAATATTGACTCGGATCTATGTATGTATGTATGGATGTATACTACATTTTTGCATTGGGAGAAAATACTTTTACAGTGGTACCCCTACATACAAAATTAATTTGTTCCAGGGCCTTGTTGGTAGGTTGAAATGGTCGTATTTCGAGCAGGATTTTCTTAAAGAAAATACATTATAATTCCATTAATTATTTCCAAAGTCCAAAAACCTACACTAAATCCTTAATAAATACTGCTGGTACTATTACAAATGACAATTACACATAGCAAAACAAATTAATTATTAATAAAAACTGGAATAGTAAAATAATAATAGTAATTCCTGTAATAATGTAACGAATCGGGTTGTAATGTGGCGGACGTGTTTTGCGTGCTGTACCTGAACGCACCATGTCGCTGTCGTGACAAGAGAGAGGGAGAGGTGTCGTTGAGATTTACTTTCTCTTTTAATGTTTCGTTGAGAACACTGTCAACTGCGACGGATAATAGGCGTTTTGAGTTGCACGAATTCTGAAATAAATGATAAAAACCTGACGAAGCTGGCGATGTTACCACAATAATAATCGTCACCTTAACTTATAAAGACTAGCAAACAGAGGTCGGAGGAGGACCGTCGAGAGACATTCTACGGCCGTATTGTTGAGCAAGTTCACGGGTGCGCACCCCACGCTCATATTTTTCTATCATTTCCATCTTCATGTCAATGGTAAGCGTCACCTTTTTCCTTGTTTCACCACCTGCACTAACCTTCTTGGAACCTGTGTTGATTCCTCTCAAGAAAATCCACCGGCGCTGTGATGTCGTCAGATGTAGAAACAAAAGGCGAGTCAAATTTTACATCGGATGTCGAAAGGATCGTGTGTCGAAGCGAACGTATGTCAAGGTACAACTGTACATTTTTTGTAAAGTAAATTTTAAAGCAAGTGCTTTTGTATGTTTACTTGATTACATTTCTTTTTCAATACTTGTTCTTTTACTAAAGTAACTTTTTTGCAGGTGTATCTGTACTTTTACTTAAAGGGAACCTCGGACTTAAAGACTTGTAGGGTCTAATAACGCATATTGTTAATTTTACTTTAAAAAAGTAATTAATTACAGTTACAAATTACTTCTCCCAAAAAGTAATTGCGTTAGTAACTCAGTTACCTGAATTTAAGAGTAATTAGTTACTTGGCAAAGTCTGTCTCTATGTTCGTAGCGGCGCTGCGGAAGCTGGCTGAACATTGTGAGTTTGGTGATGTTTTAGAAGACACATTAAGAGACCGATTGGTATGTGGACTGAGAAATGAAGCAACACAAAAGAGGTTACTTTCAGAAAGTGGACTGACATTAAAGACAGCCTTTGATGTAAGTGTGGCTATGGAATTGGCTTCAAAGGAGGCTCAACAACTGAACATTACGAGCAGAATACACCAAGTGGCAAGTACTCAAAGCAATGTTGCTGGTCCCTGTTTTAGGATTCATGTTTAAAAAAAAAAAAAAAAGTCACACAATGTGAAGTTTAAAGGGTTTTTGGGACAGCCCAATTCTTTACCCTCCACTTAACTAGACACAAGGGTATTGCGATAACTAGACAGTAACCTTTGCTATGTGTGGAAGTCATTTAAAGTTGTGAATCAACCATTAAAGTTGTTAAAATTGCTCCCGCTATTGCATTAGTTCCCTTCTGTCTACTTTCAACATGTGTAAGTTTTAAAACTGCTTCATCATTTAAAAATAGATTTAAGTTAAGATTTTGCCAATTTAGGACCATTTTAGATAAAAAAAAATAAAAAAACATAAAAAAAAGGTTCGCAAGGAAGGAGCTCTACAACAGAGCCTTCCTGAGAGGTGTACTGCTTTAAGATGGCGGCTGTTTACTAACGCATGTAGTCCTTAAAACATGTTGCCAATGCAGCCGTGTCTATCTTTAGCATCTAGTTCTATAATATGTGATATCTACCGTATCATGTGGGCGTAGTTTGTAGGCTACAGTCAGATATTATTGGAGCCACCTAGCATCGCGTTTACAACGGCGTCTTCCCCACTCCTGCTCTGCTCTCTCGTCTCCGTGAGTCCGTCTCTCTGACTTTTTTTATTCAACCAACTTAGTAATGCATAGTAACGGTAACGGCGTTGCCAAGTTGAGAAAAGTAATTAATTAGATTACTCACTACTGAAAAAAATAACGCCGTTAGTAACGCCGTTATATTGTAACGCCGTTATTAACAACACTGCTAATAAGCCACAATTGTTCTCGTTTCCGAAAATATGTTATTAGAAACACAGAAAATATTGCCATTGATTTAAAAATCTATAATATCTAGGACATGTTTTGACGTACGGAGGGCGCCATGTTTTAAGCGCGCAACGAACGCTTGAGGTGATGATCAGGGGTCATGAATTAAAAATCCTCTAGGTCCGGAAATATTTTTAATGCTTCTTTTTTTCCAAAAAATACAAACGTACTTTTACGTGGCCATGCTGATAATTACAACATTCAAAAATGTAAATAAAATATAAAGGGTGCATAAAACTAAAAAAGTGCTTTAACTGAATCATTAAATAGCAACATAGGAGCATGTTCAAGACTTCTTTTTTTTAATTGTGGATGCTGACAGGGGGATTTGCTTTATTTTTTGACAGACCTCTTCCTTTTGCTTTCCATCAACAAAGTTTCAGCAACTACACTCATACAATCTTTGACAATCGGTGCGTCACTGAAAGACTTTTTGTTTTGACCCAGTATCCACGCTATTCTGAGGGAGAATTCATTTGCGCGTTGCTGTGCAGTGAATAAATGAACCATGAGCCTTGAGGTGCGATCATTTTGAGCCCTTAATTCCGCTGTTTTTTGAGAACGGATGGCAGAGTTCATAGGGAAACTTTGTAAAAAAAAAAAAAGTTGCGTGCTTCGTCTCATAGTGCATTTTCAAATTGCTGCTTTTTACAAGCGCTACCGTCTCTGAATGAGTCTCAGATGAAGCATAGCGGTCTTTTGCTGCCGCCAGGTAAAATGAACAAAAATGTGTTGGTCCACTCCTCCTTAAACACTCTGTTTTCTGCATCAATCTTGCGTAGTTTTGAGCACGCCATTTGCCGTACCTTTTCGCCTCTTCCTCAAACTTCATTCGGCTCAGTTTTTGGCTGTCACTCCACGGAGTCTGGAAAGCGAGTGTGAGACATGCTGTTCTAAAAATAACTTTCAAATGCTTCACTCCCATTGGCTGGCTCACGCGCGTCACCGCTAAGGTTTTTGTTTGTTGCCCGCCTCCACTCTGCAAACCCGCAGGAAAAAGAAAGATTTTTGTTGTTGCAACGTCTATTAGTCCGGACATCTTGAGATCCGGTCCAGATGGCTTGGGGGTCCGGAACCGGACCGAGGTCCGCGGTTCCGTGACCTCTGACGTAGATTGTCAGTGTTACTCGACGAATACTCCCAGGTTACTGCAATTCCTTCTACACGGCGAGATGTTCAACACATATGCTCATTGGGTATAAGCGGAGAGTACAACCCATTTGTGTTTTTATTGAGTCTTTTATTACTTTTTCATTGCCTCAAAAATCTTTTTGCATGTGTTTCCCCTTTCATACTTTTAAGCATTGCGTTTTCTTGTGGTAGCTTTAAAGCAGATTGTTGATCTGTTGACCATTTTATTCACGTAGCATATTTAAACCACCCTTATTTGATATTACTACGTTTAAGTATTTTCTTAAAGCATCTTTAGTATGTTCTGTCTGTATGGATCTAAACAAAACAAGCTACAAAACACACGGTAGTACTTTGGGTGTCAAAATCGCCTCTTGTAGGATGTATCGCAGGTGTAGCACATTGTGGCAAAACACTTTTCTTTTTCTACTCTCGTCTTGTCTCATCCCATCTCTCTTGTTAATTTTGCTTTTGCTGCTCGTTTTGTGAAATATCGACAGTGCTGTCATGATCATAATGTTCCTCTCGGGTTCAAATCGAAAGACTTGAACAGATGGCATGTTTATGTCGCTAGAGTCATACTCTGGAAGCCCAGCAACGTAACCATGTGTTGTCACTGCCTGCGATGTCAACAAAATTTGGCGACCTACTAGGTAAACTAATGTTACAAATTGTACAAAACCGAAAACATCAAGAGGCAGCGTTTCCCCTACATTTGAAATATCGTGGCGGGCTGCCACACTAAAATAAAAGCCGCCACGGCTTGCAAATGAGTTTTTTTTTTTTTTTTAAAGATTTAAAGAGCCACTAATTTATAATTTGTATAATTTAACATGACGTCTAAATGCATATATGAAGCTAATTTGTACGCACAATTGGCCATAATTCGTCTGAAATAGCAGCTAAAATCCAAATTGTTCCTTTTCACGCTTTATTTTGAAAAGCGCATCAGTTCTACTGAAAGCTTACGGTTGTTACGTCAGCTCGGCACAGAGATGGAAATCGGGAGAAAAACCCACAGAAAGGCATTTGAAGTTAATGAATGTATTTCTTGGTTAAGACTGTGAAAACGACCTTAATATACTGACATTGACGTAACTAAGTTCTTTATGGGGTGTTTTTGGCCCGAATCGTCGCGTCCTACTCCTATCATAGCATTTGACGTCACTCGTTGCCATTTCAGAAGAGTATTTTGAAGTACGGTATTTTGGAAAGAGAAAAGTTCCTAAGGTCGAGGGGTCCGCTAACAAAATGACCATTATTTTTACGATGATCTAGACCGTCACGTTCCGAAATATTTAATTAGCGTCTGAGGCTGATTAAATATTTCGGAACTCTCATGCACCCAGGTGCTCTTCAGTTGCGAAGGTATTAGCTCTCACGTTTGGAGGAGTAGAAATAACCAAATGGGTATGGCAAGGGTTGTATTTTAATGTCGAGATAACGTTTTGAAAAACTGAATGAGACGAGATCGCACGTGGAGATGCAGATCAGGAATGTGCACAGTCCAGGGTAGGAGAAGTAAGCAAAAAAGCAAACAGGAAATCTAGCTGGGACCCAACATGGACAAAAATGGCAAAGTTCAAGCTGTGGCTGTAACACAAAAATCAAGGTGTTATTTACCTATTATTTTGAATAATCACAATCGTATTATTTTAACTTAAATTGTAACATTGAAAAAGGTTATATATAACCTTGCATAACCCTTATCGAAAAAATTACAAAACATGGCGTATTTGCATTTAAACAAGTATTTTTCATCTCATTGGAACCACTCAATATATGAATTTGTACTAACAATCAGAAAAGTAACTCCCACGAAGACACCTCAGTATGAACTGAGTTGGATTGGCTAATGTAAATTCAACATATTTGATTTAAATCCAAATGGGTAATCGAATGAGTTTCAGAATATGGACCAGGTCAGCATGATGTCAAAGATGGCATTGCAGACTGATGAATGGGGAGTGCTGCTGAAGGCAACCGTCGGCCATTGCGTTGACAGTGCCCATCTCAACAGTGAACTGTATGATTTTTCTTCAATGAACAGAGTAAGACATTTGGTCAACTTTACATTGTACAGAACTGTACAATGTAAGTTTGAAATGCTTGAGTGTCTTCATTTCAGAGATCTAATTTTTTCTCATTCCTGTGTAGGTGAAGACAGACTTGAGGAAAAGGGGGAACGTCTTGCAGCACGCCTCACATTGACTACAAATGGACCACCTATTGCTGATTCCCCCCACCCCCCTTTTTTCCCCCAGGAAAATCAAGTGTTTCCAGGCAGGATGCAAACTTTGCAAATAGATCTTGGTTATGGTTCTTGGAAAAAAGATAAATGTTGTCAAAAAAAAAAAAAAATCTTATTGTCATGATATGAAACAAATTTGGTGCGGCACAACATGATGGGGTTGTCCGACTACGAGGCAGACCACCACCACAGCTTAAAAAAATCCTAGGGGAAACCCTGAGAAGGGTTTCAATGTGAAATTATTTTAACTCATAATAACATTCATCTTTTAAGAACTACAAGTCTTTCTATTCGTGGATCCCTTTAAGTAAAAGAAGTGAGTACTACATCCAGTATTATCAAATATTGCATGTTTTAGTATTTTGTATGAGGATTGTTTCAAATTTGATAGGGGGGATTTGCAATTCTGGAATGAACTATGTGCCAGATGTGTTCTTCTGAAGCAATGACTAAAAATTTCCAAAGTATGATACTGCATGTGTAGTGGTCCCAATTACATACATGTCATGCCCAGAAGGAGAGACAAGTTGAGCTCCTTTCCTTGCGCCCTCTGAGCCAGAATGCTGCGGAGAGCCTTAAGGTCCAGTAGACACACGGACAGTTCCCTCAAAAGTCGTCCAACTTGTGGCATCTCCACATCAGACAGTGCATGCTCCTGCAGCCAGTTATCAACCTGCGCCTGCTTCTCAATAAAAGAACAATTGAAAATATGTTGAGTGGAGCTAGACAGATTTTTCCTAGCAGAGACAGTAACACACACATTACGTTATTACCTTTGATAAGGTTGTAGATTGAATGGATGGACCTTCTATGTTGTCACACTGTTGTGAAAGGCTTCTTTCTTTCTGTAATTTTTTATTGGTCACCTATCAATACACAGTTTGCAGTGAGTATGTTGATGTTCATAGTACGGCTTTAGCATACAGACAAGGTTGTAGTTTTTTGGTGGTTGAAAGTAATCATTCCCAATTTTGTGTATTGCAATTTATATGGTGAGCTCTGTGTACAATGAGGAAAACACTTTACTATTTTTTCAAGCAAATGCCACAATAAAATGAGTAAAAAATAATAAAAGAGGCCAGAATACTTTCTGTACCAATTTTCTAAGTGTACATTTTTACTGTCAGAGCATAAACATAAAAAAATAAAACACACTTTTTAAAATGATAGTTCTTAAGTTCCAAGAGTTTGTTGACATACCCTGAGTTGCGAGTTAAGTCTCTCAATCTGTACTTTCTGACGCTCAATGAGCTAACGGGGAGCAAACAGAACATGTCAGTGATCACATCTACTATATGTGTGCTTGTATTTGTGCATTGATCTGCTTCACTCTTTACCTTGCTGCTCTGGTCTTGTTTCTCCTGGAGTTGAGAATTTTCCACCTCAAGATGCTTCAGGTCCAGCCTCAATCCATCATCCAAACACTTCTGCACCTTCTGTTGCAACCTATAGACAATAAAATGGGAGACATGGTGAGCTGTCACACAAAGCTGGTGAAATGGAAAAAACGGCATTATTTGTTATGTAGGATTGCTGATATAATCATATGAAAGAAGACTAATAAACCAAAACAAATACAGGGTTCGTACACCTTTTTTGTAACCAAATTAAAACACTTTTTAAGAACTTTCAAGACCAATTTTCTAGTTTTTCCAGTACCTTAAAAACATCCCAATGTATTTTTTTTCTCCTTCAGATGAATCAGAAATAAAATATCGTGCCTTCTCACAACTACGCAAAGACACGCTGATTTTAACAAGATATTATCGCGTACTTATCTTGTTTTGATCCAAAACTCCGTGTCGCATGTATTACCAAATGTAAAGACACAGCTGTGACTTTGTTTGGATTTTATGGCTGAAACATGGTCATTTAGCAAGGAGTGCGACGCAGAAGTCATAGACAAAAATGAGTGGTCGAAATTTTCTTTTTCAAATATTTACCCTTTTAAACTTTTTTTTATTTCCCCAATTTTTCTTTGGATCGATTATTTACCATCTAATATATCTGGGGAAATGCGACAAAAATGTAACAATGTGACAAAAAACAAAAAAAACAAAAACAAAACAAAAAACAAACAAAAAAAAAACAATAAGGAGATAGTTAAGAGGTAGATATCCATGACCTATCTATAGACATTTTTTTTCATTGTGAGGTAATTTGTTTAAAAGTTTAAAATACTCAAGGAAATACTTGAATACCTGCTGTTTCTGTTGAATTATCAAATATAAAACTATTGTCTCATTTTGTTGTTGTTGAATGTTTATCCTAACAAGTTGAATAAATATTATAAAGCATCAAAACATCTCGTTGAGCATGTTTGGTTGTGAATGGGACATTGATATTACAAATTTTGACAAAACATTTGGGGATTTTTTGTTTTGTTTTGTCTTTTCGGGTCCAAAATGTTGATTATAATTGGTCAGGGAAGAAAAGCACAGTATTTGAAGGTTATGGTGTCCTGAAAAAAGGGACTCAAACAGGCCATTATGAACATTTTTTCTTTGAAATATAAAGGTAAAATAGACCCGGATCTTAAAGGGTTAAACTCCAAACTACGACTCAATTGCACTGTACTTTTGGGAGTGACGGTGTAACATGGGGCATTAAGGGAAAGCAACTTCAGAACGAGCGTGTAGAAGTGATGAAGCAAATATATTTTGTTTTCCTTCATTTAATAATAGTTAATATTTTTAGACAGGGTGCGGAGAAATGTTGTGTGCCTAATACGTACAAATTTTTGCCTGTGAATTCAGACCCAAAAAGGCTCAGCACTCTTAGGAAATTAAGGTTTAATACATGTCATTTGAACTTCCTGACAATACATTTTAAAGCTGAATATTGAATAAGAAGCAGAATAGTACCTGTGCACAGATGCAATCAGCTCCTTCTCTCTCCTGGCTTGTGTCTCAATCTTGAGATCTTTCTCTTTCAAAAGAGTACAGCTGTCCTCCAGCTTTCCTTGTAAGTGAGCTACCATTTTTTCCAGATCCTGAGCTCTCAACTGCACCTCCTCTAGCTGAGCGCGCACAAAACAAGAGCACAAATAATTCCACATCCATAATATACAGTTAATTTGTGTAAAATTTGAAATTTGAAGCAGAGAAAATGCCAGCATAAAAAAAAGTCAAGTGGGGCTTGGGAATCCCGCCCAAAAAACGTTTCAAACGTTTTTTTTTTTTTCCTATTGTACGATTTCAATTATTTTCCCATATTTTTGTTACTTGATTATAGTGTTGCAGCTATTAATCGATTAACTCGAGTAAATCGGTTAGAAAAATAGCTTCAAATCAAATTTTGCTACTTCGAGGATTCGTTTAGTTAGAGTGCCGTTGTAATAGTTTGTAAAGTCCTTGCATTTAGTTTTATTGATTTGAGTAAATACACTGCCCTCTAGTGGCAACAGTGAATTTGACATAACTCATTTAATATGGCTGGATCCAGCAGCTCCCTGTTAAGACCAACATAGGGTTGTAAATTTCTGTTTGAGCTAATTGTTTGTGCATTTGTAATTAGATGTATATTTAGCTGTTATTCATGGGAATGTGTTTGAACGATTTTTTAGGAGCTTTGTAAAAAAACAACTTAAGCATTTTATAGCATTTAAGCTAGCGGACTTTCGCAATGCAAGTTAGCCAATTATACTTGTTTTGTACTTGGATCCTCATTTATTTTATTTTTTGTACCATTTGAGGCTAAGCTCAGGTATTTTCATTTAATTTTAAATGCATTTATTGCTTTTGTGAAATGAAACTGCCCTCTCTTCCCTCTCCTGCTTTCTTTGTCAGTCTTGTTTTGTCCTCTTTTTTTTTGTACTTTTCTTATCTCTGAGGACCTGCTGTTGTAGGACTCTCACACAAAAAAAACCATGGATTTTCTTAGTTGGTTCCTCGGCGCTATTGACAAGATTTTTTCAACAAGACACGGTGCCCCAAGAAGGCCATCCTGCCCGGATGGGATCTTTGAGGCGGGCTATGTGAGGGACTCATGGGACCACTGGAAGCCCACGTGTCTCACAGTCCTATCCGTGGAAGAAATCGAGGATATTTGGCTGTTTGGCGTGTCGGTCCTGGGGTTTCTTTTGTTTGACTTGGGAGGTGCCCTACTGTACTGGAAAGTTTCCAAGATGGTAGCTTTCAAGGAAATTGACAACTTGACCACTGATCAAACAGCAATATTCAAGGCTTTATAGGACCGGGTGGATTGGGAACTTATTCCGTGCAAACACGGTCTGGTCCGGGGATGGGTGGAGAGAAGTGGATACCATCGGGCACCAGCTGATGGAGCTGTCGCGAAAGACCGCTGATGTTGGTAAGGACTTCAGGGAACTGAGGTCCTACCTTCACCTTGATGAGTGCGACCGACTCAGGACCCACTGCATTTTTTGGACATACTAAACTCTTGATAAGGCTTAATTTTGGCTTTAAAACCTTTATTCCCTTCCTGCCCCCCCACCCCCACCCCAAACACCACATCCTCTGTCGAATCCTGCTTCTGTCTCTTCCTTCTATCACTGCCCCCCCCAGACCAGCCATGACCGGTCAGTTTTCCTTTTTGTCGTAACAAAAATTCCTGCATGTGACCAGTGTGTTATGTCATATCCCTGCTATGTTGTATGATATATGTTGTTTTGCTGTCACATTGTAACTGCTATGTAATTTCTGAAGTTGGCGGCGCGAGACAATTTGCAGTGGCCCGATGCTTTTCGTTCTAACGCAATTTCGTTGTCATCTGTACTTGCACTGTATGTCAATGACCATTAAAGGTTTCCATTCCATTTCCATTCTGCATAGCTTGAAAAAACCCTCGGGTATTTTATTTTGTATTTTCACATTAAATGCCATTTTTAAAATGTTAGCAAGTCTTTGTTTTACGTCTCCTAAAATTTATTCCGCAACGCGTTAAATGTTTCTAATCTGATAACTCGATTATTCGAACTAATTGATAGATTTATCAATTCAATAATCGATAGCTGTAGCCTTACTTGATTGTTCGATTTCTTTGTTTAAAATCTGCAATTAAAACATGAAATTCATTTATTTCTTTATAGGGTACAAAGTTGCTTCAAAATGCAGTATTTTAATGTTTGAAATTATAGATGTGGAATGAAGCAAGTATTACTTTAAGGTTCAAGGTGTGCGTGTGTACCTGAAGTGTCTGAACTTGCACTTCGTCCACAGTTGGCATGTCAGCAAGGTACTTCTCCAGAGTTTCAATGCGTTGTTGTTTTTCATGGTTCTGTTCACTCTCCCGGTGAAACTTCTTTTTCAAACTGCTGATGTAGCGATCCCTTGTCTTTATCTAGTCAGAAAAAATATATCAATTTTGTCAACCAAAAAAAACGCTATTGTTTGCAAAATCAACACAAAAAAGCTAACAAAAAAAACTTCTTCACTACCTTTTCCTCCAGTTTCCTGAGATCATCAGTATATTTTTGAGTGGCTTGCTTGTACAGTTCGTTCAGATGAAGTACTTCCAGTTCGGACAATGCCAGCTTTCTACTCAGCTCTTCGTCACAACACAGCGGGTCAGGTGGCACTTCCTTCACGGATTCCTAATGGACAAACACAATCATTGCCAAGAAAAGTCAAATTAGCACTTCAAAGATTATTTAACATTTAATGAACAGCGGACAATTTAATAATACCTTCATCTTCTGGATTTGAGGATCTTCAAACCATCTTTGACTGTGTAGGACCTGCTGGGCTCTCAACTCATTTTCCCTAATGCGAGCATGGAGCTGCAGGATCTGTTGCTTCTGTCTGAAAGAGAGAGACCTTTACTCTCATCGTCACCTAACAGTGTATGAATAACACTAGTCGTTCCATTTTTCCTCTTTATTATAGATATTGAATTTGACTTTGCTTTTGCCAGCACAGTGGCTATACCAGTTTCACTAATTAGACATCACAAGTCTCGCAACAATATACACGACTCAATTTTACCAATCAGAAGTAACAATACAGTCACATGACCACACACTAGCTTGATGTTGGAAGTCCTATGAATATTTGACAGAGAGTACTGCTGTCAACATTACTCAAAAGTGCGGATTTCAACCTCTTCCCAGTTTTTATTTGACACTTATAGACACAGAAAACCGGCGATATGATCGTTTTCTCCACTTGAGGGCACTCATGCTCTTTAGACGGGTGATGTCACATGGGTGACCAAACACCGCTACAATGCAGGCTGGCTCACGACACATAC
Organism: Corythoichthys intestinalis; assembly: GCF_030265065.1. Taxonomy (NCBI): domain Eukaryota; kingdom Metazoa; phylum Chordata; class Actinopteri; order Syngnathiformes; family Syngnathidae; genus Corythoichthys; species Corythoichthys intestinalis. Next base: position 37,981,946 of record NC_080413.1, read on the forward strand.
AATAAGCAAATTTAATGCACCGTAAACATATAAAACAAACTAAGTCACATTTTCTTCTCATCTCATTACACAAAAACTGGCAGTCTTGTTAATCTTACGGTCATCCGAGGCACGTTTTTAGCTCGTCATTATGACATCATCATGAAAAAATGTTTGTCACTATTTTTGTTATCGTTAATAAAAAAATATCAATGGTGCAAAGTCAAGGGCGTAGGTTTTCATTGGGAGATTGCATTTCAGGATGCTCAAATTGTCCCTACCAACTTTTAAGCAACCTTATTTGCTAATAATTTAGATTGTCTTCTCATATGTTGTAAGGATAGAATACACCCTACCATTATTAAGTGAATGCTTGCTGAATGTGCCAGTCCATTTTTTTCACCTTATAACGCATGTTTGATTGGCTGATGAGTCCCCCCGCCCCCAAAAGACACACATGCACACCGACAGATTCATATCTACAACATGCCGACCCCTCCACCCTTTCGAATGGGAAGGGATGTTAGACGTTTTATTCGGCAAGCACCAGCCACTGTACGTAATGTTGTTGAGGTGGGTGTAACACCACAAATGTTTCTACTGAAAGTCTGACCTGAATCAGATTAGCATAGCATATAACTGTGTGAACTTGATAACCTGCAAAACTACCACTGGACCAAAGTCAAGCTAGCCGTCCCTCATTTGGATCATTGTTTGCATTATGTACATAATGGTAATGCAACGCGGTGGCTTCAGAGTGCAAGTCCCTTTATTAAAAAACAGGAAGCTACAATAACAAGAACATGAACTGACATGGGAAAAAAAAAATCTGTGAAATGAAATCACACTTCAGAATTTCATACTAGGGTTTGAGTTAGTGTTTTCATCAACGATGACGATAAAAATATTTTGTCAACGAACAATTTTTTTAATGAACATGACATCACAATGACGAGCTAAAAACATGTCTTGGGAGACTAAAACATAACGAGATAGATGCCAGTCGTTGTCTGACGAGATGAAAACGGGATGAAAATTCGCCATTGTTTCCATCATAAGTTCACAATGTGTGATATTTTCTTATAGTATGTGTAGTTAGCATGCATCTTATCAGTGTTTGCTCGTGTAACTCATGTGACGGGCTATTCTTTAATAAGTTGTGATTGTGTATAGAATTTATTAATAATATATTTACATATTATTCATAATTGATTCTGCATGTTTTCCTCAAGTATTAATTTTCTGATGTTAAATTGAGTGACTTTTTAGCTGTTAAAAACTAGCAGTAAATAAAAAAAAATTAAGTTGCTATTTTGGTCAAAAACTTATATGTTAAATATTGCTATTGATCCTGGAACTATAGGTGATTATCTCTGCATCTGGTGATTCTTGTGCATCTAGTGCAAAATCTGAGACTTTTATAGCCATTTTAAGTTGTGTTATACTTATATAAAAAAGAATTAATCGGGAATTTATAAGGGAACAACTTTGAATTTTTTGATGCCGCTGCTCATTGAGACTCATATATAGCTAAGGTAGGTGCTTGTTTTGGTTTTAGGTCGGTAGCAGCTTTGGTTTTATAAATATTTGAATTTGAATTTTTTAAAAATAGGTCCATACGAATCGGCCCAGTTTCCTGTGTCATGTTAACAGGTTTTGAAGTCTATGGTTCAATTGATTGTTTCATTTATTTATTTATTCATAGAATAAAACTTTTGAAGTTAATAGACTAAAACGTGGAGAATTATCAACAAAAACTCGAAGACGAACACAACTAAAATAGGACTAAAAATTATAAGTATTTTCCTCAAAAAGACTAAGACGAAAATTAAAAGGGCTGCCAAAAACAACACTAGTTCGAGTCTTGGGGTAGTCAAGTATGCCTTAGATGTAGATCGGTCCCTACATAGCTCAGATTTGTTTTCATTAATTTTTTCCCCCCGAATCAATTTTGTATTACAATACTTTATAGTTTGAGTCTAGGGGTGCTCCAGTGTCCCCCAGAAGTGGACACATTGTTGGACTTTTTTAAATAAAGGGACTTGCACTTCAAAATGTTTATTTAGTAGTTTTTGAAAGGTTTGAATCAAATGTTTTATCACCTGAACCAATACACATGAAAGTTAGTATGAGTCAATACAGATTAATTTTGCATGGATCATTTAGCCAATCGATCAGTTAGGTTCATATTTGTGAGAAATGTAGCCCTGATCCCCATCGAATAATCTTATTAATGTCCTGTCCCCAGCTAAATGTGCATGCAGGTTATGCTGTTATATCTTCCCTACCAATGTTGAGACCAAACCTACGCCCTTGTGCCAAGTGTGAACAGAGGTGACTACTTACCTATCTATCTCCAACTCTCTTTGTCTCAGCATCCCCTCTTTAACCTTCACCAGAGTGTTGACGAACTGGGACGTCCCATGCAGCGTCTGTAAATGCACAGTTTGTTACCACTAAATAATAAACAGTGTAGGTAGTACATCTTTCAAATTTGGGGGAAATTGCTCCCACCTGGTTGATGCCTTGTTCAAAGGATGGTCCATCTCCACCACAGACCTTTCTTTCAGTACCAAGTTCCTGGCCAAGTTCTCCGTGCTCTGCTTTAGAACTGTATTCCATCTGCTCTGTTAGCCACATTTGTGTGCGGACGGCCGGTTGAATCGGAGATTCCCTGTCAACCGGGTGACTGAGTGGTGAGTCAGCTAGCTTGGATAAACTCAGGCCATAAACCTGACCACCTCCCAGAGCCAGTTTAGCCTCTGCTAAACTATTATAGTTCATGTCCAAACTGCTGTGTTTAATGGGCGAGGAAAGAGTTGAAGACAGTGACCGGTCTGTTTCCAAACTGGACCTACAACTAAGTTTGCTCCAGTAGCAGGGACCAGAACCAGGAGAACGTTGTAATAAGCTATGACTGAGCAATGAGGAAGATACAGGTAAATAAAGGTCTCTATTTAAAACACGGGGTTCTTTTCTGTAGCCATAGATCAGACCCCTATCAAGGGAGCCATGTGAATCTGTGCTGTGATGGTGCACTGGTGTTTTACTGGAGTTCTTCTCGACGCCAGATGACAACTTTGTGAGAGAGGACCACCTTCTGATGGGCTGATAGTCCTTCAAATCAACACTAGCTGGTGCACTGAGGGGGGACATGGCTGGCGGGTTCAACTTGGAAGACCTGCTCCCATTGCCTGTGCTGACTGGTGAGGCAGTCATTCTTGGGCTGGCATACAGCGATGTGGATGGCGATGGCTTGACATGGATGACAGGGACGTTACTGCCAAGCCCATCTTCCTGACTGGAGTGACGTCGGGAAAGCGGCAGGAAAGATGAAGGTGTGGTGCTGGAACAGGAGTCATCTTAAAATAAAACAAATTGTATCAAAACCAAAACATCAAAAGGGGTTTCAATATGAAATTATTTTTCATCATAATAATGTTTATCTTTTAAAAACTACAAGTCTTTCTATCCGTGGACCCCTTAAAAGGTCTGTGCTGAATGATCATTGCACACTAAGTCGTAATGTTAGCATAGGGTTCGCGTTAGCATTAGGCTAATGCTTTAAAATTTTACAGATGAAAATATTTTTAGTAAATGGCGACTAAAACTAGACGAAATTAGTCTTGCGTTTTCGTCAACAAAAACTAGATGAAGACGAACACATTTTGAGATGATTAAAATACGACAAGGACTAAAATGTGTTATCGTCCAAAAGACTAAGATGAAAATTAAAAGGTAGTAACACGTTACATGTACCGAGTTACATTTACTGGAGTAACTTAAGAAATATGTACATCTAAGAGTAGTTTTATTAAGCCGTATTTTTTACTTTTACTTCAGTAGATTTGTGAAGAACAAACGCTACTCTTACTCCGCTACTTTGGGATACACAAGAGTCGTTACATTTTTCCTCTTTATTCTACATTTTAGATCTTTTTTGGGCTAGCAATGCTATTACCAAGAGTAGCGCTACTTATTTCACCAATGTGAACTCAGAGAAGATATATCAATTGGTACCACGACGCACAGTCATGTTTGCACTTCCCATCATGCATTTGGGCAGAAGTGAAATGGCTACAGTATCATTTACTGAAAGCTCAACAAATACACTAGATGACAATATTTAGTCACAATATACAAAGTCACATTTATCCTTTAAGAATTACAAGTCTTTCTATCCGTGGATCCCTCTCACAGAAAGAATATTAATAATGTAAATGTCATCTTGAGGATTTATTGTCATAATAAACAAATACAGTACTTATGTACTGTATGTTGAATGTATATATTCGTCCGAGTTTTATTCATTTTTTTCTTAATGCATTGCCAAAATGTATATGACCGGGAAAAATTATCGGGAATGATTGGAAATAAATCGGGAGCAAAAAAAAAAAGCAATCGGATGGGGAAATATCAGGATCGGCAGATACTCAAACTAAAACGATCGGGATCAGATCGAGAGCAAAAAAACATGATCGGAACAACCCTAGTTATTTGTCATGACCACACCATTTATTTAGCTATTGGGGAAAAATACTTGGCTAGAAAGAATATCCTGTAAAAATATTGGAGTAGAGAGACTGAAACAATGATCTTTTGCGGCTCTCTTTGTCGCATTTTCCTCGTTCTGAATAATTCCCCCTTGAATTGCAAATCAGATGAAACCATGACCCTGCCGATGTCATCCTCCTCTTGGGGGCGCTAGAGCCCTATAATGGTAGGCGTGCCTAACCGGCAGATTAAAAGACTAATTTCTCGTCATCCGCGCTTTGCCAAATTGTTGTATACAGTCGCATAATCTCAAAATACGCTTCTAATTCACATAGTAATGCTATTTAAGACTTTTTTCCTCCTGTTGTACCCACTTTAATGTGGTTCAGTAATGGGTTATTGTATCATTCTAACAACAGTTCATATAGATAAGTTTAAGACAAAAAATGCACCATTGATTTAAAAAAAAAAAAAAAAAAAAAAAAAATTAAACAAACAAAACTAAGCAGTTACTGAAAATGTTACTCATTACTTGAGTATTCTTTTCACTGGATACTTTTTTACTTGTACTTGAGTACATTTTTTGGATGACTACTTTTACTCTTACTTGAGTAATACTATTTTGAAGTAACGCAACTCTTACTTGTGTAAAATTTTTGGCTACTCTATCCACCTCTGCACTGGACCCGTATAACGTGTTCAGTTTAGTCCAGCAGAGTACAGTTTGTTGTAAACCCTAATGTTGAATATGTTGTTTAGTAATAGCTGTCAGATCAAGTCTTTCTGTGTGGAGCATGCATTGCGCTCTCTGCATTCCTACACATAAATGTGAGGTTCATTTCCAGCATTGACCAAGAGACTGGAAAAAAAAATCTGGATTTGATCCGGGGGTTCTTAGATGTCACTGCAGCTTTGGCTACTTTTGGGTGGAATAGTATTCCCCCGAAACCGCAATTTCCGAGCTTACCCAAAATGTTATGACTATCAATTCAATGTTTCCAACTACACTGGACCAGTTTGAGGAAGATTTTTTTTCCTGCTTAAACAAGACATTTGTAAAATGCAAGCTGCTTCTTCATTGAATGAGTTTGCTTTGGAAAATCTTCACAGCCCTGACCTCTCTCTGATCTTTTTTGCACAGTATTTCATTCTTAAAAAAAAAAAAAAAATTATGGATCTGAAATTTTGTAGCTGAGTTGCTATCATTTGACTATCATATGTCATTGTCATCTTCACAAAGTTCTAAGCCAAAGCCACAAGTGGAAGCACTCAATATCTGTGACTTTAATGCAACCGGTAGCATGTGCATGTAATGTAACCCTACCTTCCACACTATCAGAACAGTAGGTACCAATGCCAGTGTCACCACTGTCCGACACAGCACTGTGTCTACGTCCAGAAATGCTGTTGCCAGCTCCGGGCTGTTTGCTGAGCCAGGTTGATTCATTACTAGGGACACACCCAGGAGAGCCACCGCTACTTGAACCTTTGAAGAGAACACATTACAAAGATAAGGGTTGCTAACATACCATTCATTAAGAATTGGGATACAAATATTGTTGAAGTGATTAATCGAAATCACATAGCAATGAGCAGCTCAGTCAGCAACCAATTAATCCCAGCTTCTTGAGAAACTCCAGGTAAATAAAAACGTCCAGCTATATCATCTATTAAGTATTTTTCAACACAAAGTATTTCTTTACATTTGTACCTCACATGCTGCTAGCATACAATGTGCGGATCACAAGTGGAGGGCTGTTCCTGACATTACCGTACTCTATTAAGGAAGGTAGTCAACAACAAATGATGTCTTGATATAATTTGAATTAGAAGCTAATCTTTAAATGTCTGAGCAACAATATGCTGTGTGTTACTGTTGCAAAGGATATGTGGGTCATTTTTTGTATATATGAAGCTTTAGTTTCACTAGAGTTGGACAAATACTCAACTTATTTTTTTGTGTATTATCAATTGCCCTCTATTATAAATTCAATCATAGACTTCATAATGATATTGACTGGGCGGAGATAGGGGGCCTATCTCCATCAAAGCTGACCGAGTGGAAACACAGACAAAGAGCTTTTTACATTAAATATTCTTGTGAATAAATGCTTAAATCCCTGAATTCTTTATAGATATGGCCGTAAAACAGTCTCGATTCTTGGTTAAAAGCAAACAAAACAGGCAGTTAGCATTTATTTTACGTAAATATATTGAATGTGCTGCTAGTCTTTAAGCCACTGTGGCCCCGCTTTATCACCACAAAGAGCTTTTTACGTTGAAAATTCTTGTGAATAAATGCTTAAATCCCTGAATTCTTTATAGATGTGAACATAATACAGTCTCGATTCTTGGTTAAAAGCAAAAACCGGGCGGTTAGCATTTATTTGACATACAGTGCCTTGCAAAAGTATTCGGCCCCCTTGAATCTTGCAACCTTTCGCCACATTTCAGGCTTCAAACATAAAGATATGAAATTTAATTTTTTTGTCAAGAATCAACAACAAGTGGGACACAATCGTGAAGTGGAACAACATTTATTGGATAATTTAAACTTTTTTAACAAATAAAAAACTGAAAAGCGGGGCGTGCAATATTATTCGGCCCCTTTACTTTCAGTGCAGCAAACTCACTCCAGAAGTTCAGTGAGGATCTCTGAATGATCCAATGTTGTCCTAAATGACCGATGATGATAAATAGAATCCACCTGTGTGTAATCAAGTCTCCGTATAAATGCACCTGCTCTGTGATGGTCTCAGGGTTCTGTTTAAAGTGCAGAGAGCATTATGAAAACCAAGGAACACACCAGGCAGGTCCGAGATACTGTTGTGGAGAAGTTTAAAGCCGGATTTGGATACAAAAAGATTTCCCAAGCTTTAAACATCTCAAGGAGCACTGTGCAAGCCATCATATTGAAATGGAAGGAGCATCAGACCACCGCAAATCTACCAAGACCCGGCCGTCCTTCCAAACTTTCTTCTCAAACAAGGAGAAAACTGATCAGAGATGCAGCCAAGAGGCCCATGATCACTCTGGATGAACTGCAGAGATCTACAGCTGAGGTGGGAGAGTCTGTCCATAGGACAACAATCAGTCGTACACTGCACAAATCTGGCCTTTATGGAAGAGTGGCAAGAAGAAAGCCATTTCTCAAAGATATCCATAAAAAAAGTCTCGTTTAAGTTTGCCACAAGCCACCTGGGAGACACACCAAACATGTGGAAGAAGGTGCTCTGGTCAGATGAAACCAAAATTGAACTTTTTGGCCCCAATGCAAAACGATATGTTTGGCGTAAAAGCAACACAGCTCATCACCCTGAACACACCATCCCCACTGTCAAACATGGTGGTGGCAGCATCATGGTTTAGGCCTGCTTTTGTTCAGCACGGACAGGGAAGATGGTTAAAATTGACGGGAAGATGGATGCAGCCAAATACAGGAACATTCTGGAAGAAAACCTGTTGGTATCTGCACAAGACCTGAGACTGGGACGGAGATTTATCTTCCAACAGGACAATGATCCAAAACATAAAGCCAAATCTACAATGGAATGGTTCAAAAATAAACGTATCCAGGTGTTAGAATGGCCAAGTCAAAGTCCAGACCTGAATCCAATCGAGAATCTGTGGAAAGAGCTGAAGACTGCTGTTCACAAACACTCTCCATCCAACCTCACGGAGCTCGAGCTGTTTTGCAAGGAAGAATGGGAAAGAATGTCAGTCTCTCGATGTGCAAAACTGATAGAAACATACCCCAAGCGACTTGCAGCTGTAATTGGAGCAAAAGGTGGCGCTACAAAGTATTAACGCAAGGGGGCCGAATAATATTGCACGCCCCACTTTTCAGTTTTTTATTTGTTAAAAAAGTTTAAATGATCCAATAAATTTTGTTCCACTTCACGATTGTGTCCCACTTGTTGTTGATTCTTGACAAAAAATTAAAATTTTATATCTTTATGTTTGAAGCCTGAAATGTGGCGAAAGGTTGCAAGGTTCAAGGGGGCCGAATACTTTTGCAAGGCACTGTAAATATTGCGAATTATGACGCCAATGGCGTAGCGGTTATTTTCTCCCATTGATTTTTCCACGTTTCAAAATGCATGCGTGGTACGAAAAATATAATAATGACCTTGAATCCTCGAACAAATCACTCGTCCTCAGACAATCCTTCCTGTTTGTATGCGGTACAGCTTTTGTACTTTTTCAAATTAAATCTGGCGCTGGATCGCTGCATGTGTTGAATAACTGCGACCGACATCAAATAACTGAAGCGGACTGTGGGACGGCCCCCTACTCGAAGGCGTGGCGCAGTGTCTGTGGAATGTGTCCCGTCAATATCATTATGAAGTCTATGATTCAATGGTACAGGCTCCTAAATTCTATAAATTTAATTTGGGGCAATTCCACATTAGACCAAAAGGACCAGGGTCCTGGAAAGGTACCTCGCAACAACATCACTTAGAACCCGATTCTGTGTATCAAATGCAAGTGCTTAGTGCAGCACAACATTGGTCATGGTTAACCGTATGTCCTCTTGCCATTGTTGATTTTAAATAGCATGCACGCTGTACTTCCGCTTCCAAGGATAACTTGCGCGTAGCGTCACAGCCTGGAGCATCACAACTCCAGGCTGCCGTTAACGCGATAAATTTGACAGCCCTAATTATTTATAATCATATATTAATATATATATGAACGATATCTTCCACGTATCCAATGCATTAAAACTTATTTTATTTGCTGATGACACCAACATATTCTATAGTAGTGATAATTATAGCGAGCTAGTAACTACCGTTAATAAGGAACTAAAAGCCATAAAGAAGTGGATGGATATAAATAAATTATCCCTAAATATTAAGAAAACAAAGGCAATATTATTTGGTAATCAAATAGCTAATTCTGAGTTGAAAATAATAATTGAAGGTCTACCAATTGAAAATGTAAATGAAGCTAAATTTCTCTGTGTTATAATTGATAACAAGCTGTCATGGAGACCCCATATCAGATACACGAAAAACAAAACCTCCAAATGTCTGTCAATCATAAAAAAGCAAAACAATACCTTGATGTAAATGCACTTCGGATGTATACTGCACTTTGGTACTCCCATACTTTTCATATTGTGTCGAAGTATGGGGGAACACTTACCAAAGTGCATTACATCCATTAATTACATTACAGAAGCGAGCAATTCGGATTATACACAAAGTGGGTTTTTTAGATCACACTCATTTTTGGAGTGAAATGGGGGTGGGACTCAACAAGCTCGGCTTCTTCCCACATCTTTTCGAGCTACACGTGTATGTATTGTTATTATTTTTGTTACATTCATCATTACTGTTTAATTTTTATTTTATTTTATTATTTTTTTCCCATACTTGTTGATTTTTGTTGTTATTGCTCGAAATAAAAATCAATCAATCAATCAATCAATCAATCAATCAATCAATCAATCAATAATTGATTCTGCATGTTTTCCTCAAGTATTAAGTTTCTGATGTTAAATTGAGTGATTTATTAGCTGTTGAAAACTTGCAGTCAAAAAAAAAACATTAAGTTGCTATTTTGGTCAAAAACTTATATGATATGCTAAACATTGCTATTGATCCTGAAAATATAGGTGATTATCTCTGCATTTGGTGATTTTTGTGCATCTAGTGTAAAATCTGAGACTTTTATAGCCATTTTAAGTTGTGTTATACTTATATAAAAAATAATTAATCGGGATTTTATAAGGGAACGACTATGAATTTTTTGATGCCGCTGCTCATGGAGACTCATATATAAGGTAAGGTGCCTATATTGGTTTTAGGTGGCTTTGGTTTTGAAAATTTCTGAATTTGAAGTTTTTGAAAATAGGCCCCCTACGAATCGGCCCAGTTTCCCGTGTCATGTCAATAGGTTATGAAGTCTATGCATCAAGTATCCAAAGTCTGTGGTGCTAGGCGGAAGTGACAGCCAGTGAGTTAACACAGACACTATTCTAACTGAAAATGTTGGTGGCACCTCTCACTAAACAGTGACATCTTTTTAAAAACATTATATCGATTCGATAGAGCATATCAATAACTTAGTGAGATGCAAAAAATCTTATATATCACCACATCGATATATTGTCACACACCTAGTGTGTACCATGCCCCCTACCCATAATTAGCTGGGATAGGCTTCAGCACCCCCGCCACCCTCATGAAGGTAAGCAGCACATAAGTAGAATGGATGGACGTCTAACTTTGTCAATAGCAAACAATTTGTTAAGACACAAAAATAACTGTCAGTGACCTGGTGCGAAATTCAACCTTATCTAAGGTATTATTTAGGGCGCTTAGTGCTAACTTATACCTTAATGATTTTGCATTAAAACAGGAAGCGTTATCACATTTAAATGAGATATTAGGTTTAAATTGATTAGCTATCATAATAGATTGACACACAAACACACTGCAAAAACACACCTCCTAAAACTAGTTAAATTCCCTTGTTTTCAGTGTAAATCTACTAAAAATAAGTCAAATTATCTGCCAGTGCTTCAAGCAAATTTTACTCATATTTCTTGAAACCAGATAAATCTTTTCTTTTCCCTTGGACTTTCAGCTAGCTGAAAATAAGCTTTATATACTTATTTTAAGCAATAAATTGGTATGTTTAATCTTTTTTTGAAGCTTGTTTTTCAGAAATGTATTCTTATATTTGTATTATATTATATGTATTACTAATTCAAGAATAAATATTGTCCAAAACATTATTTGAAACCAAGTTTTTTACAAACTTTTAGATGCTTGGGCTTAAGAATAATTTGTAATATTTATTGAAATAGAATAGTAAGGGGAATATTCTGATGCAATCTGTTAACCAGTCTTTAACACTCAAAACAAGTTTAGATAGATAGATAGATAGATAGATAGATAGATAGATAGATAGATAGATAGATAGATAGATAGATAGATAGATAGATAGATAGATAGATAGATAGATAGATAGATAGATAGATAGATAGATAGATAGATAGATAGATAGATAGATAGATGTAGCTCATTCGCCACGCGTGCAGTCGTGTGGCTAACGCAGTGACGTCAAATTGTATTTGCCAGCGTTAGCCGCCGCATTTCGGCCGTTAAAATCAGCAAACCTCGTGTATATCAATCACTAACGTATTCATCGATCATCACGTCACAATATCAAGACACGTTAGCTCAGCAAACAACACCATATCTCACCTGTTTTGTAAGAGTCGTATCCATCGTCAAGATCGCCTCTGTTCCACATTGGCAGTGTTAAGATGTTTTACATAACAGCCGGAAAAGAGCTCTGCCTGCGGTCACCAGGAGAAAAACCTCAGTGGAATAAAGGAGGCCAGGGCATGATTTCAATGAATTACTGTGCTATTTGTGGCATTTAGCGATGTAAAGTGGCTTTAAAGCCCAAACTGGAGGATTCTTCCTCGAGACATTTTGAAGTAACGGACTCCTAAATTACACGAGATGACGTTCGGAGCTGGGTGGAAGTGACGCAAGCAACTTCTTCCACGGTGCCTTTTCTCCATAATGCGGTTACACCAAGTCACAAGGGGTTTCACATAACTAAAAATTTTTGATTGATTGCCATTGAAATCCATAATTTAAATGACAACCCAGCAATGATTATGCTGATTGTAACGTTGTAATTATTGCATCGTTGCCTTTCTATTCAATTACAGTAGTTCTATATAGTGGGACGCACCTCCCCTCCCTCAGGGGGGGGGGGGGGGGGGGGGCGCAGAGCCGTGCAGGGCCGTTCCTGACCAATTTGGTACCCAAGGCAACATATGTGCAACCCCCCCCCCCCAAAATAAACGGATTTTAAGGGGGGGCCAGCCCCCCCGGTGGCCGAAAAGTGTCATTGCATGAAATTGAGTTTCCTAAATAGTTGTAAAGCAATAAAACTTAAAGCAACGTGTTTTTTGATTAAATAATAAAGACAAAAATGTCCAAGCAAAAATGTGTCCCAAACACAAATCAACATTACTTCAATCAAAAAGTTGCTTAATAAAAGATAAATAAATAATCAAAGAAAAATAACTTTTACATGCATTTTTTGTTTTTGTTTTTTGAGTTTCAAATTTATTTTTGCATTCAAACACATTTTTTTTTTGGGGTTGAAAATATATATTTTGATTGAAGCAACTTTTTTTTGGTTGAATAATGACACAAAACTACCTCCATATGGCTCCGCCCAGGGGATA